>NC_039256.1:11634342-12381842 GCF_003368295.1 Carassius auratus
TTTTAAAAGTAACAGATTCTTTACTAGTTACTACAGGACAGTTAATCCACAAAGGAGAGTTTATATATATATATATATATATATATATATATATATATATATATATATATATATATATATATATATATATATATATATATATATAGAGAGAGAGAGAGAGAGAGAGAGAGAGAGAGAGAGAGAGAGAGAGAGAGATAAACTCTCCATATATATATATATATATATATATATATATATATATATATATATATATGAAAAGCTTCAGTAACTTTACTTTTAAACTTTACTACAGATTTCAAAAGCAAACTCTGAGGTAAAGTTGAGTGTTTTGAAATAGGTGTAAGTTTGTGCTGCAGTGTGTTATTTCGTCCACTAGAGGCGCCAGCGCTCCACCATAAACTTCCACAGAACAGAACAAAGGAGGCTGTCATCAATACATTTTACACTAAAAATACTCTCTAATGAAAGAGAGCCAGATGAAAACACAGTTTCTCTCCGTGCGAGTGGATTGCATTGAGCTTGTGTGTGGTTTGCTGATTAGCTGGAGTTCACTCGCATTCACGTTAACATGCTGGACATGTCTGTCTGTCTCTCTCTCTCTCTCTCGCTGTGACCTTCCACTCGCATAAACTATTGCCTTGTATGGGAAAAGTAGAGCAGCTGTGTGTGTGTGTGTGTTTAAATGAGATTAGGAGTTCCAGAAACAGCAGATATGATGACTGTGGTTTACGCTAAACTAATATACACAGAAACACAATAATTATCGTTTAAGACAGACAAAGAGACAGAAACAGGACATAGAAGTGGAAAGACAGCTGGACACTTACAGAAATAAACATTTGTGTGTGTGTGTGTGTGTGTGTGTGTGTGTGTGTGTGTTGATGGTTTAAAGTATTTATAGTTTGTCCCAAGAAGAGAGCTGAATGTAACTATTCCTCCCTTTAAAAACATTTGAGATATTTTTTTTTATTTGGTGAGTATACACGCATATAATATACAATATAATACAGTATATTAAGAAATGTTACCATATGTATATACTGTATATTTTACGGGTGTGTGTGTTTAAGTTCTAAAAGTTCTCTTGTATGTTTTAGTTTTGTCTGTAGTCATATTTTTCTTTGTGGAGGGGAAAAAAGCAACAATGATAAACGATATGTCCTGAATGGAAGGTGTGTGTTGGAACTCTTTTGTATGAAGCAGCTGTGTACTGAGACTGGAGTCCATGAGAGGAGGATAAAGGCCTGAAAGGATGAAAAGACCTCAGGCAATACAAGAATACAAAAGGCAGCAGGAGTTTTACAACACAATCCTGAAACAATAACATTAAAGAGCATGTGTTTGATAGTTCGTGACTGTGCAATCTCACACACACACTCTGTAATGTAATGTTAATGTAACACAGATGTGCTGTAGTCGTGCTGCAGTTCTCATTGTGATCTGCAGAGGCACCATTGGCTCATAAATGAGTTTTGGGTTCTCATCTCAGTGTGTGTGTGTGTGTGTGTGTGAGAGAGAGAGAGAGAGGGAGAGAGAGAGAAAGACCAGCAGCCATTTTGAACACAGATCCCATTTTATGAATCACAGGCAGTGAGTAGCAGAGTATGGGGGGTGTGCATGTGTGTGTGTGTGTGTGTGTGTGTGTGTGTGTTCTCGGCTGAGCGCAGAATCAATCACACACTTACCCACTGACAGAGATTTCAGGCTATAATGTGCCATAGATAAGCAAAACTCTATCTAGTATTTGCTTTCTTTTTTTATTTAGCTTCAAAACTCAGTCACAAATTCAAGATGTTTATAATTTAAGTTCCTTTTTCAGTACGAATCATGCATAGTAAGGAAAGGCAAGTTGATTTATATACAGAAGCACATTTCATATACAATGGTAATTCAAAGTGCTTTACATAAATGGGATTTCTAAAAAAGTATACAAAATGCGTTAAATCTGAAATTAACAAATGCGTTTTAAAAAAGTATTATTAATCAATTTAAAATGCATTAAAAATTCTGAAATAGATATTTCCTCTTTTTTTGATGTTGTCAAGTTATAAAGGTAACAATGTATTTTTTCAATCCGCTTTATTCTAACAAAATAGAAACAAGAGGAAAAACTGGAATAAAATAAATACATATTAAATGAAACATTTTAAATTAGAAATGTTGACTTAGCAAATAATTGAAATGAATACATAAAATATTAATAACATAATTAAAACTGAAGTAATTTATTAAAGCTAAATGAACTGACCTAAAGAAAAAGTAAAAAGTCTTTAAAATGTAAAAAATAAGAAGAAAAAAGACAAATAAGAAATAATATAAGAAAACCAGGACCATTAAAAAGAGGCCATTGCATTACTATATATTCATATATGCTATACTAGCTATACTTTTTGATGATTCATAAATCAGGTAAATATCATCTCATTTAGAGTTTGATTCATGTACACGTGTCTTACATAAGTGAACATGAGCAGCCATTCTTTAAGACCTAATGAGTGAATGTGTGTGTGTGTGTGTGTGTGTGTGTGTGTGTGTGTGTGTGTGTACAGTATGTGTGTGTAATGTAATCCAGAGCTACTCACTCTCTTGAGCGGCTCCATATGCTGCTGTAACTCAATACACACACACACACACAGAGAGAGATGCCAGACACAAATGTACTGCTCGGAAATGAGGTACAGAGAGAAAAAAATAAGTTTGAAAGGAGCCTGAAAATAGAGGAGAGAAACTATTCAAAGAGAAAGAATAAAAGACAGACGTGGACATGAGCGAGAGAGGGTGGAAGAGAATCACAGAGCAGACTGAAGATAGAGATGAGGATGTTTATCTGATCTTCATCGTGTGTTTCACTGATTATTACACACACGATGCTGTGTGTGTCCGTGGGGTTTCTCTGGAGACTTCAGTCTTCATGTTTCATTAAAGCTGTCAGGCGTTTGACTCTTGACCCTGAGTCCTGAGTCCTGACCCCTGACCTCTGACCTCCTCCTGCTCCTCACAGTCTGTCTTTAGATCAGAAATGCCAGCACACTCATGTTTGTGTGTGTACAGAGACCCTTTTCTTTTCTGTATTAGATAATTCCTATGCTATTTGAAGTTAAGTCTCTTTTATTTGTTATAATAATTATTTTATTAATTAATTATTTTGAGCCATAAATAATTTTTTTTGTACAGCTATCATGGTCAGTAAAAAAAAAAACTTGTTGTGCACGACCTATTTAAAAAATGTGTCATTTTTTATTAAGGTTTTTTTCTCTTTGTATTTCACTTTAATACATATTCGTCACTTTTTATTATTAATATTTTTATTTTGTTTTTTTGTTTTTGTACTTCACTTTAGTACTTTGATGTAGTGTTGATATTGTTATTATTAAAAATGGTTTTCTGACAGAAATAGATCTAAAATTTGATTAATGAAGTATAATTATTAAATGAAAAATAAAGAAAATAATAAATAAAAATAGAAATATGCATAAAAATATAAATAGAAAATATAAATATATTTTTATTATCTAACTATTAAAAATCATATTATATATTTAAAATAAAGCCAGAACAAAATTAAATCTAAGTAAAAAAAAAAGAAGTACTAAAAGTACGAAGTACTAAAACTCAATCTAAATAGAAATATTAAAAAGCTAAAATTTGAGTGCTAAATTACTGAAATTATATAAATATATACATTTAAAGCTAAAAAGAAATATAAAAAAACTAATAAAATTGATAAAGGCACTTCAAATTGTTAAAACTAAAACAAAAATATTAAATCGCATAATAATAGGACATAAATTATACTAAAATTGAAACTGAAGTTTAAAGTACTTCTAGATCAAGTACAGCAAATAAAACTCCTGGACATCGATGTCACTATTCTTGATGTGTCATAGCAACTCATTTATTCCCTATGACAACAGTTAAATATCATATGAGGGTGTATTACATTTTTACATACATGCATTTAAGCGACTGACAGTGCATTCAGGGTACACATTTTTTTAACAGTATGTGTTAAATTGAACCCACAACCCTTTGTGCTGCTCATGCAATGCTCTACCACTGAGCCACAGGAACACCTTATATGTGTCCAGCCTTCAAGAAACATCATTTTCAGGGCATGTCTGAATCCAAGGGTCATGAGTATTTATCCTCTCTCTTTATTTCTTGTCTTTTTCTAGGTAAGAAGGATCAAGAAGCATCTGAGGATAAGAAAAACGCTCCGAAGAAGAAGGCAAAGGAGCTGAAGGTGCTCGACTCCAAAACATCCCAGAATCTCTGTGAGTAACAGCTGAGCATGAATCTTCATTCAGATGTGAAATATCTCACTAGTTTAACACCGTAATTTATAGTGTTGTTTACTCAAAACTCTGTCTGTGTGTGTGTGTGTGTTGCAGCTATATTCTTGGGTTCAAACAGGATGCCTTATGAAGAGATGAAGAATGTCATCCTGGAGGTCAACGAGAATGTTCTCACTGAAAACATGGTGCAGGTAGAAAAATGGATTCATATTTAGTGGATTTCTTTTTCTTTGGAAAGCAATCCGGCCTAACTTGTTATAATGCATATTTAATTTTGCATGCGAGAAAACAACTTATGTTGAAGTCAAAAGAAAATTCAACCAATAATTACCTTGTATAAAAGTTTGTTGTTTTGATATTATTTAAGTCTATATTTTGAAGATTGCTGTGCTGAGATCCTTCATCGTAACATGAAGGACATTTCAAATGAAAGAGTTTTTTGGGGTGAATTAATCTTTAGTGCTATTCCAAATTAATGTTGTTTGAATACTAAAAATGTTTCATTTGTAATATCTTATTAAAACATAACTTTTATTAGAGTCAGTTTTCATTGTCCAATCAATTCCCCATTATATAAATCAAGCCCCACCCTAAAATACAGTTGAATGTTGTGTTTTGCCTCAGAAACTGCATTCATAAAGTTTTGGTGGGCAAACCAAAATGTCTGGTGGACAAAAACAGTGAAAGTGGCATCATCTTTCTTGTGCTAAACAGCTGCTGCGTGTTTTTCAGAGTTTGCTGAAGCTGCTGCCGGAGCAGGAACTACTGAACACATTATCAGAGATGAAAGACGAGTATGAGGAGCTGGCTGAGTCTGAACAGTTTGGAGTCGTGGTGAGAGAAACAGACGTATAAACACTCCTGTAAAATGTCTAGTGTATACATACATCAGACATTTAGCCATTGAAAAATTATCCTTGTTTTGGTTTACAAATATGTATTAGCGCTCCAGTGACTCCTCACAAACATTCACTCAGATACAGGAGTGTAGCGTCTGGGTTTGCAGGTTCACATGTCGAGCCGAGGGGTAACTTTGAATTAAAACGAGGGAACTAATAGAGCCCTGCACCCAGCCCTTGTCCAAAAGCTTCTCAGAATTACCAGCCCGAGTCCGACCCAAGCCCGCATTTGTTTTTCCTCTCTTTTCCATTTATAACTGCCTATTGCAGCCATTAAAATAGCTCAGTGTTTTTTTTTTTCTTCTTTCTTTTAAGTAAAGACCATACGCCCAGCATCTGAGAGTAGGCTGACGATATGTTTGATCAATTTAGCCTTCTCAAATCAACATGCCTTCAAATAAAATCTATATAAAACTGGCGAATATCCAATTATTTGTGCAGCGCGTGGAAGCTGAAGCGCGCTTATTTTATTTTTATTAACCGTGAAAACTTAAAATATGCCGTCATTTTTGCTCATAAAGGTAAGGTTAATACATCATTCGGAAGTGCAAATGGTCTACTTTTATTTGTGTGCACTCACAATATCAACAAATAAAGAAAACAGTAGGATGCGCTTTCTGCCGTCTCGGTTTTTAGCAGGAGCGCTTCACAAAACATTACTAAAATGAACCGAAACTCAGGGAATAGTTGCCTTGCGGACATGAGAAATAAATCTGTAGAATGCTTTAAACTACTACCTAAAAAAATTATAATTCAAATCAAGAACAATAATAAAACACTTATGTAATCGTTATGTAATCCTAAAGTTGCGTTTCTCTATAAAGGTGTCCAATGAGGAGATAATAAGTCACGATCTTAACTCACTGATATAAAAAATAATAAGAATATCTCCTTACAGTTGTGCCAAGATTGTGTTTGCATGTGGTACAAATAATGTGGTACATTTTAATGCCACATTGGTAAAAAATATGATTATAAAATCAGGTTGTACGCATTGTGTAAAGTTAATTTGAAAATCCCATCTATAAAAAAAAAAAAAGCCTGTGGCATTCAACCTATTATTCTTCACATTTATCACGAAAACAGCAATAAAATAAAGGGTCCCATACTTTGTAAAAATGTTCTGCATGTGGTCCTGAGGCTGACTTACTCAGATATATGTGTATATCTCTCTATAGATCAGTTCAGTGAAGCGTCTGAAGCCCCGTCTGACCTCCATCCTCTTCAGACTTCAGTTTGAGGAGCAGGTGAATAACGTCAAGCCGGAAGTGGTGGCGGTGACGGCCGCCTGCGAGGAGCTTCGGAAGAGCGAGAGCTTCTCCAAACTGCTGGAGATGACGCTGCTGCTGGGAAACTTCATGAACGCAGGATCACGCAACGCCAAAGCTTTCGGCTTCAGCATCAGTTACCTGTGCAAGGTGATTTCCAACATTACATTCTGTGTTCATCTGATGCCTTTCTAAAGAGTATTTTTTTTTACTTCATTTGATAGCTCTTCTGACATATCTAATAGTTCTCTTTCTAAAGAACGTGTTTTGTGCCTCTTAAAGCTTTTGTAATGTAATGAGACAACAGTTTGTACCCTGTTTTGGAAAAGTGCCTGAGGTCACCACAAAGTTAGCAGTAAACAAACGTGTGTGTGTGTTTAGTTGAGAGACACTAAATCAGCCGATCAGAAGCAGACTCTACTGCACTTCCTGGCGGAAATATGTCAGGAGCAGTATCCTGAGGTCATGACCTTCTCAGAGGAGCTCATCCACGTGGAGAAAGCCAGCAGAGGTCTGTCTCAATCTCATCAATGGTTCTTTTATTTATTTATATAAACTAGCATTCAGAAGTTTTTTTTTGAATAAAAAAAGATCAAAAGTGTCATTTATGATGTTACAGAAGATTTCTATTGCAAATAAATGCTGCTCTTTTAAAATGTCTGTTCTAAAGTATCCTGAAAAATCATATATATCACAGTTTCCACAAAAATATGAAGCAGCGCAAGACATTGCTAAAAATCAGAAATGTTTTTGAGCATGCAAATTAGCCTATAAGAATGATTTCTAAAGGATGTGTGATGATGCTGAAAATTCAGTTTTGATCACAGAAATAAATTACATTTTAAAATATATTACAACAGAAAACATGTATTTTCAAGTCTAATAATATTTCACTATATTACTTTTATTTTTTTACTGTGTTTGATTGAGTAAATGCGCCTTTGCTAAGCAGAAGAACTTCTTCCAGGATCAATAAAAATAGTTTGAACTGTAGTGAGCTACTAATCTCATTTCATAACAGTTATGTATTTGTATATTCATCATTTTCTCTCTCTCAGTGTCGGCAGAGATGCTTCAGAAGAATCTAGATCAGATGGGAAAGCAGATTAAAAACCTGGAGAAAGACATCGAGACGTTCCCCCCGCCGCAGAGCGACAGGGACAAATTCGTAGAGAAGATGACCATATCCTTTATTTCCCCCCCGGCCTGTTGCATGACAGGAAGTGTCACTTGGGTTTCCACAGTAATTTCCTCAAACAATAATGCTATAAAAATACACGGTCGATTATCCATTGTGACATCACTTCCTGTTTGGGTTCCGGAAACAACAAGAGCTTATGAATTCATGAATGGACGTTCATGAGGATGTTTGTTCTAGAACTTGCTCTCTGATGAGGGGAAAAACAACTCATTGAATGTTTTTAGTATTTTTTTCTAGTATAAATATAAATTTTGCGTTATAGTGAATCATAATAGCGTGTGATTTTCCTTGACAAAGTTGTGTACAGTTTTGTAGCGACGGCTGGTGAGCAATTTGAGAAGCTCAGGCTGATGCATGAGAACATGGAGAAGCAGTATGAGGACTTGGGCAAGTACTTTGTCTTCGACCCCAAGAAAATTAGTCCAGAAGAGTTCTTCGGTGACCTCAACAACTTTAGGAACATGTTCCAGGTCAGTACACAACCAGCGGTCGACTGAAAATATGGTGAAAATATTGTTTCTTTAAATTATTTCTCGGTCTTATTGTGAACAAATCATCAGTGCGTGTGTGACCCTAGACCACCAACCAGTCAGAAGGGTCAATATTTTGAAACTGAGATTTATACATCATCTGAAAGCTGAATACATAAGCTTTCAATTGATTTATGGTTTGTTGAGAACTGTGATACAACTATTTGAAAATCTGAAATATGACGGTGCAAAAATATAAAAATACTGAGAAAATCGCCTTCTAAGCTGTCCAAATGAAGTTCTTAGCTAGGCATATTACCAATCAAAAATTACGTTTTGATATATTTATGGTATGAAATTTACAAAATATCTTCATGGAACATGATCTTTACTTAATGTCCTAATGATTTTTGGCATAAAAGAAAAATCTATAATTTTGACCCATGCAATGTATTGTTGGCTAGTGCTACAAATATACCTGTGCTACTCATGACTTAATGAGTATTGAGTTTTGTGCTTCAGGGTCATCATCATTTTTCATCAAAATGTAATAACTTTGCTTCTTTTGTTCATGAGATTAGCAGTCTCACTTAAAACCTAATTTAGTGACTTTTCATCATCCAATCAAGTCTTCATAATATAAATCAAGTCCTACAATAGTAGACATATTCTCTGTGTCATAAAGAGGGAATAGACTCAAAACACACACTTATCTTATCCGTTCATCGTAACGCTTCATAAACCGTTTTCTCCTTCAGCTGAGCAAACACAAGCAGGTGTGAATCAGAAATCTTAAGGTCACAACTTAACTTGTGTGTGTCTGTTTTACAGCAAGCGGTGAAGGAGAACCAGAAACGGAAAGAAGCAGAGGAGAAGATTCGTCGAGCCAAACTGGCGCGAGAGAAAGCGGAAAAAGAGAAAGAGGAGAAACAGAAGAGAATAAACGCTGGACAGATTCCCAACATCAATGATGGTAAAGATTCACATTGTGTGTGTGAGACACATCCAGGTCGCATTTCTCTCCCAACTTCATTTTCAAATGTTATTCATTTTCTTCTTTACTGCTTTCTTTTCCTGGTTTTGGGGTGAAATGTGACCTGGACATGCTCTCGTGAGATTTAGACCATTTTGAAAAAATCTCTGTAGCTCTCCTCTTTCCTGACACGTATTCTTCTAGAACACAGATTGCTCCTTTTTCCCGTCACACACTGATTCACACTTAACATTTAATGTGGATCATGTGAAATCATTTGGCCACAGTAGTGTATCTAATAAATAAGCTGTCTCTCTCACACACACTCTCTTTTGTGTGTGTGTGTGTGTGTGTGTGTGTTTGTTTTTCTCTCTCTGTCTCTCTCTCTGACCTACTTTTCTCGCCTGGCTGTAGTTTGAAACTTTTGGGGTTCCAAATTTCCACTCTCATTATTTCTGCAGACCTGTGTGTGTGTGTGTGTGTGTGTGTTTGAGGGAGGATGATAGAAAAACATGGGTAATAAAGTCCCATTTGTTGACATTAGTTAATACGTTACCTAACATGAGCTAACATTAACTGATATATTTACAGCATTTATTAATCTATTAATATTAGGAAGAAAAAATTCAGTTGTTCATACTTCATGTTAGTTTATTAATCTTTAGATTTTAAAAACGTGTTTATAGCATTAAGATTAATAAGTGCTAATTGTTAGTTCTTGTTAATCAAAGTGGTTATTGTATATAACTAATTATAGTTATTAGTTATTGTGGTTATGTTATTTGTATTTATTTTTTATTTGTTTTTGTTTTTGTTTTTTTAAACGCTACTATTAAGCTATATATTTTTTCCAGATAAAAAAAATTATATTACTTCAACATTTAATTTTCAATTTCATTTAATTTTAATTGAAGTTTAGTTAGACGAGTTTACTGTATAGTTACTGTTTAGTCATATCAACTTAACCAACATATTCTTATACATGCGGTATCTGGACTGAAAACACTTCAGAATGACTGGATGACATTTAATTAAACAATAAAAGCAAGTCTGATGTATTATCAAACTGTTTAAAGTCTGAATTAAGTGGCCAAATACACTGGTCATTATTGAGGTTTGATTGCATGATTACATGTGACAGATTTGAATGCCAGTTGAGCAAAAACTCATGCAACACACAGAATATTCTTTCTAGAAGATCACAGAAGCCTGTGTGTTTTATATATGAGTGTTCACACACACACACACACACACACACACAGAGGGTTCATTGAAACTCTCAGGGCTGAATATTTGAAATGTTTGTCCTTGACATTCCCACGTTCTGAAACACACACATACACGCATTATCTTTAGTGTAGCAGGCAAACCCTGAGAATTAGATGCATAAGTATTTCCCACATTATAGTTCCACACACTCCATATCACTGAGCCGCAGCAGCTAATGTGTGCGTTCAGTAGGTGTCAGTGTTGTGTGTTAGAATACTCTGGAAACAGATGTCACGGCGGGATTGGTCTGTGTTGTGATGACGCTCGTGTTCATAATCTTCAGATGAGAGACTGTAACTCAGTTTAATGGCTGATTATGGACTGAGGCAGCTGAAACAGGAAAGATATTCATCCAGAATGTGTCTGTGAGGGGAACAGTCTGGGTTGAACTGTGTGTCCCCTTTTAAAGACTGAACATGATGAAACACGGTTTCCACCTAAATACTACACTTAGACAAATGACATGTTTCAATATTAAGATTTATGGATATGTTTATAGACACTGTAACCGGTTACCATTTACCAAGCATTTATACATCTTATTTGTCAATTTCAACAGACTAATACATTATAAAAAATAAATAAAAATAAAAACTGAATATGTAATGGACATGAACTAACAATGAGCAATTGTTTTTATTAATCAAGCCTAAAGATTAACAAATGCCATAACAAATGTATTCCTCCGTGTTATTTAATGGTAGTTAATGCCTCAACTAATTAATGTGACCTTATTGTAAAGTGTTACCAACCAATCATTATTATAACAAAAGTAATTCTAATAAAAATACCATAAACTGTGTGTGTGTGTGTGTGTGTGTGTGTATATACATATATATACATACATATATATATATATATATATATATATATATATATATATATATATATATATATATATATATATATATATATATATATATATATATTTATTTATATATAATATGAAATGAGTGTAATTTATATTAATACATTTAAGTAGTTTAAACTTAAGGAATGTCGCTTAATAAAGTGGAAAAAAAATAATAATTCATAATATTTCTCACAAATATTAAATAAGCAGTAATAGAATATAATATGTAAAAAACTGTATAAAATAGTATAGTAATATAATAATAGTACAAAATAATAATAAAAGGTCAAAAATTTGTTTAAATGGGTTTTAAGGAAATTTTAATTTTAAATAATTTAATATAAATATTTAATGAAATATTAGTTACATTTGTATTTGTAACTTCAAACACTGTGTCATGTCCACCAGCATAGTGCAGTCAATGTTACAACTGTATAACTATAATAAATAAATATGATATTTACATTTACATTAATGCATTTGGCAGATGCTTTTATCCAAAGCGACTTACAGTGCATTCAGGCTATACAATTGATTTGTATTTATTTAATTTTTTTTTTTTTTATCAGTATGTTATCTCTTCAAACAGGAGAGTCTAACCATGATATTTTGGTGGACACTGTGAAACAGAAGTGAAATGCCTATTATCTGTGTTAAAAAAAAGAAATCTTAATTTTAATAATCTATTTTTAAGTGATGTGACATGATAATATATGTAAAATATAATAAACAGCAGAGAGAAAATCTCCCTGTATCAGTGTGCTGTTCCTGTAGCACACCTCATGGTGGTGTGTGTGCACTGCCGACAGCTCTGAGTGTTTTTGTGTGTGTGTGTGTGTGTGTGTGTGTGTGTGTGTGTGTGTGTGTGTGTGTGTGTGTGTGTGAGTGTAATGGTGGTTGTCAGGTCAGATGCAAAACCATCTGGCTGCAGATTTTGTGGGGATTACAGTCAGTCTGGTTCTGTGTGTGTGTGTGTGTTTAGAATGCACAGTGTTTTTGTTAGTCAAGGTTTTTGGTCCACCATTATGTGTGTGTTAGCTTATGAAGGAGTGTGTGTGTGTGTATGGGGGGAGGTGTGTGCCTGTGTTTGTGTTTATGAGGGAGGGGATATTAGACCCATAAATCTTTAGCCTCATGTTGTACATAGAGGACCTGATTGAAACCATCTGTCTATACACACATGAAAACAAACCTGAAACCCGTTCACCATTTGAAAACACACACCCTTTCAACAAACTATTTAGCACAGAAGAAATATGTTTAAATCAAGCTGTCCTTCCTCTCATATGTGTGTGTGGTACTGTATTGCTCTTGGTTCAGTTGTTATGTAGGTTAATGCATCAGTGTGTGAAAGATAGGGGGCGCCATCTGCTTTAACTTGCATCTCTGAGGATGTTTTCATTCCCATGATCCTTTGCTTCTCTCTCTTCTGATGTCACTGTGTCTGAGACTGTTATTATGAGATTCTACATGTGTGTTTCAGCAGTAATACTCTATGTGTACTAATAATACTTCAGAAACACTTTATGTGTGTGTTTCAAATAATCTTAATCGTCTGTGTGTGTTTGTGTGTTTCAGATGATGAGACTGGTATCATGGATGGTTTGTTGGAGGCGCTGCAGTCTGGAGCTGCTTTCAAAAGGAAGAGAGGACCACGACAAGCAGGTAACACACATCAGATTTATCATGTGCAGAGACTGCTGATGTTGAGGGAATACAATTCAGAAAATCACTGTATTAAAAGTTACCAGATACACGATAATAGATCAAAGAATGGCGTAGAAACATGACACACACACAAAGTTTGTGGTTTGATTTGGAGGGAAATCCTGATTAAAATGTGTGCTTTGAATAAAAGCATCTCCTAAATGTAAATGTACAAGTGTCAATGTCAGATTGGGGTCAGTCAGATATTAACTCTTTTATCTTAAAGAGTGTTAAACTGATCAAATGATGATGTTATAAAAGGTTTCTCTTTCAAATAAATCCTGTTCTTTTGAACTTTCTATTCATGCAAAATTCATCAACAAAACTCATCTTTAGATTCATCAACAAAACATGTGACACTGAAGCCGGGAATAATGATGCTGAAAATTCAGCTTTGATCACAGGAATAAATCACATTTTATAATATAAAAAGTTATGTTTCAGAATAATACTGTTATAGTGTATATAATACTATAAGTGTTTTTCTGATCATATTAATGCAGCCCTATTGAGCAAAAACTTTTGAAAAAAAAAAAAAAAATGCTAAATACGATATTAAGCCATGTGTGCTTAATTTTTCCCTATGTTTGCTGTATTTTAGATTTACAAACAGTGTGGCGCAGCGCTGTGTGTGTGTGTGTGTAACTGGATCTGTTGTTGAATGGATCCAGATGTGCTGCGATGTGGCATAATGATCATACACACACACACACACTCTCACTCTCTGTCCGCCTCCGCATTCCCGCACTTTTTATCTTTTGTATTTAGTTCCATGACATACTCTCCCTCATTCTGCCCCCTCCATTCCTCTCTTCTATCAGGCCATTTTTACTTTACCATCTCTCTTCAGTTTACTTTACTGCTTCAAACTGTGTATTTTTCTTGGAATGGCATCTAAATCTCAGTGTGTGTGTGTGTGTTTGTGTAGCATGAGTCATTAGTGGTGTGTTTTGTATTTTTAGCCGTTCTTTAGCAGCACACACACAAGCTCTGTACCAAAACCTAGTGAGCTCCCTACCTAGACAGCATATTAAGGCATCAATGGTGTATGTTAAAGTATCCAAATCAGTTAGGATGCTGCCTTTGGAGTAAGCTGACTATGTAGACAACACAAACGGAGCTGCACATGGCGCCTGTGACTCAACCCCTCAACATATGCCACAGACACACACTCATACATACCAACACACACCCATTCTGCTTATGGATGCAATCACTCTCACACACACAGAGAGAGAGAGAGAGTTTAGATGCTTTAGACAGACCACAGGCATGCAGTGTGGAGACAGAAGACGCCCTGTGACCTCTGACCCCTTACCCTCTGCATAATGATTCATCAGCCATTCAGAGAGATACTGAGCGACAGATGGCAGCTGCTGCTTTAATCACATGCTTACACAAACACAAACACAAATATATACGTAAAAATATGCATATCTGGGGGAAACAACATGGAACTTTTTTTTTTATATAAATAATTGGGCTAAAATCTCTGAGTTTCACAAGGTTTTTATTAGACAGATTCATGTTAACTTGTGGCTGCATTTAACTTACATCACGCCAAAATGAAATATGATCAAGTACATGATGATGAAAGTACATACTTGGTAGATAAATAGACAGTACACCAGTATTCAGGCATATTACTACCTCAAGAAATCAAAATCTTTTCCATATCCCCCTTTGTTATGTATAGTTTTTCCTCTTGCTAAATTAATTAAATTAAAATGTCTTATTTTACTTGAACATTTATAACAATTTAACATTTATCTACATCTTAAAACTCTTTAGGGCTTCATGAATAATCAAAATAAAACCGAACCAGTGATTAAACCGGCTTAATGAGATTTTCAAATAGTAAATGCCATAATTGAATTCAATAAATGTATGGGAATAAATTAAGACAGCCATGAATATTAATACTGTATTATTAATTTGCTACAATGCAAGTGTGCATACATTGTACTTGTTTTTTTTTTTTTTTTGTTTGTTTGTTACAAATACCTGCATGTAATTACATTGCTTTTACTTTCATATTACAATACAATATGAACACAGTAAGTACGTTGTGCATATTTTTTTTATGTCATTACATTGTAGTTAAGGTCACTTAATATAAATTGAGTTTTTACAGTTTACAGTTTACAGAATTTTACAGTGAAATATTACAAAATAAATAGCCATTTGCCATTTATTCATTTTTAATTTAGTAATAATAATAATAACTGATATTATTTAATTATTTTTTAAATATTATTTTTTACTCTGTGTGTATATATATATATATATATATATATATATATATATATATATATATATATATATATATATATATATATATATATATATTATTTTTTACTATATATATATATATAATTCAAACAAGGCTTTGACAAATGATTCCAGAAACTTTCCAGTAGTCATTTTGGTCTTTCACAACCTGATTATAATTGTATAAAAATAAATTTGATCTGCATTCACTGAGGTCCATGCTAGGTCAAAGAACATCCACATATTCTGTTTGACTACTATTTATAATGTGCTATATGATTTGGCATGCACACATCCTAATCTTGCAACCTATTTAGGACAGATAGTATGCAAATGAAGATGAAGCTGGTGTTGGTGTGTCTGTTTTAAGGCTGTTCATTAATAAACACACATCTGCCATGTCATGACCCCACACACACTCTTGACTCCTCCATGAAAGACACACACAGACAGACTCTCACAAAGAGACAGAGACACACCCTGTGCCCAACACTCACAAACACACAATATCACTTCATAGAGCCCAAACACCCACAGAGAAACACACAGTGTGCCAGATGTCCACAAAACACACAGACACACACACCTCTTATGTCCAGTTCACAAACATTGAGGCAGGACGCACCCTCTGACCATACAGCCAAAAGAGCAACACACACACACACACACACACACACTGATGCTGCTGGAGGAACAAAACCACACACACTTAATCATGTTAGACACACACACAGCAATCACATGCTCTGCCTCCAGACACTGTGTGAAGACTAGCTTATTTTAAGTTTCATTACCCTTATGATAATTATCTCACCCAGGCAGTTTGAATCTCTCACACACACAGCAGCAATAAAAAGTGTGATGAAATTGCATTTAAATTTAGCTTTGCATTGGAACAACAGAATGATCCTAAGGAAGCAAAGGAGGATGCAAAAGAGCAAAAAGATGAAAGCCGGGAGAATGCAGAGGCGGTTCAGATGAGAATCTGTCATTATGTGGCCCGTTTATATAATGTTTACGGTCTCTTGTTCATTCTCCTCTAATTAAAGAAGTTAATTAAACCACACAGCTGCTCATGTGACATGTCTCAAAGGAAACACGTCATCTTCAGATGTTCTTTTATGGATGCATATGAGTTTGAGATGCATTCATGATCCTAATGATCCATCAGAAGACTCAGTCTTTTATTTATTTATCTATTTATTTAAGTTATTACGTTAGTATGACGGTTGTGGTCAACAATGACCAAGTGAATCTATTCCACTACCAAGGTTTTTTTTTGTTTCGTTTGTTTTGTTTATTTTTTTTGTCTTAACATTATTAAAAGAATTATTTAATATTTTGCCTTATTTTCCATTGCAAATTTCAAAACATTATTAAATCAAGATTTATATAATTGAGATGCAAAATGCCAAAATTAATTATTTTCTGAAGAAAAAAAAGAAATTAGAATAAAAAAAATAAAAAAACATCTGAGTTTTGATACATTACAATAAAGTAATCGTGCATTTAATGTAAATGCATCCTGATTTAAAACATTTTAGATATTTGACCTGAAAAAGTCAAAAATACTGAGGTGAAACAATGAACTGTAACTAATTGAGTAAAATGAGTCAAAACTACCAATCTATTTTTTTCTGTCTTAACCAACACTATTAAAAGTGATGTTCTTTAATATTTTCTTATTTTTAATTACAAATATCAAAGCATGCTTAAATTAAGATATGCATAGATATGCAAAATGTCTTAAGACTTATTTTATTTTTATTTGTTTACCTTTTTATTTATTTATTTATTTATTGACTAAATAAAAAAACTTTATTTTTTAATACATTTTATATTTTAATATAATATTTGATAATACTATTTAATTATTATTACTATTGTTGTTATTTAGAATGTATATTTTTCAGACCACACTGGCAGATATTCCAGCTTTTTAAAGAGGATCTCTCCTAATTTTTGATACATTTCTTTCACACAGAAGTTAAAACAACACGTCTAATCATTTTGCATCTCGAAGTAAATGCATCCTGATTTAAAAAGGTTTAGATATTTGACCTGGAAAACTAGACAAAAATAGGTTAAAAATTGTGACAAATGACTGACTTTTTCATGTTGTCTATTTATGATTCATATTATTCTGCAGTGAAATGTCATTGGTCCGAAATCCACGACTGTATATTAAACATCACACATTTTCCGATAAACTGTGATCTTCTTGTGCCTTTTAAATAAGAAACAACCAAACAAAAAATACTTCTTTTTGGTAAACCTGTTTAGACTCGGTGTAGTAATAGAAAGTGGCCCTCATTTTAAAGCAGAAACAAGCCTTGTAAATTTTTATAGGGTCCCATCTGTCTGACACTGACAAACCAAAGCTACAAACACACCCATAACGACTTTTTCTCCCTAACAGACTCGCTGCTGTCCTTATCACAGCTTACACTGGACACCTGCTTGGTAACGTGTGTGTGTGTGTGTGTTCTCTAAAGCTCCGCATGCTTCATTACAGATGTTTGCGCAGAGATCGTTATCAGTGGCATTTGGGATTCTGCGTGTGTGATCACGGTTTCCTCTGCATGGTCTTGTTTTGCATACAGCCTGGAGAATAAGAATGGAATATTCTCCGACAATATTTTCCTATGAATGTGGCACCACAGGAGATTTGTTCTGCAGCTGTTACTGGAGTGTTTAACTTGCGTGTAAACTCTCGACTCTCTCACGATGTCCTAAATGTACCAACATAACTGCCAGCGCACGTATCTGAAGTTACGCAGCTGTCTCTTATGTCAGGATATCAGTCTGATGGTGTTCACAGGAATATTCCAGGTTATTTTCAACTTTAATGTGTGTGAATAGCATGTGCGGCACGCTTTAGATTATTACAGACAATGACTTCAACTCATCCCTCAGTTGTAAAACACATTCAGAGTAAAACAATTACAATAATACAACTGAAATTTTCGCATTTATGCTTTTAAACCTTTCATTCCATAAGCTTATTTTGGATTGTAAAATGTGTTCTGTTTTTCTAATTGAGAATATAACCTGGTATATTCATATAAACATGTAAGTTGTTGGTTGTTTTTGACTGCAGTGATTTAAACATTGACCTTTGAACTCTATCACCTGTGTCTGACCTCCCAGTGCTTTCCAGCTTGATGTTTGAATATCTTTTTAATTGCCCTTTCATTTATTATTTCGCTTTCCGTTTCAGCCAACAATCGGAGAGGAGCCGGTCACGCCGTGACAAACATTCTCGCCAAAGAGCTTCTTCAAGATGACACCCCTCGCAGTGCCATGAAAAAGACCCGGTCAGAAGCAGAGGACAGGAAGGAGTCCACTCCGGAAGACACGGGCTCGCTGGAGGACCTCTTAGATGACGCTCCGTTACGATCAAATTAATGACTTCCTCTGCTGATCCCAACAGTTAAAAGACATACTGTGTTTGGGGACCAAGTCTGCGAGGGCGGGGCTCTCGCTAAACCACACCCCTTGAGTAAGCCCACACTGCTTCCTATTGGCCATCACACTGGAGGAGCGGCCTCATCTCATCACTGTCACAGCCATTTTCTAGCACTCTTTCTCTAAACACAGGGTTTCATCTGTCCGTTATCTCTATTGTCTGCATTTAAAACGATTCCAAAGATTTGCATATAGATTCCAGAACATTTTGTTCCATTCCAAGTTCATGTGAACATCCTCTTCTGGTTTTAAAACAAACATCTGTTCCTCTTTGAACATTTAGCTTTTTTCTTTTGCTCTTTGACTTTAAAACACATCACATGGCTGAAATAAGTTACATTGTTGTACTTGTAAGGCAACGTGCCAATAATGTCGATCCCATAAATGCATGTTCAATTACGTAAGGTGTTCTCACTTAGGTTCTGTAGCCATCACAAGGAGGTCTGGTACCTGTCCACAAGATTATTTCTCTCTCCTGTCCCCTTCTTTCGTTCTGTCATTTTAAGTGAATGGTGTTGTTTAAATCTCAGAAATACTTTTTACAATAATTGAGCCTAATTCATAAAACCATTCTTGTATAAATCATTGCATGGAATTAAATGTGACAATTTATGCAAAAAAAAATTCAAATAAAATTGATAAAACATAAGTAAAAAAAAAAAAGTGCATTGAATTAAATGCAAAAATCTACTTGACAGTGGTCTTATGAATAATTTGTGTGTTGACTGCTGAACTTCCAAAATTTTCTGTACAATGATGATCCAATCTGTTGATGCATACATCACACAATTTACAGTAGAGTTTCATTGTCGCAAGATAAATCATTTTTCATTTTCTATCAGACATTAAGTAAAAAGTCACTGTGAACTGGGCAAAAGTAACATTGACAAGTCCTTTGGCATTCATTCCTCTGATAAATGGTTTGATCAAGATAAATCTGAGGGACTAAAGCAGCTGAAATGTCTGCACATAGATTTATTCATCTTTACTATTTTTCATTGCAGTCTTTAAAAGACAGTGAGCAAATGTCCCTGCCTTTATGTCGACTGATCACCAGCATATACTGTTTAACCAGTCGACCGTTGAGATTGTTCTCTAGGTTGTGTCAGTGATGCAGGGAAATATGACCTCAAGAGTTTCAGCTTTTTAATATGACTTACCTGAATGTTGACGTTGGCTGAAAGTTTGAGGGTAGAGATCACTGTTTAAAGCAATAGCTCGGACTGCATTTGTCAAGGAATCCTGAGAACTTGTCTTCCGGATTGAACTATATTAAAATATATATGCATTTATGTAATGTGTGTAAAATGACGTCAATGTTTTAGCAGTGGTCCGGTCTCTAAATGCTGCCTAGAAACCAGCAAGTCCGAAAGAGCTTGAAAAAATGTCCAGTTTTTGAAGCCAAATTTCCAATTTTTGACATTTTAGAATTTCTGAGGGAATCAACAGATTCTGCTTCAAAGCTGATTGATCGTCCCGATGGTTGTGCAAGTCAGTTTCACTTTATAAAAAAAAAAAGCTGGATAAAGATCACTGGAAAAACAGACACTTTTTTTTTTTTTTTTTTTTTTAAGAACTCCTTTTTTTTGTCAGTTTTTATTGTTGATCATTTTATTGTGATAATATAGAATTTGTATTGGTGGGATCCATTTGGTCAAATTGTGTACATTGCGTTTTGACTGTAGAGATGTTTATTATGGTTGTCTCTAAAACTTCACCATTAAAATATAATCTTTAATACTTATTCCATATGGACTTTGTGTGTGTGTGTGTGTGTGTGTGTGTGTGTGTGTGTGTGTGTGTGTGTGTGTGTGTGTGTGTGTGTGTGTGTTCGTGTGTGCGTGAATATTTTTAAAATGCCCACAATATCAAAAGGTATGGTTCTTGTAGTAACTGAAATTTACTTATGGAGCCCAAAGTATTTGGACACTTACAATAAACAGTATTAAATAAAAAAAAAAATAAAATCATTAAAACACATTTGGAGAAATGTAGAATTAAATCACTTGCTCAGCAGTGGATCTTCTGCAGTGAATGGGTGCCGTCAGAATGAGAGTCCAAACAGATAATCAACACATCACAATAATCCACACGACTCCAGTCCATCAGTTAATGTCTTGTGAAGCCCAAATCTGTACGTAAGAATTAAATCCATCATTAAAATATTTTTAAACATTGAACCATTGCTTCAGGCAAAATACAAGTCTTCAATGCTTAATAATGCTTCCTCTAGTAAAAACGTCTGAATCAGGAGAGAAATATGCACAGATCAAGCCAAAACACTTCGTAACAAATATAGTGGTGGATTTTGCTATGGAAGGACAACTTTTTCATGAAAGCAAGCATTATTTTGGCTATTATATCTGGACTCATATTTTTGGCTAGAAGCAACAGTTTTAACTTCAAACACCATGATTGATTTGTTTCTTACAAACATGCAGCTTTTAGTATGCACAAAACGCATTAGTTGATGGACTGGAGTGGTGTGGATTATTGTGATGTTTTTATCAGCTGTTTGGACTCTCAGTCTGACGGCACCCATTCACTGCAGAGGATCCATTGGTAACATGATCAATTCCTCCAAATCTCTTTCCATGAGAAACTATCTATCATCTTATCATCTTAAAAGTCCTGACGGTGAGCGGGTTTTCAGCACATTTCTGGCTGAAATATTCTTGTAATGTGACATACATTTACAAGTTATTTCAGTTGAAGAAGTACAGTTTAAGTACCTCCAAAAAAGTGTGATATTTTACAGAATACCATAGTAAATTGCCATCATCATGTTATCAATATGGTAAACTTTTATAGAAACACATGATAATATACCATGTTATTATTATTAGATTTTTTTTGTCTGAGATATATGTATAAGAGAGAACATGCATAAAGTTATTATGACTGTACAGAACACAAATGTGTGGTAACGTTCATGGAACTTGTCTTGTGTAATTTGGTATGACTCGTACAGCATTTATTTGACATTCCTGTGTGTGCATCTGTGCGCTGGTTTTATGTCTCATGAGTGCAAAAAAATGCAGCTATGATTTGGAATTTCCTCTCAGCAAATCCCAGACTAACACACACACACACACACACACTTCTCTGTTTTAGCTCATACAGACACAGGGAGAAATGTCTCTTATATTAAACACACAAAACATGAAAGTCACACAAAGTCTGAGTTCCTGTTTGTGAGTTGTTTGGCACAGGGTGTAATTGGGTTAACAGTTTCTGCCGTGTGCTCTGACGTCCATCTGTCTTTCTCAGTGGTTTAATATGTGGGGGTTTTTAAGAGATGTTCAATGAGACGAGGAGTTGGGAGAAGGGTGGAATGTTTGCTTTGGAATCCCTCCATTCCCTGTAACCACGGTGATTTTTCCTCCAAGAATAGAATCGGACTCATCCACAGAAGCAGCTCTTGCAGGATGTGTTTCACTCACAGACTCCTGAAAACATATATGTGCTTGTTTGTTTTGTGCATCATTACTATCGTTTATTCTTGCCGTTAGGGGTTCGTTTAAATCACTAACCCTAAATATAAAGACCAATAATAGTGAATGTTGTTTTGTGAATTACAGTTGTTTAATGGAGTGTTTGATGTGCCAGCTGTCAGACAGAGTTGGACTCAGGTGCCTCTGTTTGCATCTTTAGAGAGGGAGAGTGTGTGTGTGTGTGTGTGAGTGTGTGTGTTGAAGCATGTCATTGTTTCATGTCTCTGCCTTTGTGGCAGGTTTTTATTAAAGCTTGACCTCTGACCCCTGAGGGAGTTCATAAAACAGCAGCTCTCCACATTCTTGCATCCTAACATCAGGCTTTGCGTCAGTGTTATTAAGTAAAACTAAAAAATATTGACAACTGTTAAATGAAATGCATCTGAATTAAAATATACAAATTAAAAACTTTAATAGATATTACAAATGTTAGCTTGGCAACTAACGAAATAGAATAAAGTACTAAAATTACACTTTACAATAAGGTGTGATTTTGTTATAATAATGTTTTTACAGCATTTATTAACCTGAAGTTCAGTGCATTAGCTCATGTTAATAGAAACAACTTTTGATATTATAAATGTAGAAATTAATATTAAACTGAAATTAATAAATGCTGTTGAAGCTCATTGAATGCCCATTGTTCAGTTGTTCAACTAATGAAGTTAATTAATTAAAAAATATTTTTAACTAATAAAACTGTAAAATGCACATAACAAAATTATTAAAACTTACAATAAAATTAAAATAGCCTGAAAATCTAAAAATTAAAATGAAATATTAATATCTACTGTGATAGTATTTAACTTATACAGAAATAAAACTGTGCCAAAATCACTCACATTTACTTCAATTTTTTTTTAAAAGGACAAGTGGAGCATGAATTTTAAATTAAATTAAATTAAATTAAATTAAATTAAATTAAATTAAATTAAATTAAATTAAATTAAATTAAATTAAATTAAATTAAATTAAATTAGAAATTTAAAACAATTATTAGAAAGACAATGAATGAAAAATGACTTTTTTTTTTCAGTGTAAAAACCTAGATTTTCAACAGATAGAAAGTGAAGTGAAAGACAGGAAGAGAAAACAAAACATGATGAACTGATTAGAGGTCTTAAAGAAGATAAAAGCAGCTGAGAGTTATTTTGTTCATGATGAGATGCTGTGTGTGTGTGTGTGTGTGTGTGTGTGTTGACAATGCACATTTGCTTTCATTTAAAAACAGTTTAAACATAAATGCAAACAGCTCTTTGTTTATGTATGTTTCTCATTACAGATCCTCTTTGTTTCTCGTTACACGGCTCTTGTTATATTTCACCCTCTGCTTTGCTTCATTATCTGGTTGTTTGTGTTCTTCAGGACAGACTCTTGGCCAGTTGGCTCGCTTGTGGCCAGACGGCACAATGACGGCCGCGTTGATGCTGAGAGCTGGAGCGGCCGGCCAATGGGAAGGCAGAAGTTGAGTTCTCAGGCAGCTGATTGGCTGGCTCAGTGTCATGGTGTCTCCAGGTAGCGAGTGAATGTGGGAGAGTATGTGGCTGTTTGTGGAGGGTGGAGTCAGAGAGAGAGAAGGATGGACTGCTAATTCAGCAGTCTTCATTAAGACTTTGGCAGGGAATTTGGACCATACATCCCAAAACATAATGTCTAAGAGTCTCTCATGCTCTCAGCAATAGTTCTGGCATCTCTTCCTATCTCTTAGCAAATGTCAGTGTCAACTTCAAAGTGCTCTGAATCTGTTTTACTCAAAATATTGCCAAATGATTGAGTTTCTCTGTACAGGAGATAAATGAAGATGATCAAAATGATTAGGCATTATGATTGGTCAGGTCATCTGTCAGTCATTCTCCCTCCAAAGGGTCAATTGCGAGTAAATTTTGGAATGTCGTTTCAAAACTAGCATTTAACTTGAACAAGAGCAGTATAAGCATAGATATCCAGGTAGGTACAACATGCATCACATAACTAAATGTGTCATTATTTTAAAAAGATCTTCTCTTTCAGTCCTGTGTGAGAGATGCTGATTATAAGAGAGAGAGATGCTTTGATTACAGCTGATCTGAAGATAAGAAACTGACCTCAATCAGTCCTGCTGCTCTTCAGAGAGAAAGAGAAAATCTCTCCCATTAGTTAGATGTCCTCGATGTTGACATTCCTCTCTTTTTACAGGAAATAAATAGCAGACGGGACTTGATTTTGTCTGTGAGGAACTGATGGATGCATTGTGAGTTCATGTTGACTTAAGTGAAAATGCTCTTCAGAGCGGAACTTCAGTATATAACTAGAGGTCAGTATTTTTTTAACAATCATATATTTTTGTCAGTAAAAGTGTATTAAAATTTATCAAATGTGACATCAAATAAATGTATATTGATGTTACAAAAGACTTTGATTTCAAATAAATGCTCTCTTTTTTTTTCTCTATCTCTCAGTGAGGGAGGGAGCGAGAGAGAGAGAGAGAGAGAGAGAGAGAGAGAGAGCCATGCTGCTGTGAGCCTCATCAGACTGTAGGTCATCTAAGCAGAGGGTAATTGCCTGAGGACATGACATGTCATGAGAATAACAAGTGACTTTTTGGTTGACTGATAAAGACGCATTGTTTCTTCTGTCTTAAAAGTGTCTGAACGATCTATACTGATCTATAGAAATGAACTTTCATATGCTGAAACTTTGAATTTAGACTCCTTGTCATTTTATTTTATTTTATATTATTTTATTACCATTTTTTAAATTAGTATTATTATTATTACTTTTTCTTTTTTTTGGAACAGGCTAGTTTCAATAAATGTTTGGGGTGGACTGGAGAGTGAGTTTTGAGTCAGGAATGTTATTTCATCAATAGTTTTCCATGATGTTACCCCTTTAGTCTGAGATGAGGTGACTTTTGCAACAGTCAGACAGTGTGATTAAGCTTATTACACACACAGACTTTTGCATGAGGAGTTTTGGTGACTAAAGGTGAAAATTCTGCAATAATTACATCATTCCTCCTCCAAAAACTCACAAGAAACTCTTTAGATCAGTGTGAATCACTTGTTTGCCCATGGCTGCGTGTGTGTGTGTGTTTCATAGGACCTGACACGTGTACAACGGAGTCACTCTTACATCCTGCTTTATTTATGATCCTGGTAACTGGGACAACTTTTTTTCCTGCACAGTCATTGTTCAAAACACAGATTTCCCTCATATTGTCTTCCTACAGCAGTTGGGAGGGACTGTGGCTATGTTTAGAATTGCATATCTACTACTTATACTATTTTTGAAGTAATTGTTGTGGTATTGATGGTTACCCAGCATGCAATTGTGGCTGGTGCCAAGTCAGAGTGATTTTGGTCTCTTAGTGCACTATACTTAGTATAGCATTACAAAGTATTTTGTGAGTAATTAATATTTAAAATGTGCCTTTTATTCCGGCTCACTTTTCCTCGGTTCTTTAGTCTTTCTGGACAGACTCAGAGGGAAGGATGTTGGCAGAGGGAATGTGGGTAAAGTAGGGCAGTAGATCTGTGATGACTTGACACTGTGAAGGAATTTTCTCTGCAGTTGGACTTCCTGCTGTTATTAAAGGAAGCTTTTGTTGCTGAATTGCTGGACTGTGTTCAGTCACTGTCAGAGTTCATTTGGGAAGAACACGGTCCAAAATAATCAGTGCAGCACAACCACATAACCCTCTTTCCCTTGGTCTGTTTTCACCATAAACATGCACCAGACCATTAAAGACATTTTGTATGTTTATATATAGAGCCAAATGCGCCAACACAACAGCATCAGTGTGTCTGTTCCTCTCTGGGATTTTAGAATATTCTGTATGTCTCATTCTTAGATTATTCCCATCCTGATCTTTGACTTGACAGAATGTTCCCACGGTTCTTTTTTAAAATTTAGAGAGCCAAACACCCTCAGCAATGTTTACCATGAGTCCTAATGAGTTTGTCGTTGATATATTTAGTAATGTTGAGCACACATTGCTTACAGCTGTTGTGTCATTTCTGCAGCACTAGTGAATCCAGAGTTATTCCACTGTAAAACCTAAAAATGTTGTTAATAAAATATTTTAGTACCTTACTCAGCCTGCAGCAGTTAGTAGAAATCATTCACACAGTACTGTATGCCTAAGTTATTCAGAAAATCTTGGTCGAGTGGGAACTATTTTATATACTACAGTTGTTGTGTCACATGATGTAGTTTTATAAGTTTTTTTTAGACAAGAATGTATTTGTTTAGACTTAAATATGTGGTTTGCTAATATAGATTGAAAATGTGCTTCAATGGTCTCGGAGATGTGAGCTCCAGGGCGTCAGCGGCTGTTCAGCACTCATGAACCCTCTAAGAGTAGCTTCACATCAGCCTGATATTCTGGAATTTGCAGCTGGCTCTGGTGTCCCTATAGCAACATGAGATGTAATTCATTTTGGTAAATCTAACAGGCAGCTTTTGGTCTCATTTATCTATTATTTGTTTCAGAGCAAACAGTTTTGGCTGAGGGCAAAGTTTCATAACTTTATATTTTTGTATATCTTTAATGCTGGATCATTGAGCTGTCTTTGCACTTTTGACTGAGTTGCCTAGCAACTTTTGAAATGGTGGTTGTAGTTTATTAAATGTAATGATATTAAATAAATAATATATTTTACAAATGATAGAAGTAATAGTATTTGGTATTGAGAAGCTGTATGTGTGTTAGTGATGGTGATTTTGTGATTTGTGATTTTGACAAGAGTCTGTCTTTATGAATCATGAGTAAAGACTAAAAAAAAAAAATACCTTCAGAAACATCTTGTGTATTGACCACATTATCATGGTAAATTCCTGTAACAGTTTAAAGGATACTAAGACAAAGATATCGCTTTCCTCATTGGAAATTCAAAGTAATGTTTTGTTTTGAATATGTGATTTGATGCTGTATAAGATAAAGGTAATCTCGCTCAGGCCATCTCTCTCTTCATAAAATAAGCTTTCAAGATACTCAACATTCCTTCTATTTCTAAGGTGTTTTTTTAATTAGCAGTGAGGCTTGGGCTCATCTGTCAACTTCAAATTTGAACCCGTTGCAGAAGGAAGTAGTTCCGAACACAAAATGTTTTTTTTTGGTTGTATCTTATTTATGTACCATGTGACATTGTTCTATACCAGCACTGCTTTTATTACAGCTCTCGGATCACAGCTGTGCTAACACATCACTCATTTAATAGGATATTCATAAGTATTTTAATAATTGTATATATAGTTAAGGCAGTATGTTTGGGTGAAAATCAGACTGAAGCGGGGTTGCATAGCACGATTATCAGATGATTTGTGATTGGTTGTTTGTTGCATTCCTCACAATTCTATGTCAAACAATTTGGGAAACAGTATGAGGGCAACATCCCAGAATATCCTAAGCAGCTGCTTTATTGCCTTGACAACACCTGTCACCATGGTGCTGAAGTCTGAGTCTGTGTGTCTAATGTACTTCGGCCGTCACGCTTTCACACACACACACACACACACACACACAAACACACATTCACTCACACGTGATGGTTCTTAAATCAAATGATCTGGTTATTCACTCTCTGTGTGACTTTAATATCGTAGTTTTTACAGACTTTAATCTGTCCTCCAGATGCTGTTCACTGCAAGACTCTAAAATTCAACTCATATCAGACAAAAAAATATAGAAAATTAAAAAAAAAAAAATGATTTTTTTAGAAGAAGTAATCTTATATAAATAAATAATTGTTTGGACAAAGCATGGGGAATTATGAGGATGTGTACATAATGTTTATTTATTATAAAAAGATATTTGAGATAAATTTTGTGTTTTTCTTTTTTTATATATAGATTTTTTAATTATGATTTTTTCAGTCAGGTGCAACTATGAATGTTAGTTTATACTTGCACTTAAATGTGTAGATATATAAATGTGGATCAAAAGATCTGTATTTAAGGTTTAAAACTAGATTATTATTTTTTTCTTTTTATATAAAGGTGCCCAAAGAAGCATTTTTGAGTTTTGATGTTAACTTTTTATCTCCCACTTCTAATAAGGTTAACTCCTGTCTCTATAGTTGTTGGTTACTATCTTTACATGACATTGACCTTTTTTAATAGTTTTCAGTTTTAGCAGTGGAGTGAATTATTACATTGTGATGAAAGATTATGAAGGCAGTATGGTGCACAGTTGAATGGTTCAGTATAACATCAGGAACATATGAAGAAAGTAAAAGATTTGACTTTGATATTTATTTGAAAGAGTTTGATAGATTTAACTTTAGTCACTGCAGTTTAAAATTTGTCATAGCAAATAAACATATTTAAATTGAACTGAAGAGTAATAATGTGTAGATTGTGGCCTCTTTAATCTACTTTGTGACCCAAGTAGTGATCAAACTGTTAAAAAGAGGATTTCCTCTGATTTGTATTCCTGATAATCCTTCAGGAAATGCTTCAAGTGTGTCCTCTTCTCTGATCGGTGTATTTCAGTCCTTCCCCCACATCTTCACTTCTCCACATGTCTGTATGCGTTTTGTTGGTCTGTCCTCTTTTTTTCTTTTTTTGCTCTGTTTGGATTCTAAGCACTCCTTCTATTCGACTCTCTTGGAAAAGGAAGGTGTTCCCTTGGTAACGCCAGCTGAAGTGGAAAATACTTTTTCTGTAATGGTGCTGATGCAGTGTGTGTGTGTGTGTGTGTGTGTGTCTCTGTGTGTGTGTTGGGTTCACAGATGGCCTTCCGTGTGTATTCTTTTTGTGCTTGACAACAGAGTGATTTTCCCTAGGGTTTTATGACAGAGAAAATGAAGCACACTTTTCTTTTTGTCTCTGCTGGATTTTTATTGCCATCTGTTAATTGTCTCGGGCTAAAATCTGTGACCCTAATCAGGCAGACTGTAGCGAAACCACTTTGACCTTTGACCCCTGCCACTCTCCACATCTCCTACATCAGATCTGATCCTGATCACCTGTTTGAAACCAGGTGAACGTTCAGATGTTCATTAATGCAAATCAAACCCTCAAGTGACTATTGCGTTTTTCTTTTTTTCTATTCATTTTTACTTATTTCTCACTCTTTTAATGCTTTGGGGTTTAACAGAACATTTATTATGCAAACTATTTAATTTACAAAGCTGGTGGGAAAACCATTTATGAAAAAGTCTTACATGAAAAAAAAAAAAAAAAAAAAAAAAAATATATATATATATATATATATATATATTAATAGCATAATATAAGTGTATATATGTGTGTGTGTACATATATACGTATGCATTAAAATTGCTGTTTAAACAGTTTTATTTCATGTGAAACTATAACTACTATTCACCCTTATACAGCTGTGCTTTGGTGTATAAATTCTGAAAAAAAAAAATTTCAACTGGACAAAAAAAGAAAAAGACAATCAATGATTTGAGAACTTTTTATTTGAAATGTCAGTGTTCAAGAAAAGAAAAAAGAAAACAAAAATAATAACACAGCAATATAAATATTAGCATAGAAAATGCAAGTAGCACACAGGGGCCGGGACTCAAAGCGTCTTATCAGAGATGTTACAGCAGGATTACAGCATCAGCACACACACAGATAATAGATCTATTTAGATTCTTCATATAGACATTAAGAAGCTTTTTCACATGTGAGCACGACAAAGAGCACAAAATTAATGACGGAGGATTTTAGGTCTATTTGCCCTCCGTTTTGTGTCTTTTCATGGAAAAGTGACAGGAAAAGAAGACGACGAACACAAAAATATATGCATAACATCACAACTTCTAGACTAAGAGTGTGTCACTATTTATTTTTGTAAGTAAGTTAAACTCTTTATTTACAGGTGCGTTAGTTAGTTGGCCTTCATAGTACTAAAGAACTACAGAGTGTCAAAAGTGTTGTTTTTTTCTTCTTTTTCACAATTTTTATATTTTTGTGCATTTCTTTCTGTAAAATAAAATGACATTCCAGTAGTAAGCCATTCCTTTTGAGCTGAATATCTTGGGTTTTAAGGGCAAATTTCTATTTACAAAGGAAAGCCATGCCAATTGTACGAGAATTGTTGTATTCAGAGGGAAAGTCAGCATTTGGATGGAATTTTAGCACTATAAGTATTTTCTAGAACCAGCTTTCAAAGTTCTAATAACTGACTCTCTTTTGACCGTTACTGTGCTTGTTGTACATTCAATGAGTGCAAGTTGCCTGCTAAAACAGCATCAATCCTAACTGGTATTGGATTTTAACAGCATTCATATTCCATCTGTAATAACTTGAGCTAGATTGCTGCCTAGATCAGCAACTCACAAAGTCAGGAGGTTTTTGTGACCATCAAAACACCAGATGCTTACTGAAGGTATCATAACTAACCCATCTAATTACAACCAGCACTGATAAAGAGCTTCAACACCTAGGATAACCTGGAAATACTGAATACTAAGGACGATATGCCACTGCGGGCACTTGAGGACTTGTAACTGATTTTACAACGCTCCCATTATGGCTCGGACTTCACTAATGCTCCATGAACTTTGTTAACATTAAAAAAGCAACAACAACCAATCTCTGGCTCAGTGATACACAGGGGGGATCCGTTTCTTTAAAAGCAAATACAAATCATCATAAAAGCGGATGGTTTAACTGCTTAACCTCCACTGTGAGAGGGTTACATCGGTGTTTATTGATTTCAGGTGATATGGAGATTATCTATAGCGCAAAAAACAGCATGCAGCAATAATCACCTGACTTTCATCTACATCAACACTTCTTCTAAAAGGATCAATTAAAAAGAGTCCATAGTGGTATTTTAGCAAACAATAATAAAAGGTAGAGTAATCACCATGATGCATTTTACAAACATTGCGACAGCCACAGCACTGGACACTGTGTCTTTGTAGAAACGTGAATGTGATTGTTATAAGAAAGAGTATATTTCCTCTTTCTGTCCAGATGTCTGTTAAACATGATCACGGTAAAGTACTGTGTTAAATACATTATTGGCTTGATATACGCAGGAGTATAGTGTCACTTAGAAGTTGCATAAAGTTGGCAAACACGAGAATGAAAATATGAAATATCGGAGCGTCCAATGAATCAGGATTTTTTTTTTTTTTTTTTTTTACAGTACTTAAAACAAAATGCATGTGTGAAATAGACAAAGCAGTTAGTTAGAAGGGGGTTTACATTGACATACTGTCTTATTTTTACCCTAAATTCCTTTCTCTAAAGAAATACAGAATTCCAGCAAACCTCAAAAACAGCATAAAATGGAGTCGCCCAGCTATTTCAACCTCCCTAAACCTACGAATCTCTACTTCTTCTCTTTCTTGGTGGATTTCTTCTTGCTGGCGGGCGTCTGGGCGGCTTTGGGCGGCTCAGATTGGGCAGCGGCAGCGGCTATGGCGGCCTGTGGAGGCGGCAGGGCCTGCTGGGGTTGCTGCTGGTTGGAGGTCAGGGTGGCGGTGCTGCCGGGGATGTAGACGTTCTGCCGGTAATCAGGGACGTGCTGCAGGGTGAACTGAGGGCTGTAGCGGGTGCTCAGACCCATGGTGCCCGGACCCAGAGTGTTGGTCGCCTCGCTGACTTCTGCAGAGAGAAGAGAGGCTTCTGTTAGGTGATTCTGAGAGGATCTCACACAGCTCCTGAACTCTCTTTCAAAAGATTTGTTTAAATATTTTATGGTGAGAGGTAATGAAATAGGAAATCACCAACAACAAAAAAAGCAAGCCGCTTTGTTTGAAAGCATTTACTAAAAGAATAAACTGTTATTGGAAAAAATATTTATGTTCTTACTAATTATTTTGTCTTGTTCAAAATTACGTAGATATAAACATATCTTAACATTCTTAAATCAAGATAGCAAATTAATTGAAAATATTAAGGACTGTTTTCTGAAAACTGTTTTCTGAGTTCGTGCTTAAAATATATATTAAAAATATTGGGGCTATGGGGTCAGAAAAAATAAACTTAAACACTGGAAAAAAAAGGTATGTTTTGTCTTGTTTCCCAGTAAAAATATTTAAACATACTTAAATCAAGATATACAATCACATACTTTTTTGGACCACAAAACAGTCTTAAGTAGCACAGGTATATGTGTAGCAATAGTCCAAAATACATCGTATGGTTTTTTTTTTTTTAAAGGATTTTTCTTTAATGCCAAAAATCATTAGGATATTCAGTAAAGATATACCATTACTGTATTACTGTTTTACTCTACCATGAAGATATTTTGTAAATTTCCTACTGTAAATATCAAAACAATTTTTGACTCATAATATGCATTGCTAAGAACTTTATTTGGACAGCTTGCTCAATGTTTAGATTATTTTTTTTGCTCCCTCAGATTCCAGATTTTCAAATAGTTGTATCTCAGCCAAATATTGTCAGATGCTAACAAACCATACATCAATGGAAAGCCCATTTATGTGAAAAAAAAGACGACCCTCATAACTGGTTTCGTGGTCCAGGGTCACACATTAACTCCCAATAAACCATCTATGAAACAAAGCTTATTCTACAAGATTTCAACCTACAAAAAAGAACAATGTTAATGGAAAACTGCTGAATGTCTGATCTCAGAACAGTGCTGGACAGAACAGTGGAAACAGTGACGCTCTCCAGCGGGAACCAAATAACTCAATAATGTCTGTCTCAGAGTCTTTGTGAACAAATATAAAATGATTTCACTTGTTCTCATGTGTCTGTGTGAATGCCTTTAGGATCTGGCCAAAGCAATCTGCTCTAATTTGCTTTTACATAAGCTGATGGACACAGTTCAAAAGTTAGGGGCAGAAATATTTCTTTCCCCTTTATTCAGCAAGAATGAAGTTCCAAAGGGAAAAGAGACAAGGACTTTTATAATGTTACAAAAAGAAAAAGCAGCACAACTGTTTTCAGCATTGACAATCAGAAATGTTCTTGAGCACAAATCAGCAAATTAGAAGGATTTCTGAAGGATCATCTGACACCGAGTAATGATGCTGAAACATGTATTCTCATAGAATATTTCACAATATTACTGTTTTACTGTATTTTTGAGTAATACAAACATCTTGGTAAGAATGAATGATTTCAAAACCCCAACCCCAATCTTTTGTAATGCATGTGTTTTTCAGGCTACATACCAGTAAACATTTAGAGTTAGTCCGTGGTCGTAATTAGCTTTATGTAACTGGAGCATCCATCAAAATGATTAAGAAATACCACAGCAACTAAATGAATGTGTGGTGAGTCACTTTCTTTTCATTCCTGCTCAGTCACAGCAGAAGTGAAATAAAGGGAAACATGAGATAGGCTGACGTCATGCTGCTGTGTGTCAACAGCTTTGATGTGCTTTGTTTAGATATGGGCCACTGAACTGTGTGTGTGTGTGTTCCCACATGGACATCTGTGACTGTGCATGTGCTCATTCAACATGATTGTCAATCATGCATGCAAGACAAACATATATGCAAAAATTCATCTGATAAAGATGTAAAGGACTGATTATTCAGATAGCATTGAAATAAAGTCAATGTTTGTCATGTTTTCTACAATACATATGCACATAGTGATGCTTGACACCATTAAAGTGCAAGTGAGAGATTCTCACCATTAGCAGCGGCCATCAGAGCCTGGAGTTGCTCGGCCTCGGTTGGGGGGTTGGGCCAGGGTCCTGTTCCCACGGCAACCTCAGGAGTGGCAGCAGCCCTGCAGAGAGGAAAAGGAAATCGAGTCAGCAAAACAGAGGCCGTTCTGTAGTGCTGCTATCAGCAACAGCTGCAGTGAGTGTGAGGCGCTTTGTGCCCTAATTTAACACACACACACACACACACACACACACACAAAATCCTCCATGTTACTTTTAGCTATGTTGGAAAACATAAACGAGTGGAGAATGAGCAGTAACGGCTGCTGAAAACTACAGCACATGCACACCACACCACTGAACACTTCCATGTGCTGCTACTTGATCATCAAAGGCTTGCTTAAAAACATTGCAATTTGCATCCACGGTGAACAAAAGTCCTGGTCGCACTAAAATTCACCTCATTACACGCACAAAGCTTGCTTTGCTGTCGGTAACCAGGAAGAGCAATAAATACGCTTCCAATTTACCTCCATTAATTCCCCAAGAACACAGGAGTTTACTTTTGAAGATTACAGTGCCACAAAGAGCACATAATGTGTTAATTAAAACATTCAGAACTTTCCTTAATTAGTAAAGGCCACGTGAACAAAGGACAGAATCGCCGTTCCTCATAAAAAACATCCCGGATGTCGTTTCTCTGCGTGTGGGAAGAATAATGGAGGTTCTTCATCCTGTTCCCAGAAACGTCAGGAAACACACTTCCCCTTCAGAATCAAGGATTAATAATAATAATAATAATAATATACATGTTTGTGGAAGAAATGTCTTCTGCTCATTAAGGCTGCAATGAGCAGAAGACAGTAAACACTGTAATATTAAGAAATATATATATGTTTTAATAAAAAATATCCATGTTCTATTTGAATATAATATACTTTATTCCTGTGATACAAAGTTGAATTTTCAGCATCATTACTCCAGTCCTCAGTGTCTCAATTCTTAGAAATGAATCTAATATACTGATTTCCTGCTTAAGAAACATTTCCTATTATTAATTTCAAAAATAGTTCATATATAAAGTTATTGTTTGATTAATAGAACATTCAAAATAACATCTTTTTTTTTTGTAATATCATAAATGTCTTTACTGTCGCATTTGATCAATTTGATGCAATCTTGCTGAATAAAAGTATAGATTTCTTTAAAAAATAGTGATAATAATTAAAATCTTAAAGAAGCTTCAGTGTGAGAAAATTTAGGTCAGTTCCAATTGGGGAAAAAATTACAGGAACTTAAAACTTAAAATGCATAACAATGCTTAACCGTTACAGTTATTTACAATAAACAAGCAATTAATAAATCACTAAGCTGAATAATTAGCTTATTACTGCTGCCTGTTCACTGTTCTGAAGCCTTTTATTTGGTTGAAAGAAAATGAACCCAGATGCTGGAAAAATCAGGTCGCAATGTACAGGAAAAATCACTGAACCCAAAATCTCACAGTCTGTATGGACAAAATTCAAATCAGTATGAATTACTAACAAGCTTCTCTAGCACAGCGAAAGAATGAGATGCTAATGCTAAAAGCCATCTGTCTCTGAAGTCGGGGTCTCGTGGGGTCTCACTTCCTGTCTTAAATGAGCCCAGCGGCTGTAAAACCGTCTATCACCACAGACACCAGACAATCAACCGCAGCGGCACAGCACAACATCTGCATACAAGACACGACCACAGGACGGCTGGGAGAGGAGGATAAAACAGACTCAAAGACAGGAAAAGAAAGAAAGAAAGAAAGAAAGACAAAAAAGTGGAATTTAAGCATGTGGAGGAAAAAGTGACAGAAAGAATGAAGGGCAGAAACACATTTGAAGAGGGAAAGACACTGTTTTTGCCAAGTATTTCAAAAGAGATGAACCCACAGTGCCAAGATGAGGGAAAAACAGGGTGATGTTGTTTAGGAGCGAACAACCCTAATGAGAAGCAGAGCAGTGATTTATTCAGTTCATACTGACAGTACTGAGATCAAACTCTCTTGAGACATGGGCCACCAGTTCAGATCCTCAACCACTTAACCCATGGCACTTTTAAACACAGAACAAAGCAAACTGGGTTAACTCGCCATATCCCGGCACAACACTTCAGGACAAAAGACAAGATTTCCTGTTTAGTAGCATGGCAATTAGACGCCTCATTTCTCCACAATCAGCGTCTCATTACACTCGCAGGAAATCAGACTTCCTGTGGTCAGCATTATCACATCCTGTGATCAGATAATCACTTACTGCGGACCAGATTGTGAGCTGTATAAAAAATGTGAAAGTTATAGTCCAAGACGTCATTGTTTGTAGCTATTCATTCATAAAACCCCTTACAAATGTTCACACAAAGGACATTGTGCAATACCCTTCACGAATCTAAAACCGTGGGATGCGCTGCAACAAGGTCGAAGCTACTAACCTACACCACTCTACACACTGTTTTCTATTCTATTCTATGAGCAGAACAGCCCCAGGGTCACTACTGGACACTAATGTAGCACCAGTAGTCTCAGAGGAGGAACCTGGACCTACGGGAACGAGCAGGGACTCTAGCTACACTTCAATACCTCAGCCTGCTCGGCGGCGTCCATCTCACATGTGTAGGCTGGAGCCTGAAGGAACTGAAACAAAAGACTGATATTAACTAATATTATGTGTTTTTTTGGCAGAAACTAGGGTTAAATAAGTTTAAAACTGAAGCACTGTGTTATTTTAGTATCTTTGAGACACTATTATTTTTTTTATTCGTATTTAAAATGAGTTTTTATTATATTTTTAGCTTACATTTTAGTATTTTATTTTTGTTAGTTATTTATTAGTTTTATCTATCTATCTATCTATCTATCTATCTATCTATCTATCTATCTATCTATCTATCTATCTATCTTTTGTAATGATATTTATGTATTTAGATTTATATGCATTTATAATTTATATTTATGTAATTTTTACTTATTTTAGTACATCAAGTCAAATGAAAATGAGAAATGCTACATTTTTAACTTGGTGGGTTCTTTTAATATTTTTTTTTTATTTCAGTATTTATTTCACTATTAAACTAAGTGTTTTTTTTATGGTGTTAGTTTTAGTTGCCTATACCCTGAAACTTTGGAACGATTTTCTGTAAAAAAATTGCAAGAAAATACCCAAATAATTATAAAAATGACAAGCACGTAGGCTTCAAAAAGAACATTTTAAAGCAGAAAGACTGACAAACTATTTTATTGTAAAACATACACCATTCCTTATTTGCTACTGCAAAAAATTATTTTTACAGTATCATAACCTTGCTAATAACAACACACAGATCTTTGGCCTGTGTGAAATATGTAGCGCTGCCAGTTTAAACTAAAGAAAAATATTTAATTTCTTCCAAATGGATTCTTTCAAACTGGGTCCTGTCAGGCTGGAATGTGTTGTGTAACGTGTTGTGTTTATGGAAACCGATGAATCTGGACCCTATTGGCTGCCTGTAGCCCCTCCCCCTAAAGAGCATCTGATTGGACGAGTCGCTGTCAATCACACTGAAATAGTTAAAGCTCTTTGGCATCTTAATAGTACCAATCAGTTTCAGCACAATGCATGACTATAACAGGCATTAGCATGGCAATAAACCCCACTGTCCCGCTCTTTTTCTCTTTCTGGCCTCTCTCTCTTTCTCTTGGCAGATTGAAGGGTTGGGGGTGGAGGGGAAAGCGCTTGAAAAACAGCAGCCATTTTGTTAAGAGGAGAAGAACATTAAGATTCAGCACAGCTAGATTCTTTCTCTTTTGCCTTCTCTCTTTCTCTTTGGAATTGCATTAAACCAGTCTTACATATAAATCAACAGCCTTCTCATACACAAGCAAATCATCATGCAAATTCATTTCTGTATTTCTTCTATTGCTCTATACACACACACATATATATATAACGCACCTCATTTATTCAATGCAAATGTTTCTGCTCTCAAAAGAGGTGACTTTCTGCCTTTACATAATGCAAATCTTCATGAACGCGTGTGTGAGTGTGTTGCTCACCCGCTGGGCCCGGGCCTCTGGTTCTGGGTGAAACGCCAGTCAGCGCTGGGTGGTTTTTGCTGTAACGAGACAAAAGGAAAGCATGAGTAATGACATATAAAAAGAAAAGAAAAAGTCCAGCACCATTCATTTGCGAGTCTATTTGTGAGAGCTCGCTGTTGCCATGAGGACAGAGAAGTGATGTAAGAGCGTATCCTGTATGCGGTGACGGCCGTCAGTTTGACCTTGAGGACGCAGCATGTGACCAAACCACAAGAACGAGAGACTTGTTCACTTTATTACATAGTGCCAAAGGAAACATGAGTACGAAAAAGTCTAAATGAATGTCAGAAGCAGCTTTGACAAATGACTTCTAGAGAGGTTTCATTTGAAATGGACTGGTGCTCTACATGGTTATTCACAAATATACAGAGCAATTAATAATGATAGCGCGTCTGAAACAAGGCTGGGATGAGCAGGAATTCTAGTGTTTCAGTCTGAACACACACACACACACACACACATACACACACACACACTCAGAGAGAGTTCAGGTTGTTCCAGTGAGCGAGAAACAAGCTCTGTGACTAATTGGGCCAAAGACAGAAAGACCATTGTGATTCCATCCTCAAGACAGCACTCCTCACACACACACACACCGCATTTTATCTCTTTTAACACATCACAATACCCCGAAATAAAAATACTTATATGATTAAAAAAACGCCAATGATAAAAGCCTTTTCAGTTCTATAATTTTTGGATCCTTTTTCATCTGCATGCTGTTATTGTGCAGTGAAATGGAGCACTGCCAAATGAGCTAATCAAGATCAAATTAACCAACAAATGAAGTTTTACTTAAATTAATTAAATCACATTGAATTTAAAGCCCGTTTAGTTCCATATTCTCACATACTTCAACAAGAAAAAAAGGCCTGACCATGTACAAGAAACAAACAATACACGCACAGGAAATATTTGCATCAAAAGCAACACCCACAAATGCAAACATCAGCTGAGCTCAGAGAATACACACAACACACATATGCTTAATAAATTATAATTTTTCTAAAAGTGCTAAATGTTCTCTCATACAGGTCATCCTTAGTAATCTATTCATTGTAAAATAATAATAATAATAATAATAATAATAATAATAATAATATAAAAACTGTTTAATTTACACAACTTTTATGGACAATTTTGGTTGCAAAGTAAACAAATAAACAAACCTAATAACCTAATACCAACCCTGTATTTAAAGAAAAAAAAAAGTCTTTATCGTTTTAAGATTTTTTGTTATTTAATGTAATTTTTTTTTACATTTGTAAACATCCTTACTTTTTTATTTTTTTTTCTGATTTTGACAACCTAACCTAACTAACCCGACCTGTAGGAAAAAAATAAAAATAAAAAACAAAAAATTTAAATGCATTTTCAGAAACAGAACACACACAAAACAACAACAAAAACAACAACAAAAAAACTGTTATTTACTTATTTTGGGGACAAATATTTATATTTGTTTCCCCTGAATTTAGACTACTTCTGGGGACAATTGGGGTCAGAAAATATAGACAAGTAAACAACCCTAATTTCTTTGGTCTGATTTAGAAAACCTTATCTAATTACTACTAACCTAAACCCAAACTATATGAAAATGTATAAAACAAACCCCAATGAAAATTAAATAAATAAATAACACAGCTTACTCTCTCCAATTTAGACTATATAGCCAGGTAAACCAATAAACACACAATCATAAATGCAACAACTACAAGATTAACCTAAACTTACTTTATTTAGGTAATGTCTAACCAAAACGTATAGTTTATTTAAGTAACGCCTGTGTTCAACCACATCAGATTCATCAGAACAATCACAACATTAATCTGATTCAGGGTCAGAGTCTTTCAGACAGTAATGATTCCTGCATCTCCTCATGTGTACAAAACACTCATTCAGCAAGAAACAAAGAGTTCAGAGCAAGTGAGCATGAAGGTTACATCCGCCTGCAGGAATGTCAGAAACAAAGCCAAATCTTCCATAATGAGGTATCTGACTCTCTTATGAGCATATGTTTTAAAACAGTATGCAGTTAAAACAATTAGGTTTCCAAACGTTACTGTTACATTGCTGCCGTAAGACTTCACAATGTTCCCTTTCTAATTTAAGCTTCACCACAGCCACGGTGATCAGAATGAGGTCACACAACTTGACCATGCCACATTAACACAAGGTCAAACCTGCAGGTGGGACGTGTCCCCTCACAAAATGATATTTACATACTGAATATTTATACAAATAACACAATAGATGTCACGCTCCCAAGCAAACACACACACACACACACACCAAAGGTCTGTGTGACATCTGTAAACACACTAATGCTCTGCACACACACTGAAGCAGGATGAAGCACACCTACTGTATACATGAAAATATTTCAACTATTGCAAAACATGTGTGTATCAAATCATTCATGCTAAAATTTGAGCAGCAACAACAACAAAAAAGTATAATAAAAGAATCATACTTATTCTCATTTCTAATTGAATGAGCCACATTCAAAGCCACTGGACTGTGATAAATTCACACATTCAGTTTTGACCGATATAAGCTTTCATAGATGAATATACCTATAATTCATAACCCTTTAGTTTTAATATGTAGCTTTACATCTGGCACACACGTATGAACCAGAAGATCTGTGTCAGTATCAACTCTGAAAGATCCTGTGAGTTATCAAACTGGATTTATATAAGACATCCGTCCTCATAGATCACATGGAAAACATCTGTATGTGACATATATCCTGACCACACAATAGAAACATCCTCAACCACGCGTTTCTACACACTGGACAGGAAGCTACCTGATTCCAGAAAGATCTATTTTTTTTTTGTATAGCTTGTAAACACTTTGCAGGCCGCTCTCTGTATAAAGTGTACACACATTATCACTAGAAACAGAAGGGCAGATGCATATGTCTAGAAACCCTGAAAGACCTAATGTGTATCCTAATGTGCAACCACCCAAAACTTCCTAGTATAGCAACCACACAGCGAAACTAAAACCACTTAGTCCAACCAACCAGAGTCTGATTGTACTGATCAGGATGGTCACAGATGCATAGAATAAAAGTAGCACACTACAAGAGCTTCAGAGAAAAGCAATGGCAACACGATCAAAGTGAAATGGGTTTAACTAAAAACATGGACAGATTTGGCAGAAAGTCATGAAATATGTTTCCTGTCAGAAAGCAACAGAAAGACAACAAGTACAGAAAGTAACAAATCTTTACACAGAGTGTTGGTCAGTGGGAGTTTAGGGCCTTTTCCAACAGATTAAGCTTAGAAAACTGTCTGGTATATATTCAGTTGGGGTTTTAACATAAACATTGTCAAAATAAACAGTCCCATAAATTTGTCCAGGGCACATTACACCTTCAAACCAAAAGGTAAACTTGTGCACATTAAACTTATTTCCAGCAGATTTATCATTACTGTCATATGTTTTCGATATTTTAATAGTGATTATTCTTATTTAATTCCAAATCAGTATTTAATAAATAATAATAAATCTCATGCAAAAAAAAAAAAAAAAAAAAAAAATTGCATTACAATAATGAGAACTTGTAGTAGATTATGCATTAATTATAATGAAAATGCAAGAGATTTTTGATTTCTAAAGAATTAGAGTCTAATTTCTCAAATTGGAACAAAAGGTAAAAATAACGAATTGTGACTATTTAGGAACATTTTATATTTTTACAAATACAAATTACTGTAACTAAAATTCTGAGCTGAACTGAGTCATTCTCATTAGATTCTTATTCAATATTTTGAACTTAAAATTTAATTTAACTCATGTTTTAAGCAATACAATAATACAAAATGTGATGTAGACTGCACATTTGATGTAGACTGTCAAGAAAAGGAAAGGAATTCTTATTTCTTAAGCACAATATGATCTAGATATTTTTGACAGATTATGTGAGATTCACTCTTTATAGGTTAGAAGGAAAGTTGCTCAAAGGAAAATGAAAGTCAAAATATATTTTTGAGGGGTAAAAAAAGAAAAGGTAAGAATCCACGATAAGTAATTATTGCAGGATTACCAAAATCATTCTTGTAGGTGGGTCAAAGACGAAAAAGGGTTTAAGCATAAAGACTATAAGTGTAATACTGCTACAAATTGTTGCTTTTTTATTATTCTGTTTAATTTAATTGCAATTTAGTTTTTGTTTTTCGGAGTAAAAAATAAATATCATACATTTTTCCCTGATTTACAGAAGATTCATTTATGTCAGAATGTCATTCAGTGTAATAGTCTTGTCGGCATATTTACAACAAAAATCTATTTATGACCCCAAATACTGAAAAGTTGTAATTGATTTGTTTTTTTGTTTTTCTTCACTATAGATTTTGTCAATTTGTCAGTAATACTTTCTTTTTTCTACACATTTAAAACAATGAATAAAAACAATCAAATATAATATGCGCCCTTATTTTTTAATATATATTTTAATATGTACACATAAGAATATGTTGTTTAAATTTTAACATACATTTAGCATTACAATTTTTGACATTTTATTGTCCAAAAACTTATTTTAAACCTTAAATTTAGATACTTTACTTACATTTATTGTGCTTTCTATGGACATAAAATCACTTTTGTAAATGTCTTTTTGATGCGGACATCTTAATGTCTTTGACCCAGGAATAGAATATATTATGGACCAAGAGGACCACACACACCATCTCTCTGTCCTCAGGTCCATTAGTGATTCTTCCATCTCTATTGAAACTCACATGCCCGCCTCTCACACACACACACACACACAAACACACACAGAGAGCACGTGTCATGATAGCAGAGGCAGATGGCAGCCCAGCAACCCAAGAGACAGAACGACTCTCAAGAGACTTAGAGATGGGACATTAGGTCCTGAATGGAGAGAATGAGAGAAAGAAAGAGGAAAAACTAAATGTTTGTATAACATTTGACTAAAACTCTACAAATAACTGCTTGCCATGTTAAAGAAACACAGGGGAAACTGGCGATAAGAAACGGGCAAATGCTACACAAGCGCTCGTATAAATGAGAATTGACTCAGTATGGGATATCCCAGATGAGGTCACGTGACTCAGACATGTGGAATCAATAACATGAGTTCAGCACAACAGGAAGTCAGGGGTCAATGCATGACCTCGGGAATCCTGTTGCTCCTCCACATCTTTCTTCCACTACCTACTTCCTATTTCTCTCTCTCTCTCTCTCTCTCCATCCATCATATTCCCGCCTTTTCCTTCCCCCATTCAAATCTTCCTTTCTGTCTGTTGGTCTGTTCCTTTTCCTGTCCATCTGCTATCCATGTCTCTTTCAACCTCGCTTCAGAGTTTCTGTTCTGTGCACTCACAATGTCTGCTCCATATTTCTGTTCATATCTTTCATCTTAACCAGTGCACTCCAAAACTGTTTTTTTTGTTTTTTGTCTTGTTTTCCAGTACAAAGTAATTTATGTTTACTTGTGTACAATAAACAATTATGGTGTATCCACTTGATGGTGAATGTAAAATCTGGGTCTTGAAGCAAAAAAAAAGTTGAGAACCACTAATCTAGATGTTTTTCTCTCTGACAACCATGTTTCCAAGTCTAAAATCCCAAAGTTCATGTTATTCCAATACTCTCTAAGCCTCTTTCCTTACTGTGACTTAATTTTCTCCTCCCTTCTTGTCTGACACCATCCAGACTCGAAATGCTTTTATTTTTGTTCTTAATATATCTGCAGCCTTCTCCTCACATCTTCTTCCTCCCTCTTCCTGTTTAGTCACAGGACTCACACCCTGACAGTCTCAGTTACTAAATCATAAAAATCATAAAAATGGCAGTATGATGTACACTTGAAGCATATTTAACAAATCACCCAGCTGCTTCATATGAAACAAAACTATGCTCATAAAATATCAACAAACTCAGAGAACCCAGAGAAAACACAAAATAGGCTTCGACATGTGTGATAACCAGCTCTGAGGCTGAAACATTACCTGTACTACCGGTCAAAAGTTTGGATTAACAAACAAATGTTTAATGTATTTGAGAAATATCTCTTATGCTCACCAATGCAGTATATATTTAATAAAAAATGCAGTAAAAAGTAAATTCTTGTGATATGATGCTGAATTTTCAGCATTACTCAAGTCATCAGTGTCACAAGATCCTTCAGAAATAATTCTGATATCTGATTTGCTGGTCATGAAACATCTTTGATTTTTATCAGTATTGCAATATTGCTGCTTGATATTTTTCTGGAAACCATGACACACTACCATTTAAATCTTTTGAGTATTTAAGATAAAAGAAAAGGACCATAAAGACATTTACAATGAGACAAAATATCTATATTTCAAATAAATACTGTTATTTTGAATTTTCTTTTCATACAAGGATCCTGTAAAAAAATGATTTACACACAGATCAACACGATAATACAGCACCAAATCAGCATATTAGAATGATTTCTGAAGGATAATGTGACACTGAAGACTGGAGTAATAATTTAGAAAATTCTGCTTTGCATCAAAGGAATAAATGATATTTTAAAATAATAAAAAAAGTAATTTTTATTTAAATGAGTAAAAAAACGAACGGCAAAAAGCCTAATTAGATGAAATAAAAATCCAAACTTTTGAGAGGTAGTGAAAAAAATCCATTAGTGACTCCACAAGTGAAGAACCTGATTGGCTGTGGGGATGAGTATGCTCTCACCTCATTGGCTGAGTTCATTAAGTGCTTCCTAGTCAAAGTCATGTTTAGCGTGTTGTTATGACTCAATATGGGAGTCTTGACAAACACAAAGTCACTCCTGCTGGAGAGCGTTGAGTAGCAGGGCCTGTAGGTCCTCATGTGAGGTTCCTGAGGCCCTCCAACCACCTCCATATATCTAATGGGTCCATCAGTGTTAAGCTGGAGGTGAAGGTCCTTATGGGCTCTTTGCTGATAGGAGTGCCTGGAACGGAAGCCCGTTCTGGAGTAGCAGCACGTCGAACCGCCCTTGTGCCTGATGCACCGTACCAAGAACACTGTCATGGTCAAAAGTGACACCAACGTCACGCAGCCCAATGAGATGATGAGGTACAGAGTGACGTCCGTCATTCCCGTCCCCTTATGTGGCGTTATATGGAAGTCTGTAGATTTGTCCGGGCTTTTTTCTTCTATGGTAACCGTAACCGAAATGCTAGTGGACAGAGGTGGCTGGCCGTTGTCTCGCACAACCACTATGAAGTTATAAGCGGGGTGGGTTATACCACCCTGTTCATCGTCCATGAGTTTCTGTGCGGTAAGCAGTTCACCCGTGTGCTGTTCGATGTGAAACAGTGATGAATCGTCTCCTGGAGCGATGCTGTAGAAGAGCCAAGCGTTGTGGCCACTGTCGGGGTCAACAGCGACGATCTTGTTAACACGATGGCCGACAGGGGCACCGTGTGGAACGGTTAGCTGGAGCCCTGCGTCTTCAGAGTGGGTTGGGTAAAGGATGACGGGTGGGTTGTCGTTCTGGTCGACCACAAAAACATGAACGGTGACGTTAGATGTCTGTGGTGGCGCTCCAGCATCACGTACCTGCACCTCGATCTTGAATGCGTTCATTTGTTCGTAATCCAAAGCTCGCATGGTGAAGATGTTCCCATTCTCAGGGCTGATGTAGACGTATGAGGAAATGGGGCTGCCGTGGATGATGGTCGGAAGGATGGAGTATGACAATCGGGCGTTGTCTCCGACGTCTGGGTCTGATGCCAAAACGGTTGCTATTGGAGTACCAGGAGCGTTATTTTCTGCTACATCTACTGAGTAGGAGTTCTGCGAGAACACAGGAGCATTATCATTAACATCTGATAAACGGACCGCAAAAGTCTTCTGAGAAGATCGTGGTGGCGAGCCGGAGTCCGTCGCAGTGACAACAACAGTGTACTCATCAATGACTTCTCGATCAAGACGTCCGTCTGTCACAAGTTTGTAGTGCTCTCCAAAGACTGACTTTAGTTTAAATGGAAGCCCTTGGGATACTCTAAGTGTGAGTTTTCCATTATCTCCAGAATCTAAGTCTTTCGCACTGATTAATGCAATAACAGTGCCGGTTTCAGCATCCTCCCGGATGGGGCTGGTTAGGGAGGTCAATGTCACCTCTGGAGTGTTATCGTTCACATCGATTATTTCTACTTTAATGTTGCATGAGCCCTCCATGGCGGGAGAGCCTCCATCCCTGGCTTGAACTGTGATGTCATACACATTGACTTCCTCGTAATCCACATTCCCCACAACACGGATTTCCCCCGATTGAGAGTCCACACTGAACATTTTAAGTATTCTCTCTGGTGTATATTTACTGAATAAGTAAGATATTTTGCCGTTTACCCCAGAGTCCACATCAGTGGCATTCAGTTTAGTTACAAGCGTTCCCGGAGGAGAATTTTCCAAAAGGCTGATCCTCTTCACCGGCTCATCAAACACCGGCGCGTTGTCATTCACGTCCAGAATCTTAATGAGCAGGAGGGTGGTCCCGGATTTCTCCGGCTGTCCTCCGTCCACGGCCGTGAGCGAGAGGCGAAACGCGGCCTGCACCTCCCGGTCCAGAGCCTTTTCCAGGACGAGCTCTGGAAACTTACTACCATCGCTTTTAGTCTCCACTTTTAAAACAAAAAAGTCACTGCTGGAAAGGCTGTACGTGCGTAGGGAGTTAATGCCCACATCGGGATCGCGTGCGCTCTCCAGACGGAACCGCGTTCCCGGAGCGGCCGCCTCGGAAATCTCTAGTGATGAGTTCACGTTTGGAAACTGCGGCGCGTTGTCGTTTACATCCTCAATTTGAACAAGAACTCTGTGGATTTCTAAAGGATTCTGAAGAAGAATTTGAAGGTGCAACGAGCAAGCTGAACTTAAAGCGCAAATGCTCTCCCTGTCTATAGTCTCTTTAATAACTAAGAAACCGTTAGGATTTACCTCGAAATATTGCGAATTAGATCCCGACACGACTTCTAGGTTTCTTTCAGTAATCCTCAATGCGCTTAGACTCAAATCCCTCGCTATATTCCCAACGACAGACCCCGGTTTCTGTTCCTCCGGTACCGAATAATGGAGCTCACCGGACGCGATTGAGAGGTGCATGAGGTAGAGCGAGAGGCAGAGCGCGGGCCACGAGCGTCTCCTCTCCATTATGTGCGATCCGGGGAGGGGAAAAGTTTCAACGTTTTCGTCTTACAGAATCCATATTCCAATTAAAGTGGCGCTACGATGTCGCGCGTAACGCAATCCGATTTGCGCGGAGTGAAGGAAGAAGTTTAACACAATTCATGACGACTGTAAACCTTTCGGGAATCCACAAGAGAGGAAAAACAGTCCTCCATCTAGCTCTTCTCCAAAACTCCCTGAATTAGCTGCGCCTCTGCTGTGCAACAGGGCGGAGACTGAGTCACATAGAGGTCCGTCCTAGTGCTCGCACACACACACACACACACACACACATACACGGATCACACACACAGAGCGAGAGACACCCACACACTTCTCCTAGCGCTTGGAGAAACTTTCACAGCTCAGGTCGACCTGTTTCCAGCACACATGCCAGTGATCCCATGTGGTTTAAAACATTTACGAGCCGAGATAAAGAACATTAGAGACTCAAAGGAACGCTGCCAATTTGTGAACACGGCCACAGGCCACAAAACCATTGAAAAATTCTGCTGACATCTCTGTCTGGTGATGTTGCATTACAAGCTAATTAGTATGCAATTGTATATTTTATAATGATAAAATACGTAAGAGACAAAATACGAGAGCCATTTAAAATATACAATATTCTGTATTCAGTACTATTATACACACACACACACACACACACACACACACACACACAAATTCTACAAGTCGAAAGAAAATCACAACGATACGCCACTAGACGGCGCAGTTTCACCTTTTTACTCTCTCAAAATATTTGAATAGTGCCTAAAATGTTTTAAATATTGCTTTTATTTCACGGCAGATTATTAGGATAAAAAAAATGCATATTTCTTGGCTAAATCAAATTCCCACAATTTTAAATATGTTCTCAGGCTTTAAGACCTTAATACAGATGAATTACTCATCTGTCAAAACATTATATAATTCCAGTGGATCAAATACATTAAGCTTAGTGATATGGGTACCAATACTATATCTCATCCGCTGAAAAAACGCAAAAGGACCAAAAAACATGTATACTGATCATGTCTTTAAAGTCTGTGGTGCTGCTTGCACTTACGAGAGTGAATCTAGTTAATCCTCTGATAAAGTTCAAATCTGCCTGTATTTCATAAGACACAGAGGTACAACAACTACCCTGACAAGTATACAGAGATCTTTCACCAAAAATATATAAATGTTTTTTACCCACTGCAGCTTCCTGTCTACAGATGTTACGCAGAACATTGCATATCATTATCTCTCCCTCTGACCAATGGTGAAAGGAAACTGGATGAATGTCTTGGTCTGTGCAGTTCTGCTAATTTGGAGTTATTATGAAAATGGCGCTGGTTGTATAAAATATTTTGCTATTATGTGTAGTCAATTATACCAACAAAAAAAATTATAATAATGATAATGTAATAAAGACGAAATATTTGTATGTACCATACTTTTATACAGTTTCTGTATATTTAAATGGATGATAAAATTGCCTAGAAAATTTTTTTTGCTATTGTGTAGTATTTATAACTATATACAATTATATGTATTTTATTATATTTATAATTATATTTATTTATAATGACAGCAATGTATTTATATGTATTAAAGATACAGAAGCTGCATAGTAGTCTAAATGTTTTGCACTTTATCTTTCTATTTTAGAATGATGTAGATTATCTTCAACACATTTTTACATTTTCTTTATAAGATACAAAAACTGTATAAATATACTGCATGGTAACATTCCTTGTATTTGTCAATTATCATTATTATTATTAGTTTGGTGTTTTTTAAGTTTCTATAAATATAATGCCATATGCCATACTGATGCCATATGGTGTGAATAAATCTTTATTTGCGCATAGATGACATTTGTAGACCTCTTAAGAATGTATGCTAAATTATAGTCATGGTACTGACACCTGCACGTGTGTTTGTATGTTATCTTTACTGCCGGCCTGTGGTGAGTTTCATGAACTGCAGCTCTGATCGCACACCTTCAATAGCAGGAGGGGAGGGACGAGCGGAAAACACTGTACAGTACAACCGTATATACAGGCTTATGTATAAAGGACACAAAACAATACAAACTCTTTGTATTTGAACTTAAAATAAAAAAAATACAAGGAAAAAAAAAAACATACACCTACTGTAAAAAAGCAAGCTGGTGGGCTCAAAGACAGCGGAACTGAAATGTTGCTAACACAGACGCTGAGGAGGAGGGTGATGCAAGAGCCCGTTTCAGCACTAGAGCGGCGGACAGCGACACTCAGCTAAACGCCTGCTGCTGCACGCAGCCAACACACACACACAGCCTCCATCTGTAATCCAATCAGCTCCCAGTAAACCAGTCAAGCAACCTCTTCATACAATGAAATTTAGTTCGATCTTAGTACGATTTTGGTATCACAACTATATAACATACTCAAACAGCTCTATCAAATGGAACAGCACCAGTCAAACTACAATGACGCTTAAAATCTTAAAGATACCACTCATTTTCTAAAGTTAAATCAATTTCAGATGTAGGCTTGTCTACTTTATATACATCAGTACAGAATTCAAAAACACTCAGAAAAAAAAAGTATACAAATGAATATAAGTGAATATAATGAGAAAATATGGCATGCTATAAGGTTTATATGATTTGAGGTGTAATGAAACAGACCAGGTGATCTAGCCCATATAATTACTGTGAATATCATGTTTACTGCCAGTCAAATGTTTGGACATCCCTTATTATTGTTATTTTCTAAAACATTGAACAATACATTTCCTTAAGTATCCACTCAAACAAACAAGCAACTAAACACAAATGTTTTGTAAAGACAATACATAGACCATTTGTCTACAAAACAAATTGCATGCTTTTAAGTAGAATTTTTTAGAAAATAATGATTGTAAGATAGAAAGAAACTTTGTGTACCCAAAGTGTACCCATTTAATCAACCCATTGACTAGCATCATATATTAAAGAATACAAAATACAATGCAAAATATGCATGGCTATAGAAAACCGATCTATGTTTTTACCTTTAAAAGAGGAATAATACAATTTGTGTATGATTAGACTATTTAATAAAATAAACATAAATAAAACACAGCTTGGATGAGAAATGTGTGCGTGTGTGTGTCTGTGTGTTCTCCAATGTTTTCTTACCTTGATTTGCAGACACAGGTATGGATCAGACACATGAGCAGGAGGAGAAGATACCACAGAATCAGCAGCAACATGAACATGAAAAAGAAAAAGAAGAACAAGAAAAAAAAAATTTCATTAGAGTGATGCAACAGCAGTGTGCAGGACCCTCATACTTACCAAACCCTTCAGTCTGTGACCTTTACCTGGTCTCAAGACACTTCAGCAAGAATAGAAATACATGATCATTTGTATGTTATTCAGAGATTGTAATGAAAGAAAAAAGAAAGAAAAGACAGAACATGTAAAGAAATACCCCTGATGAACAGCAGCTTCAGATATTAATAATTCAAACCTCCTTCATATTGCTTTCTTTATTTTTAACTCTCTCTCTCTCTCTTTCTCTCTCTCACACACACACACAAATATCATCATTCATAATTGCAGATGACATTGCAGAAAAAAAAGTAATGGAATGGCAAAGGTACTCAAAGTGTTCCGGAATTATCTCTAGTTATTTATTTGTAAAATGTAATTAGGCATGAAAATGTGAACAATGTAAGCAGATTTTCTTATTGTGAAAACATATGTTCAAAAAAATGAAACCAAGTAATTAAATAAATATATACTGTATTACACACACACACACACACACAATTTTCAAAATCACCATTTAAGTTTGCATTATGTTGATAAAATGGAAATTATTCAACGAATCATAAAGAAAATACACTAGTTAATCAGAACAGAATTCCAACTCTCACTGAAACAATCATGCTCTATATAAAAGCTCACACTTGTTCCTTCCCCCAACACATTAAGCCTAAAGCTCTGGCCATGTCATGTCTCCATCTATAACAGGGGTGTAAAAGGCCTTCAGCAGCACCTCACAACATCACATCCAGCTCTGAACCTTGCACTGCCCCCCTGTGGACTCAAGAATAATGGTACAGCCCTGCCCATGAGTCAGCCTGTTGCCGTGGCAACACCATCCCACCAAGGGATGGAAAATGGGCCAGAAGAGGAAAGGGAAAAAGAACCATGAGTGGAGCATTTATAAACATTTATAAACACAGAGCAAGGCATATTTATTCTCCACAAAAACAACAGAGGAAATGACCATCATCTCTCATTGAGGCACAAACATAAGCTCTCATATATCATACCAAACAAAGCTAGAAATATAATCAGTGTGACCAAGGCCAAAATATAAGGGCTTGTGGTGAAAAATATGTATGGTTCTGGTGTGTATTTTTTATTTATTTATTATTTTTTGCACACCGTCTGACCATCTGTGCATAAACCATAAATATATCAGACAAAGACTGCAGGGAGGTGCAGGCGGAGAGGGGGAGGGGAGAAATAAAAGACAGGAGGAGAGTAGGCGTGAAGGAAAGATAGCTTCCCATTTATAGGGATGATTCACTTGCTAAAAGTACACACATTATACATTAAGACATAAGATTACATTTAGTTTTTAGTTTTTTTTTTTTTGTTTAATGTTAAGTAGTTTTATCTGAAATAAACAGAAAAAAAAGTCAAACATCAAAAATATGACCCATGTTCAGAAGTAACAGAACAAAAACAACTAGTATAAATGGCTTTGCGGCCATGTGGCTTTAATCTGTAGACACAGGTTACTATATATATGTGTGTGTGTGTGTGTCCTACTGTCTCACTGGCCTTGATAAACCCTGTTTAATCCTCAGAGGATCAGTGTGCTGCAGGATGAGGACACACACATACACGGGGTGCAAAAACACACAAAACATTACACACATACTGATGCACATGGATGCCCCACACGAGCATGACTCTGTATGATCTGTGTGACGTATACCAAAGCATGTGCAGTTCAAATAACAGCATTCCTCTGGGAATCGACAATCATCCTGTATTCATCTGTTCTGAGATCCACATCTCTTCACAAAGCACACGCGAGACAGATTTCTTAAGGAGAGATGCAGTGCTACATCGAAGTGAGAAGTAAATAAAATAATTCATTTAAAGATGCTCAAGAAATAAACATAAAATGTTTTTCTAGCAAACAACAACAATATTAGATGCTTACCCTTCCCCCCAAAAAAATAAAGTAATTTTAAGATTTTAAACACCTGACTTTGATAGCTATACACTGTACTTTAGGAATAACATTTTCTAGATGAAACCAAGTAAACATACATGGCGATTTTGACCATTTACATATAAAACAGTGTCCTTGAACTTTCATATCCACTTTTACACAATGGCGAGGTGCCAATTAAGCATGCTTTGAAGCAAGAAGCCCATTTAAGAGATTTGTGAGGAAACAGCTCCCAAAGCTCAAGAGCATGTGGATTTATGATATACATTAAAGAAAAGGCACTAAGAAGTCCAGGAACTGAAGATTAGAGAAATGAGCGCCAGATGTGGGACACCCAAAGGCAAAGAGGGTAACAGTTCATACGGTCACAACCGATAAAAATGCAGATGTGCCCCTCACAAATAAACAACAAAAAAATGTCTGTGTGAATGATTGACTTTGCATTTAATCATGCTAGACACTAAAGACATTTTAAGAGGCATTTTCATCTAAGAAAAATTACAGGGAAATATCACTAAAATGGTTATTTCAAGTAGCAACTTCCACTTTGCATACACAAGCCGTACATCTGACTACCACATGTCTGTTTTTTAATGTGCTGCAGAGAATAAAGGCTCCACAACAGATAATGAGTCTATTAAAGAGAAGTCAGTAGGTTACACTGGAAAATAAACTAAATTATACAAGCTTTAAAGTTGAAGTCAACCTGAAATGACTCCCGAGAAGCAAATTTACTTCCGTAATACGACGTATTTCAGAGTGAAACAGAACATTCATGTGAAGCTACAGCTAATTCATCATGTGCACGTCTGTTTACTCTAGAAACACATGGGTATTTCTAAGTCCCAAAGTGTGTTTCTGCATTTGTAATGGCTCATTTGAGATAGTTATGTTAAACAAGTTCAGCTATTTATTTTTTTTTTTTTTACATACATATAATATTTTACACATATAATAAAATGTACTCTTTTAAATAAGCTCTTACAAGCCAGTCACAATGTGTCATTTGTCATCATCTTCATATTCTAAACTGTGTCTGCATTGCCTGTAATCACAGGACTATGCAGCTTTATAGATGTTCTTAAAGTTGTTCTGTCTCAAAATGTCTACGTGCATCACAATACAGTGGTTTTATATAAAGATGCAGAGTGTCTCTCTGAATGCCTGCTTCAGCTGGTTTACCATTGAATATTTGGCTTTTCTCATGAAAATAACATACACTGTCTGTGAATAAGTATACATTTTAGTGCCACTGGGCAATAATAGGTGTGTGAAGCAGAAAATGGGTCAGTCAGGGAAAAAAAATAGTATGCCTTGTCCCTGTTCTTTCTGCAACACTAGTCCTCCTCTTCCTCCATCTCTCTCTCTCTCTCTCTCTCCTCTGTTTTGCTGCCCTTTGGACCATCTGAATGTCCTGCATGACACAAAATCTGATATATTTGAGAATGCAAAATATCAGAGCTGGCATTTAGATGCATGGCATGTTATTCTTTCCCTAATGAAAACAAAGATTCAGTTTGGATTTTGCTGCATTAGCCTCGACTCGCCTCTCAGCGCATAACCCCTCCCCCGCAACTCTGCAGTCTGTGAGATCAGAGCACATTTCCTGTTTTCTCCTCTTGACAACAGCTGACACATTCTAAAGGAGTGAGAGTGTTTATATGCCACTGAATTTTTAAATGAAAACACAGTTGCCACAGAAGCATTTAGTCACTAAAGTTCCACAAAAATCTATGAATGTCAATACACTTAATGACAAATATCATCATCTAAAAAAATAAAATAGCACCAGCACACTTTAAATCAGTAGAATTAACTGTTAAATACAACTTTGTGTTTGTGAAGCATTAGTGGATCATGTTCACAGTTAATGTGATTCTCTATTTCCGTGGTTCCTCTACTAGTACACCTGTGTGAACACGAGGAAAACCTACTTCTTACAACCATGCTAAAATGTGTCTAGTTGTAGTGTCAAACACACTAAGCAGACATAATGAAGAAGGGCAACTTAAGAAAGGAAAAAAAAAAAGATTCTGTATAAATATTTGGGGAAACTGTAAAGCAATACTGTAGCAGTCACATAAAGAAATCTCACCTCTGCACTAACGTCTTCTGTATTCCTGTTTTGCTTTGGCACAGTTCTTGTGCCACTCAAGTCAAAGTTTAAAACACTTTGACTAGAGGGCTGCAAAAACTTCAGATCACTCTTTCTGGAGTCAGTAGTGCCACACACCTCATAATTGTACACGTGCTGTAAAGTTCCTGTCCCCCCTACGTCTGCGTAAAGAGGTGGATAATAAGGAATAACTGGAAGATTCGCTCCAGATTTGTAAAACATCCGCTCGCGTCTCCATCTGTAGCATTTGACTGACAGTATGGCGATGATAGACACGATAAAGAGAAACGAAACTACAGCCAAGGCCAAGACCAGATAGAAAGTCAGGTTGTCGTTGTAGTCCTTGTCGTGTGTAAAGTCAGTGAACTCCGAGAGCACTTCAGGGAAGCTGTCCGCCACCGCCACGTTAACATTGACTGTAGCTGATCGAGAGGGCTGCCCGTTGTCCTCCACTACAACAGTGAGTCTCTGTTTCACAGCATCTTTATCTGTCACTTGGCGCACAGTTCTTATTTCTCCATTCTGTAAGCCCACTTCAAACAGCGCCCTGTCTGTGGCTTTCTGCAGTTTATATGAGAGCCAGGCATTCTGTCCAGAGTCCACATCAACAGCCACCACTTTAGTCACCAGATAACCCACATCTGCAGAACGAGGCACTATTTCAGCAACCACAGAAGCGCCTGACTGGACCGGATACAGAACCTGAGGCGCGTTGTCATTCTGGTCCTGAATCGTTATTTTCACGCTCACGTTGCTGCTGAGAGGAGGAGAGCCTCCGTCCTGCGCTTTCACTGTGATTGTAAAAGATTTTAATTGTTCATAATCAAACGATTTTGTTGCATAAACAGTCCCACTGTCAGAGTTGATAGAAACTAATGACGAAATTGGTGTGCCGTTCAAATCATTATCTGAAATAAAGTACGATACGCGTGCGTTCGCCCCCAAATCTGCGTCGTGCGCTTTAACGCTGAATAAAGACAGAGAAGGCGGATTATTCTCAATCACGTACGCATTATATGAATCCTGCTCAAACTGCGGAGCGTGATCATTTACATCAGTGATCTTTACTTTTAAAATATTTTTGCTAAACAATGAAGGACTGCCTCTGTCTTTGGCTGTGATGGTAATATTATACTCAGGAATGTCTTCTCTGTCCAGCTCGGAGTCCGTGACGATACTGTAATAATTAGTCAAAGATGATTCGATTTTAAACGGGAGGTCCCTATCAATAAAACAGGTAATCTTTCCATTTTCTTCAGAATCGCTGTCTTGTATATTTATCATGGCCACAACGGTTCCAAGAGGTGCATTTTCTGGTATATTGTTAGAAAAAGACATAAGCGTCATTTTTGGTGCGTTATCATTTACGTCTGTAACTTCTACAATCACCTCAGAGGAATCTGATAAGCCCCCCTGATCTTTAGCTTGAATTTGAAACTCATGAACAGCAGACTCCTCAAAATCAAGCTCACCAATCAGTCTTATTTCACCGCTGGATGGATCGACAGAAAACAGGTCTCGGATTTTGGGTGTGGTGTGCTCGAAATAATACCCAATGTGTGCATTTGAGACAGTATCCGCATCGGTTGCGTTAAGAGTAACAAGCAACGATCCCTTTGCGGTGTTTTCGGGGATAGATATTTTGTACGTGTCCTTTTGGAAAACCGGTGCATTGTCATTTATATCCAGAACAATTATGTGTATTTTAACCATGCCAGATCGCTTGGGGTTGCCTCCATCTGTAGCAGTTATAGTTAAATATAAATGTTCTTGTTTCTCTCTGTCTAAAGGTGTTTGCAAAACAAGCTCTACGTTTTTACTGCTGCCAGATCGAGTTTGTGTCTTTACAGTAAAATGATCAGTAGGATTAACTGAATAACTCTGAATACTGTTAATGCCGACATCAAGATCAACTGCGCTATCCACAGTAAAACGCGCTCCGGTTGAAGCCAACTCACTGATTTCTAATGTAATTTCACCTCTTGGAAATGCAGGACTGTTGTCATTAACATCCAGTATTTCTATGGTGATGCGATAGAGCTCGATGGGGTTTTCTAAGATGACTTCAAAGCTCAGACTGCACGCGGATACAGCACCAGGGCACAAAAGCTCCCTGTCGATTCTCTCCTTAATAATGATGTGCCCTTTCTCCCGGTCCAGCGCAACATATTCGCGGCCACCAGCTGTAAAGGTCCGCGCTTTCCCCGTTGTCAGCCTTTTAAGCTCAAGACCTAAGTCTTTAGCTATGTCTCCGACGAAGGAACCAGGTGTCATCTCCTCTGGCACGGAATAACGGACCTGTCCATACGCGCCACAGAGAAAGTGTACAAACAAAAGAAGAGCACACGGCGGCCATGCACAATGACAATCCTTCCTTCTCATGTTGATGGCGGTGCTTCGATTAATCTCTCAATAAAAATATATACAATATCCACTCGACAGCGCAGAAAAGACTTAAAAAATCTACAATATTAAAGTAAATATTAAATATGAGCCAGAGCAAGAACGCGGTGTCAAAAGCATAGTCCAGTTTTCGCGGTGCGCACGGCGTTGTACTAAATGCACAGCCCTTTCATGCGAAACTGGCACGGAAGGCGTGTATGATGCATAAAACCAGACAGATCTACCTTATCAACCAACAGCGACTCTTAGGGTTTAATCCAAGAACTGCAAAATGCTTGCCACAGGTGCTTTATTAGAGCTGTCTAAGAAAATGGTCGTACTGGAGTAGAGTGCAAGCCGCAACATCAACTTTTGCGCGCATCACTGTGAATTATTAGAACATTATTTCTTTTCAAAACACGTGAAATCATTATAATAACTTTTAAACAGACAAACGTATTTTGTGGAAATTTAAAGAAAAATGATCAAAACTCCACACACTCGGTTCTCATTATGTGCGTATTTTTAAAAAATAGTAAATAAGAGAATATTTCCAAATGCAGCATTGATAAAAAAATTAATTAAGCAATTAAATTAAACACAATCTCATTCCACACACCTCACCTGATTTTCTGTATCTCTGGATATCTGTTTATGCTCCCGAATGTGTGTGAGTGTCTGCGTTCCATCGGCGTCCAAACTAATGATGCTCTGACTACAAGGTCGGACAAATGTCAGATCACTCTTTCTTGAGTCAGTAGTGCCACACATTTCATAATTTAACACTTGCTTTAGAGTTCCTGTGCCCCCTACGTCTGCGTAAAGAGGCGGATAATACGGAATAACTGGAAGATTCGCTCCAGATTTGTAAAACATCCGCTCGCGTCTCCATCTGTAGCATTTGACTGACAGTATGGCGATGATAGACACGATAAAGAGAAACGAAACTACAGCCAAGGCCAAGACCAGATAGAAAGTCAGGTTGTCGTTGTAGTTCTTGTCGTGCGTAAAGTCAGTGAACTCCGAGAGCACTTCAGGGAAGCTGTCCGCCACCGCCACGTTAACATTGACTGTAGCTGATCGAGAGGGCTGCCCGTTGTCCTCCACTACAACAGTGAGTCTCTGTTTCACAGCATCTTTATCTGTCACTTGGCGCACAGTTCTTATTTCTCCATTCTGTAAGCCCACTTCAAACAGCGCCCTGTCTGTGGCTTTCTGCAGTTTATATGAGAGCCAGGCATTCTGTCCAGAGTCCACATCAACAGCCACCACTTTAGTCACCAGATAACCCACATCTGCAGAACGAGGCACTATTTCAGCCACCACAGAAGCGCCTGACTGGACCGGATACAGAACCTGAGGCGCGTTGTCATTCTGGTCCTGTATCATTATTTTCACGCTCACGTTGCTGCTGAGAGGAGGAGAGCCTCCGTCCTGCGCTTTTACACGAATGTTAAATTCTTTTGTTTGTTCATAATCAAACGAACGGACAGCAAGAATCTCTCCACTCTCTGCATTCACTGAAATAAACGTCGAAGCAGAGACGCCATTCACAAGAATATCTTCCAGAAAATATGAAATTCGCGCGTTATTGCCAGAGTCTTTGTCATGCGCTTTAACAGATAACACAGAGACTCCGGGTGAATTATTTTCCATCACATATGCGGTGTATGACTGACGCTGAAACACAGGGGCGTTGTCATTGACATCAGATATTTTCAGAGTCAGTGTTTTATTAGAAGAGTAAGAAGGCGAGCCCTCATCACTAGCTGTTATTGTGATATTATATTCAGACATTTTTTCACGGTCTAAAATCTGATCAGTAACTAAAGTGTAGAAATTTGAGGAGGAAGATTTAATGCCAAATGGCACATCTGAATTAACTAAGCATTTAAATTGGCCGTTTCTACCGGAGTCTATATCTTTAATGTTCAGCATCGCTATCACTGTGTCTGGAGTGGAGTCCTCTGGAATGGGACTGGAAAATGAGATAATGCTGATAACAGGTGCGTTGTCATTAACATCAGTCAATTCAATAAGCACTTTACTATTATCTGTTAGTCCGCCCTTATCTATGGCCTCGAGATTCAGTTCATATTGCTTCGACCTTTCATAGTCCAACAAACCATTTACGCAGATTTCCCCAGTGTTCTGATCAATTCTAAAAAGGTCTAAGTCTTTCCCAGAGCTTTGTGAAAATGAATATGTTACCTCACCATTTGCTCCTTTGTCTTTGTCTGTAGCACGTACTGTTAGCACTCTTGTACCTATAGCTGCATTTTCTGCTAAAGAAACTCTGTACACTGACTGACTGAACACGGGTGTGTTGTCATTGACATCAATTACTGTGACATCTATTTTAATTGTACCAGATTTTTGAGGACTCCCTCCATCAAACGCGGTCAAGGTCAGTTTAAGTTCCTCTTCTCTCTCCCTGTCTAACGGCGATTGCAAAACCATTTCAACGTATTTTGTACCATCATTGCGCGATTGTTCTTTCAATGAAAAATAATCAGTTGGCATTAGAGTGTACCTTTGAAGGGTATTTAATCCAACATCAGGATCATGCGCACTGTCTAATGAAAAGCGAGCTCCGGCAACGGCAAACTCGCTAATTTGAAAGTTTATCTCTTTTCTATTAAAAACAGGTGCATGATCATTAATATCTAATATTTCTACATCGATTCTATGCAGCTCCATGGGGTTTTCTAGAATAATCTGAAAATGTAAGGAGCAGGGAGACACTTGCGCGCACAGCTCCTCTCTATCTATCCTCTCTTTCACTACCAGAGTCCCTTTATCTACATTCAGACCGATGTACTCACGACTGTCCTCCGTAAAGATCCGCGCTCGACCAGATTTCAACCTCTTTACATCCAAACCGAGGTCCTGAACGATATTTCCCACCAGCGAGCCCTTTGTCATCTCCTCTGGAATAGAATAACGGACCTGCCCGCGCGCAACGCTCAGGACAAAGACGCACAGCACGAGAGGCTGCATTAGCCATGATGAAATCCGCGTCGAAGATGCGCCTCTTTGGGCGTAAGAATAACAAAGAACCGACATAATCCAAATCTTCTTTCACAAAAGGACTTCTTGGAAAATATGTAAAATATCAGTGATGTAAAAAGAAGAGTCAATCGATGGTTCAACCATCCAATTTGAGAAAGAGACCGTATGAAATGAAAGAGAGATTGTGCAGACTGTATGATGTCAGAAAGTGGAGGAGGATCTATGAAAGGCTGTTTAAAAAAGCTCCACATACTGACCAACAGCGGCACTTACAGCATGAAACAAACAATGCGTTGAACAATTGTTTGATATAGAGCAAATCATAATAAAAATGTAGATAAATAATAGCAAAAATGACAATAATAATAATAATAATAATACAATTTTAACACAAATGTTTGATTGAATGACTTATTTACTTTATGACCTAAAAGTTCAGGTATGGCGTGATTCATTGGGACACACCTGTTTATAAACACAGACTTCCATATTAAGGAAATCAGAAAAAGCTTAAATGAACGAAATGAATTAAAATAACGATTCACTCGAGCTCACCTGATCAAAAGAATGCTCATCATTCAATTTTCCTCTCTGCGCATGTGTGAGTGTCTGTGTTGCGCTGCTGTCCAGACTAATGATGCTTTCACTGCAAGGTCTGCCGTATTTCAGATCACTCTTTCTGGAGTCAGTGGTTCTGCAAACCTCATAATTGTACACGTGCTGTAAAGTTCCTGTGCCCCCTACGTCTGCGTAAAGAGGCGGATAATACGGAATAACTGGAAGATTCGCTCCAGATTTGTAAAACATCCGCTCGCGTCTCCATCTGTAGCATTTGACTGACAGTATGGCGATGATAGACACGATAAAGAGAAACGAAACTACAGCCAAGGCCAAGACCAGATAGAAAGTCAGGTTGTCGTTGTAGTTCTTGTCGTGCGTAAAGTCAGTGAACTCCGAGATCACTTCAGGGAAGCTGTCCGCCACCGCCACGTTAACATTGACTGTAGCTGATCGAGAGGGCTGCCCGTTGTCCTCCACTACAACAGTGAGTCTCTGTTTCACAGCATCTTTATCTGTCACTTGGCGCACAGTTCTTATTTCTCCATTCTGTAAGCCCACTTCAAACAGCGCCCTGTCTGTGGCTTTCTGCAGTTTATATGAGAGCCAGGCATTCTGTCCAGAGTCCACATCAACAGCCACCACTTTAGTCACCAGATAACCCACATCTGCAGAACGAGGCACTATTTCCGCCACCACAGAAGCGCCTGACAGGACCGGATACAGAACCTGAGGCGCGTTGTCATTCTGGTCCTGTATCATTATTTTCACGCTCACGTTGCTGCTGAGAGGAGGAGAGCCTCCGTCCTGCGCTTTTACGCGAATGTTAAATTCTTTTGTTTGTTCATAATCAAACGAACGAACAGCAATAATCTCTCCACTCTCTGCATTAACTGAAATAAACGTCGAGGCAGAGACACCATTCACAAGAATATCTTCTAGATAATATGATATACGCGCGTTATTGCCAGAGTCTTTGTCATGCGCTTTAACAGATAACACAGAGACTCCGGGTGAATTATTTTCCATCACATATGCGGTGTATGACTGACGCTGAAACACAGGGGCGTTGTCATTGACATCAGATATTTTCAGAGTCAGTGTTTTATTAGAAGAGTAAGAAGGCGAGCCCTCATCACTAGCTGTTATTGTGATATTATACTCTGAGACCTTCTCTCGGTCCAAGAGCTCATCAGTGACTAAACTGTAAAAATTTGGGCTTGATGACTTTATTTTAAACGGTAAATTCTGAGCAATGTAGCACTTGACTATTCCGTTTTTCCCCGAATCTAAATCTTTGACATTCAGCATTGCTATTACAGTCTCTGGTGCTGAACTCTCCGCCACTGGGTTTGAAAACGAAATTATGCTTATTATAGGAGCATTGTCGTTTATATCAGTAATTTCAATATGTACTTTGCTAGTATCACTTAATCCCCCTTTGTCTGTTGCTTCAACGTATAATTCATATTTTTTTGATTTCTCGAAATCCAGCTGACCATTAACTATAAGATCTCCAGAACTGGAATCTATTTGGAAGAGGTTAGATAACCGTTCACTACTCTGTGAAAAAGAATAGGTAACATCACCATAAGATCCCACGTCTTTATCAGTTGCACTTACCCTTAGCACAGAGGATCCTTTAGGAAAATTCTCTGGAATAGATGCTTTATAGATTGACTGACTGAAAACAGGAGCGTTGTCATTTGCATCTAAAACAATAACGTTTATCTTGATAGTGCCCGTTTTTTGAGGGTTTCCGCCATCGAAGGCTGTTAAAGTCATTTGATGTTCTTCTCCAGTTTCTCTGTCAAGGGGTTTTTGCAAAATCATTTCTACGTATTTTGTATCATCGTGGTGAGCAGGTATTTTAACTGTGAAATGATCAGATGGGGTTAATTTATATGTCTGAATAGAATTTAGACCTACATCAGGATCATTAGCGCTATCGATTGAATATCGAGCTCCAGACAAAGCTGATTCGCTTATCTGAAAAGTAATCTCTTTTTTCATGAAAACAGGAGCATGATCGTTGATATCTAATATTTCGACATCAATTCTATGCAGCTCCATGGGGTTTTCTATAATGATCTGAAAATGTAAGGAGCAGGGAGACACTTGGGCGCACAGCTCCTCTCTATCTATCCTCTCTTTCACTACCAGAGTCCCTTTATCTACATTCAGACCGATGTACTCACGACTATCCTCCGTAAAGATCCGCGCGCGGCCAGATTTCAACCTCTTTACATCCAAACCGAGGTCCTGAACGATATTTCCCACCAGCGAGCCCTTTGTCATCTCCTCTGGAACAGAATAACGGACCTGCCCGCGCGCAACGCTCAGGACAAAGACGCACAGCACGAGAGGCTGCATTAGCCATGATGAAATCCGCGTCGAAGATGCGCCTCTTTGGGCATTAAAACCAGGAAGAACCGACATAATCCAAATGTTCCATTCAGAGAAGAAGAATATTTAAAAAGAACGAATGATTCAGAAAGGTTGTAAAACATAAACGTTTATCCGAAAATACAAGGCAGCGAATGTCTCGATGCTTTAGTGAAAAGAGGAAAGAGATTCTGCAGAATGTGATGTCAGAAAGAAGAGGAGGATCTAAAAATTTATGTTTAAAGCCCCAACATACTGACAAACAGCGGCACTTAGTGCATCAGAGAAACATTACAATGAATGAAAGAATAAAAACTAATAAGCAATAAAAATAATGACATGCATTGAGACCATATTAATATACGTTGCGTTAAGGCAGAATTTTGCTAAAATATTAATTGATGCTTTCAAATGAACACTTAAAATATGATGTCAGGAAAATAATCAATAGCCAAGCAGAAAATATAATCTATCCCTCAATTAATCAGTTAAGTTTCAATGTGTACACAAATTAGCAAAATATAAAAGTTCTGAAAAAAAAAAATATAAAAAAGAAAGAATAAAAATAATATCTAAGTGCAACTGGCAAAATGAATATATATATATATATATATGTGTATAAAGCATAGAACGGTTACGGTTTTGATTTAAATTGTGATGTATAGTCACTTAAATATTATCGTAAATTTGATAAATAAATAAACTACAGTGCACAACCATCTAAGCAATGAAGCCAGAAAGACAGCATTATATATAAATGGACACTAGAAAATCATATTCAGGGTCATTCACATCCGCTCACCTGATCAAAATAATGCTCATCATTCAGTCTCTCTCTCTGCGCATGCGTGAGTGTCTGTGTTCCGCTGCTGTCCAGACTAATGATGCTTTCACTGCAAGGTCTGCCGTATTTCAGATCACTCTTTCTGGAGTCAGTGGTTCTGCAAACCTCATAATTGTACACGTGCTGTAAAGTTCCTGTGCCCCCTACGTCTGCGTAAAGAGGCGGATAATACGGAATAACTGGAAGATTCGCTCCAGATTTGTAAAACATCCGCTCGCGTCTCCATCTGTAGCATTTGACTGACAGTATGGCGATGATAGACACGATAAAGAGAAACGAAACTACAGCCAAGGCCAAGACCAGATAGAAAGTCAGGTTGTCGTTGTAGTCCTTGTCGTGCGTAAAGTCAGTGAACTCCGAGAGCACTTCAGGGAAGCTGTCCGCCACCGCCACGTTAACATTGACTGTAGCTGATCGAGAGGGCTGCCCGTTGTCCTCCACTACAACAGTGAGTCTCTGTTTCACAGCATCTTTATCTGTCACTTGGCGCACAGTTCTTATTTCTCCATTCTGTAAGCCCACTTCAAACAGCGCCCTGTCTGGGGCTTTCTGCAGTTTATATGAGAGCCAGGCATTCTGTCCAGAGTCCACATCAACAGCCACCACTTTAGTCACCAGATAACCCACATCTGCAGAACGAGGCACTATTTCAGCCACCACAGAAGCGCCTGACTGGACCGGATACAGAACCTGAGGCGCGTTGTCATTCTGGTCCTGAATCATTATTTTCACGCTCACGTTGCTGCTGAGAGGAGGATTGCCTCCGTCCTGCGCTTTTACGCGAATGACAAATTCTTTTGTTTGCTCATAATCAAACGAACGAACAGCAAGAATCTCTCCACTCTCTGCATTAACTGAAATAAACGTCGAGGCAGAGACACCATTCACAAGAATATCGTCTAGAAAATATGAAATACGCGCGTTATTGCCAGAGTCTTTGTCATGCGCTTTAACAGATAACACAGAGACTCCGGGTGAATTATTTTCCATCACATATGCGGTGTACGACTGAAGCTGAAACACAGGGGCGTTGTCATTGACATCAGAGAGTTTCAGAGTCAGTGTTTTATTAGTAGAGTAAGAAGGCGAGCCCTCATCAATAGCTGTTATTGTGATATTATATTCAGACATTTTTTCACGGTCTAAAAGCTGATCAGTAACCAGACTGTAGAAATTTGAGGATGATTGTCTGATTTGAAAGGGTAAACTAGGATTAATAAAACATCTCACCTGTCCATTTTTCCCCGAATCTAAATCTTTGACATTCAGCATCGCTATCACAGTCTCGGGAGAGGAATTTTCTGGCAAAGGGTTTGAGAAAGATATTACATTAATTACAGGGGCATTGTCATTAACGTCTGTAATTTCCACCATCACTTTACAAGCATCTGTTAAACCACCAATGTCTGTCGCCACCACATTCAGCTCATATTTCTTTGATTTTTCAAAGTCTAGTGGCCCAGTGAGTAATATATCACCGTTAGAAGGATCGATATTAAAAATATTTGAGATGCCTTTGCTACTTTGGGAAAATGAATAGGAAACTTGTTTATTTGTTCCCTGGTCTGCGTCAGTTGCGCTAACCTTTAAGACTAATGTTCCCATCAGCGCATTTTCAGCTACGAGTGCTGTGTATACAGACTGACTAAAAACAGGCGCGTTGTCATTTACATCCAATACAATAATGTTAATTTTCAAGGTTCCAGTTTTCTGAGGAGATCCACCGTCAAACGCGGTTAAAATCAGATTATACTCCTCCTGTTTTTCTCTGTCTAATGGAGTCTGTAAGACCATTTCGACATATTTAGTACCGTCAGTGTGAGACAAGGTTTTGAGTACAAAATGGTCGTTCGGATTTAATGTATACGTCTGAAGCGAATTTAAACCCTCGTCAGCATCATTAGCGCTATCGATTGAATATCTGGCTCCAGGTAACGCTAATTCACTAATTTGAAGATGTGTCTCTTTGTTTATGAAAACAGGAGCATGATCGTTGATGTCTAATATTTCTACATCGATTCTATGCAGCTCCATGGGGTTTTCTAGAATAATCTGAAAATGTAAGGAGCAGGGAGACACTTGCGCGCACAGCTCCTCTCTATCTATCCTCTCTTTCACTACCAGAGTCCCTTTATCTACATTCAGACCGATGTACTCACGACTGTCCTCCGTAAAGATCCGCGCTCTTCCTGATTTCAGCCTCTTTACATCCAAACCGAGATCCTGAACGATATTTCCCACCAGCGAGCCCTTAGTCATCTCCTCTGGAACAGAATAACGGACCTGCCCGCGCGCAACGCTCAGGACAAAGACGCACAGCACGAGAGGCTGCATTAGCCATGATGAAATCCGCGTCGAAGATGCGCCTCTTTGTGCGTAAGAATTACAAAGAACCCACATAATCCAAATCCTCTGTCCCAATACAGAAGAAAAGTCGAACAAACAAAAGATTCAGATAGGTTGAAAAATATCAAACTTCATTCGTGAACACAGGGAATGTCTCGATGCTTCAGTGTTAAACAGAGATCGTCTGAATGAAAGAGAGATTCTGGAGAATGTGATGTCAGAAAGTGGAGGAGGATCTAAAAACCAATGTTTAAATCCCAATCACACTGACCAACAGCGGCACTTAGTGCATCAGAGAAACATTACAAATATATATTTTTTTTTGTTCGTTTAAGAGAAATAATAAAAAAATAATAAAAAAAAAATCATTAACTGCAACTAAAGTATATGTTTTGAGTAAACGAATTTCCCCTTAAGTGCAAATAACAGCATGATATTAACCAAAGACCTTAATATGGCAAAAGGAAACAGTCGGAGGCAAAACAGAAATATAAAAATAGCCATTAAACAATAAAGGTACGATTTTTTGTTACTCCCTCATGCACGCACACGTGAGCACGCAAACACAGGCAAAACACACACACACGCACAGAGATAATTTTGTTTAAATATTATTAGTAAGTTTTATATGAAAACTGTGAAAAATGTATAGTCACAAAAATGCTATAGGTACAGAAAATTCGTAAATCTCGCCAGTTTGCACTTTAATATATATATATAAAAAAAAACAAAAAAACACAAATAAGTCAAAAAGAACTATTAAAATAAAACGACAAAGTCATATTCCTGCCCATTCTCTTGAGCTCACCTGATCAAAAGAATGCTCATCATTCAGTTTTCCTCTCTGCGCATGCGTGAGTGTCTGTGTTGCGCTGCTGTCCAGACTAATGATGCTTTCACTGCAAGGTCTGCCGTATTTCAGATCACTCTTTCTGGAGTCAGTGGTTCTGCAAACCTCATAATTGTACACGTGCTGTAAAGTTCCTGTGCCGCCTACGTCTGCGTAAAGAGGCGGATAATACGGAATAACTGGAAGATTCGCTCCTGATTTGTAAAACATCCGCTCGCGTCTCCATCTGTAGCATTTGACTGACAGTATGGCGATGATAGACACGATAAAGAGAAACGAAACTACAGCCAAGGCCAAGACCAGATAGAAAGTCAGGTTGTCGTTGTAGTCCTTGTCGTGCGTAAAGTCAGTGAACTCCGAGAGCACTTCAGGGAAGCTGTCCGCCACCGCCACGTTAACATTGACTGTAGCTGATCGAGAGGGCTGCCCGTTGTCCTCCACTACAACAGTGAGTCTCTGTTTCACAGCATCTTTATCTGTCACTTGGCGCACAGTTCTTATTTCTCCATTCTGTAAGCCCACTTCAAACAGCGCCCTGTCCGTGGCTTTCTGCAGTTTATATGAGAGCCAGGCATTCTGTCCAGAGTCCACATCAACAGCCACCACTTTAGTCACCAGATAACCCACATCTGCAGAACGAGGCACTATTTCAGCCACCACAGAAGCGCCTGACTGGACCGGATACAGAACCTGAGGCGCGTTGTCATTCTGGTCCTGAATCATTATTTTCACGCTCACGTTGCTGCTGAGAGGAGGAGAGCCTCCGTCCTGCGCTTTTACACGAATGTTAAATTCTTTTGTTTGTTCATAATCAAACGAACGAACAGCAATAATCTCTCCACTCTCTGCATTAACTGAAATAAACGTCGAGGCAGAGACACCATTCACAAGAATATCTTCCAGATAATATGAAATACGCGCGTTATTGCCAGAGTCTTTGTCATGCGCTTTAACAGATAACACAGAGACTCCGGGTGAATTATTTTCCATCAAATATGCGGTGTATGACTGACGCTGAAACACAGGGGCGTTGTCATTGACATCAGATATTTTCAGAGTCAGTGTTTTATTAGAAGAGAAAGAAGGCGACCCCTCATCACTAGCTGTTATTGTGATATTATATTCAGATAATTTTTCACGGTCCAGTAATTGATCGGTTATTACACTATAAAAATTTGAGGCGGATGACTGTATTTTGAATGGCAAATTTGGACCAATATAACATTTAACCTGACCATTTCTCCCTGAATCTAAATCTTTGACATTCAGCATCGCTATTACAGTCTCTGGCTCTGCGTCCTCGGGTATTGGGTTAGAAAAAGAAATTACGCTTATCAGGGGTGCATTGTCATTAACGTCAATTAATTCGATAACAACTTTACTGGAATCTGTTAAGCCACCTTTATCTGTTGCTTCAACATGCAATTGAAAACGTTTTGACTTCTCGAAATCCAGGTCACCGTTTACAATAATGTCACCAGTTTGTGAATCTATATTGAACAGTTCTAAAGCCTTTCCTGAGGTTTGTGAGAAGGAATACGTCAGTTCACCATTCGTGCCTTTGTCTTTATCAGTTGCAGTCACCCTCACAACATCAGTACCCTTTGCTGAATTCTCTAATAAGGAGACTCTATACATGGGGAGACTAAACACCGGAGCATTGTCATTTGCGTCGATAACAAGAACACTTATTTTAATAGTGCCTGATTTCTGAGGACTGCCGCCGTCAAACGCCGTCAATACTAATTTATGCTCCTCTTGGTTTTCTCTATCTAGTGTTTTTTGTAGAATCATTTCAACATATTTCAATCCATCATCACCTATCTGTTCTTTCAGTGAAAAATGATCAGTCGGATTGAGTGTGTATTTCTGAAGGGTATTTAAACCCACATCAAAATCTTGCGCATTATCTAAAGAAAATTTGGCTCCAGGAACAGCCAGCTCACTAATTTGAAAGCTTATTTCCTTTCTAACAAAAACAGGTGCATGATCATTAATATCTAATATTTCAACATCAATTCTATGCAGCTCCATGGGGTTTTCTAGAATAATCTGAAAATGTAAGGAGCAGGGAGACACTTGGGCGCACAGCTCCTCTCTATCTATCCTCTCTTTCACTACCAGAGTCCCTTTATCTACATTCAGACCGATGTACTCACGACTGTCCTCCGTAAAGATCCGCGCGCGACCAGATTTCAATCTCTTTACATCCAAACCGAGATCCTGAATGATATTTCCCACCAGCGAGCCCTTTGTCATCTCCTCTGGAACAGAATAACGGACCTGCCCGCGCGCAACGCTCAGGACAAAGACGCACAGCACGAGAGGCTGCATTAGCCATGATGAAATCCGCGTCGAAGATGCGCCTCTTTGGGCGTAAGAATTACAAAGAACCCACATAATCCAAATCCTCTGTCCCAATACAGAAGAAAAGTCGAACAAACAAAAGATTCAGAAAGGTTGAAAAATATCAAACTTCATCCGTGAACACAAGGCAGAAAATTTCTCGATGCTTCAGTGTTAGCAGAGATTTTCCGAATGAAAGAGAGATTCTGCAGAATATGATGTCAGAAAGAAGAGGAGGATCTGAAAACAAAATGTTTAAAGCCAGAACATACTGACCAACAGCGGCACTTGGTGCATCAGATAAATATTACACCAAAAAAGGCTGTTAAAGAGTAATACAGACAATGACATTAATTGCATCCAAAGTAGTTTATACTTTACATTAAGACGACTTTTGATGGAATATTAATACGATTATGTTCTGAACTGAACATTTAAGAATAAAAGCAAAGGAAATAGTCAAAAGCAAAAAAAAATAAAAAATAAATAAATAATAACTACAATATAGACCTAGTTATACAGACATGATTCATTGAGACTCGCTCATACGTGCAAACATACTCAGAACACAAATCTCTTAAAATAAAATTACTTTGTCTGCATGCAATTTCCTATAAAACATTTAAATGTTAAGGTTTTAAAATGAAAAGTTTGAAAAAAGTATAGTGTAGACTGCTATCGGTACAGGAAATTCAAACTAGTTTCATTATATATATATATATATATATATATATATATATATATATATATATATATATATATATATATATATATGTGTGTGTGTGTGTGTGTGTATGTATGTATAATACAAATAAAACAACAATGCACTCCACATTGTTAAGCCAGAAAGGGATTAAATGAATGAAGATCAGAAGCAGAAGGTCATATTCATAGCCATTCACATCTGCTCACCTGATCAAAAGAATGCTCATCATTCAGTTTTCCTCTCTGCGCATGCGTGAGTGTCTGTGTTCCGCTGCTGTCCAGACTAATGATGCTTTCACTGCAAGGTCTGCCGTATTTCAGATCACTCTTTCTGGAGTCAGTGGTTCTGCAAACCTCATAATTGTACACGTGCTGTAAAGTTCCTGTGCCCCCTACGTCTGCGTAAAGAGGCGGATAATACGGAATAACTGGAAGATTCGCTCCAGATTTGTAAAACATCCGCTCGCGTCTCCATCTGTAGCATTTGACTGACAGTATGGCGATGATAGACACGATAAAGAGAAACGAAACTACAGCCAAGGCCAAGACCAGATAGAAAGTCAGGTTGTCGTTGTAGTCCTTGTCGTGCGTAAAGTCAGTGAACTCCGAGATCACTTCAGGGAAGCTGTCCGCCACCGCCACGTTAACATTGACTGTAGCTGATCGAGAGGGCTGCCCGTTGTCCTCCACTACAACAGTGAGTCTCTGTTTCACAGCATCTTTATCTGTCACTTGGCGCACAGTTCTTATTTCTCCATTCTGTAAGCCCACTTCAAACAGCGCCCTGTCTGGGGCTTTCTGCAGTTTATATGAGAGCCAGGCATTCTGTCCAGAGTCCACATCAACAGCCACCACTTTAGTCACCAGATAACCCACATCTGCAGAACGAGGCACTATTTCAGCCACCACAGAAGCGCCTGACAGGACCGGATACAGAACCTGAGGTGCGTTGTCATTCTGGTCCTGAATAATTATTTTCACGCTCACGTTGCTGCTGAGAGGAGGATTTCCTCCGTCCTGCGCTTTTACGCGAATGTTAAATTCTTTTGTTTGTTCATAATCAAACGAACGGACAGCAAGAATCTCTCCACTCTCTGCATTAACTGAAATAAACGTCGAGGCAGAGACACCATTCACAAGAATATCGTCTAGAAAATATGAAATACGCGCGTTATTGCCAGAGTCTTTGTCATGCGCTTTAACAGATAACACAGAGACTCCGGGTGAATTATTTTCCATCACATATGCGGTGTATGACTGACGCTGAAACACAGGGGCGTTGTCATTGACATCAGAGAGTTTCAGAGTCAGTGTTTTATTAGTAGAGTAAGAAGGCGAGCCCTCATCACTAGCTGTTATTGTGATATTATATTCAGACATTTTTTCACGGTCTAAAAGCTGATCAGTAACCAGACTGTAGAAATTTGAGGATGATTGTCTGATTTGAAAGGGTAAACTAGGATTAATAAAACATCTCACCTGTCCATTTTTCCCCGAATCTAAATCTTTGACATTCAGCATCGCTATCACAGTCTCGGGAGAGGAATTTTCTGGCAAAGGGTTTGAGAAAGATATTACATTAATTACAGGGGCATTGTCATTAACATCTGCAATTTCCACCATCACTTTACAAGCATCTGTTAAACCACCAATGTCTGTCGCCACAACATTCAGCTCATATTTCTTTGATTTTTCAAAGTCGAGAGGACCAATAACTGTAATATCACCATTTGTTAGCTCAATATTGAATGTATCTAAGATACTGTCACTGCTTTCCGAGAATGAATAGGAAACTTGTTTATTTGTTCCCTGGTCCGCGTCAGTTGCGCTAACCTTTAAGACTAATGTTCCCATCAGCGCATTTTCAGCTACGAGTGCTGTGTATACAGACTGACTAAAAACAGGCGCGTTGTCATTTGCATCCAAGACAATAATGTTAATTTTCAAGATTCCAGTTTTCTGAGGAGATCCACCGTCAAACGCTGTTAAAATCAGATTATACTCCTCCTGTTTTTCTCTGTCTAATGGAGTCTGTAAGACCATTTCGACATATTTAGTACCGTCAGTGTGAGACAAGGTTTTTAGTACAAAATGGTCGTTCGGATTTAATGTATACGTCTGAAGCGAATTTAAACCTACATCAGGATCTTTAGCGCTATCGATTGAATATCTGGCTCCGGGTAACGCTACTTCACTAATTTGAAAGTTTATCTCTTTTTTTAAGAAAACAGGAGCATGATCGTTGATGTCTAATATTTCAACATCGATTCTATGCAGCTCCATGGGGTTTTCTAGAATGATCTGAAAATGTAAGGAGCAGGGAGACACTTGCGCGCACAGCTCCTCTCTATCTATCCTCTCTTTCACTACCAGAGTCCCTTTATCTACATTCAGACCGATGTACTCACGACTGTCCTCCGTAAAGATCCGAGCTCTTCCAGATTTCAGCCTCTTTACATCCAAACCGAGATCCTGAATGATATTTCCCACCAGTGAGCCCTTAGTCATCTCCTCTGGAACAGAATAACGGATCTGCCCGCGCGCAACGCTCAGGACAAAGACGCACAGCACGAGAGGCTGCATTAGCCATGATGAAATCCGCGTCGAAGATGCGCCTCTTTGGGCGTAAAAACAAAGAACCCACATAATCCAAATCCTCTGTCCCAATACAGAAGAAAAGTCAAACAAACAAAAGATTCAGAAAGGTTGAAAAAATATTAAATTTCATTCGAAAACACAGGGGATGTCTCGATGCTTCAGTGTTAAACAGAGATCGTCTGAATGAAAGAGAGATTCTGCAGAATGTGATGTCAGAAAGTGGAGGAGGATCTAAAAACGTGTGCCTGTTACACAGAAACACTGACCAACAGCGGCACTTAGAGCATCAGACAACTATTACATTAATACAACTTTGTTAAACATAAATACAAAAACCCAATAAATAAATTACAAAAATATTTATCTTTGCTCAAATATATATATATATATATATATATATATATATATATATATATATATATATATATATATAATAAGTTGTTAACCTTGGACCTCAAACATGATAAATGGAAACGTCAAAAAGCAAATAAGAAATAAAATATCCCTTTATGAAGCTATAGTGGGACTCATTGTGCACACACTCAACTATTGTAAAAAAAGTTTGTAAATCCAACTATAAATTACCGTACAGCCTGATATATATAAACTCCCACGCAATTCAAATACACAATGGATCTGTATATTGTGCTTTGTTATTACAGATAATTATATTAAGATTGGCGGTAAAAACGGCACTTGGATGAGGGCAACATTTAGGTAAAATAAACAAATTGTCTGGTAACACTACTTTCTTCAAATCTGTTTGCAGGACATAAGGCTCGGAGATAATTTAAATAATCTTACACTGTTGTTGAAAATATTGAAAATAAATCTGGAAGATTTTCTATGCGTTCTTTTGTATAAATGTATAGAACAGTTTGCAGCTCTGAATGATAAGAAAACTCGTACCTGCAACCACAGGGTGCCATTTCGCTTTTTTCTTTCTTTCATCATTTTTCTTTCTTTCTTTCTACTTACAGATTGTTATAACAAATTTCTTACAGGGCGCACCAATACAAACGGGAAGACATGCTTAGAAAATAGCCGTTCAATACAAAACAATGTAACGATTGATTTAAAGATTTCATAGTATAGCAAAAACGTCATGACACTACCTTGGTAACATTTCAAAAAAAAAATAAAGACAACGAATATGAGGAACACTGAAGAAATTTGAATAAAAAAAAATGGCTATAAAATAATTCTCACCTGATCCTCACAATCATCGAAGTTCAGTCTCTCTCTCTGCGCATGCGTGAGTGTCTGTGTTCCGCTGCTGTCCAGACTAATGATGCTCTCACTGCAAGGTCTGCCGTATTTCAGATCACTCTTTCTGGAGTCAGTGGTTCTGCAAACCTCATAATTGTACACGTGCTGTAAAGTTCCTGTGCCCCCTACGTCTGCGTAAAGAGGCGGATAATACGGAATAACTGGAAGATTCGCTCCAGATTTGTAAAACATCCGCTCGCGTCTCCATCTGTAGCATTTGACTGACAGGATGGCGATGATAGACACGATAAAGAGAAACGAAACTACAGCCAAGCCCAAGACCAGATAGAAAGTCAGGTTGTCGTTGTAGTCCTTGTCGTGCGTAAAGTCGGTGAACTCCGAGAGCACTTCAGGGAAGCTGTCCGCCACCGCCACGTTAACATTGACTGTAGCTGATCGAGAGGGCTGCCCGTTGTCCTCCACTACAACAGTGAGTCTCTGTTTCACAGCATCTTTATCTGTCACTTGGCGCACAGTTCTTATTTCTCCATTCTGTAAGCCCACTTCAAACAGCGCCCTGTCTGTGGCTTTCTGCAGTTTATATGAGAGCCAGGCATTCTGTCCAGAGTCCACATCAACAGCCACCACTTTAGTCACCAGATAACCCACATCTGCAGAACGAGGCACTATTTCAGCCACCACAGAAGCGCCTGACTGGACCGGATACAGAACCTGAGGCGCGTTGTCATTCTGGTCCTGAATCATTATTTTCACGCTCACGTTGCTGCTGAGAGGAGGAGAGCCTCCGTCCTGCGCTTTTACACGGAACTGGAAATCTTTGATCTGCTCGTAATCGAAAGATCGCACTGCGTGTATGACTCCACTATCAGCACTAACGGACACTAAAGAGGAGACGGGCACTCCGTTAACCGACGAGTCCTCCAGTATGTAAGACACACGGGCATTCTGTTTAAAATCTGCATCTCTGGCTCTGACTGTGAATATGGAAAGACCCGGTGCGTTGTTTTCTTGAACAGAGGCCTCATATGAGCTCTTGTCAAATACAGGCGCGTTATCATTCACATCTGATATCTGTAAGGAGAGAGTGACGCTGCTGGAGAGAGAGGGCACGCCTTCATCAGCGCACGTCACACTGATGTTATACTCAGTCTCGCGCTCTCGGTCTAAATCACTGTCTGTCACAATACTATAAAATCCATTAGTAGTTGATTTGATTGTAAAAGGAATGTTTTCATTTACACTGCAATGAACTTGTCCATTACTGTCAGAATCCGGATCGTTAACATTGACAATTGCAGTCACAGTACTCTGTGGAGAGTCTTCAGGTATTGCATTAGATTTGGACATAACTGTGATGACGGGAGCGTTATCATTTATATCAATCACGTCGACCATTATTTTGCTAGAATCAGACAGTCCGCCATTATCTACTGCTTCTATATCAATTTGGTAATGTTTAGATGTTTCAAAGTCAGTTTTTCCGACTAACGTCACCAATCCATTTTCATCAATATGAAAAATGTCAGATACACCGTCACTGTTTGCAATTAAATAACTGACATCTCCATTTGTCCCTTTATCTGAATCAGAAGCACTAACAGTGATAAGTGGCGTGCCACTCTGGGAGTTTTCTGTAATTATCGCTTTATATATAGGCTTAGTAAAAACTGGAGCATTATCGTTTATATCAAGCACTGTAACATGAATCTGAACAGTTCCTGATTTCGGAGGTTCTCCGCCATCTATTGCAGTTAATATCAGAGACATGTTTTCTTGTTTTTCTCTGTCTAAAGGCTTTTGCAGAATCATTTCCACCTTTTTACTCCCATCACTCTGACCATGAAGTTTTAAATTAAAATGATCAGTAGGTTGTAGAAAATAGCTTTGTAGGTCATTTGCACCAATGTCTGCATCCATCGCTTTCTCCAGCATGAATTTTGATCCTACAATTGCTGATTCGCTTATCTCAAATCGTCTCTCATCTCTTTTAAAAACAGGAGAATTGTCATTTATGTCTGTAATTTCGACAGTTACCCTAAACAGTTCCATAGGATTGTCGAGAATAATCTGTAAATGTAGCGCGCAAGGCGTTGTCTGTCCGCATAGCGCCTCTCGGTCTATTCTCTCTTTGATAAGGAGGACTCCTCTTTCTTTATTCAGCTCGATGTATTCAGAGCTGTCTCCTGTATAAATACGCGCTTTACCCGATTTCAGTCTCTTTAAATCTAAACCCAAATCCTGCGCTATGTTCCCGACTAAAGAGCCTTTGGCCATTTCCTCAGGAATGGAGTAACTGACCTGCCCGAGAGCCGAACTGAGAGAGACAAACCAAATAAACAGCAGTACTTGCCGCGCCATTGTTCTCTCCGACATTTTTCTTAAGTGCAAATAAACGAAGTCACGGTGTATCCAGTTCAGAGTCTCAGTATGTCCAGATTCCAAAAGGAATAAATCTAAATCTATTGGATAATTTCTAAGACAACGTCTAAACATGGATCCATAGGTGATTATATTATAGCGTCGACGTCTTCTGTGTTATGTCCCCGCATGTGCATTATGCAGACTCCTCAGCCTCCTCCTCCTTAAACGTAGTTTGAGAGGGCGGTATTACTGGAATAATGCGCACTCAGTCGCATCTCCCTAACAAATAGCGGCACTCTGAGACCAATTTGAGCTACTGCAGAAATACACCTAATTTATATATAAAATGCAGATACTCAAAAGATATATACGCAGCGAGATAGAATAATAAAAACACAAAATTAAAACCTGAATTTCTATTTGTTTTATAATGAAAAAAAAATCTAAATTTGTCAATATATGTAACTGTAACAAAATCTGTTCAACAATCACAACGTGTTAGTTTGAGAATGATTAAAAAGTCCAGTATTTAATCAAACGGACAAAATTATCTATTGCCAGGCAAAAGCAATGCGAATTCAACAATACAAATTTTACACTACAGGACATCAGCATATTATTATTAAATAGCATTTGGTATGCCAGAGCACATGCTTGCTGAGAAGAAAGATGAAACGAAGGCAACAGATATTGATTCAGCACCTTGGACAGCGAAACGACTGCATCATTCATTTGAGAACGCTGACTGCTTATTTACAACTTGCTTAGAGATGTTGAATAACAACAACAATAATAACAAACAAAAGCATAAAACCGTTACTCTTTTCATAAATATGGGTATGAATTTCTTGAAAAAGAAAAATATCTAAAAGTCTGTTAAAAATATTCCTATAAAATGTAAAGAGGAGGTAAAAAAAGAAAAGAAGCAAAAAAGTTACACCTACTATACAAAAATAGTAAACCTCACCTTATCGGAATCATCAAAGTTCAGTGTCTCCATTTGCGCATGTGTGAGTGTCTGTGTTCCGCTGCTGTCCAGACTAATGATGCTTTCACTGCAAGGTCTGCCGTATTTCAGATCACTCTTTCTGGAGTCAGTGGTTCTGCAAACCTCATAATTGTACACGTGCTGTAAAGTTCCTGTGCCCCCTACGTCTGCGTAAAGAGGTGGATAATACGGAATAACTGGAAGATTCGCTCCAGATTTGTAAAACATCCGCTCACGTCTCCATCTGTAGCATTTGACTGACAGGATGGCGATGATAGACACGATAAAGAGAAACGAAACTACAGCCAAGGCCAAGACCAGATAGAAAGTCAGGTTGTCGTTGTAGTCCTTGTCGTGCGTAAAGTCAGTGAACTCCGAGATCACTTCAGGGAAGCTGTCCGCCACCGCCACGTTAACATTGACTGTAGCTGATCGAGAGGGCTGCCCGTTGTCCTCCACTACAACAGTGAGTCTCTGTTTCACAGCATCTTTATCTGTCACTTGGCGCACAGTTCTTATTTCTCCATTCTGTAAGCCCACTTCAAACAGCGCCCTGTCTGTGGCTTTCTGCAGTTTATATGAGAGCCAGGCATTCTGTCCAGAGTCCACATCAACAGCCACCACTTTAGTCACCAGATAACCCACATCTGCAGAACGAGGCACTATTTCAGCCACCACAGAAGCGCCTGACTGGACCGGATACAGAACCTGAGGCGCGTTGTCATTCTGGTCCTGAATCGTTATTTTCACGCTCACGTTGCTGCTGAGAGGAGGAGAGCCTCCGTCCTGCGCTTTTACGCGGAACTGGAAATCTTTGATTTGCTCATAATCGAAAGATCGCACTGCGTGTATGACTCCACTATCAGCACTAACGGACACTAACGAGGAGACGGGCACTCCGTTAAACGACGAGTCCTCCAGTATGTAAGACACACGGGCATTCTGGTTAAAATCTGCGTCTCTGGCTCTGACTGTGAATATGGAAAGACCCGGTGTGTTGTTTTCTTGAACAGAGGCCTCATATGAGCTCTTGTCAAATACAGGCGCGTTATCATTCACATCTGATATCTGTAAGGAGAGAGTGACGCTGCTGGAGAGAGAGGGCACGCCTTCATCAGCGCACGTCACACTGATGTTATACTCAGACTCGCGCTCTCGATCTAAATCACCATCTGTAAGGAGGCTGTAAAAGCCGTCAGATGAAGAATGGATGATAAAAGGAATGTTTTCATTTAAATCACATTTTACGATTCCATTTTGATTTGTGTCAGCGTCTTGTATGTTCATCATCGCTACAACTGTTCCTGGTGGGGAATTTTCTGAAATGTCATTTGATTTTGACATTATACTGATGACTGGCTTATTGTCGTTCGTATCTGTGACGTCAATAATTACTTTACAAGAATCAGTATGTCCTCCTTGATCACTAGCTTGAATCGCTATCTGATAATGTTTGTTTTTTTCGTAGTCAATATTACCAGTTAATCGGAGAACGCCGTCATATTGGCCAATGTCAAATAGAGTTGCGGACGCTGCTGAAGATAACGAATAAGTAACGACGCCATTAGAACCCTGATCTGCGTCTGACGCGCTGACTGTGGTCAACACGGTGCCTTTTGCGGAGTTCTCTGCTATACTGGCTTTGTATACCGACTGACTGCAAACAGGCGCGTTGTCATTCGCATCTAAAACTGTAATGTGTATCAGCATTGTGCCTGACATTTGCACCTCGCCGCCATCGACTGCTGTTAACAATAAAGAAATATGGTCTTGTTTTTCACGATCAAGTGGTTTCTGTAAAACCATTTCTACAGCTTTACTACCATCGGCCAAACTTTGCGTTTTCACAACAAAATTGTCACTTGGTTTCAAAGTATATCTTTGAAGACCATTCAATCCCACATCGGTGTCAACTGCAGTCTCCAAATCAAATTTAGCTCCAGTCTGAGCCAGTTCGCTGATTTCAAATTTCATTTCATTAAGGCTGAAAATAGGGGCGTTATCGTTAATGTCTTGTATCTCAACTGTTACTCTGTATAGTTGCATCGGGTTTTCAAGAATAATCTGAAAATGTAGCGCGCAAGGCGTTGTCTGTCCGCATAGCGCCTCTCGGTCTATTCTCTCTTTGATAAGGAGGACTCCTCTTTCTTTATTCAGCTCGATGTATTCAGCGCTGTCTCCTGTGTAAATACGCGCTTTACCCGATTTCAGTCTCTTTAAATCTAAACCCAAATCCTGCGCTATGTTCCCGACTAAAGAGCCTTTGGCCATTTCCTCAGGAATGGAGTAACTGACCTGCCCGAGAGCCGAACTAAGAGAGACAAACCAAATAAACAGCAGTACTTGCCGCGCCATTGTTCTCTCCGACATTTTGCAGAAGACCATGGAAGAGAAGATTCAAGTAGAAAACAAATCAATCAATCATTCCAAGAAGCTGGAGGAAATTATGTATATTTCCAAAGCGACAAGAATTAACACAAGTGTCTGTAATTCCAGAAAAAAGGGGATTATGAACTCAGTATTTCCGTGATTTGCCTTTTCTCTCTTCCTCAGACTGTGCTCTCAGCTTCTGTCTCTCTCTAATAATATGGTGATGATGGGGGTGGAACTGCAGCAGATCTGATCTCTAAACTGACATATTGACCAACAGCGGCACTATGAGTCCATTCTGATTAACTGCAGAAAACGTAAATATAATAAACTTTTAATTTAGTGACAGACACATCCGAGAAAAGCAATTTACTAAAAGTCGTATATATTTATAAATATATAAACTAGCAAATATCAATTGTAATTCAAATTTTTATTATATAAAACTATTGTATGCGTTTGTGTAAATAAGATTTTATAAAAATCTTGAAACAAATAAATGTATTGTTCCCTCAGTGTTTTGATCAGGTCTTACCTATGTGTTCTCTGATCAGAGAGACAGTGGGAAACATATAAAATACAATTAATCACATGCAAAGTAAACGAAATAGTAATGAAAGAATGGATAGTTTAAACATGAACAGGAAGACAGACCGATTAGCTGCTGAAAGAAAAAAAAAAAAAAAAAAAAAAAACCACGAGGTAAAGAGATGCATCATGAGGGCAAATGAACGCTTTGCTGTATTTCAGGACCATGGTCAGGGAAACTGAAGTTCCATTTTACATGACAATGAGACTTGAGTGAAAAAAAAAAAAATCACAATGACATTAATTATTAAATAAATATGCAATAATAATGACGATAATAACAATAGTTCGATTTTATAAGAAAATACAGAAAGTAACTCTACTTGACGTATCTAAAGGAAAAATGTATAAATAAAAAATACATAATTACCCGAGTAACAGAACTGCAGAAAACTACACAAAATTACCAAACCATACTAATAGTAAAATAATAATAATAAGTCCGTTTGTCAGAATTGCAGAAACGATTCGTTTCAGAAAAGTAATCAGTTCAACAGTTGAAGCAAAAATGACAAATCATGAGAAACAAACATTTTAAATGCCGATTAAATTAGTTAAAAAAAAAAAAATCTCACCTGATCATCAAAGTCTTCATTAATCAATGTTCCTCTCTGCGCATGCGTGAGTGTCTGTTTTCCGCTGCTTTCCAGACTAATGATGCTTTCACTGCAAGGTCTGCCGTATTTCAGATCACTCTTTCTGGAGTCAGTGGTTCTGCAAACCTCATAATTGTACACGTGCTGTAAAGTTCCTGTGCCCCCTACGTCTGCGTAAAGAGGCGGATAATACGGAATAACTGGAAGATTCGCTCCAGATTTGTAAAACATCCGCTCGCGTCTCCACCTGTAGCATTTGACTGACAGTATGGCAATGATAGACACGATAAAGAGAAACGAAACTACAGCCAAGGCCAAGACCAGATAGAAAGTCAGGTTGTCGTTGTAGTCCTTGTCGTGCGTAAAGTCAGTGAACTCCGAGAGCACTTCAGGGAAGCTGTCCGCCACCGCCACGTTAACATTGACTGTAGCTGATCGAGAGGGCTGCCCGTTGTCCTCCACTACAACAGTGAGTCTCTGTTTCACAGCATCTTTATCTGTCACTTGGCGCACAGTTCTTATTTCTCCATTCTGTAAGCCCACTTCAAACAGCGCCCTGTCTGTGGCTTTCTGCACTTTATATGAGAGCCAGGCATTCTGTCCAGAGTCCACATCAACAGCCACCACTTTAGTCACCAGATAACCCACATCTGCAGAACGAGGCACTATTTCCGCCACCACAGAAGCGCCTGACTGGACCGGATACAGAACCTGAGGCGCGTTGTCATTCTGGTCCTGAATCGTTATTTTCACGCTCACGTTGCTGCTGAGAGGAGGAGAGCCTCCGTCCTGCGCTTTTACGCGGAATTGGAAATCTTTGATCTGCTCGTAATCGAAAGATCGCACTGCGTGTATGACTCCACTATCAGCGCTAACGGACACTAACGAGGAGACAGGCACTCCGTTAACCGACGAGTCCTCCAGTATGTAAGACACACGGGCATTCTGGTTAAAATCTGCGTCTCTGGCTCTGACTGTGAATATGGAAAGACCCGGTGTGTTGTTCTCCTGAACAGAGGCCTCAAATGAGCTCTTGTCAAAGACAGGAGCGTTATCATTCACATCTGATAACTTTAAGGAGAGAGTGACGCTGCTGGAGAGAGAGGGCACGCCTTCATCAGCGCACGTCACACTGATGTTATACTCAGACTCGCGCTCTCGGTCTAAATCACCATCTGTGACTAAACTGAAGAAATTGGCATTTGAGGACTTCAGCTTAAAAGGGATATCATCATTAATGGAGCATTGGACTTTTCCATTCTCACCAGAATCTGAGTCTTGGACATTCAGCATAGTCACAACGGTGTCTGGTTTTGAATCTTCGGAAAGAGTGTTTGATTTTGACATTATATTAATTACTGGTTTGTTGTCATTCACATCAATTACATCAACAATCACTTTACATGTGTCAGAGTGACGCCCAGGGTCTCTTGCTTGAACGTCAATTTGATAATGTTTAACTCTTTCATAGTCTAAATCGCCAGATAACTTTAAAACGCCATCATTTCCATCAATTTCAAAGAGGTTAGTGGTGCCACGAGAAGATTTCGAAATATGATATTCTATTTTACCATTCTGTCCTTGGTCAGCATCTGATGCTTGAACTGTAGTTAAAATTGCACCCTTTGGAGAGTTTTCTGCAACGCTCGTCTTATAAACAGACAGTAAGCAAACTGGCGCGTTATCATTTATGTCCTCAATTGTGATTATAATCGGAATTGTTCCAGACATCTGTGGGTCTCCCCCGTCCACAGCAGTGAGTAAAAGTGAAATGTGCTCTTGTTTTTCTCGATCTAAAGGTTTTTGTAAAATCATTTCAACATTTTTGCTACCATCCGGCATATCTTGAGTTTTTAAAATAAAATGATCCGCGGGATGTAATGAATAGCCCTGTACGCTGTTTAAGCCAACGTCATCATCCACTGCTGTCTCTAAAACAAATTTAGATCCTGTCGGAGATGATTCACTTATATCAAATTTTATCTCTTTGGCTGCAAAAACAGGAGCGTTGTCATTTACATCTATAATCTCAACTGTTATGCTATAAAACTCCATCGGGTTTTCCAAGGTAATCTGAAAATGTAGCGCGCAAGGCGTTGTCTGTCCGCATAGCGCCTCTCGGTCTATTCTCTCTTTGATAAGGAGGACTCCTCTTTCTTTATTCAGCTCGATGTATTCAGAGCTGTCTCCTGTGTAAATACGCGCTTTACCCGATTTCAGTCTCTTTAAATCTAAACCCAAATCCTGCGCTATGTTCCCGACTAAAGAGCCTTTGGCCATTTCCTCAGGAATGGAGTAACTGACCTGCCCGAGAGCCGAACTGAGAGAGACAAACCAAATAAACAGCAGTACTTGCCGCGCCATTGTTCTGTCCGACATTTTGCAGAAGACCACGGAATGAAGATTCACGCACAAAACAAATTAGTCCAAGAAGCTGTAGGAAATCATGTATATCCAAAGTGACGAGAACTAACAAAAAGTCTTCAAGTCAAAGAAAAGTATATTAAATACAGTATCTTTGTGATTTGTATTCTCTCTCCTTCCTCAGACTGTGCTCTCAGCTTCTGTCTCTCTCTAATAATATGGTGATGATGGGGGTGGAACTGCAGCAGATCTGCTCTCTAAACTGACATATTAACCAACAGCGGCACTATGAGTCCAGTCTGATGAAGTACAGAAAACTTAAAATGAATAAACATTTGTCTCTGTGTCAGACAAGTCTAAAAAAGCAATTTCCTTAACAAAGTACTTCAGTATAAAACTAGCAAATATCTATTACCATACAAACATCAAAGAGATAAAAATGATTGTATGAGTGTGTGTAAATAACATTTAAGGGCAAAACTTTAAGTAAATTCCTCCTTCCTTCAGTGTTTTGATCAGGCCCTATCCACGTGTCTATTGATCAGAGAGGAAGAAATATCTAAAATACAACTGAACACGTCTGAAAACTGTTGAAAACTGACACGTTGTATCGCTTAATTGTTAACAGGAGGACAGATTGACAGACTGCAGTAAAAAAAAAAAACAAAAAAAAAACAAACAAACAAAAAAAAAAAACTGCTGTAGATGCATCAGAATACATGGGTAAATTGTAAGCCTTGTTAGATTTCAGGACCATGGTCAGCGAAACTGTAGTTTTTCATTTCATGACAGTGTCAAGTATAACAGTCGTGCAAAAAATAAAATAAAATGAAATAAAATAAAAGTTAAGGTCAAATAACAAAACTGAAAATGCAATTGCATGTTAAATCGCTAGTCTATATATCAGTGACAGCGTGCCATTTTACACCGGCCGGACGAAAAATTAAACCAAATAAACAAAAGATAAAAACCAAATTATATAAAAAACTTATACTTAACGCACAATTTGTTCTTATTTTTTTCTTGCTAAAAAAAAAGAGATGTACAAAAGGATAAATAAGATAATTAAAAGAGAGTATAATAATTTGAGTAATAGAAAGGCAGAAAATAACAGACTCAGACTCTGTGTCACAAGTAAAAACTCTACCATCCACAAATTATCAAAACGAAGCGAAATATATCAAACTGCAACTGAGCTATGAAAGATAGACACATTGTCAACTACTAAAATGTATTAAATATATATATATATATATATATATATATATATATATATATATATATATATTTTTTATTATCATCAACTATACTTAATCACAGAAACTAATTATTTTCAGAAAACTAATCAGGGATACTATCAACAGGTAAAGCAAAAATAATAAATTATGAGATACAACGTTGCATATCCAATATATATCAAAATAAATTAGCCTTTAAAAATATTTCTTACCTTATCACAATCACCAAAGTTCAGTGTCTCTCTTTGCGCATGCGTGAGTGTCTGTGTTCCGCTGCTGTCCAGACTAATGATGCTTTCACTGCAAGGTCTGCCGTATTTCAGATCACTCTTTCTGGAGTCAGTGGTTCTGCAAACCTCATAATTGTACACGTGCTGTAAAGTTCCTGTGCCCCCTACGTCTGCGTAAAGAGGCGGATAATACGGAATAACTGGAAGATTCGCTCCTGATTTGTAAAACATCCGCTCGCGTCTCCATCTGTAGCATTTGACTGACAGGATGGCGATGATAGACACGATAAAGAGAAACGAAACTACAGCCAAGGCCAAGACCAGATAGAAAGTCAGGTTGTCGTTGTAGTCCTTGTCGTGCGTAAAGTCAGTGAACTCCGAGAGCACTTCAGGGAAGCTGTCCGCCACCGCCACGTTAACATTGACTGTAGCTGATCGAGAGGGCTGCCCGTTGTCCTCCACTACAACAGTGAGTCTCTGTTTCACAGCATCTTTATCTGTCACTTGGCGCACAGTTCTTATTTCTCCATTCTGTAAGCCCACTTCAAACAGCGCCCTGTCTGTGGCTTTCTGCAGTTTATATGAGAGCCAGGCATTCTGTCCAGAGTCCACATCAACAGCCACCACTTTAGTCACCAGATAACCCACATCTGCAGAACGAGGCACTATTTCAGCCACCACAGAAGCGCCTGACTGGACCGGATACAGAACCTGAGGCGCGTTGTCATTCTGGTCCTGAATCGTTATTTTCACGCTCACGTTACTGCTGAGAGGAGGAGAGCCTCCGTCCTGCGCTTTTACGCGGAATTGGAAATCTTTGATCTGCTCGTAATCGTAAGATCGCACTGCGTGTATGACTCCACTATCAGCACTAACGGACACTAACGAGGAGACAGGCACTCCGTTAACCGAAGAGTCCTCCAGTATGTAAGACACACGGGCATTCTGGTTAAAATCTGCATCTCTGGCTCTGACTGTGAATATGGAAAGACCCGGTGTGTTGTTTTCTTGAACAGAGGCCTCATATGAGCTCTTGTCAAAGACAGGCGCGTTATCATTCACATCTGATATCTGTAAGGAGAGAGTGACGCTGCTGGAGAGAGATGGCACGCCTTCATCAGCGCACGTCACACTGATGTTATACTCAGACTCGCGCTCTCGGTCTAAATCACCATCTGTGACTAAACTGAAGAAATTGACATTTGACGACTTTAAAGTAAAAGGGATGTTCTCAATAACTGAACACTGAACTTTCCCATTTTCTCCTGAATCAAGATCCTGGACATTTATCATCGTTACCACCGTCTCAGATGCAGAATTTTCAGCTATCACGTTTGTTTTGGACATTATATTGATCAAGGGTTTATTATCATTGATATCAATTACATCAACTATAATCTTACACGAATCAGTAAAGCCTCCATGATCACTTGCTTGAACACGAATCTCAAAGTTCCGAGCTTGTTCATAATCAACTAGACCAATTAACCGTACTTTGCCATCAGTCTCGTTAATTTCAAATATATCTCGAACTTTATCTAACGTGTTTGTTATTGAGTAGATTATTTCACAGTTTACTCCTTGATCTGGATCCGACGCACTAACTGTCGTCACAATTGTTCCTCTTGGTGAATTTTCTGTTACAGACGTTTTATAAACTGACTGCGTGAAAACGGGAGCGTTATCATTCACATCTAAAACAATAATATGTATCTGAATATTACCAGACATTTGAGGATCTCCCCCGTCAATAGCTGTTAATGTTAAAGACATGTGCTCCTGCTTCTCGCGATCTAGAGGCTTTTGTAAAATCATTTCGACATTTTGTCCTCCCACTGGCTGGCTCTTGAATTTCAAGGCAAAATTGTCTGTCGGTTTTAATGTGTAGGTCTGCAAACCATTAATTCCAACGTCAAGATCTCTAGCAGGCTCTATCGTAAATTTGGTACCAGTTGATGCAGTTTCGCTAATTTTGAATAAAATTTCATTTTTTTCAAAAAATGGTGCGTTGTCATTTATATCAAGCACTTCAACATTTACACTGTAAAATTCCATCGGGTTTTCAAGAATGATCTGGAAATGTAGCGCGCAAGGCGTTGTCTGTCCGCATAGCGTCTCTCGGTCTATTCTCTCTTTGATAAGGAGGACTCCTCTTTCTTTATTCAGCTCGATGTATTCAGCGCTGTCTCCTGTATAAATACGCGCTTTACCCGATTTCAGTCTCTTTAAATCTAAACCCAAATCCTGCGCTATGTTCCCGACTAAAGAGCCTTTGGCCATTTCCTCAGGAATGGAGTAACTGACCTGCCCGAGAGCCGAACTAAGAGAGACAAACCAAATAAACAGCAGTACTTGCCGCGCCATTGTTCTCTCCGACATTTTGCAGAAGACCACGGAAGAGAAGATTCAAGTAGAAAACAAATCAATCAATCATTCCAAGAAGCTGGAGGAAATTATGTATATTTCCAAAGCGACAAGAATTAACACAAGTGTCTGTAATTCCAGAAAAAAGGGGATTATGAACTCAGTATTTCCGTGATTTGCCTTTTCTCTCTTCCTCAGACTGTGCTCTCAGCTTCTGTCTCTCTCTAATAATATGGTGATGATGGGGGTGGAACTGCAGCAGATCTGCTCTCTAAACTGACATATTAACCAACAGCGGCACTATGAGTCCAGTCTGATGAAGTACAGAAATCACCAAATAGATGCAGTTTTTTCTACTCTACAAGACGTTTTAGAATTATTCCACGTTGCAAAAATAATAAAAAATACTACCGCTGCAACTATCAATGAAAATACATTGATCTAACAATTAGTTATGATTGCACGATTTTCTTTAAACAAATTTAAAAGTAAATAATAATAATAATAAACGAAATAAAAAAAAGACTTGATATTGAATTAGCACAAACTTGTGTGTGCCCTTAACTGAATAATACAGAGAAACGTGAAATATATGAATGTGAACCAATATGAGACTTTTAATATTTTATAAAGGTATTGAGATACTGGAAGGACGTAGAAGTTGTATAATATACAGTACGCTTCAACAAACGGAGGTAGGGTAAAAAAGCAAGCAGCAAAACCCAAGACTGAAGCTTTCAGCACCATGGCCAGTTACCATGCATTTTAATTTGGTCATCACAAACATATATAAAAAAGACCCTCAAAGCAGGCTTAAAAACGCATTGTGATTTAAAACCGTAAAATATGTTTAAGGCAGATAAAACCACTTAACATTACAGCAGGAACACCTGAAATAATCATCCTTCCAAAGACTGCAAAAGGCCTTAACGTAGCAACACGAGAATCTTCAGTTAAAAAAAAAAAAAAAAATAAACGATAAAAAAATCGATTTATATAATTAATGCAAATACACCTCACATAAAAATAACATTAACAGGAGAAAATAAAAAGCAGGGAAATAATTCAACCTACAGCTACGATTACATCATAAAAATAACAGTCTAATTAAGTGAGTATCAACAAGATCGAAAAATTATATGTAAAATTGGATATATGTGCAGACCAAAGTGTTGTATGCTGCTTCACAACGTGTAAATATAGAAATAAAAAACCTCACCTGATCATCAAAGTCTTCATTAATCAATTTTCCTCTTTGCGCATGTGTGAGTGTCTGTGTTCCGCTGCTGTCCAGACTAATGATGCTTTCACTGCAAGGTCTGCCGTATTTCAGATCACTCTTTCTGGAGTCAGTGGTTCTGCAAACCTCATAATTGTACACGTGCTGTAAAGTTCCTGTGCCCCCTACGTCTGCGTAAAGAGGCGGATAATACGGAATAACTGGAAGATTCGCTCCAGATTTGTAAAACATCCGCTCGCGTCTCCATCTGTAGCATTTGACTGACAGTATGGCGATGATAGACACGATAAAGAGAAACGAAACTACAGCCAAGGCCAAGACCAGATAGAAAGTCAGGTTGTCGTTGTAGTCCTTGTCGTGCGCAAAGTCAGTGAACTCCGAGATCACTTCAGGGAAGCTGTCCGCCACCGCCACGTTAACATTGACTGTAGCTGACCGAGAGGGCTGCCCGTTGTCCTCCACTACAACAGTGAGTCTCTGTTTCACAGCATCTTTATCTGTCACTTGGCGCACAGTTCTTATTTCTCCATTCTGTAAGCCCACTTCAAACAGCGCCCTGTCTGTGGCTTTCTGCAGTTTATATGAGAGCCAGGCATTCTGTCCAGAGTCCACATCAACAGCCACCACTTTAGTCACCAGATAACCCACATCTGCAGAACGAGGCACTATTTCAGCCACCACAGAAGCGCCTGACTGGACCGGATACAGAACCTGAGGCGCGTTGTCATTCTGGTCCTGAATAATTATTTTCACGCTCACGTTGCTGCTGAGAGGAGGAGAGCCTCCGTCCTGCGCTTTTACGCGGAACTGGAAATCTTTGATCTGCTCGTAATCGAAAGATCGCACTGCGTGTATGACTCCACTATCAGCACTAACGGACACTAACGAGGAGACAGGCACTCCGTTAACAGACGAGTCCTCCAGTAAGTAAGACACACGGGCATTCTGGTTAAAATCTGCATCTCTGGCTCTGACTGTGAATATGGAAAGACCCGGTGTGTTGTTTTCTTGAACAGAGGCCTCATATGAGCTCTTGTCAAATACAGGCGCGTTATCATTCACATCTGATATCTGTAAGGAGAGAGTGACGCTGCTGGAGAGAGAGGGCACGCCTTCATCAGCGCACGTCACACTGATGTTATACTCAGACTCGCGCTCTCGGTCTAAATCACCATCTGTGACTAAACTGAAGAAATTAGCATTTGTCGACTTCAGAGTAAAGGGAATGTTCACATTAACTGAACAAAAAATGTTACCGTTTTCTCCTGCATCTGGGTCTTGCGCGTTTATCATTGTTACAACAGTTCCAGGATTAGAGTTTTCTGATATTGTGGTTAATTTAGACATGATGTTTATCTGTGGTTTATTGTCATTTATATCAATCACATCCACATCGATTTTACAAGAATCAGTCAGACCCCCGTCATCGCTGGCCTGCACAGGAATTTGATAGTGGCGAGCTTTCTCGTAATCTATATTCCCTGTTACTCTCACCTCACCGTTTGTATCGTTAATTTCAAACAACTCCGGAACATCGTCGAGGGTATTTGTAATAGCATATGTAATTTTGCCGTTAGGTCCCTCATCCAAATCAGAAGCGCTCACAATCGTCACAACTGTGCCTTTGGAAGCATTCTCTGTGATACTCGCTTTATATGTTTTATGTGTAAAAACAGGCGCATTATCATTGGCATCTAAAACAGTAATATGTATCTGCGCAGTACCAGACAATTGTGGATCACCTCCATCTATCGCTGTCAGAACCAAAGACAAATGTTCTTGCTTTTCACGATCGAGAGGTTTTTGAAGAACCATTTCTACTAGCATACTACCGTCTGCCTGACTCTGTAATTTTAAAGAGAAATTATCTGTAGGCTTTAATATATAAGTCTGAAGGCCGTTTATTCCGACGTCTAAATCCATTGCTCTCTCTAAAACAAAAACTGCCCCAGTCGCAGCTGACTCACTAATTCTGAATTTCATCTCAGCTCGTTTAAAAGATGGCGAATGGTCATTTATATCTGTTACTTCCACTGTAACAGAATAAAATTCCATCGGGTTTTCGAGAATAATCTGAAAATGTAGCGCGCAAGGCGTTGTCTGTCCGCATAGCGTCTCTCGGTCTATTCTCTCTTTGATAAGGAGGACTCCTCTTTCTTTATTCAGCTCGATGTATTCAGCGCTGTCTCCTGTATAAATACGCGCTTTACCCGATTTCAGTCTCTTTACATCTAAACCCAAATCCTGCGCTATGTTCCCGACTAAAGAGCCTTTGGCCATTTCCTCAGGAATGGAGTAACTGACCTGCCCGAGAGCCGAACTAAGAGAGACAAACCAAATAAACAGCAGTACTTGCCGCACCATTGTTCTCTCCGACATTTTGCAGAAGACCACGGAATGAAGATTCACGCACAAAACAAATTAGTCCAAGAAGCTGGAGGAAATCATGTATATCCAAAGTGACGAGAACTAACAAAAAGTCTTCAATTCAAAGAAAAGTATACTAAATACCGTATCTTTGTGATTTGTCTTCTCTCTCCTCCTCAGACTGTGCTCTCAGCTTCTGTCTCTCTCTAATAATATGGTGATGATGGGGGTGGAACTGCAGCAGATCTGCTCTCTAAACTGACATATTGACCAACAGCGGCACTATGAGTCCAGTCTGATGAAGTACAGAAAATGTAAAATATACCATTTTTCTCTGTCACAAATATCGGAGGCAAGCAATTTACAGAACAAAGTACTGAAATATGGAACTAGCAAACATCTACTATGGAACAAACATGTAAGAGATAAAATTATTAAATGAGTTTGTGCAAATAAGATTTAATGAAAAAAATAAAAATTAACAAATGTATTGTTCCCTTAGTATTTTGACCAGGCCTCATCCGCTTGTCCATAGATCATAGATACAGGGAGAATATATATATAAAATACAATTATTCAGATTTCAAGGATCTAAAAACGAATGAAAGCTTGAAACATTTAACTGTGAACAAGAGGATAGACAGACAAACTGCAGTTAAAAACAAAACAAAACAAAAAACAGTGACTGCTGTAAAAAAGACGTATCAGAATCCACGACGAAAATGACCGCCTAGCTGCATTTCAGGACCATGGCCAGGGAAGTAGAAGTTTCTTACATAAACAAAGCATAGGACGAATAAAAATGTAAAATGCCACATGATGTTAAATCGCTAGCTTATATATCAGTGACAGTGTGACATAATACCTCAGAATTAAAATGCAAATAAATAAATAAGTCAAATGAATGAATAAATATATGACTGTAATATACCACAATAAATAAATAAATAAATAATAATAAAGAAAAAAGTAAAAATTAAACGCCTGGAAAAAATTCAAAATAAAAAATAAAATAAAAAGTATTTTTTTCCTTGCTTGTACAAAAAGAAATACAAATAAAAAATAGACTAATAATTTGACTGTGATATAAATGCATAACATATACAACTATAAAAACAGACCAGACTATAAAATGAGATCAGAATACACATACAATTTAAATTTGCAGAAACTATTATTATTATTTATTTTTTTATTTTTTCAGAAAAAAATCAGTCACTTTGTCAACAGCTGAAGTAAAAATTATATTGGCTTCAAAAATATTTCTCACCTGATCGTCACAATTGTCAAACTTCATTCTCTCCCTTTGCGCATGCGTGAGTGTCTGTGTTCCGCTGCTGTCCAGACTAATGATGCTTTCACTGCAAGGTCTGCCGTATTTCAGATCACTCTTTCTGGAGTCAGTGGTTCTGCAAACCTCATAATTGTACACGTGCTGTAAAGTTCCTGTGCCCCCTACGTCTGCGTAAAGAGGTGGATAATAAGGAATAACTGGAAGATTTGCTCCAGATTTGTAAAACATCCGCTCGCGTCTCCATCTGTAGCATTTGACTGAAAGGATGGCGATGATAGACACGATAAAGAGAAACGAAACTACAGCCAAGGCCAAGACCAGATAGAAAGTCAGGTTGTCGTTGTAGTCCTTGTCGTGCGTAAGGTCAGTGAACTCCGAGAGCACTTCAGGGAAGCTGTCCGCCACCGCCACGTTAACATTGACTGTAGCTGATCGAGAGGGCTGCCCGTTGTCCTCCACTACAACAGTGAGTCTCTGTTTCACAGCATCTTTATCTGTCACTTGGCGCACAGTTCTTATTTCTCCATTCTGTAAGCCCACTTCAAACAGCGCCCTGTCTGTGGCTTTCTGCAGTTTATATGAGAGCCAGGCATTCTGTCCAGAGTCCACATCAACAGCCACCACTTTAGTCACCAGATAACCCACATCTGCAGAACGAGGCACTATTTCCGCCACCACAGAAGCGCCTGACTGGACCGGATACAGAACCTGAGGCGCGTTGTCATTCTGGTCCCGAATAATTATTTTCACGCTCACGTTGCTGCTGAGAGGAGGAGAGCCTCCGTCCTGCGCTTTTACGCGGAACTGGAAATCTTTGATTTGCTCATAATCGAAAGATCGCACTGCGTGTATGACTCCACTATCAGCACTAACGGACACTAAAGAGGAAACGGGCACTCCGTTAACCGACGAGTCCTCCAGTAAGTAAGACACACGGGCATTCTGGTTAAAATCTGCATCTCTGGCTCTGACTGTGAATATGGATAGACCCGGTGTGTTGTTTTCTTGAACAGAGGCCTCATATGAGCTCTTGTCAAATACAGGCGCGTTATCATTCACATCTGATATCTGTAAGGAGAGAGTGACGCTGCTGGAGAGAGAGGGCACGCCTTCATCAGCGCACGTCACACTGATGTTATACTCAGACTCGCGCTCTCGGTCTAAATCACTATCTGTGACTAAACTGTAGAACCCGTCTGGCGAAGATTGAATGACGAATGGAACATTTTCATTTAAGTGACAATTAACATTGCCGCTTTCATTCGAGTCTACATCTTGAATGTTTAATATAGCTAAAACAGTGCCAGATTTCGAATCCTCTGATATCTGGCTTGATTTTGAAATAATATTAATAGTGGGATTATTATCGTTTGTATCAACAACGTCAACAATGATTTTACACGAATCCGTATGACCGCCTTCATCTCGTGCCTGCACATCAATTTGATAATACTTGCTTATTTCGTAATCTAAAGACCCAATAAGCTTTACAACACCAGCATCAGGATCTATTTCAAAAATATCTGACGCTTTGTCCGCAGTACTTGAAATAGAGAATGATATTCTACTATTTGAACCTTGGTCAGCATCAGAAGCATCAACTGTAGTTAAAACTGTTCCTTTTGGAGAATTTTCAGATATGCTTGTTTTGTATACGGATTGTGAACACACAGGGGCGTTATCATTAGCATCTAAAACTTTAATATGTATCTTCATTGAACCAGACATCTGGGGCTCGCCTCCGTCGAATGCTGTTAAAAGTAAAGAGAGATGATCTCTTTTCTCTCGATCTAAGGGCGTTTGCAGAACCATTTCGATTGCTTTATTTCCGTCAGGGAGATTATGGAATTTCAAAACAAAATTATCTGTTGGTTCTAAAGAATAACTCTGCAGACCATTTCCACCGACGTCATGATCAACGGCACGCTCCAATATAAATCTGGCTCCTGCTAAAGACATTTCGTTTATTTCAAATGTCATCTCACTCTTACTAAACATCGGTGCATTGTCATTTATATCTGTGACCTCAACTGTAACGCGGTACAACTGCATAGGATTTTCGAGAATAATCTGAAAATGTAGCGCGCAAGGCGTTGTCTGTCCGCATAGCGCCTCTCGGTCTATTCTCTCTTTGATAAGGAGGACTCCTCTTTCTTTATTCAGCTCGATGTATTCAGAGCTGTCTCCTGTATAAATACGCGCTTTGCCCGACTTCAGTCTCTTTAAATCTAAACCCAAATCCTGCGCTATGTTCCCGACTAAAGAGCCTTTGGCCATTTCCTCAGGAATGGAGTAACTGACCTGCCCGAGAGCCGAACTAAGAGAGACAAACCAAATAAACAGCAGTACTTGCCGCGCCATTGTTCTCTCCGACATTTTGCAGAAGACCACGGAAGAGAAGATTAAGGCAGGAAACGAATAATCCAAAAAAAAAAAAAAAAAAAAAAAACTGGAGGAAATCATGAAAATATCCAAAGTGAAAAGTAGCAATAAAAGTCTGTAAATCCTATTTTTTTTTATAATCAATACATTATTTCTGGGATTTGCCTTCTTTCTTATCCTCAGACTGTGCTCTCAGCTTCTGTCTCTCTCTAATAATATGGTGATGATGGGGGTGGAACTGCAGCAGATCTGCTCTCTAAACTGACATATTGACCAACAGCGGCACTATGAGTCCAGTCTGATGAAGTACAGCAAAATATAACACGTAAACCTTTTTTATTATTATTTCAGAGGTCTAATGTTCCAATTGCGACAAATTAAAATAAAATCTAAAAATAAAAAATAAAAATACACAGATATAATAATATAATAATAATATATTAAATATATACACTAGAAATATATTAATTAACATACATTTGGACTGCAATAAACTTCTAAGAAATGTGCGGTTAGTCTTTAAATTGTCATGTTTGCCTATAATGATAATTATTAATTTTTTATTTAAATATGAAAGATAAAAACATTTACGAAAAAAAAAAATGTGTAAAATGAAAGCAACATTAGAAAACTACACTGTAACGCTTTAAGGGAGAAAAGCGGACTGCCATAAGGAGGAACATCCAACTGACAGTGTTTCAGCACCATGGTCAGTGCATCAAGACATTTTCAACACAACGGTTTTAAACAATTAATGTTACTAATATATCGTATGATAACTATCTAAAACGACACAATGGGGTGTAGTGTCACTTTGTTGAGAATGACCTCACGTACAAAAATAGCGTGTTTACAGAAAAGCACACAAACAACGCGTGGGCTTAACAATAGCACTAGAAATATATTTCATATATGTACACACATAAACGAAAAAAAAAAAAAAACTCTAACAAATACCAATATATAAATCTCACCTGATCAACGAAATCTTGATTGGTTTGCTTTCCTCTCTGCGCATGCGTGAGTGTCTGTGTTCCGCTGCTGTCCAGACTAATGATGCTTTCACTGCAAGGTCTGCCGTATTTCAGATCACTCTTTCTGGAGTCAGTGGTTCTGCAAACCTCATAATTGTACACGTGCTGTAAAGTTCCTGTGCCCCCTACGTCTGCGTAAAGAGGCGGATAATACGGAATAACTGGAAGATTCGCTCCAGATTTGTAAAACATCCGCTCGCGTCTCCATCTGTAGCATTTGACTGACAGTATGGCGATGATAGACACGATAAAGAGAAACGAAACTACAGCCAAGGCCAAGACCAGATAGAAAGTCAGGTTGTCGTTGTAGTCCTTGTCGTGCGTAAAGTCAGTGAACTCCGAGAGCACTTCAGGGAAGCTGTCCGCCACCGCCACGTTAACATTGACTGTAGCTGATCGAGAGGGCTGCCCGTTGTCCTCCACTACAACAGTGAGTCTCTGTTTCACAGCATCTTTATCTGTCACTTGGCGCACAGTTCTTATTTCTCCATTCTGTAAGCCCACTTCAAACAGCGCCCTGTCTGTGGCTTTCTGCAGTTTATATGAGAGCCAGGCATTCTGTCCAGAGTCCACATCAACAGCCACCACTTTAGTCACCAGATAACCCACATCTGCAGAACGAGGCACTATTTCAGCCACCACAGAAGCGCCTGACTGGACCGGATACAGAACCTGAGGCGCGTTGTCATTCTGGTCCTGAATCGTTATTTTCACGCTCACGTTGCTGCTGAGAGGAGGATTACCTCCATCCTGCGCTTTTATAGCGAAACTAAGCTGTTTAATTTGCTCATAATCAAATGAGCGAACAGCATGTATTACACCATTCTCCGAGTTTATGGATACGTAAGAGGAGATCGGCGCTCCACCTATTTGAATATTTTCTAAAAAATACGACACTCTGGAGTTTTGATTCCAGTCAAAATCTCTCGCAGTTACACTACATATGGACAGACCTGGTTCGTTATTTTCAAGAAGGTATGTTGAATAGCTACTTCGATCGAAAACTGGTGCGTTATCATTGATGTCAGAAACCTTAAGGCGTAGTGTCGTTGAGCTCGACAGTGCAGGTGAACCTGAATCAGTTGCGGTCACTGTTATATTATATTCTGAGTGAGTTTCACGGTCAAGGAAATCATCTGATATCAAATTATAATAGTTAGAGAGGGATGATTTGATGCTAAATGGAAGGTTTTCATTAATAAAGCACGTAACCTGTCCATTTTTCCCAGAATCAAAATCTTTTATATTAACCACTGCAATTGTTGTACCTGGAGGCACATCCTCTGCTACAGGGCTCGAGAGGGACATGAGGTTGATTACGGGCACATTGTCATTTACATCCACTACTTCAATTACAAGCTTACTTGTACTAGTCAGCCCCCCTTGGTCTGTCGCTTTAACTCTAATTTCAAAACGTTTTTCTTTCTCAAAATCAATATTTCCTAAAACAGACACCAAGCCAGTGTTTTCATCAATGCCAAAGATATCTCTCGAATGTTCTTTCAGGTCAGAGAAGGAAAAGGTAATGTGTCCGTTTGAGCCACTATCTGCGTCTGTGGCATTAACGGTAGTAATATAAGTGCCCTTCGGTGCATTTTCCATCACAGACGCTCGATAAATAGTCTGGTTAAACACGGGTGCATTATCATTCACATCTAAAACGGTAACATCTATATTTACAGAACCAGATCTCTGCGGGTTTCCGCCATCAACAGCAATCATTTTCAGAGACAGATTAGGATGCTCTTCCCGGTCTAAAGCTTTATCAAGAACCATTTCGACATACCTGCTTCCGTCCGGATTTGAGTGTTGTTTTAAAACGAAATAATTGTTTCTTGTGAGGACATAATTTTGCAATGAATTCAATTCCACATCAGCATCATATGCACTCTCTAATGCAAAGCGTGAACCAGGAATCGCAGATTCGCTTATTTCAAAATACATTTTGCTTTTCTCGAATACAGGAGAATTATCATTAACGTCTATGATTTCAACGGTTACCTGATGCAATTCAATTGGGTTCTCAAGAATGATCTCGAAGCTGAAGCTGCATGGCGTGACGTCGCCGCAAAGCTGTTCGCGGTCTATTCTCTCACTCACGACTAGAATCCCTTTGTCTGTTCTAAGCTCTGCGTACTGTGTGCTTTCTCCGGTAACGATACGCGCACGACCAGTTCGAAGCTTTTTCATATCGAGCCCCAGATCCTGTGCTACATTACCAATAATCGAGCCTTTACTCATTTCTTCAGGGATGGAATAGCGGATTTGAGAGATGGCAAAAGGAATGCAACACGAGATGAAAAACAATACTTGCCACTGCGTTTGGAAGAAAACAAGCCTTTGAGCGTATCCATTTCGATAAAAATCCTTAACAGCCATACTGATTAGCTAGCAAGTTTCCCATTAATATGCCTATATGACAGAAGAATATTCCAAGGCAGGATTACAAAAATGTTTTGTATTCGTTTGGAAGAAGAAAAAAAAAAAAACAGTCACCCTCTCACCAACCAGTAACGAATGAAACAGAGGAGTCTGCTGCGTCACAGCACGCACTGATGGGGTGGTGCTATGGTTTACTGGGAGACAAGCCCAGCACATAAAGTATTTCACTGACCAACAGCGGCCCTTAGAGTACAAAATAAGCATTAACAGAACGCATACATTCAAATAAAAATCAAAATAAATAAATGTTGTAAATCGACCACTGAGGGGGTGCTGAAATATATACAAACTCCGCACACATGTAAAGACGAATGACTAAAATATTGCACAGGTCCAAATTTTATCACATTACCATTACCATACACAATAATAATTGGTATTGTTGTATTTTGTAAATATTTATAGTGTGCGGTAGATGCTGCGGATTGTATATATTGTTCTGTCTTTTTTTTTTTTTTTTTTTTGGACCTTGAGTCTATAATAAAGATTGATGGATTAATTACTATATTACATTAACTGAGTACACAACAACAGCGACAACAACAAAAAAAAATAATAATGATGATATCTCACCTCTACCGGCGAATCTAATTCATCCATTATGTTTTTCTCGCCGTGCTCGCGCTGCACTGTCAATGTAGAATTAGGATCCAACATCAGCACGTTCTGACTTGCAGGTCGGACAAACTTACTGTCACTCCTTCTGGAATCGGTCGTTCTGTAAACCTCATAATTATAGGCGTGCTGCAGGGCTCCACTGCCAATAGTGTCCGCGTAACGCGGTGGATAATACGGAATAACTGGAAGATTGGACTTGTAATACAGTCGCGATTGCCTCCACCTGTAGATTTTCACAGATATTATGACGACCAAACATGTTATGAGAAGAAATGAGACAGCGGCCAAGGCCAGGACCAGATAGAAAGTCAAGTTATTGTTATATTCCTTGTCGTGCGTAAAGTCAGTGAACTCCGAGAGCACTTCAGGGAAGCTGTCCGCCACCGCCACGTTAACATTGACTGTAGCTGATCGAGAGGGCTGCCCGTTGTCCTCCACTACAACAGTGAGTCTCTGTTTCACAGCATCTTTATCTGTCACTTGGCGCACAGTTCTTATTTCTCCATTCTGTAAGCCCACTTCAAACAGCGCCCTGTCTGGGGCTTTCTGCAGTTTATATGAGAGCCAGGCATTCTGTCCTGAGTCCACATCAACAGCCACCACTTTAGTCACCAGATAACCCACATCTGCAGAACGAGGCACTATTTCAGCAACCACAGAAGCGCCTGACAGGACCGGATACAGAACCTGAGGCGCATTATCATTCTGATCTTGGATGAAAATGTTCACGGTTACGTTGCTGCAAAGAGGAGGAGAGCCGCCATCCTGAGCTTTAATTGTTATTTTAATGTTTTTGATCTGTTCATAATCAAAGGAGCGCACTGCGTGTACAACTCCGCTCTCAGCGTTAACAGAAACATACGTTCCTACAGGAGACCCGCCCAAGTCACTTTCTTCTAGAATGTAAGATATACGAGCATTCTGATTTTCGTCCGAGTCACGAGCTCTGATTGTAAGAATAGAAGCACCAGGCAAATTATTCTCTATCAAGTATGAATTATAAACACTCTCCTGAAAAACTGGGGCATTATCGTTAACATCAGTTACTTTCAAATAAAATGTTTTTCTGCTTGTTAGAGGCGGCTTTCCGGAATCAGTGGCGATGACAGTAATGTTATACTCTGACAACTTCTCACGATCTAAAATATCATTTGTGACTAAAGAATAATAATTTCTTAAAGTTGATTTTATTATAAAATCTCCAGATCCGTCGATAAAACAATTGACTTTGCCGTTATCATCATTGTCTGAGTCCTTAATATTTAGTATTGCAATTGTGGTATCAGATGGAGCATTTTCTGATACTGTGCTCGAGAAAGACATTGAATTAATGACAGGCGCATTGTCGTTTACATCAACGACCTCTAATGCAATTTTACTCGAATCAGTTAACCCACCTTGATCCCTAGCCTCGACTGTAAGTTCAAATTTAGTATCTTTTTCATGATCAATTTCTCCAACAACAGAAACAATGCCAGTGTCGCTGTCAATATTAAATAACTGCGCAGCGGCTCCTTTTTGTTTGTAGAAATTGTACGTTATTCGTCCATTTAAACCAGCATCTGCATCTGTGGCATTAACTGTAGTTATGTAAGTGCCCTTCGGTACATTTTCCATCACAGACGCCCTATAAATAGTCTGGTCAAACACAGGTGCGTTGTCATTCGCATCTAAAACAGTAACATCTATATTAACAGAGCCAGATCTCTGCGGGTTTCCGCCATCTACAGCGATCAGCTTTAGAGATACATAAGGACGCTCTTCCCGGTCTAACGCTTTCTGTAAAACCATTTCCGCGTATTTACTGCCGTCAGGATTTGAGTGCTGCTTTATAACAAAATGATTATTTGGCGATAAAATATAACTCTGCAGTGAGTTCAAGCCTACATCGGGATCATCTGCGCTTTCCAATAAAAAGCGTGAACCCAGCGCTGCAGACTCGCTAATTTCGAATTGTAACTCTTTGTTCTGAAAGGACGGTGCGTGATCATTTTCATCCAATATTTCAATGGTAACTGGGTGCAGCTCCATTGGGTTCTCTAAAATGATTTCGAAGCTAAAGCTGCATGGCGTGACGTCGCCGCAAAGCTGTTCTCGGTCTATTCTTTCACTCACGACTAGAATCCCTTTGTCTGTTTTGAGTTCAGCGTGTTGAGTGCTTTCTCCGGTCACGATGCGCGCACGACCCGTTCGAAGCCTTTTCAAATCAAGCCCAAGATCTTGTGCTACATTACCTATGAGCGAGCCTTTCTTCATCTCTTCCGGAATCGAATATCGCATCTGTCCCCTTGTAGTGTAAATATAACAAGAAAAAAGCATCGACGACAGCCACATCATTTTCCATCGCCAAGTCCGATGACCCCACTGAACCATAATCACAAGGTTAACAAATTTTATATCCAATCAATTAAAAAGTTGAGATGTAGTCCAAGATGCCGTGAGGAACAATAAATACAATGAAAAAAAAACGTATTCCAAACCTTCTTGCCTCGTGCACGCAACCCTGAATAAAAATGTCGCGGCAGCCTTGCCCTTATCTGCCACAATGCAAGAAAACGGCAGCAGCAGTCTCCAATGGGGAAGGGTGAAGACTGCTGAATGACAAATCACCTCATAGCATGTTTTACTGATCAACAGCGGCCCTTGGTGTTCAAAGTGAACCTTAGCACGTTGCGGAATATTTGCAGTATTACCAATTAATTTAATGACATCCTTATGTTAGTGTGTGTGTGTTGCGTATATGTATACAGACACACACTTATACATATAAATCATATTCCTATCAAAGATAAGAATTATTGAAGCGAGGCTATACTTTTCAGCACCACGGACAGCGACACAGCAGTCGTTTAAACATCACTTTTAGCTATTTACAACATTGCAGACTACTAGTGTATGATGTCTGTGGGGGGGTTCACATTGTGCAGACTTACCAGTGTACTGCCAGCTTCAGTGCAATCGATGGTGCGGTTCTTCTTTGGAATTGTTTCGGTTCCACTTGCGTCAACTCTCATCAGACTTTGACCGATGGTTCCGAAATACTTAACATCACTTTTCCTGGAGTCTGTTGTTCTGTAAATCTCATAATTATGCACGCCCTGCAGGGTTCCTGTGCCAACAGTGTCTGCGTAACGCGGCGGATAGTAGGGAATAACCGGGAGATTTGATTGAAAATACAAACGAGATTGTCTCCATCTGTAGATTTTAACAGATATTATGACAACTAAACACGTTATGAAAAGAAATGAGACTGCAGCCAAGGCCAAGACCAGATAGAAAGTCAGGTTGTCGTTGTAGTCCTTGTCTTGCGTAAAGTCAGTGAACTCCGAGATCACTTCAGGGAAGCTGTCCGCCACCGCCACGTTAACATTGACTGTAGCTGATCGAGAGGGCTGCCCGTTGTCCTCCACTACAACAGTGAGTCTCTGTTTCACAGCATCTTTATCTGTCACTTGGCGCACAGTTCTTATTTCTCCATTCTGTAAACCCACTTCAAACAGCGCCCTGTCTGTGGCTTTCTGCAGTTTATATGAGAGCCAGGCATTCTGTCCAGAGTCCACATCAACAGCCACCACTTTAGTCACCAGATAACCCACATCTGCAGAACGAGGCACTATTTCAGCCACCACAGAAGCGCCTGACTGGACCGGATACAGAACCTGAGGCGCGTTGTCATTCTGGTCCTGAACGTTAATGAGAACTGTAGCATTTGAACCGAGAGGTGGAGACCCTCCATCTTGCGCTCTTACGTGTATTTTGAATTCTTTCATCTGTTCATAGTCCAAAGATCGCACCGCCTGGATAATTCCACTGTCTGCGTTAACAGAGAAATACGATGAGACAGGAGATCCGTTTACATCTGTATCTACCAGATAATACCCGATACGCGCGTTTTGCCCTGCGTCAGAATCTGTTGCTTCAAGAGACAGCAGAGAAACGCCGGGAGAATTATTCTCAAATATATATGCTTTATATTCATGTTGACTAAAGGCTGGAGCATTGTCGTTAATATCAGTAATATCTAAATTAATAGTTATTTTACTGAATAATGAGGGGCTGCCCTCGTCTGAAGCAACTAATGTAAGGTTAAAACTGGAAACCTTTTCTCGGTCTAGTGGTGCATCGCTGACCAAAGTGTAGTACTTACGCGGTGATGGTTTAATTGTAAAGGGAGACATTTGTTCTAAACTTAAGCGGACCTGTCCATTTTTACCGGAATCTAAATCTTGGATGCTTATTAAAGCTACAACTGTGCCGGGCGGAGAATCCTCTTGTATTTTACCCGAGAAAGATGTCATTGTTATAAACGGGCTGTTGTCATTGACATCTACAACATCAATGAGTAATCTACTCGCACCGGTTAGACCCCATGGATCTTTAGCCTGTAAATTAAGTTCATATTGCTGAACTGTTTCAAAGTCTAAATTGCCAGTGAGTGTTACGTCACCAGTGGCTGCACTGATCTGGAAGAGGTGCGCTGCGTCCTCTCCCATATGAGTAAATGAGTACGTGACATTGCGATTGTAACCTTCGTCTGCATCAGATGCACTTACTTTAGTAATCAACGTACCTTTTACTGCGTTCTCAGCTACACTTGCTTTATATACTGTTTCGGTGAAAATGGGTGAATTATCATTGGCATCAAGGAGTTTAACGATTATTTTAACGGTCCCAGAACGCGGTGGGTCTCCACCATCAATAGCCGTTAAAATAAGTGAATGCTCGCTCTGTTTCTCTCTGTCCAGCACTGACTGCAACACAATCTCCGCATATTTACTGCCGTCTGAGCGACTGTGTTGCTTTAAATTAAAATTATCAGTAGGTTTCAGACTGTAGCTCTGAAGAGAATTCAAACCGACATCTGGATCAGTCGCTGTGTCTAACAAGAAAATAGTGCCTATAGGCGTGGACTCGCTAATCTCTAAAATTATTTCTTTCTTAGAAAAAACGGGCGCATTATCATTGATGTCTTGAATCTCGATTGTAATCGAAAAAAACTCGAGGGGATTTTCAAGCAAAATCTCAAGACCGAAACTACACGGAGATTTCTGTCCACAGAGCTGCTCTCGGTCTATTTTCTCTTTTACCACCAAATGTCCTTTGTTGCGGTTGAGCTCGACATATTGTCTACTATCATCAATAACGAGACGCGCACGGCCAGAAACCAACCTTTTTACATCCAAACCGAGATCCTTCGCCACATCTCCGACAAACAGTCCTGGTCTCATTTCCTCTGGAATCGAATAACGAATCTGCCCGGCCACGGTGTTCAGCACGAATAAAAGGAAAATGGAGAATTCTGCTTGCCATTTTACACACCGCCTCAACTGAAGTCCTTTGTTATCCTGCATCCTGCAAATTTAGTAATCCAAGCAAAATGCAGTCATACACGTCCAGTTTTCAAATATTCGAGCATTTAAACAATTCTCTTAAGTGTCGTTAAGATTCCAAACCGAGCCCTTCTAATTTACAAACAACAGCTCGACGTCTTTCTCTATGCCGTTTGATGCAATGCCTTCTGTACGTAGTTGATTTGCTTTGCTCACTGCTGTCTCCCTGTGCAACAGCACCTCTCACAGTGAATGAGCAGCAATGCCCTAGTGACAGCTTTTGTACTTTTATTTTTTGTTTCTGTTGGTTGTCATTGCTGATCAGAAATGCCATGCCTAGTAATTGGTGCTTCAAAAATCTTACATTGTGATTATCTCAGTGCAGTAATGAAGACATGAAATCAAATTACAATGCAAAATTACAGAGAGTGAATCCAACCAGAGTTTACCAAGTTAAGTTTATCGCCAACCAATAGTACCATTTCTATAGCATTTAACAAGATTTTAACAAGAATTTTAAGTGCATCATGCATCTAGTCCTGTACATTACACTAAAATCTCTTATTTAATCAAAATAATGGAATGTGTAAGATCAAGCCAGTCAGATGTGATTCTAGTGTCTAAGCTAGCAGATGACCTACATTTGAAAGGATAAAAATAAGTGGAGTGTGATCTTCAAAGCGGACCGAGACAGAACAGTGTGCAGACAGATCTGATTGTCAAAGCCTTGTAGCAATCAAAAATAAATAAATTCATTAACACTATAGAATATGGTTAAATCTGTCAACATTAGTTAATACAGTGTATATACTGTATACAGTGGTGACCAGCACTTGGCATATTTATGAGGTTTCAGTTGTTTTTGTTGAATTGGCCAATACAATACCCATAAAACAAACTATTGCTGGAACTACCTGCGAAGGAAGAAATCTGCTGGAACATTGAAATTGATGGGCTGGCCCTTTCAAAGTCAGGAACCTCAGCCCTATCAAGCAAATTTGGGGTGAGTTGGAAAATAAACAGGACAGATCTATTCTACACTAAAAGTAAAGACTTTGGCTTGCAGAAGGCATGGGATAACATTAGTGTTTAAGTTCTCAGGAAATATGTTTATACTATGCCAGAGAGATGTGCTGCTGCAATTGCTGCAAAAGTTAAGTGGATAAATATTTTGAGGATTTGCAGTATATTTTTAGATCTGTCAGGTGTTCTAACAATTTTGGCGATATATATATATATATATATATATATATATATATATATATATATATATATATATATATATTCATACATACATATACACACACACACATACATACACTGTATATATAATCAAAAAATGCTGTACACTGTATATATAATCTAAAAATGCTGTAAAATTGTTAGTTCATTGTATCCAGTGCATTAACTATCTAAGCCTTATTAAAGTGTTACCAGAAACAGGATGTGTGTTATTGTGTCATATGTGGAATTGGACATTCCAGTTGATTTGAACACTTCAACTGTGTAAATGTATAAAACATGAGCAGCACTAAAGCTGCCATATATACTCAGTGTGATGAGATTGCATTATTCAGACCCTGTGTCCCATGATGCATTTTAATGCTGTAAAAGTGGGCCAGAGCCCAGCCTTAAAGCATAGTGACACACTACAGCAGCAGGAGAGGAGAGCCTATGTAGGGCACCCCCCCCCCACACACACACACTCAACACACACACACAGTTTCAGCGAACCACCACAAGATGGAGCACAACACATACTGTATGATATCATGCAGTTACTGAACTATACATAACTAAACAGTTCATAAGAACCATGAAACTGTAAATGACAGAGAAATAGAAGCTCTCTGTGAATTGCCAACAACATTTTATTTAACAATACTAGTAAATAAAATATTTCTTACCTAAATGGAGATTGATTCGTTTCAATTCATTAGGATGGACATCAGTTGGTGGAGGGAAGAAAAGAGAAGAGAAAATAATTTAAAAAGTACATTTACATTTCCTGAAGAAAATGTGTTTTGTTTGAAGCACTTACACTGTACGGAATAGTAATACTGATGCTTTCTTTGGCACACAGCATTAATTAAAAATAAACATAAAAAAAAGATAAATGAAAGAGAGACAAAAACAAAGTGCACATAAAACAGGTATAAAATACAGCTTAAACCAGAACTCTCTAACGACTGTATGACATAGCAACTGTCAGAATGGTGTCATCATGATCTCCATTTTGATCAAAACAGTGTGTACTGAGCATAGCAGGAGTATGTAGGGCATGTGAAGAGACACACATTTCTCCCTCTGTCTTTAGCTTTTTATGAGGTCATCTCTGCCTTGTGTGTAAATCCACTAGCGTGACAATCAGGTTGGATTACAAAGCAAAACTGGATTTTAATATGGTCTGTGTATGTTTTAATATTTTGCTGTCCATTTTGTCTCATCCTCATACACAGAGAAACCTTCTTGCATGTGCAGCAGTGTACAGCAGAAGTAGGACTGCCTAAAGCAACAATTGAAGAACACATGGGTGAACATTAAATAACATACAATCACTGGCTGGAAAATGTAAAGTATTCTGTGGATATAGATCTGCAACACAGACTCATATACTTAACATTTAAATACATACACTGTAAAAAAATAAAAATAAAAAATAAATAAATTTGTAAAGGCTACTTCAAGGTGGGGCTCGGCAAAGGGCCACACAATACAACTTAAGTCAACCAAACGCTTTACACATTGACTTAAATTAATCACGGGGTGTTAAATGAAAATGCTATTAAAGCGTCTTATATGTAAGTGTCAATGCATTTAAGAAAAGACAAAAAAAGACATTCATATCACCACTTCGCTACCTTTTGCTGAATTTTTGTCTCAGAATGCATTTTGAAAATCTCACTGCATTTTGCTACAATTATCACACAGTATTATGATGAAAATGCAATCCCAATTTTTGCTTGGACATGTTAAACATCTAATCAATCTGTGTAATATATTTTAATTTTAATTTTGCAAAGTATAAAGCATTAAAATATGTTTTATTTTGCATATTAAAACTAGTGTTTTAACAATTTGGGTAGTACATTTTAATTTTGCAACTCATAAAGTGTTAAAAAATGTTTTTAATTTGCATATTAAAACTAGCGTAGAAAATGGCAAATGCAAATTATGTAACTGATTTTTCATTTTTTACAAAATTTTTGACACACGTATTGTAAAATGTTTCTGTAAAAATACAGAACTTCGTTGCCATTTATTGCATTGCCATTTTTTATATTTCAGATTGAACATTTCAAATGGAATTTTGCTACCTATAAGATTCCATATTTATCTACCATTAGGGTGTTCAATATTGACAAAAAATAAGTAATTGAGTCATTTAATTGGTTGACTTTGTTATTGAAGTTGTGTAGGAAAGATTTAATCAATGTTTGGAGTGGCTTTCTGAATTTACAATGTTTTGTTCACAATTTCTTATTTGTATTGGTGATTCCAGATTGCTGTCAATCCAGAAGGTATCATTTCCTCCTCCATTGTGGCTGAGCTACACGTTCTCTTTGTTTTATTTTAAACATAAAACATCCAGAGGAGAATGGCACCTATGCTGGAATTCATACAAGCTTAAGGAACATATGTAATGAAACTATGTATGGAGCATTTTGTTATGTTGTGTTTAATTGAAAATAATCAAAGGGTTGGGTTATTCAAAATGTAAAATTCTGTCATTAATCACTCACCGTCATGTCGTTCCAAACCATAAGACCTTTCTCCTTAAGTGTTTTATAAAACATTGTTGACAAGATCACATGACAGATGCAATTGGAGACCACTGGAAATGCAAGTTTAGCAATTATAAACAATATTTGAACTTGAACTTAATAATTCAGTCCCAACCTGTTCTGCAAGTTACTCTATAATTCACTTTCAATCATTTAATTTGTGTAATTTACAGTCTTCCTGTGAAGTGAAGTGAACCTATGCTTTCAAGACTCATTTATGAACAACTTTAGAATCCATGTACAATTTAAGGTTTTATCAAATCTCAACATAGAACTTGGACTAAAACTACAGCAAAAGAAAAACAAAAGTAGTTTCTCCAAACTGGCACCTAGCAAGCCCTGCTCTTAATTTAGATTGTATAGTTCTATTATTTTCATATTGAAATGTCAGGCCTGAATGCATGGATCTTCGTTCTTCATTATATATACACACACACACATATATATATATATATATATATATATATATATATATATATATATATATATATATATATATATATCTATATATATATATATATATATATATATATATATGTGGGTGTGTGTGTGTGTGTGTGTGTGTGTGTGTGTGTGTGTGTGTGTGTGTGTCAATGGAGGGACAGAAAGCACAGAGATTTCATTAAAATATTATATATTTGTGTTCAAAAGATGAATGAAAATCTCATGGATACGGAATGGGTATGAGGGAGAGTAACTGATGACATTCACATCTTTGGATGATTTGTCATTTTTAATAATGTGTTCTCCTACAAGAAAATGGTGTAAACATTGGAACATTTCACTTGAATATTGAATAGAAGTGAATAGAAGTGTAGCAGTTGTTATTAATGACAGCCCTGTCTTTTTATTATTTTCCCCATGTATTTGAAAATGTTTTTTTGACTGTTTCAAAGTGAAGTTTATCTTTGTGACCACTGTTTGGTGCAACACCAATATTTTACAAGTGCCTTCTAATTTTTCTGCCTGTTGCTGTTTAAAACTAAAAAGTGTTCTACAATACACACATTTTCAATGGTGCTTTACACATTGTTAAATTAATTGATGCCATAATATTTATTTTGTCTTCATATGTTTAAGGCAAATAAAAGCTACTGAATGCTGTTAAGAATGTTAATGCGAGGTAAAAATAAACCATGTTTTTTTTGTAAATATTGTGCTGGATTTATTTGCTACTAAAGATAGGCCTATGCTATCATTTTTTTTTTTTTAAATTTCTGCATAACGGATTGTCTGTTTATAGTACAGAAGAAAATGTAAATCTACCGAATTTTCAGTTTTAATGTTGAAGGAAGTGTCCATAAATTTAACAGAAAAAGAAACTCAGAATGACACTTTGGGCAAATTATTTTGGGAATTCTTCACAGTCTCTCTTTTGTGGCCTTATTTTGGTGTAATATATGCTTATGTGTCAGTTGTTTATGGTTCAGTTAAATGCATGACATATGTCTCACATTGCAGATGAGCTCAAATGAGCAAAAATGCACAAACATCTGGCAGTTTAAAGAAAACATTACTATCCATTTGGACTGCAGACATGCAGACCCGGCAAAAACCAATACACAGTTAACACGTGACCACACTAAATCATACTTTATCCTATATAAGAAGCTCAAATCATGAGCCTGGAGTCGAAAAATTATGGTTAGATGTTTGAGAATGATTCAAATTAATAATCAACAATAAACTTCTACTTTTTAGGTAAATATCATGAATATTTTATGGCAAAGTATCTTAGTGCCAAATGCAATTTAAACAATTAAATTAAATTAAACGAATTCCCTGCATTAGACTTAACACTACGCTTAACACTAACCTAGACAATTTTACCCCCTGGGTTTAGCAAGAATTCAAAATAGTAATTTTAATCCTTGCAATGAGAATTCATGCTTTATAGCGAAACTGATGCTAACACCAAAGTGTTACTAACTGAAGGCAGGTATGACGAGAGAAACTCTAGACTAGCCTTTAAAGGGAGGATACAATGGTGTTTCTTGTATTCAGAGTTGTTCACAGTGTTAAAGAGACGGAATCTCATGCTAAACATGGCCAAAGTTGTAAAAAATAATTAAGAAGAATGACTGACAATTTCTACACTGAAAATCTTACTTCCGGGTTGGTACAAGTTTCGGCTGTTTTTTTCGATCGTGGATCTAATGACGTAGATAAGAGGGGAACATAGAGCGGAACTCCTTATATGAGCATTTCTTTCGGAAAAGCGAACCCGTGTACTCGTTGGCCAGAGGAGAGCGAGACCGCTCACATCAACATGCTTCAAAATCGTCAGCAACGCTGCGTAGGATTTGTTCGAGAATGCCTCCAAATAAGTGTGTTTTTGGATGTGAGGGAAAGTTTACCATGTTCAGCTTCCCCAAGAACCCAGCATTACATGAACAGTGGATGCAGATTGTTTTTTTTCCGGGGCTGCAGAGACCCCATTCATGTAAGTACAATTGCATCAGATTTCTGTATTTTTTTGGAATTCCGCATATAAGTGAATATATGTTAATGGGAACAACACGAAACATCAGTATTATAGCTCTGCTCATGGGGGAGCTGGGCTTTTTCCAGAAAGAATCGGGAAAGCAGTATTTTTATTTTACAAATATGATAAAACTAAATACTTTATGGATATATGAAGGATGCAGTACTACTCTATAGGTACTCAAGATTAACATGGGATTAGGTGAAACTGTGTATGTTATGTACCCTTTAAAGTAATCCTTAAAATTTGAACAATTTGAAGATAAAAGGCCACATTACAATCTTATGTTACCAGGACTGAAAGTTAAGCATATGCATGAACATATCCTAACATCACACTGCTTATTAAAAGAGATAACATATCTGAGCCAAGACAAAATAAAAATCTCAAATTAAAAACCGGTCAGACATACTGGAACAGTGGGGAGGCTGTTGAATGTTGCATGTAGTACCTCCTTATTTCCCATTTAAAAGGTCCCCTTCTTCGTGATCCCATGTTTTAAACTTTAGTTAGTGTGTAATGTTTTTGTTAGAGTATAAATAATATCTGTAAAATTCTAAAGCTCAAAGTTCAATGCCAAGCGAGATATTTTATTTAACAGAATTCGCCTACAAAAAAATTACCCGTTTGGACTACATGCCTCTAGTTCCTGCAGTAATGACATCACTAAAACAGTTTTTTGACAAACCTCCGCCCACATGAATTCTCCAACGGAGAAGGAGGAAGAGCTATGTTTGTGTTTGTCGCCATGTCGTTTGAAACGCTGTTATTTTCATCTCCGAGTCCAATCATCTTTGTTTGGGCTTCCCAGGGACGCTGTACTTGGAGATTAATGGTTACAATTTATGTTTAACGCGGTTCCGGAAAATTATAATCCACATGTAAAACTATGTGCAGCAAATTTTGCTGAGGACAACTTTCTCAATCAGTTTAATGCCGAATGCTGTAGAATCACAACACAGGAACCGCTGGCCCAATCAGAACTCGTTACGTATTTCTGAAGGAGGGACTTTATAGAACAAGGAAGACATCAGCCCGTTTTTATGACAGTGAAAACAGCGGTATACAGATGAATTGTGTGAAAAATACTGTGTTTTTTTACACGCGAAACATGAACACGTTATATTGCACACTGTAAACACAATCAAAGCTTCAAAAAAAGTGCGTAAAACGGGAAAAGGAAGACTCAGCGTGTGTTCCTTCTGATAAACTAATTTTATGACATAACTCCTTTTCTAGAACTGAAAGTCACTTTACAAAGCACATAATGCACATAAATAGCACTATTCAGAGAAAATGTTAAAAGAAATGGTAAAATGTATATCTGTATAAATAAGTACATGCATTGTTCATGTTATACTATGGTTCAAATTACATATTTATTATTTGAACTGTAAGTTTAAAGTCACCAGTAATAAACTGCACATACAATACTTAAATTTTACAATAACAGATAAAAATGGAGACAGCATGATACAAAAGCTTATGCATAACCCCCCCCCCCCCCCAAATGGATCTAGAGTACAGAAAGAGAATTGAAGATGAAACTAAATGTGATTAAAAGAGAGTGCAAGAATGTGAAAGTAGACATCCAAACAAACTGAAATGCTACTGATTTCTAAATAAAGTGATTAAATCTCATTGCAAACTGTACACACACACACACACACACACACACACACACGTAGAGCAGATAAACATACAATAAAGTATCTTTTTAGCGTTTGTGTTTACAAGTGTAAAAAATCTTGTCACATGCTAAATTAAAGCGGAAAAGAACATACAACATTAAAGTGAGAAACGAATTGAAGACGTGCATTATAAGAATAAACATTTGTCATTTGTTTGATTAAAGGATTTTCAATACAATTTCTTGATAAGGTTTTTTTTTTATGTATGTCAGGGTCAAACCATCTGGGTTAGAGTTTATGTGGCACTAATAGCTTTGCACGTGTGGCGCTGTGGCCACCCACATGCAACAATGTCCCTCTTTTATTCATCATGTCCAAATCAACAAAGTCAGAGCCAAATCTGAAGTCCCCTTTCCATGAGCCTGTGGTTAAGAATGAATTAAATCGATCATCTTTCTGCAGAGTATTGAAGCGGCTCACGTCAGAGTAGCCCGGTGGTCCGTAGGTAGGAGGAAAAATGGGCAAGTTTGCAGTTGAACGGTACATGTATCGGTATCTACATAATCTCATATATACCACGGCGATGATGAGCACAAGGAAAAGACTCGACATGCCTGCAAGAGCCATTATTAAATATAAAGTAAGGTCACTGTGTCCATGTGACTTATCTGTGCCACGTGCAACAAGCTCATCGATGATAGGCAAGCCATCTTCTATCATAATATTGACAGTTGCAGTTGCAGACAAAGATTCAAGCCCATCATCACTTACAGAGATTATCAAGGTTTGTTTGATTTCTTCATCTTCTGCAAATGGCCTTAGTGTCCTAATTTCTCCACAGTGCAGTCCAATGGAAAACAAATTAGACCGTGTGGCTTTTAAAATTCGATAGGACAGCCATGCATTGTGCCCTGCATCTGCATCAATCGCAACAACTTTGGTGACCAGGTAATCTGCAGGAGCAGCTCGAGGCACAATGTCACGTGCAAGGTACCCATCCAGCTGAACTGGGTAAAGAACAACTGGAGCATTGTCGTTCTGATCTGCAATAAAAATCTGGACAGTGCATGTGCTAGTGAACGATGGCCTGCCTTCATCACATGCCATAACTTGAACATGAAAGTGAGTGGATGATTCGTAATCAAAGGGGCACAGAGTAAATATCTCACCAGTTTCTGCATTGATGGACAAATGAGAGGCTGCATCTTCTGAAAGAGAATACAGAATTTTTGCGTTCTGGCCTTCATCTGCATCATCAGCTCTGACCTTAATAACCAGGGTTCCCTGAGGCTGATTCTCTTCAAATTTGATGCTGTAGTCACCGTGTCTAAAAATAGGAGGATTATCATTAACGTCTGTGACTGTTATGGCTACAGTTTTACTGCTGAATAAAGGGGGTGTGCCAGCATCCACAGCAGTTACGGTTATGTTATAGTGAGGACACTTTTCACGGTCTAAAACTCCATCAATCACAAGCATGAAGTAATTCTTTACCTCTGACACAAGTTTAAATGGCACGTCATCAGATATCTTACATGTGACCCATCCACTAGTGCCAGTATCAAGGTCATAAATGTGCAGCAAAGCCACCATGGTTCCAGGTGAAGCATCTTCTGGCACAATAGAAGTAGTTGATTTAACAGCAATAACAGGTAAATTGTCATTCACATCTATCACATCTATTATGAGTTTACAGTGAGATGACTGTCCGCCCCCATCTTTGGCTTGTACATCCAGCTCGTGAGAACTGGCCTCCTCATAATCCAATGCAACCATGACCTTTACCTCACCTGTCACGTGGTCGACCTCCACAACCCCCTTCGTCTTATCAGGCACGTGACTGAAAGAGTAACTAATTTCCCCATAAATCCCACTGTCTAAATCTGTTGCATTTAATTTAACCAACACAGTGCCTTGAGGTGAATTTTCCTGCGCACTGACTTTGTACACGCTTTGACCAAACACAGGAACATTATCATTGGCGTCCAACACGTGAATATGAATTGATGTTGTTCCAGAACGAAAAGGTCGGCCACCATCCACTCCACTTAGAGTCAGAAAATGATCTGCTTGGTTTTCTCGATCCAAAGGCTTTTTAAGAACAAGTTCTGGATATGCATTTCTGTCCAACTGGGTATTTACCTCCAAAGCAAAATATTCATTCTCACTGAGCTGGTAATGCTGAACTGAATTAACTCCTATGTCAGGATCGTGAGCACTTTCAAGTGGAAAACGCCTCCCCAGGACCGTTGACTCCAGTAGCTCCAGCTCAATCTGACCATTTTCAAATGTCGGACTGTTATCGTTGATGTCCTGGATGTCTAAGAGAAGACTGTACACTTTGAGCGGATTTTCCAGGAGCAGCTGGAATTGCTGGACACATGGCGCAGACTGCACACAAAGCTCCTCACGGTCCATTCTCTCAATCACCGACAGAGAGCCTGTTTCTGTGTTTAGCTCGCAAAACTGTCGGCTACCCTCAGCAACAACTCGAGCATTACGCCTCACAAGCTCAGTCACATCAATCCCCAAATCTGTTGCCACATTGCCAATGACAGTGCCTCGCTGCATCTCCTCTGGAACTGAATAACACACTTCACAGAGAGAGCCGCACATGCAAATGAAGCAGAAATAAAGCTGAAGCCAGAAACTGGCCCAAACGCATTTTGTCAAACAAATCATGTTGTGAAAAATTAATGGCTATATTTAAATTAAAAATAATAAAAAATTATGTTGATCAAAGCAAATTCTGAACAGATCCTCAAATAGTTGGAGCAGACACTGCACTCTGATGACTGCTCCTGTCGGCTTAGATTTTTATTTTCATCTCTCCCTTCCCCTGCACGCCTACAACATTCCCCTCCCCATCTATCCCTCATTCCTCCCCTCCTCACTGTGTAACACTGATTACACTGAATCAGGGTACACGGCACAGATGAGATCACTTGCTAAGCTGTGTGTAACATAAGAGCGTCACCCAGAGACCAAAAGTGAGAGATACAGAAACACCATCCACAAAATTGTGTTACCATGAAAAAAATAATAATAAAAGAAAAACACCACTAGATTTTTTTTTGTTTTTAAATTAAGAACATATGGATATAACTAGTACTGAGATCTCAATATTTGATAAGTTATGGTTTAATTCAGGGGCCTGAGAAGTACTGGATATCAAGAACAAAACTTTTTTTCTGATACATTCTGAAAATGTATGTAACTAGCCACTATTTAGAATTTCAAATAAACTTCTAGGTAAAATGGATAGCTCAGTACATCACCTCATGACTAAGCCAGTTTTTTTACCTTAACACATGATGATGATGATGATTTAACTAATAATAATAATCCATATAAACTTCATGATAAGTTGTAATTAGCAAAAATCAAGGAGACTGCTTTTCTAAAATTTACAATGCCATTAAACAAATATCTTAATCAGATTATATGGTGACAGCACTCATAAAACATGTGGAACTAATTTAATACCTTATTTTCAGAGGTAATGTCCCGCATTGCCTCTGCATCAAGCCCTTCAAGATCATCCACAGCAGACTTTTTCAGAGTCAAGTCAGCAGTCAGCGTGTCTTCATTATAAGATCTGACGAACTTGAAGTCACTAGTGCGCGAGCCCGTGGTCAGGTACGCGTCATAATTGTAAGTGCTGCGGAGAGTTCCCGCGCCCTCCACATCTGCGTAATTTGGAGGAAGATACGCGCTGGGAATGGCTACAGCTCCATCAAACAACAGTCTGGGCTTTCTCCTGCGACAAAATCTCACGGCCAGGATGATGATGATGAAGGTCAGGAAGAAAGTGGAGACGGACACCAGCGCGATGATCAAATAAAACGTCAGTTTGGAGCTGCTCTCGTCACGAGACATGTCTTTCAGTTCTGGAACTTCAGCCAAGTTATCTGATATAAGTAAATACAATGCGCACGTGGCTGAGAGAGAGGGCTGTCCGTTATCTCTCACGGACACAATGAGGTTCTGTTTCATGCTGTCAGATTCAGAAATGTCCCGCTGCGTCCTGATCTCTCCGCTGTGGACACCGATAGTGAAAAGTCCCGGATCTGTCGCTTTAATAATGTGATACGACAGCCACGCGTTCTGGCCAGAATCCGCGTCCACGGCGATCACCTTGGAGACCAAGGAGCGCGCCTGCGCAGCTTTGGGTACCATCTCGGTCATGAAGGAGTTTCCTTCCGGAGAGGGGTATAATATCTGAGGGGAGTTGTCATTCTCATCCGTTATGAAGACACTCACGGTCACGTTACTGCTCAGAGGAGGAGAACCGTTGTCTCTGGCTAACACGAGCACTTTGAAACTTTTCAGCTGTTCGTAATCAAACGACCTCACGGCATGAATGACTCCGGTGTCTCCGTTAATGGATAGAAAAGAGGACACCGGTGCGCCACTGAGATCAGAGGACAACAGAGAATAAACTACAGTGCCATTCTGTCTCCAGTCCGGGTCTGTAGCTGATACTGAACAAATAGAGGAGCCAGGTTTGTTATTTTCTTGCACATGAGCTCTGTAACTCTGCTCCTGAAATACAGGTGGATTATCATTCACGTCAGCTACTGTCAGGTGAATATTCTTAGTGGAAGATAAAGGCGGAGAGCCCTCATCAGTAGCAGTAATTGTAATATTATAATCAGAGAGCAGCTCTCGGTCTAATTCACCTGTGGTCACCAGAGAAAAGTAATTTTTGATTGAAGGTACGAGTTTAAATGGGACGTTTTGTTGAATGGAGCATCGCACCTGTCCGTTATTCTCAGAGTCTCGGTCCTGCACATTAATGATGCCAACCTCTGTACCGGGTAACACATTCTCGGGAAGTGGGCTATTCAAATTCTTTACTATTATTATAGGGGCGTTATCATTAATGTCACTGACACTGATTATAACATTCGAGTAAGATGACAGACCCGATATATCTTTAGCTATTATTCGCAAACTAAACGTGGCTTCTTCCTCAAAATCTATTGGCCCCTTTATGCTGATTATACCGGTCTTTGAATCAAGGTAAAACGATTGTTTGTAGTTTTCCATAACGTGACTAAATTCATACATCACTTCTCCGTTTTGTCCCTCATCAGCATCAGTAGCACTCACTGTCACCACTACAGTATCTAGAGGAGAATTTTCAGGCAGACTGACTTTATAGACGGCCTGACTAAAGACTGGAGCATTATCATTAGCATCCAGCACAGTGACGTGTATGGCTACAGTACCTGATCTCGGTGGAGTCCCGCCGTCTACCGCAGTGAGAATTAATGTTACCTCCTGTTCGCGTTCGCGATCGAACTCTTTATTTAAAATGAGTTCGGCGTATTTCTCTCCAAGAGAGTTGCTTTGTACGGATAAAAGAAAATAACCATTACTTTGAATAGCATAGCTTTGTACAGAATTTTGCCCAATATCTGCATCATGTGCTTCAAGTAAGAAACGTTTGCCCTTATCTGCGGATTCTCTGATCTCCAAATTAATCCTATCTTTACCGAAATTAGGACTGTTGTCGTTCACATCTTGAACACGAAGACTGATACCATGTGATTCTAAAGGATTCTCCAGCACGAAGTCTTGATTTAAAACACATGAAGATTTCTTTCCGCATAGTCCCTCTCTGTCGATTCTCTCCGCTACGATCAGTTCTCCAGTATTCAGATTAATGTCACAGTATCGTTTTCTGTTACCTTCAGTATCGATTCGAGCCTTACGAGATGACAGTCTGCTCACATCGAGCCCGAGATCCTTTGCTATATTTCCAATCACAGATCCGCGTTTAATCTCCTCTGGAAAAGAATAGCTCACGTCTCCATTAACAGCGTGCGCCATCAGCACGAAGAACAAAAGACCAAACATCTCACCAGCAATATAGAAGGTGTAGATTTTTTTTACGGAAACGAGTACTAATGTAACCAAGTTATCCACATGTAAAGAAAACCAAAACGACTCAATATGGCAGATACACGAGGACAAAAGATAATGCTCTCACTGTTGGACAAGAAGATGAGACGTCAGTCCAGAATGACATCATGAACAGGGTGGAGAGAAACATCTACGTGAATGTCAACGACTAAACTGGTAAACAGCGACACTAAGAGTTGAGTTATGAAGCTGCAAGTACTATTATAACTAATATTAAATGGCTAAACTTGGATATAAGCACATTAAATTTCTTCATAACACAAAGAGCTCTGCACGAGGAAATATTCTCGTTAGATGTGAACAGAGAATAAGCTTAATTTTCTAGAGCATCCATGCATAAAATAAACAACTTGTACTTAGACAGACATACTAAAGCAAAAACCTCAAAAGCAACGGACACTGGCCCATGCAGCAGTGTGGAAATATTATAGAAATAGGCCGTCCCATTCTAAAACGTTTATTCGGTTAACTGAATTTTAAAATAAATACTGAAATACAAATGTCAAGAACTTCATGAACTTAGTTCAGACAACATGGTCAAATGTGCACGACTAATACTTAGGGACGGTTTCTCGTCGCGTTTTCTTAAAGGCATAATTGCAGCGGTAAGTGAAACTTTATTAAATTATTGAGAACCTCGGACGACTCTTTATACACGTGCAGTACTTTATTTATTTATTTATATAATCTCTTATTTACCAAAATGATTCGAAATAAACGATGTCAAAACGTTCAGATAGATCTCACATTGTCTTTAAGCTTGCTATAAAGTATTGGTAGAAAATAAAATAAAATAAAAAATAAAGAAGAAAAAAATAAAATAAAAGCTTCACATTTAAAATTATACCAAATAGTCTGTTTGTGGCTTTCTTTTTTCAATCAATGACTTCCTTTGTGAGTACAACCAACATAAGTCGAGGTATGAAGTTTTAAATTCTAAATTACGAAATTCAATTGAAAAATAAAAAATTTAAATTATAATAATAATCACTTTGCTTATGCGATAATTATCACTTATAATTCATATACATTTTAATGATCAATTAAGATATTTGAGCGTGTGTTGCATGACTACCATCCTCCGTTTCTCTCCTCCATATCTTGGTGCAAATATACGGAACAACCTAAGCAGCGTAAAAGCTGATGCAGCACCATGGACAGCAACAGTAAAAAGTTACCATGTAATTTTCTAAACAGAATGTTGTTGGCTACACAATTAAATTTTCCTCATATGCTAAGTTCATAAAAGCGAGACATCAATAAGATAAAAACTAAAACAATGAAAGAAATAGGTTCGTAAAATATGATGATTTATGAATATATGACTATGTATGAAACACTTTAAATATAAGTACATTTCAGACCTTATTCGTAGACCTGTGAATGTTTTAATGTCAATAGGCCCCGTTAATTTTATTTTTCTTTTCTTTTTTTTTTTTTTTTTAGAAGAGAGCCTGTCAAAACGTCCAAATGAGAACACAAATTCAAATTTAATTTCTAATCCCAGACCATCAACTATCTGTGGAAAACAGAGTTATTTAGTCCTACCTGAAACGAATCGCTAATTTCCGCATCAAGTCCTTCAAGATCATCCACAGCGGATTGAGTCTTTTTCAGAGTCAGGTCAGCAGTCAGCGTGTCTTCATTATAAGATCTGACGAACTTGAAGTCACTAGTGCGCGAGCCCGTGGTCAGGTATGCGTCATAATTGTAAGTGCTGCGGAGAGTTCCCGCGCCCTCCACATCTGCGTAATTTGGAGGCAGATACGCGCTGGGAATGGCTACAGCTCCATCAAACAACAGTCTGGGCTTTCTCCTGCGACAAAATCTCACTGCCAGGATGATGATGATGAAGGTCAGAAAGAAAGTGGAGACGGACACCAGCGCGATGATCAAATAAAACGTCAGTTTGGAGCTGCTCTCGTCGCGAGACATGTCTTTCAGTTCTGGAACTTCAGCCAAGTTATCTGATATAAGTAAATACAATGCGCACGTGGCTGAGAGAGAGGGCTGTCCGTTATCTCTCACGGACACAATGAGGTTCTGTTTCATGCTGTCAGATTCAGAAATGTCCCGTTGCGTCCTGATCTCTCCGCTGTGGACACCGATAGTGAAAAGTCCCGGATCTGTCGCTTTAATAATGTGATACGACAGCCACGCGTTCTGGCCAGAATCCGCGTCCACGGCGATCACCTTGGAGACCAGGGAGCGCGCCTGCGCAGCTTTGGGTACCATCTCGGTCATGAAGGAGTTACCTTCCGGAGAGGGGTATAATATCTGAGGGGAGTTGTCATTCTCATCCGTTATGAAGACACTCACGGTCACGTTACTGCTCAGAGGAGGAGAACCGTTGTCTCTGGCTAACACGAGCACTTTGAAACTTTTCAGCTGTTCGTAATCAAACGACCTCACGGCATGAATGACCCCGGTGTCTCCGTTAATGGATAGAAAGGAGGACACCGGTGCGCCACTGAGATCAGAGGACAACAGAGAATAAACTACAGTGCCATTCTGTCTCCAGTCCGGGTCTGTAGCTGATACTGAACAAATAGAGGAGCCAGGTTTGTTATTTTCTTGCACATGAGCTCTGTAACTCTGCTCCTGAAATACAGGTGGATTATCATTCACGTCAGCTACAGTCAGGTGAATATTCTTAGTGGAAGATAAAGGCGGAGAGCCCTCATCAGTAGCAGTAATTGTAATATTATAATCAGAGAGCAGCTCGCGGTCTAATTCACCTGTGGTCACCAAAGAATAGTAATTTTTGATTGAAGGAACGAGTTTAAATGGGACGTTTTGCTGAATGGAGCAGCGCACCTGTCCGTTATTCTCAGAGTCTCGGTCCTGCACATTAATGATGCCAACCTCTGTACCGGGTAACACATTCTCAGGAATTGGGCTATTCAAAGACTTTACTATTATTATAGGGTCGTTATCATTAATGTCACTGACATTAATTACAACATTCGAGTAAGATGTTTGACCTGAACCATCTTTAGCTATTATTCGCAGCTTAAATGTGGTTTCTTCCTCAAAATCTATTGGACCTTTTATGCTGATGACACCTGTCTTCCGATCAAGGTAAAACAATTGTTTGAAACCTTCCATAGCATGACTTAATTCATACATCACTTCTCCATTTTGTCCCTCGTCAGCATCAGTAGCACTTACTGTCACCACTACAGTATCTAGAGGGGAATTTTCAGGCAGACTGACTTTATAGACGGCCTGACTAAAGACTGGAGCATTATCATTAGCATCCAGCACAGTGACGTGTATGGCTACAGTACCTGATCTCGGTGGAGTCCCGCCGTCTACCGCAGTGAGAATTAATGTTACCTCTTTCTGCTGCTCACGGTCCAGCTCTTTATTTAAAATTATTTCGGCGTATTTCTCTCCAAGAGAGTTACTTTGCACTGACAAAACAAAATATTCATTATCTTCAATCGAATAGCTTTGTACAGAATTTTGCCCAATATCAGCGTCATTTGCTTCTTCAAGTAAGAATCGTTTGCCCTTATCAGCGGATTCACTGATTTCCATATCAATTACACCTTTACCAAAAAAAGGATTGTTATCATTTATATCTTGAACAAGTAGACTGATACGACGTAATTCTAAAGGATTCTCCAGCACGAGCTCTTGATTTAAAACACATGATGCTTTCTTTCCACAAAGCCCCTCTCTGTCGATTCTCTCCGCTACGATCAGTTCTCCATTATTCAGATTAATGTCGCAGTATCGTTTTCTGTTACCTTCAGTATCAATTCGAGCCTTACGAGATGACAGTCTGTTAACATCGAGCCCGAGATCCTTTGCTATATTTCCAATCACAGATCCGCGTTTCATCTCTTCCGGAAAAGAATAGCTCACGTCTCCATAAGCGGTGTGCGCCACAAACAAGATGGAGAAGAAATGAAAGAACCTTTCCTGCATCATACTTGGGTGTGCACAAAAAGTCGGCTATTCGATAAAAAGGTCCGAGAAGTTGATAAGAACCAATAAATATCAGTTTGGACAGAATTCCATATTCTGCTCTTTCAACAAAGACTAGAGACCTTCTCTGTGCAGACACTGGACGAGCATCAAGCAAATAGCGCAAATGGGTGGAGATAACAAAAATAAATGGGAAGCAAAGGTCAACAGCGACACCGTGAGGACTGAGTGAGATGTTAATTCATAGATTAATAAAACATATTGCCATATCTCATAAACACACCATAAAATCTAAATCGTTCCTTTAATTAAATGAAAATAAGTAACTTCAGGTGTTGTCCAAGTACACTTAATACACGATTCGTGAATTGTGATAAAGTGAACGTTATAATGTTACACACTGAAACACAAAAACAAATCCAATGAGCAACCCAAAGAAAATCTTTCTTACAATACTTAACATGTTTTTCTGTAATCAGAGAATACAGTAGAGTAGATACTCCAACACATCAGCACCACGGACAGCGCCACAGGAGGTCAATATAAACACACCTTTACCAAATAAAGGATTTTTATCATTTAGATCTTGAACAAGAAGACTGATACGTCATAATTCTAAAGGATTCTCCAGCACGAGCTCTTGATTTAAAACACATGATGCTTTCTTTCCACAAAGCCCCTCTCTGTCATTCTCTCCGCTATGATCAGTTATAGTTATATATATATATATATATATATATATATATATATATATATATAGATAGAGAGAGAAAGAGAGAGAGAGAGAGAGAGAGAGAGGGAGAGAGAGAGAGAGATAGGATGCTATTGCTTCACATTAATGAATCAGTGGATAATAGATTACAGCCTTTCTAAATGTTAGTAAATCCAACAAGTGCATCAACAATAACTGTAAACAAAACCGGCAATGAACTTCTATCATAGTAATGATTCATGCCCCAATGCATGCAGTGAACACCAATATCTAAAATTAAGTAAAATAACGTATCTATACGAATATAGAAAAGCTTGATTAGCTGAGTTGAGCCAGTTATGAAAGTGAAAGTGAAGTGACATTCAGCCAATGGTGACCCATACTCAGAATTTGTGCTCTGCATTTAACCCATCCGAAGTGCACACACACAGAGCAGTGAACACACACATACACTGTGAACACACACCCGGAGCAGTGGGCAGCCATTTATGCTGCGGCGCCCGGGGAGCAGTTGGGGGTTCGATGCCTTGCTCAACGGCCCTTAAATCATGGTATTGAAGGTGGAGAGAGAACTGTACATGCACTCCCCCCAACCCCCAATTCCTGCCAGCCCGGGACAACCCTTCGATTGGGAGTCTGACTCTCTAACCATTAGGCCACGACTTCCCTATGGTGTGTTTAAAGTGAACACATGACTGTACCGGGTCCATCTTACATTTTTACATACATTTCAGGATGTGATGCATCCTTTGAAATAATTAATTTGGATGTAAAATAAGCTGCTTTCAAAACATGGTTTTCCAAAAATAAATAAATAGAAGTTGTCTCTTGGCCCCAGTGATGGGTAAATTGAGCCTAGGTAGAGGGTAAGTTCCACCACATGAAGTTCAACAGTGCCACTGATTACAGTCATGGCCAAAAATATTGACTCCCTTGGTAAATATGGTTGTGATTATCCATTCTTTTTTTATTTTTTAATTCACAAAAGTGTATCCTTTCATTGGATAATAAGTATTTAAAACGGAGGGGAAATAGCATTTTCAAATGAATGTTTTTCTCAAATACTCATTGGACACAATTATTGGCACCCCTAGAAATTATTATGAGTTCTCTGAAGTATATTTCCATTCATATTCACAATGTTGAGCACTCCAGCATGATTATAAGCATGAAATCATCCAGCTCTGGCTTCCTGTTTCACAGAAATATAGAGAGGAGGGAAAACAAAGCCCAAATTCCCTTAATCATCCATTACAATGAAAAAAAAAAAAAACAAGATTATATTTCTGATGTGCAGCAAAAGATCATTGTGCTTCACAAATTGGTGAAGTGGCTTTAAGAAAAGAGCTAGAGCAGTGAAAATTCCCATTTCCACCATCAGGGCAATAATTAAGAATTTCCAGCCAACAGAAAATGTTACAAAACTGCCTGGAAGAGGATATGTGTCCATATTGTCCTAATACATGGTGAGAAGGAGAGTTTGAGTGACTAAAGATCCTCAAGAGTCACAGCTGGAGAATTGCAAAAAAAAAAAAAAGTTGAGTCTCTGACTCAGAAAACCTTTAAAAAAAAATGTCAGACAGAACCTACATCAACACATCTTGTTTGGGAGGGTTACAAGAAATATTCTCCTAGCTCATTCAAAAACAAACTAAAGCATATTCAGTTATCAGCCATGACTAGAATTTTAAATGGGATTGGCTTCTATGATCAGATGAAACTAAAAAATGAGCTTTTTAGCAGCGAACACTCAAGATGGTTTTGGTGAACATAGAGTAAAAAAGTACCCCATGTGTACAATGAAATATACTGCTGTATTTTTGATGTTGTGGGCCTATATTTCTGCTGGATGTCCTGGACATCTTTAAATACATGGCATCATGGATTCTATCAAATAACAACAGATAAAAAAATCTGTAAGTGACTGACTCTGTTAGAAATCTTATAAAGGGCTATGTTTGGATCTTCCAACCATACAATAACCCAAACACAAACCTCAAATGCTATGCTATAGCCATTCCAGTCCTCTGACCTGAACCCTACATAAAATGAGAGGATTGAACTGAAGAGGAGAAGCACCAACATGGAGCTGGGAATCTACAGGGTCTGGAGTGATTCTGGATGAAGAAATGGTCTCTGATCTCTTATCAGGTGTTCTCTAACCTCATCAGGGATTGTAGAAGAAAATGTAGACCTGTTAAACTGGCAAATGGAGGTTTGAAAAAGTATTGAATAAAAGGGTGCCATTACTTGTGGCCAATGTGTATTAGAGAAAAACATTTATTTCATGATATTTCACCCCATTTTAAATTCTTATTATCCAATGAAAGGACACATTTTTGTGAATTTTTTAAATAAAAGAACAAAAGGATTAACAATGCAGACAAATTTTCACAGCCTTCTTTGATCATATTTACCAAGGGTGCCGATATATTTGGCCACGACTGTATGCAGAATTAAAACCTTCTTAAAATCTATGTATGAGCCTTGTGATGGACTGACCATCCATGTAGGGAGTTTTCCCACCTGTGGCTCAAGATGCTGGGTTAGGCTCCAGCAATACATTACCCTAATAAGGACATTAAATTTTAAATAATATTATAGACGGATGGATGGATGACTGTTTAAAAGTTTTATTTAAAGACGTAGTTCACAACTATGAAGGCATTTTTCAAATTATGTAAAAATTTAAAAACAAAAAGTAAAAAAATATAAATATATAGACTACAATTGACCTTAAATTACTGGGCTAACAGTACTCAACATCCCACTTTCAAATGTGGCAGGGATATACAATTTCATAAAAAATTAAAATTGACAATTTTCATAAACAAGGCAAATTTAAACATTTTATGAACAAAATCTGGTTTGAAAAAAAAAATATATATATATTTAATGTGAATACAAAATAACATGAATAAAATAACACTTTACAATTATAAGAATGACTGGCCGCTGGCAAAATTACCCAACACTGTACTATTTAACCAACTTGTATCATCCAGCAGTTTAGAAAACATTGTGCTTATATTATAACATTAAGACATGATTTTTTTTTTTCAGATTTGACTCTAATTGTTCAGATGCAAGAAGCACGAGTCCTTGAACATAAAAAAATAAAAAAAATAAAATCACTTTGAACAGCAAAAAAAAAAAAATTATTGAGAAAAAATATTCCGTGTTCCATATCTGTGCATTGCAAAAATTTGTGAATCTCTAGGATACATTGCTCATTTGAAGGTGAAATTAGAATCCATCTGTTAGGAGCTGTTTTTATTCAGTAGAATAATTATCAAAGTGTCAATGCCTTCCCAGTTTTATTTAAAGAACAGGGATCTATCAAAATCTGATCATGTTTGTGGAAATAAAAAATGGCAAAAACAAAGGAGATCTCCATGGACCTCAGACACCCCTGCATGTAAGAGTCTGCAAGGAATTCAGGGTATCCTCTCAGTAACTAAAGGCCTTTCTCACACTGGCTAATGTTAATGTTCATGAGTCCATCATAAGGAGACTACTGAAAAGCAATGGTGTGCATGGCAGAATTGCAAGGAGAAACCCACTGCTCTCCAAAAAGAAAATTGCTCCCCGTCTGCATTTTTCCCACCGCATTCAAGCAGGTCCTGATAACCACACTGCTCACAAAACCTACATTAAACACAACAATTGCAGATAGCTACAGACCTGTCTCTCTCCTTCCATTCATAGCAAAAACACTTGAATTAATTGTTTACAACTCAACCTGGTAAAGACTGAGCTTCTTGTCTTCCCTGCCACTCCAACTCTACAGCATGATTTCACCATCCAGTTAGGTTCAACACCTCTCTTTATCTCCCTGCACTGGCTCCTGGTTGCAGATTGCATCAAATTCAAGACACTGAAGCTTGACCCCTCCACTCACTTTAAAGGGATCTACATCACTTCCAGAAACTGACATCTATGAGTGAGTAAAGCTTCGTGGTGTTATCACATAGTGGCACAAATTAACTTTCAAGAACTTTTTCATTTATCATTCCTGGCTGGTGGAATGAACTTCCCTCCCCTATCCAGAATGCTGAATCTCTTACAATTTTCAAGCGACACCGGAAAACTCATCTCTTTTGTCACTATTTGACTTCATCTTAAAATAATAATAATAATAATACTAATAATAATAATAATTAACTTTTCTTAATCGCTCCCTGTCTAGTTTAATCTGATGCATGAAACTTTATATTACAAGCACTTCCTGAATTTCTTTGCCTCTTTAATGACGAATCACTTATTGTATTCATCAATTGTAAGTCACTTTGGATAAATGCGTCTGTTGAACTGATAAATGTAAATGTAATGTAATGCCTGCAGCTTGCTAAAGATCAAGGGCTAGCCAGAGGTCTATTGGAGAAATATTTTGTGGACAGATGAGACCAAAAATATAACTTTTTGGTTTAGATGAGAAGTGTTATGTTTGGAAAAAGGAAAACACTGCATGCCAGCATATGAAACTCTGAAACATTGTGGTAGTATCATGGTTTGGCCCTGTTTTGCTGAATCTGGGACAGGACAACTTGCCATCATTGATGAAACATTGAATTCTGAATGCAGCAAATTCTAAAAGAAAACATCAAGACATCTGTTTGAGAACTGAATCTCAAGAGAAAGCAGGTCATGGAACAAGATTTTTACCAGAGAATGATTAAAGAAGTTCATGTTTTGGAATGGCCAATTCAAAGTCCAAACCTCAATCCAACTGAAATGTTGTGGAAGGACCTGAAACAAGCAGCTCATATGAGGAAACCCACCAACATCACAGAGTTGAAGTGGTTCTGTACTGAGGGGCTAAAACTCCTACAAGATGTTGTGCAGGACTTAGGAGCAGTTACAATAAACTTTACCAGCAGTAATAGCTGCTAAATGGAGTCACACCAGATACTGAAAGCAAAGATGTGTAATAATGGATAGTTTTTCCTCAGTAAATGAATTACAAAATGTTTTTTTAATGTTTTTTTGCATATCTGATGATATTCTTCATAATTATGTAGAAATATAGAAAATTCTAAAGGCTTCACAAACTTTAGTCACATCATCAATTTTAAAGATGTCTAGAATCAAGTGGTTGCTCAACTTCCCCAGAGGCTATACTGCACATAAAGATTGAGCGAACTTAATGTAAACATTGCTAAATAGTTTCTGTTACATTTACTTAACCAAAGCCAAAGCAATAATACAAACAACTGCCGAAGATAAAAACATACCTGAGAAAGACACTCTATTTCCTCGGCAAAAGCATTAAGGTCATCGGCAGATTGAGACTTTTTCAGATTCAGGTCAGCAGTCAGTGTATCCTCATTATAAGATCTGACGAACTTGAAGTCACTAGTGCGCGAGCCCGTGGTCAGGTATGCGTCATAATTGTAAGTGCTGCGGAGAGTTCCCGCGCCCTCCACATCTGCGTAATTTGGAGGAAGATACGCGCTGGGAATGGCTACAGCTCCATCAAACAACAGTCTGGGCTTTCTCCTGCTACAAAACCTTATTGCCAGGATGATGATGATGAAGGTCAGGAAGAAAGTGGAAACGGACACCAGCGCGATGATCAAATAAAACGTCATTTTGGAGCTGCTCTCGTCACGAGACAAGTCTTTCAGTTCTGGAACTTCAGCCAAGTTATCTGATATAAGTAAATACAATGCGCACGTGGCTGAGAGAGAGGGCTGTCCGTTATCTCTCACGGACACAATGAGGTTCTGTTTCATGCTGTCAGATTCAGAAATGTCCCGCTGCGTCCTGATCTCTCCACTATGGACACCGATTGTGAAAAGTCCCGGATCTGTCGCTTTAATAATGTGATACGAGAGCCACGCGTTCTGACCAGAATCCGCGTCCACGGCGATCACCTTGGAGACCAGGGAGCGCGCCTGCGCAGCTTTGGGTACCATCTCGGTCATGAAGGAGTTTCCTTCCGGAGAGGGGTATAATATCTGAGGGGAGTTGTCGTTCTCATCCGTTACGAAGAAACTCACGGTCACGTTACTGCTCAGAGGAGGAGACCCGTTGTCTCTGGCTAACACGAGCACTTTGAAACTTTTCAGCTGTTCGTAATCAAACGATCTCACGGCATGAATGACCCCGGTGTCTCCGTTAATGGATAGAAAAGAGGACACCGGTGCGCCACTGAGATCAGAGGACAACAGAGAATAAACTACAGTGCCATTCTGTCTCCAGTCCGGGTCTGTAGCTGATACTGAACAAATAGAGGAGCCAGGTTTATTATTTTCTTGAACATGAGCTCTGTAACTCTGCTCCTGAAATACAGGTGGATTATCATTCACGTCAGCTACAGTCAGGTGAATATTCTTAGTGGAAGATAAAGGCGGAGAGCCCTCATCAGTAGCAGTAATTGTAATATTATAATCAGAGAGCAGCTCGCGGTCTAATTCACCTGTGGTCACCAGAGAATAGTAATTTTTGATTGAAGGTACGAGTTTAAATGGGACGTTTTGCTGAATGGAGCAGCGCACCTGTCCGTTATTCTCAGAGTCTCTGTCCTGCACATTAATGATGCCAACCTCTGTACCGGGTAAAACATTCTCAGGAATAGGGCTATTTAGTGACTTAATTAATATAACTGGGGCATTATCATTGATGTCAGAAATCTCAATAACAACAGTTGCATGAGATACCATTCCCAGTCCATCTGTGGCTTGAATTGGAAGCTCAAATGATGACTCGTTCTCAAAGTCAAGAGCCCCTGTTAATGTAATTTTGCCACTACCTGAGTCGATGGAAAAAACCATCATGTCACTTTCTGAAACATGGCCAAATTCATATGTCACTTCTCCATTTTGTCCCTCGTCTGCATCAGTAGCACTCACTGTCACCACTACAGTATCTAGAGGGGCATTTTCAGGCAGACTGACTTTATAGACGGCCTGACTAAAGACTGGAGCATTATCATTAGCATCCAGCACAGTGACGTGTATTGCTACAGTACCTGATCTCGGTGGAGTCCCGCCGTCTACCGCAGTGAGAATTAATGTTACCTCCTGTTGTTGTTCACGATCTAATTCTTTATAAAGTACTAGCTCACCATACAACTTACCTGTTGTTTTTGCATCAACAGCCAATTCAAAATATTTATTCTGCCCTAAATTATACGTTTGAACAGAATTAGTCCCTATGTCTGCATCGTGAGCCTCCTCGAGCAAAAAACGAGCACCTTTTACAACCGACTCGCTGATCTCAAATTTTATTATATCTTTTTTAAAGATAGGGGTATTGTCATTTACATCTTGAACGTTTACGTTCATGCGATGAGATTCAAGAGGATTTTCCAAAATCAGGTCCTGTTTTATAACACACAAAGCTTTCTTTCCACAAAGACTCTCTCTGTCGATTCTCTCCGCTACGATCAGTTCTCCAGTATTCAGATTAATGTCACAGTATCGTTTTCTGTTACCTTCAATATCAATGCGAGCCTTACGATATGACAGTCTGTTCACATCGAGCCCGAGATCCTTTGCTATATTTCCAATAACAGATCCTCGTTTCATCTCCTCTGGAAAAGAATAGCTCACGTCTCCATTAGCGGTGTGCAACACAATGGAGGCGAAGAGAAAAGCCCGCAGACTAAAAGAAACCAATAGCATCCAGTTGTTATTCATTTTCTCTTGAGAATGATGAATATGTTTGATTGAATATATCCTGTCCCACAAAATACTCCGAGGTTTCAGCACATAGATCTTCAAAACGAATACTCCCGAACATGTATACTGCGTCAATAATAAGTGGCAGTACAAAAGGGAATGGCAATAATTCAGGGTGGAGAAATAACAACCACTTTACTTTGCAGGTGCACAGCGACACCGTGAGGATAAAAATCTGTCATTTTGTATTTTATGCTACATTACATGAACAATACTGAAATTTTATGTAATACTTTTTAATATTATGCCTTTAAAATTGCCTAACTTTTTATCCCCCCCCCACAACACATTTTTATATTTTACCCTTTCAGAGAGACAATCTAGTTATCTAAAACATTCCCCCCATGTTTTATAGAGAAATACACTACCATTTCGAAATGATAGACACACTAAAAAGAAACGTCACATTTCAAGAGAACAATCGGCTAAAATTTACTAAACGACATGGGAGAAACAACTCTCTCTCACATTTTCCAAGTCATAAGCACTGGCTACAGTCAGTAAAGTGACATCATCATAGAGAACAGCTAGGCTACAGAGACAAGTAAAACAAACAAACACTTTAGTGGCTTAATTTACTGACAGTTGCACCGAAAGCCTAATTTAGCCTGCAAACTTACTGACAATAATAATAAAAAAAAACATCTACAAGATAACTGATGAGCCCAGACTCTAAGCTCAAAACGATAAAAGTTGTCTCTATTCTTTTTTTTTCTATCAGAAAATGATAAATACAAGCAAAATTGGGTGTGAAAACAATATTGTGTTTATTCTCTGCAGCCCTTTATTTTAAACCTCAAACAAAGCTGACTATTCACTGAACCACAAATAAAAAAATGTATAAACCATGTGCCAAAATTATTGTCACCCCTTGAAATTATTACCAGTAACGGAATTATATTGGTATTCTAGTTTTATTTTTTCTCTGTGACTAGCCACAGTGATTAATGATGAGGTACACAAATCAGGAAATGGCTCTGTGAAAATAAAGGATGAAAATGCCCCATTTCTAATTCTGTTAATAAAAGCCAGTGAATAATTTAGGTCAACAAGTAAATTAAATAAGCTGAACATCAAATACACGAAAATAAATAAATAAATAAATAATTAAATATTGAATTATAATAATACATTTATTTTTCAAGTTTTTAATTTAAATGGCAAGGTTTGGGTTTTTGTAAATATTTTGAATGAAAGAACAAGATATTAAACAATAAAAAACTACATAAATATTTAACAACTTAGTTTAACTATGAAAAAAAAAAATACAGATTAAGCACAGAACCAAAAGTAATCATTTAAAGACAAGCAGCCAAACACCTCAACCCCCATCCCCCACCCAAATAAATAAATAACTCTACTCAATACTTTTTTTTTTCATTTTGATAAATTTGTATTTCACTGAATCACTGCATATCTTTCGTGTTTTAGGGAAACACCTGCATATTTGAAGTAATTGAAGTAGTTATAATGCACAATCATTATTTTAAGTGTACCTGGGAAGTTTCAGCTTCATTGCCAAGGACATCCAGTATATTCTCAATAGACGGAGTCTTTTTCAGAGTCAGGTCAGCAGTCAGTGTGTCCTCATTATAAGATCTGACGAACTTGAAGTCACTAGTGCGCGAGCCCGTGGTCAGGTATGCGTCATAATTGTAAGTGCTGCGAAGAGTTCCCGCGCCCTCCACATCTGCGTAATTTGGAGGCAGATACGCGCTGGGAATGGCTACAGCTCCATCAAACAACAGTCTGGGCTTTCTCCTGCTACAAAACCTTATTGCCAGGATGATGATGATGAAGGTCAGGAAGAAAGTGGAAACGGACACCAGCGCGATGATCAAATAAAACGTCAGTTTGGAGCTGTTCTCGTCACGAGACATGTCTTTCAGTTCTGGAACTTCAGCCAAGTTATCTGATATAAGTAAATACAATGCGCACGTGGCTGAAAGAGAGGGCTGTCCGTTATCTCTCACGGACACAATGAGGTTCTGTTTCATGCTGTCAGATTCAGAAATGTCCCGCTGCGTCCTGATCTCTCCGCTGTGGACACCGATAGTGAAAAGTCCCGGATCTGTCGCTTTAATAATGTGATACGAGAGCCACGCGTTCTGGCCAGAATCCGCGTCCACGGCGATCACCTTGGAGACCAGGGAGCGCGCCTGCGCAGCTTTGGGTACCATCTCGGTCATGAAGGAGTTTCCTTCCGGAGAGGGGTATAATATCTGAGGGGAGTTGTCATTCTCATCCGTTATGAAGACACTCACGGTCACGTTACTGCTCAGAGGAGGAGACCCGTTGTCTCTGGCTAACACGAGCACTTTGAAACTTTTCAGCTGTTCGTAATCAAACGATCTCACGGCATGAATGACCCCGGTGTCTCCGTTAATGGATAGAAAGGAGGACACCGGTGCGCCATTGAGATCAGAGGACAACAGAGAATAAACTACAGTGCCATTCTGTCTCCAGTCCGGGTCTGTAGCTGATACTGAACAAATAGAGGAGCCAGGTTTATTATTTTCTTGCACATGAGCTCTGTAACTCTGCTCCTGAAATACAGGTGGATTATCATTCACGTCAGCTACAGTCAGGTGAATATTCTTAGTGGAAGATAAAGGCAGAGAGCCCTCATCAGTAGCAGTAATTGTAATATTATAATCAGAGAGCAGCTCGCGGTCTAATTCACCTGTGGTCACCAGAGAATAGTAATTTTTGATTGAAGGTACTAGTTTAAATGGGACGTTTTGCTGAATGGAGCAGCGCACCTGTCCGTTATTCTCAGAGTCTCTGTCCTGCACATTAATGATGCCAACCTCTGTACCGGGTAACGCATTCTCAGGAACGGGGCTATTTAAAGACTTAATCAATATAATGGGGGCATTGTCATTAACATCTGTAATTTGTATGATTATTTTAGTGTCCGAAGAAAGACCAGAGCCATCCTTTCCCTCAACAAGCATTTCATACCTTAATGACAGCTCAAAATCAATGGGGCCTTTAACTTTAATCTCCCCATTGTTTTGATTTAGGGAAAATAGTACGTTGGCATTTTTCGATATTCGACTAAACTCATATGTGACTTCTCCGTTTTGTCCCTCGTCAGCATCAGTAGCACTCACTGTCACCACTACAGTATCTAGAGGGGAATTTTCAGGCAGACTGACTTTATAGACGGCCTGACTAAAGACTGGAGCATTATCATTAGCATCCAGCACAGTGACGTGTATGGCTACAGTACCTGATCTCGGTGGAGTCCCGCCGTCTACCGCAGTGAGAATTAATGTTACCTCTTTCTGCTGCTCACGATCCAACTCTCTTTCCAACACTAACTCAATATTTTTTCCACCATCAGCCTTTGTACTTACAGAAACAATAAAATTTTCATTCTTTTCAATAGTATAGCTTTGTACTCCATTGCTTCCTATGTCTGCATCGTGAGCCTCATTCACGCGGAACCGCGCGCCTTTCACTGCATTCTCACTTATCTCAAGCTTTATTACATCTTTAGAAAATACTGGTGTATTGTCATTAATATCTTCTATTTGTATCGTCACACGATGCATCGCCAACGGGTGTTCTAGAACTAATTCGAAATTAAGAGCACAGGAAAGCCCCTCACTACAAATCTCCTCTCTGTCGATTCTCTCCGCTACGATCAGTTCTCCAGTATTCAGATTAATGTCGCAGTATCGTTTTCTGTTACCTTCAGTATCAATGCGAGCCTTACGAGATGACAGTCTGTTCACATCGAGTCCGAGATCCTTTGCTATATTTCCAATCACAGATCCTCGTTTCATCTCCTCTGGAAAAGAATAGCTCACGTCTCCATTAGCGGTGTGCGCCATCAGCACGAAGAACAAAAAGGCAAAAATCTGACGATTAAGCCAAAAGCTTTGAAAATCCATTTGGAAATATACTTCAGAAACACAAGATGCAATGCAAACCGTATATCTGAATACGACAACTACAATAATACACAAAAGACCCGAAAAAACGTAGGCGTCGACAATTTTCCATAAAACGATCTAAAAGCACTGTTCATGACAGCACCAACAGGGTGGAGACAAGGAAAATAAATTCCAATGATATTACAGGTGAACAGCGACTCTAAGTGTTTAAACAAGAAATTGCATATTCAGTGATCTAGAAGGAATAAGTTACGGTAGCATGACTGAAGAACAGCGATCACAGTATGACTTCATAACACCAAAAGTCTTTAATTTTGTTAACATTCTATCTTGGAGGATAAAGAAAACCAGTTTTTAGGGTTACGTTACTCCTAAAACCCACTGCTTCAGAGTTACAGGGTATGAGAGAGGGAAACGCGATTCACACATTACTTGAGCAGCACCATGGACAGCAACATAAAAAAAATACATTTCCATACGCAAGTGCACACCACACACGTTTCAAACGTTTGTGCAATAAAGTCTATATACCCAAATGAAGATACTGAAATAATTTCATATTAAGGACACGACCACACGTGTGAAAACACTTGCTTTTATCCTAAATATTAATAATGACAGATTTTCTCACTGATTTACTGAAAAATCAGAAAGAACCACAGAAATTAAACGGACACTCAAATTTACATGCAAAGTTAAAATAAGTTCCACGATAGAAAAGTTCTGAAAACTCTCTAAATGATATGCAAATTATTTAATCTGTTTGAAAACGAGGCATTAATAACAAATGGAAAAGTTTTCACCAAAAAAATATTGCAACATATATAACCCCTTTTACAAAGAAACATAAACCTAACCTCTAACACGGCTCATTTTGAAAAATAAATAAATAAATAAATAAAAAGTAAAGTTAATATATGAAAAAAAAATCAAGAATAGTAAAAAGAAAAAAAAACAATGATAACATTACAATTTAGTTCCACATCAGATCGTTAAAGGTCACTGAATAGGAGAAAACACGCATTACTTTCAAATACATTTATCAATAAATAAATAAAGGGGCAAATTCTTATTTTAAGACAGTTTAGAATCAGCTTGGTTTACGATACGTGACATTTTTAAGAGCCTGCTGCAAATCAAAGTGGTAAACTTTGAAAACAAATAGACATTTAATAGGGAAGCCCACACCATTAACTAAACGATAAAACACTTTGCTAGCCCTACCTGAAACGGATCTTTCATTTCCTCATCGAGTCCTTCAAGATCATCCACAGCGGATTGAGTCTTTTTCAGAGTCAGGTCAGCAGTCAGTGTATCCTCATTATAAGATCTGACGAACTTGAAGTCACTAGTGCGCGAGCCCGTGGTCAGGTATGCGTCATAATTGTAAGTGCTGCGGAGAGTTCCCGCGCCCTCCACATCTGCGTAATTTGGAGGAAGATACGCGCTGGGAATGGCTACAGCTCCATCAAACAACAGTCTTGGCTTTCTCCTGCGACAAAACCTTACGGCCAGGATGATGATGATGAAGGTCAGGAAGAAAGTGGAGACGGACACCAGCGCGATGATCAAATAAAACGTCAGTTTGGAGCTGCTCTCGTCACGAGACATGTCTTTCAGTTCTGGAACTTCAGCCAAGTTATCTGATATAAGTAAATACAATGCGCACGTGGCTGAGAGAGAGGGCTGTCCGTTATCTCTCACGGACACAATGAGGTTCTGTTTCATGCTGTCAGATTCAGAAATGTCCCGCTGCGTCCTGATCTCTCCGCTGTGGACACCGATAGTGAAAAGTCCCGGATCTGCGGCTTTAATAATATGATACGAGAGCCAAGCGTTTTGACCCGAATCCGCGTCCACGGCAATCACCTTGGAGACCAGGGAGCGCGCCTGCGCAGCTTTGGGTACCATCTCGGTCATGAAGGAGTTTCCTTCCGGAGAGGGGTATAATATCTGAGGGGAATTGTCATTCTCATCCGTTATGAAGACACTCAAGGTCACGTTACTGCTCAGAGGAGGAGACCCGTTGTCTCTGGCTAACACGAGCACTTTGAAACTTTTCAGCTGTTCGTAATCAAACGACCTCACGGCATGAATGACCCCGGTGTCTCCGTTAATGGATAGAAAGGAGGACACCGGTGAGCCACTGAGATCAGAGGACAGCAGAGAATAAACTACAGTGCCATTCTGTCTCCAGTCCGGGTCTGTAGCTGATACTGAACAAATAGAGGAGCCAGGTTTGTTATTTTCTTGCACATGAGCTCTGTAACTCTGCTCCTGAAATACAGGTGGATTATCATTCACGTCAGCTACAGTCAGGTGAATATTCTTAGTGGAAGATAAAGGCGGAGAGCCCTCATCAGTAGCAGTAATTGTAATATTATAATCAGAGAGCAGCTCGCGGTCTAATTCACCTGTGGTCACCAGAGAATAGTAATTTTTGATTGAAGGTACGAGTTTAAATGGGACGTTTTGCTGAATGGAGCAGCGCACCTGGCCGTTATTCTCAGAGTCTCGGTCCTGTACATTAATGACGCCAACCTCTGTACCGGGTAACACATTCTCAGGAATTGAGATTTTAACAGATTTACTCATTATTTTAGGTGCATTATCATTGACGTCAAAAATATCAATTAATACAGAACAATGACTGGCTAATCCTTGACCATCTTTGGCTTGAATTGGCAATTCAATCGAACTCTCATCCTCATAATCAATGAGCCCTGTTAATTTAATTTCTCCAGAAAACGAGTCGATAGAAAATGTGTCCATAAGGTGTTCTAATAAATTACCAAATTCATACGTCACTTCTCCATTTTGTCCCTCGTCAGCATCAGTAGCACTCACTGTCACCACTACAGTATCTAGAGGAGAATTTTCAGGCAGACTGACTTTATAGACGGCCTGACTAAAGACTGGAGCATTATCATTAGCATCCAGCACAGTGACGTGTATGGCTACAGTACCTGATCTCGGTGGAGTCCCGCCGTCTACCGCAGTGAGAATTAATGTTACCTCCTGTTGTTGTTCACGATCCAACTCTTGTTTAAGAACTAGCTCTCCATATTTTCTTCCATTTGCACGCGTTAGTACACTAAGAAGAAAGTGTTCGTTTTCTTGCAACATGTATGACTGCACTGCATTCATACTAATATCTGCATCATGAGCCTCATCTAATAAGTAACGAGAACCTTTAAGTGCAGATTCCTGTATTTCAAATTTGATAACACTTTGTTTAAACTGTGGTGAATGATCATTTATATCCTGAACATTGAGAATAAATCGATGCAGCTCTAACGGATTTTCCAGCACGAGTTCCTGTTTAATAACACATGAAGCTTTCTTTCCACAAATCTGCTCTCTGTCAATTCTCTCCACTACGGTCAGTTCTCCGGTGTTCAAATTAATATCACTGAATCGTTGTCGGTTATCTCCATTATCAATTCGTGCCTCTCGCCCTGATAGTTTGTCTACACTGAGCCCGAGATCTTTTGCTATATTTCCAATCACAGATCCGTGTTTCAGCTCCTCCGGGAAAGAATAGCTCATGTCTCCATTAGCGGTGTGTGCCATCAGCACAACAAAGAAAAATCCAACCATTTCAGCAACAGCACAGAAGGTTTTGATATCTACGCGGAAACGAAGACAAAAGTAACCACGTTATACACGTGTAATACAGAACTGGAACGACTGAATCTAGTTCGTAGTCGATACAAGATAATTATAGATGAAGCAACGCCATTGACGATTTCCTACAGCGAGCTGAGATGTCAGTATGACATCATGAACAGGGTGGAGAGAAACAGTAATGCCATGGTTGCACTGGTGAACAGCGACACTAAGAGTTCAATTTTAAAATTGCGAAAACTTTTCTGATATTGAATATCTAAACTTGGATTTATGATTTATCGTGCACATTAAATTGGACTAACATAACTAAATATTTACGTCGCCTTTTTGCTGTCTGTAGCCTAAAAGTTTTTATTCTGCTATTAATGTCCACCAGCCCATGGCCTCCCTCTTGTCTGGGCAGATAAAACACCCATACTTTAGCCAATGCTGACCAGACCAGAAAAAAAACAAAAAAATTCACTAGATGCTTTTGAAAATTTTCTACCAGTTCCTTGGGAGGTTCTAAAACAGTAATTGTGTGCCAAACGGATGAGGCTACTAGATTGTTACAGACTAAAACTCTTCCCCTGTACGATAGCTGGGGGAGCAGCTAATGCCAGCGAGATAACAAGCACGCACCTTGTCCACCAGACCCTCCCAATTAAGCCTCTTATACTCTTCTTTTCCTAAAAACACCCCCAGATACTTTAGCCCAGAACTTCTCCATCTGTAATCTACCTAGTCTCGGACTACAAACTGAATCACACCATAGGGCATCACTTTTGTCCTAATTTACTTTGACAGTTGAAGCTTTCCCATATCTCTTCACAATATCTGTTAAAACTTGAACATCATTTTCATTTCTTAAAATTACAGTGATATCATCAGCATATGCTGAGATTTTTACATAATCATTACAGTTTGGATCATTTATCTGTAACCCCATTAACTTTTCTCTCAATTTACAAATAAGAGGTTCAATAGCCAAACCATGAGGCTATGAAGATATAATTTATGTCCAAAACCAAAAGCCTTTAAAACTCTAAAAGGAAACTGATGATCATCTCGATCAAATGCCTTTTCCTGATCTAAATATAAAATTCAAAATATTAATATTTTTTTAAGGCATGCAACAACATCACATACTAAATGCAACTTATTACTGATACAGCTATCCTTTATACAATATGATTGATCTTTGTGTATACATGTGTATAAACACTTTATTTAACTTATTAGCCAAACACTTTGCTATAAGTTTATAATCGGAACACAGAATAGCAACTGGTCTCCAATTCTTTATTAAAGTAAGATCACCTTTCTTGGGAAGTAGTGTTAAAACTAGTTTTTGATAACGTTTAGGAAGGAAACCTAAATGAAAACTTATTGTAGAACTTCATAGAGATCAGTTCAAATTAGGTCCAGAAGTGCTTATACAACTTCCCAGGAAGCCCATCAATACCTGGAGTATGACCTGAGGCAAGTTCTGATACTGCTGCACTTAATTCTCACCAAAAGTAATTGGCGAGTCCATAGTTTGTTTATCATTAGTGGTCAAATGAAGAAGTTTTTGCAAAAGTCAATTTTGGTTCTGCTCATCTTTGTTTTTAGTAGAATATAACTTATATAAGTCAACTGCCAATCTGTGCATCTTTTTTTCAAGCTATACAATTTTTTTTTTTTTTCTTGTACACGTTTGTTCTCCAAGTTTAAAAAGAATGAAGTAGGACTAACCATATATTTTTGTGATAAAAACCTACTTCTCACAAGAGCAACTTTCATTTTCTCACTTAGAATGGAACTCAGCTTTGACTTTTCAAGACATCCCAAAGTCCATTTTAAACTCAAAGTTGAATAATACTTGTATGGTTGACAAAATTCCCGTATATGCGTTTTACCAATTTCCCACCAAAGAATTACATTTCTATATCAGGTTTTTTCACTCCTCCATGTTTCCCAAAAATGTTTAATCTTGGAATAGCTTTAGATTGAAATGCCATTAAGAACCCTTTTTTCTTCTAGATATCAATGTGCAGTCAACAGTAATAAGCTTGTAATCAGAAAAATATGTGGGGACAATAGCTGTATGTAAAACTCTGCTTTTCATTTTGTTTGATAAATACAATCTATCTAAACATAGCTGGAATTCTCCCCTTATTCACCTTTACCCAAGTAAATTGTTTTAAATATCTTTAAAATTAAAAGATTCAATAATATTAGCTAAAACAGCAGGTGAGCAGAAATTTGGTTCCTCTCCATTCGTATCAAAAGAAGGATAAAGTGTACAGTTCCAATCCCATAATAAAACTATTAAACTTCAGAATGGTTTTGTTTAAAAAAAAAAATAAATAAATAAATAAAAATAAATGTATTAAAAGTATTAATCCTACCCAAACCACTATTTGGTGCATAGATATTAACAAAAACAACAAAATGACCATTAATTTCAACTCTAACTGCCAATAACCATCCAGGTTCACTTTATTTTTTTAATCTTGGTGGCTGGAGAGAAAATAATTGCAACTCCTGCACTTCGTCCCACGACGAAGAACACACTCATCGCCACACCACATTCACCAGTCAATTTCATCGTTCACATCACTATGAGTCTTCTTGCACAAAAGTCATATTAAAATTTTTTCAACCTGATAATTTGTGTAATTGTTCCTGCCTTCCTCTCATCCCTTATCCCATTAACATTCTGGGATCCCACCTGTAACCTCTCCATAAGAGAGAAATATAAAAGAAAACAGACAAGAAAAAGGATATTAACCATTGTGACTAGTTAGTTTTCTCTCCTCGTTGGCCTAGTTTTTCTTTTGTCAGACTGCAGTAATATGTTTCTTCAGTCTAAAATGCTTCTGCTGTGATAACTCTTGATGACTACAATGCCTCCTTGCCCACATGACAGAGGCTAGATACTTGAAAAAAACTGATAAAAAAAAAAAAAAACTCACTCACTACAACTTTCCCCCCCCTCCGTTTCATCAAGAATTTAATTGATTTGTGCTACAATATACAAGTATTATTTCATTAATTTTGAAATCTCTGCTCCTACAGACCATTGTTCATCATCTTTAATGCTATCATCAGTATACTGAGACATTACATTCAACTCATTTTATTGAGGCTCGTCTGAGTCACATTCTCACTATTAAATACATCTTCAGGTTTATTACTTGAATGTTCAATAACGGCAGAACTAAATCCAGCTTTCTCACTACCCTCAGCATCATCATCGTCATCATCATCGCTTTCACTTGCCTAATTATGCTCAATGACTCCCTAAGAAGGCCTTCATTTCTTTGTCACTTTTAGTTCTGTCTGTATAATTTCCACGGTGTCATTATTGTTGTTGTCTTTAATTAATCCATTCACCGCTGACTCGACAGTCAATCGCTGTTCATTATCTACATTTTTATGCGGGAAAGAGAAGCGTTTGTGGCCCAATTTCAAGTGCAAATTCTTCCAGTGGCATCCCCAGATGCCACTACCATTTCTGACGGCTGCCAGAGTTTGTGGCAGCTGCCACGGTCTTTCTCACCGTTTCTGCTGTTTAGCTGGTAAAAACTACACTGTGTGTACTATTTGGAAATATTTATTTTATTTTATTTTTTTAAAAAAATTTTTAAATGTTTTGAACAGAAATGGTTGATAAAGCAAAGTACAAAATCTTCACCAGATTTGAGGAAGAATGAGTCATCCCTCAGGATAATAAGTATTTCATATTTATATTTTTGTTGTAGTATGTCAGTAAATATCAGTTTGCATTTCCAAACATTATTTTTTCCATTAATTGTAATAATCCAGTGAGATTTTTGTTTGTACAGAGATTATGACAACAGCCAGTGCTCCACAGAGAGATCTGATCTCACTATCATGCAGTCTGTCTGGAATAACAAAGAAACAGAACAAACTGAGACAGATTAAATCCAGAATAACTGTGGCAATGTCTCCTAGACACACCACTGCTTATGTGTGTTCTTTATGTGAGAATGCTTATGCAATTTATTGGGGTCATATTCTGATCGCATCTGCTTGCTGATATATAATATACATCATATATTTTATTTAAAAATAAAACCATGTAGTTTACAGCAGAAATGGCGACAAGCGATCATGACTCCTGGCATGAACTCTGACTGCTGATACATTAATAATACAATTGCGGGAACTTTGCATCATCATTGAAAAAATAAAAATAAAAAAATCACTGCACGCCACCAAGAACAGTTTAGTTTTTACCGAGAAAACAGAAGAAACGGCGAGAAAGACCGTGGCATCTGCCATGAGCTCTGGTAGCTGCGGAAGTGGTGCTGCGACCTGCCGCTGCCAGAGAGAGCGCCAGCCCCTGCTGCAAATTTCCACATTCAAAGCACTTGAGGTTGTTGGTACTTGCATACACCATGTAAGAATTTTCTCCATGACTCACGCAGAACGAGATATTTAACATATGCTCAGGTGAAGTAAGAAACATCAAAACTTACATCCTAATGGGATCATTCTTACTGGATTTTCCAAATCGTGTCAGCTCTTTAGTAATGGCGTTGTTTGATATGAATGGTGGCACATTGTATATTGTTACTTTAATAGCTGGAGTCGCTAAAGGAGTTACCGGCACAAACATTTTTTTAATCCAAATTCCACTCTCCGTCAACTGATTTACTAACTGTTCTGTTTTCAAAAACAATGCAATAGCCTTATTTTATTCGTGATGCTGAGAGAACGTTCTCAAAATCAACCGATTCTTACACCACCACAAGTACCTCCTCCATGCTAATGCCTGGTTCGGGCACACACCTGCACCAAATTCGCATCGACAGGTGAGGATTTACCTGTACAGGATCAGATGCCATTCCGTCACGAGACAAAAGCCACGTGCATTTGAGAATAATAATAACTGAGAAAAAAGGGGAAAAGAACAAAAAAATTATAAATGGGAAAAAAAGAACAGTTTTCCACGCTCCCTCTAACGAACATCTTCACACCACGCTCGCAGTCCAGTCCTTTCACTAAGTTCCTCTAAGCTCTTGGTCAAAATATGTCCCAGCTTTGTACATCCTGCAGCAGTGAAACATGCACGCAAGCTGGGCCCAGACACAAGTTTTGACGGTAGAAAGTCATTAAGAAAAAGTGGCTCTTCAAAAAGCCATAATCCAGCATGTGTGTTCGGTGTACATGAAATGGGGAACACCTTCCATGCTTCCGGACTGATAGAAAACAGTCAAATTCACACAGTCCTCATTCTGGAACGCCATTAAAAACAGATGTTAAAACCCATACCTCTGACCCTCCTGAGAAGAGCAGAAGCCGTCTTAATCCATGAAGCATCCGTGTGATACAACAGTCTCCGAGTTGCTTGCAAACGGAAAGCCATGATTCTGGATCTGATGTCATTCAATCCTTGGCCTCCCTCTTGAACTGGAAGGTATAACGCAGCAGCACAAATCCAGTGTTGCCCAGACCAAAAAAAAATTCACAAATTGCCTTTGAATCTCCACAATAAGTCCAACAGGTGGCTGTAACAGTTATTTTATGCCACAGGGTAGAAGCAACCAAATTACTGGTCACTAAAATCCTCCCCCTATAGGACAACTGCCGCTGCAACCATTTCCATTTAGACAACTTGCTGCACACTTTCTCCTCTAGCCCCTCCCAATTTTTCTTTAGATAATCATTTGACCCCCAAAAAATGCCCAATAATTTAAGTCCCTCTCTGCCCCACTTTAGATCTCCAGGTAACTTTGGGAGACTCTCAAACTCCCCTTTGCCAGCCCCAAAAGCTCAACTTTTTGCCCAGTTCACTTTAGCTGATGAAGCTTTCTCATAAAGTCTAAGTACCTCAGATAGACAGTTAATATATTCAGCACTGTTTACAAAAACTGTAATATCATCAGCATAGGCAGAGAGAGACATTCTTGAATCTAAAGAGAGACCAGGCACATTAAAACCTGACAGTCTTTCTCGAAGTCTGAAAAGCAGGGGCTCAATTGCTTAACAGTATAGTTGGCCAGTCAATGGACAGCCTTGCCTAATACCCCTTAAAATAGGAATTGGCCGACTCAACGTGCCCCTATCTTAACCATGCATGATGCACCATTATATAATAACTGAATCAAATTAAAAAAAAAGTTTCTCCAAAACCAAAAACCTTCAATACTTTAAAAGGTAATTGTAATCCACACGATCAAAAGCTTTTTCTTGATCCAAGTTAATAAACCCAACATTTACATTGAAACCATTACAAGTATCCACAATGTCTCGCACTAAAAACAAATGATCCATAATGGACCGTGTTGGAATGCAATATGACTGATCCTTGTGTACAATCAAACCTAAAACATTTTTTTAATCTATTTGCCAGACATTTTGAGAATATTTTATAGTCTGTTGTAAGAAGGGCAACAGGACGCCAGTTCTTTAAAAGGGCTAAATCCCCCTTCTTAACAGTGATAAGACCGCATATTGACAGGAAGTTGGTAAAACACCTTCTCTTAAGGATTCACATAAAACCTCAAAAACTTTTATAAAGTCTGCTGGTAGTCCATCTAATCCAGGGGATCGTCCTGAATTAAGTTGTCGCACAGCAGCAGTAACTTCCTCAAATGTCATACCAGCATCCAGGACAGTTTAAGAACCAGAGTCCAGCTAAGGAAGACCCTGAAGAAGCTGTGTCATACAGTCACTGTTTTCACAGTTTTCTGCAGCATAAAGGCTTGAATTAAAATCCAAAGCATGGTTTCTCATTTCTACAGTCTTAGACGTTATCCTCCCATCAGGGAGTTTAAGACATGGCATTTGTTTTTGTTGAGCCGCCTTATATTCCAGGCTGAAGAAGAAAGAAGTTGGGGCATCCATTTCTGCTAATGACATGAAACGGGACCTTATCAAGGCTCCTTTAACTTTCTCATTTAAGACTAGACTAAGCTCTCTCTTTTTTGTTTGCGAATCATTGTACATTATAGAATTATGTGCATTAACCAACTGCAATGCCATTAAATTAATTTGCTTTTCAAGTGTTTCAATCACATTCTTTATTTTACTACTACGGTTAAATATTAAAAGCCTTAATCCATGTATACTGTCTCTCATTTGGGTATTCAATTCTCCAAATATCCAAAAGCTGGAAATCTTTAATAAGTTTTGACAATGCACTTGAGGACTGTATATGAGGTTCCTCAGTTCCTCAAACGAAAACGCTTCTTCTCACAGAGTTCATCAACTCCAACAGTCTTCTGATAGAAACTAACAGAGTGAACAAACTTGTGTAGATCTGAGAATAAATATTTTGTTATTTTGTTTACCATACGTTTCAACCAAAAAATGATTGAAAACTCATGAAAAAACTGTCTGAGATTTATTAAATACACTACCATAATTTTCACACATAGAAACTCAGTATCATCAGACTGATCATCCTCCATTTCCTCATTATTCAAGACGGTTGAAAACAATTCATTTCCATCATTTACACTCTCCCCCGTTTTAGTAGGCCACTACTGTTACTAGCTACTTCTTTGTTAACATCAGAAACAACTAGATCAGTTATGCTAATCTCTGGGGCTACAATAAGCAACCACATCCTCATTTTCAGTGTCAACAGCCGATAACACAGCATCTGAATTAACATCACTCACCTCAACTAATGGAACAACAACCTCATCTTGGGCCGCATCAACGCTATTGTTTGCGCCCTCGTCATCTGCTCCTGCCGCGTTTTGTGCACCTGTTTTCTTATGTGGACACAACAGGCGTTTGTGTCCGCTGTCTCCACACACGAAACATATTATGCTGCCAGTAGTTGCATACACCATATATAATCTTCCCTCGTGTTGCACGCGAAAATTTATATACATTGTATTCTCAGGCGATTCAAGCACCATGTAAACGTCTAAAAGACGCGACGTGATTCACCGCCGGATGTTTACATCCAAGCGCAACAGTTTAAAAGGGACTAACAATTTTTCCAAAACGCGCTATCTCACGTTGCAAAACGTAATTTGATACGAAAGGCGGGATATTTTAAATTGTAACCTTTGTTGTGGATATATACATTGGAGAAAATTGCACGAAAGCATCTTTAACAGTAAGGCCATTTACAATTAAACGATTCCCTAAAATTGGTTCCTTCAAAAAACACCGACAGCCTGATTTAAGCAGATAGAATGTTCTCATGACCAATTTGATCGCCAGCTGCAATTAATACATCCTCCACTGTGGCCTTATAATCAGGAACACATCCAAAACCATTGCGGAGTGATAATGGTAATCCTCGCCCGCTTCAAATGTCACAACCGCACACTATATTTACAATTTGTTTCCTTAACCATGTATTTTCTGGAAGGAAAAAAAGGAAATGTAAATAAGAAAACTCAAGAAAGTTCTCACCCATCACACAACAGCTCTCACCACCACCACACTATCCCCACCTCCCAGCATACATCAGAGAGAGAAAGAGAGAGTATATCCATAATTTTACTTGGATAGGAAATTTGAAAGATTAGTACTGACGTCTGTATCTGAATCTCTTTATACGCTAATTAAACAAATGCAACATATCGATAAAAATAAATGCAAAGCAATACGCAAACAACAAATAAGTCACGGATTGAAATACAAACTAGAATCGCCATGTTAACACAAACTGATGTGAGATACAATGTTGAATGAACTTAACAAAGAATCAATAGAATGAGACACATTTCGCAGTAATTTCCAAAAGACCACCACCACTCTTTAAACTCTTAAACAAATTAAAAACAACAACAACAACGAATTCCTGGTAGCATGTCACATGACTGAGAATAAGCAGAGATAGTAAGCAGAATTACATAAAAAAAAAAAATACCAGACTGACCTAGTCTTGGCCTAGTGATTAGATAGATTAGACAATTAGATAGAATTAGAGAGTTTGACTTCGAAGCCTATAAGGTTGTGGGTTCTAGCCTCGGCCGGCAATACCACGCCCTTGAGCAAGGCACTGAACCCCCAACTGCTTCCCCGGGCTCTTCAGCATAAATGGTTGCCCACTGCTCCGAATATGTGCGCACTTTGGAAGGGTTAAATGCAGAGCATGAATTCTGAGTTATGAGTGGGTCACCATGCTTGGCTGTATATATATATATATATATATATATATATATATATATATATATATATATATATATATATATATATATATATAACTCACATGTGTGTTTATTCATGTATTTTGCATATGATTTTGTTTGAAGTGGTTACATGACCTTTTAAAGAATATCTTGTTTCAAGCAGACAACTTACAACTTAAAAATCTAACTTGTAAACCAAGGCCATTCAATTATTTATTATTTATATATAAAAAAGAGTATATATATATATATATACATACACACACACACACACACACACACACAACAGTCCTACCTGAAAGGAATCACTCACTTCAGCATCAAGTCCTTCAAGATCATCCACAGCGGATTGAGTCTTTTTCAGAGTCAGGTCAGCAGTCAGTGTATCCTCATTATAAGATCTGACGAACTTGAAGTCACTAGTGCGCGAGCCCGTGGTCAGGTATGCGTCATAATTGTAAGTGCTGCGGAGAGTTCCCGCGCCCTCCACATCTGCGTAATTTGGAGGCAGATACGCGCTGGGAATGGCTACAGCTCCATCAAACAACAGTCTGGGCTTTCTCCTGCGACAAAACCTCACGGCCAGGATGATGATGATGAAGGTCAGGAAGAAAGTAGAGACGGACACCAGCGCGATGATCAAATAAAACGTCAGTTTGGAGCTGCTCTCGTCACGAGACATGTCTTTCAGTTCTGGAACTTCAGCCAAGTTATCTGATATAAGTAAATACAATGCGCACGTGGCTGAGAGAGAGGGCTGTCCGTTATCTCTCACGGACACAATGAGGTTCTGTTTCATGTTGTCAGATTCAGAAATGTCCCGCTGTGTCCTGATCTCTCCGCTGTGGACACCGATAGTGAAAAGTCCCGGATCTGTGGCTTTAATAATGTGATACGAGAGCCACGCGTTCTGGCCAGAATCCGCGTCCACGGCAATCACCTTGGAGACCAGGGAGCGCGCCTGCGCAGCTTTGGGTACCATCTCGGTCATGAAGGAGTTTCCTTCCGGAGAGGGGTATAATATCTGAGGGGAGTTGTCATTCTCATCCGTTATGAAGACACTCACGGTCACGTTACTGCTCAGAGGAGGAGAACCGTTGTCTCTGGCTAACACGAACACTTTGAAACTTTTCAACTGTTCGTAATCAAACGACCTCACGGCATGAATGACCCCGGTGTCTCCGTTAATGGATAGAAAGGAGGACACCGGTGCGCCACTGAGATCAGAGGACAACAGAGAATAAACTACAGTGCCATTCTGTCTCCAGTCCGGGTCTGTAGCTGATACTAAACAAATAGAGGAGCCAGGTTTGTTATTTTCTTGCACATGAGCTCTGTAACTCTGCTCCTGAAATACAGGTGGATTATCATTCACGTCAGCTACAGTCAGGTGAATATTCTTAGTGGAAGATAAAGGCGGAGAGCCCTCATCAGTAGCAGTAATTGTAATATTATAATCAGAGAGCAGCTCGCGGTCTAATTCACCTGTGGTCACCAGAGAATAGTAATTTTTGATTGAAGGCACGAGTTTAAATGGGACGTTTTGCTGAATGGAGCAGCGCACCTGTCCGTTATTCTCAGAGTCTCTGTCCTGCACATTAATGATGCCAACCTCTGTACCGGGTAACACATTCTCAGGAACAGGACTGCTAAGAGAACTTACTACTAATATAGGGGTGTTATCATTGGCATCAATAACGTCTATTATTACTGTACAATGACTGGCCAGCCCTTGACCATCTTTAGCTTGAATCGGCAGTTCTATTGAACTCTCCTCCTCAAAATCAACGAGTCCCTTTAATTTAATTTGTCCAGACATTGCATCAAGGAAAAATAATTGCCGGACAATTTCAGATAAATGACTAAATGCATAAGACACTTCTCCATTTTGTCCCTCGTCAGCATCAGTAGCGCTCACTGTCACCACTACAGTATCTAGAGGAGAATTTTCAGGCAGACTGACTTTATAGACGGCCTGACTAAAGACTGGAGCATTATCATTAGCATCCAGCACAGTGACGTGTATGGCTACAGTACCTGATCTCGGCGGAGTCCCGCCGTCTACCGCAGTGAGAATTAATGTTACCTCTTTCTGCTGCTCACGATCTAACTCTTTATTCAGCACGAGCTCGCCATATTTTCTTCCAATTGCACCCGTTACTACACGAAGAAGAAAGTTTTCATTTTCTTGCAACACGTAAGACTGCACTGAATTCATACCTATATCTGCATCGTGGGCCTCATCTAATAAGTAATGAGATCCTTTTAGTGCTGACTCGCTTATTTCAAATTCAATAACACTCCCTGTGAACTGTGGTGAATTATCATTTATGTCTTCAACATTAAGAATAAAACGATGCAGTTCTAAAGGACTTTCAAGGACAAGCTGCTGATTTATGACACATGAAGCTTTCTTTCCACAAAGCCCCTCTCTGTCGATTCTCTCCGCTACGATCAGTTCTCCAGTATTCAGATTAATGTCACAGTATCGTTTTCTATTACCTTCGGTATCAGTCCGCGCTTTTCGAGATGACAGTCTGTTCAGATCAAGTCCGAGATCCTTTGCTATATTTCCAATCACAGATCCGCGTTTCATCTCCTCTGGAAAAGAATAGCTCACGTCTCCATTAACAGCGTGCGCCATCAGCACGAAGAACAAAAGACCAAACATCTCAGCAGCAGCACTGAACATTTGGAATGCTTCAGATATGAAGCAAAAATTGAATACAATAATATAACAATCTTAACGCACAAGAAACCAAGCATATATCACGATTTAGAATAACAGACGTAGATTACAGTTTGCAGTCAATGTCGACGATTTTCTATAAAGAGATGAGATGCAAGCCCTATATGACATCACAAGCAGGGTGGAGAGATGTGTACTGAAGACACACATTTTTTGCAGGTAAACAGCGACACTGTGAGTTAAATGTAGAAACTGCATAATATTCCATTTGACAGGATTATGTGTGGGTTATAGCCAAAATCGTTTAAGCAAACCAATGGCCGGCAACAACATTGCCAGATGACTGGGAGATAAACACCACCACAATATTTATAACATTACCTGAATGAATGAATGAATGAATGAATAAGCAAGCACATAGCAAGATTGTGATCTACATCACATAAAAATACACTAAATATTTACCTGTCAGATCACAGACAGCAACAAGAAAACATGCTCTATGACAATTATAATCAGACTAAAATAACTTTTTAAAAGTTTATGATATGAGAAAATCCTTCTATAAGCCAATTTCACATAACTAATAAGTCGATGAAGAAAGATCACAAAACAGCTTCAAACGTAAAAATAATAATAATAATAATATAAATAATAATAATAAAAAGACAGTTCGCCTCCGTATTAAACCCTTCAAGATCATCCACGGCAGACTGAGCTTTTCTCAGAGTCAGATTAGCAGTCAGCGTACCTTTATTATAAGATGTGACAGCTATATTGAAATTAGTCACAAGCTTTAAAAATCTATCTCACGGCAGATATAGTTCTTGTTGACAAGTAGTTAACAGATAAAATGTCCACTACTTCTAAAAAAATTATAAGGATTCCTTCAAATACGCATAAACAGCGACTCATGAAACACAGTTCATGACTTAAAATTCACGAACAACTCCTTAGACTTAAAAATCAACTTCAAAATCTGCCAGAGCCTATTGTCAGTGAAGGTAGTCTATTAAAATACCAATTGCATCTGTAAGGTTAGAATATTACTAATACACCAATGGTTAATTCGTCATAAAAAAAAGAAGCACTCATGTGACCAAGTCCAAAAATCACAAGACCACAATTGTGACCATTTTATAAACAGTCCTAATGCATAAGAAAACCTAAATTTGTGAATAAAGCTCATCCATAAACTCTTATTATATGTCAAAACATGAATATAACACTTTGTTGAAAATGAAATGAGGGCATAGAACAACCAAATATTATCTGGGAATTTGAAAAGAGAAACGGCTCAATTACTATAAAATTTGCTCCTTATATGTAAGTCTCAAGCAAAACGTCAGCAGCAACACACACGCCTGTTCAGCACCATGGACAGCTAATATAAATATACCCTTTTTACTAAAATCCAAGTAAACTGAGATTTAAAATTGAATAAGAATTTAAAGTAGTTCATGAAATAGTTTCAGGGAACAGTCAACGTGAGGGATGCGAGAAAGTTAGCATTAATAAAACCATTAGAAAGCAAGCTGTCAAGACAAGCAATCTGTAACCTCAAAATATTAAAAACATATTTTTTTAAAGAAAGACTTCTTCAGTCCTACCTGAAAGGAATCGTTCATTTCCGCATCAATTCCTTCAAGATCATCCACAGCGGATTTAATCTTTTTCAGAGTCAGGTCAGCAGTCAGTGTATCCTCATTATAAGATCTGACGAACTTGAAGTCACTAGTGCGCGAGCCCGTGGTCAGGTATGCGTCATAATTGTAAGTGCTGCGGAGAGTTCCCGCGCCCTCCACATCTGCGTAATTTGGAGGAAGATACGCGCTGGGAATGGCTACAGCTCCATCAAACAACAGTCTGGGCTTTCTCCTGCGACAAAACCTCACGGCCAGGATGATGATGATGAAGGTCAGGAAGAAAGTGGAGACGGACACCAGCGCGATGATCAAATAAAACGTCAGTTTGGAGCTGCTCTCGTCACGAGACATGTCTTTCAGTTCTGGAACTTCAGCCAAGTTATCTGATATAAGTAAATACAATGCGCACGTGGCTGAGAGAGAGGGCTGTCCGTTATCTCTCACGGACACAATGAGGTTCTGTTTCATGCTGTCAGATTCAGAAATGTCCCGCTGCATCCTGATCTCTCCGCTGTGGACACCGATAGTGAATAGTCCCGGATCTGTCGCTTTAATAATGTGATACGAGAGCCACGCGTTCTGGCCAGAATCCGCGTCCACGGCGATCACCTTGGAGACCAGGGAGCGCGCCTGCGCAGCTTTGGGTACCATCTCGGTCATGAAGGAGTTTCCTTCCGGAGAGGGGTATAATATCTGAGGGGGGTTGTCATTCTCATCCGTTATGAAGACACTCACGGTCACGTTACTGCTCAGAGGAGGAGAACCGTTGTCTCTGGCCAACACGAGCACTTTGAAACTTTTCAACTGTTCGTAATCAAACGACCTCACGGCATGAATGACCCCGGTGTCTCCGTTAATGGATAGAAAGGAGGACACCGGTGCGCCACTGAGATCAGAGGACAACAGAGAATAAACTACAGTGCCATTCTGTCTCCAGTCCGGGTCTGTAGCTGATACTGAACAAATAGAGGAGCCAGGTTTGTTATTTTCTTGCACATGAGCTCTGTAACTCTGCTCCTGAAATACAGGTGGATTATCATTCACGTCAGCTACAGTCAGGTGAATATTCTTAGTGGAAGATAAAGGCGGAGAGCCCTCATCAGTAGCAGTAATTGTAATATTATAATCAGAGAGCAGCTCGCGGTCTAATTCACCTGTGGTCACCAGAGAAAAGTAATTTTTAATTGAAGGCACGAGTTTAAATGGGACGTTTTGCTGAATGGAGCAGCGCACCTGTCCGTTATTCTCAGAGTCTCTGTCCTGCACATTAATGATGCCAACCTCTGTACCGGGTAACGCATTCTCAGGAACAGGACTACGCAAAGATTTCACTCGTATCTCAGGAGCATTGTCATTAACATCTGCAAGTTCTATTACAACCTTAGCATCACTGGATAAACCAAATCCATCTTTCCCTTCAACTAGTATTTCGTAATTGGCTTCGTCCTCGAAATCAAGTGCACCTGTAACCCGAATTTCACCTGTACTTTTATTCAAGTAGAAAAGCTTTCTTGCTCTTTCAGAGATACGACTAAATTCATACGACACTTCTCCGTTTTGTCCCTCGTCAGCATCAGTAGCACTCACTGTCACCACTACAGTATCTAGAGGGGAATTTTCAGGCAGACTGACTTTATAGACGGCCTGACTAAAGACTGGAGCATTATCATTAGCATCCAGCACAGTGACGTGTATGGCTACAGTACCTGATCTCGGTGGAGTCCCGCCGTCTACCGCAGTGAGAATTAATGTTACCTCTTTCTGCTGCTCACGATCTAACTCTTTTTCTAGCAGTAATTCAAGTTTTTTTACTCCGTCTACTTTTGAATTTATACTCAATTGAAAATTATCATTCTTCTGTAAACTGTAACCCTGAACTGCATTCTGTCCTATATCAGCATCATGAGCCGCATTCAAACGATAGCGTGTACCTCTAACAGCAGATTCCCTAATTTCAAATGTGATCAAATCCTTTGAGAAAATAGGCGAATTGTCGTTAATATCCTGAATTTGAACAGAAACATGATGCAGCTCTAATGGATCTTCTAGCATGAATTCAAATTTTAAAACGCATGAAAGCCTGTCCCCACAAATCTCCTCTCTGTCGATTCTCTCCGCTAAGACCAGTTCTCCAGTATTCAGATTAATGTCACAGTATCGTTTTTTGTTACCTTCAGTATCAATTCGAGCCTTACGAGATGAGAGTCTGTTCACATCGAGCCCGAGATCCTTTGCTATATTTCCAATCACAGATCCACGTTTCATCTCCTCTGGAAAAGAATAGCTCACGTCTCCATTAACGGTGTCCGCCATCAGCACGAAGAACAAAAGACCAAACATCTTAGCAGCAGCACTGAACCTTTGGAATTCTTGAAATATTAACCAGAAATGTATTCATGTACTATGACAAATGCCATGTACGAGCAAACATGTATAAAATTCAATTTAGAATAACGGACGTAGCTTATATCAGGCAGTAAATCGGCGTCAAAGATTTTCTATGAAAAAAAAGACTAGATGAAAGCCCTATGTATGACATCACAGGCAGGGTGGAGAGATGTGTACTGAAGACCCACTGTTTTGCAGGTAAACAGCGACACTGTGAGTCAAAAGATGAAATCGCACAATGTTCATATATCTGACAGGGTTATTTCTGGGTTATACAGTTAATATAGTTTAGCGAAATTACAGCCGCAGCAACATTACCTGATGAGTGGGAGATAAACACGACTACAATATTTATAATATTCCGAGAGAGAGAGAGAGAGCGAATGACAGAGCAGCACAATGGACAGAAACGGGAAAACTTGCTTTATGACCGTTCTAAAATAAGTAAAGGGCGTTCAGAAACTTGCTGACATACGAAATTGCTTTTATAAACCAATTTCACAAAAATACCGATGAGGAGAACGTTAAATTACTTAGAAACACCATCGTTTGTTTCAGATCCCGTTACATTCTGATGTCGCAAAAATAAAATTAGTTTGAAATCACTATTAGACAATAGAACGAGATATCAGATTTCTTTCTTTAAGAGATCACCAAACAGCTTAAAACATTTACAATCTAACAAATTACTAAATACGTCACAGTATTTGGCATTTATCAAGGCAGACATAATTATCTAATTGACAATGTGGGGCAGTCACTTCAACATGATTTATATTAAGAATTCCTTAACTAGCAATGAAAAAAATAAAAATAAAAAACAGTAATAAACTCGTGAACCAGGATTTATAACTTTAGATTATTTAAAAAAAAAAATTTGGTATGGTCTTGTTTAAGCAATTTTAAGAGATAATATAAATAAAACATCTACTTATAAGCCTTCAAAATGAGCTTCAAAATCTTTAAGAGCCTGTTATTAGTGATGGCAGTCCATTAAAATAAGCACACTTATGTAATATTTAAGGTTAGATCATTAAATAAGTAAATAAGAAAAGATATGTTAAATCGCAGAGAAGCACCCATGTTAGCAAAAAGTCCTTCACAAAAAATAAATACATAAAAAAACAATGAATACAAAAACAATCACAAGATGCACAAATGTAACGATGTCATAAAGAATACAGCAGTAACAAACACGGCCTGTACAGCACCATGGACAGCTAATCTTAATATGCATTTTCTACTAAACTAGTGAACTGGGATTTAAAAATAAATATGAAATTGAATTAGTTAATAAATTGTTTCACAGAACAGACAAGGAGATGGATGCAAGGATGTTAGCATTCCTTAAACCATTAGAAAGTATGTTGCCAATAAAAGTAATTTGCAAACCCATAATATTAAAATTATTGCTTTGTCAATCCTACCTGAAAGGAATCGTTCGTTTCCACACCAAGCCCTTCAAGATCATCCACAGCGGATTGAGTCTTTTTCAGAGTCAGGTCAGCAGTCAGTGTATCCTCATTATAAGATCTGACGAACTTGAAGTCACTAGTGCGCGAGCCCGTGGTCAGGTATGCGTCATAATTGCAAGTGCTGCGGAGAGTTCCCGCGCCCTCCACATCTGCGTAATTTGGAGGAAGATACGCGCTGGGAATGGCTACAGCTCCATCAAACAACAGTCTGGGCTTTCTCCTGCGACAAAACCTCACGGCCAGGATGATGATGATGAAGGTCAGGAAGAAAGTGGAAACGGACACCAGCGCGATGATCAAATAAAACGTCAGTTTGGAGCTGCTCTCGTCGCGAGACATGTCTTTCAGTTCTGGAACTTCAGCCAAGTTATCTGATATAAGTAAATACAATGCGCACGTGGCTGAGAGAGAGGGCTGTCCGTTATCTCTCACGGACACAATGAGGTTCTGTTTCATGTTGTCAGATTCAGAAATGTCCCGCTGCGTCCTGATCTCTCCGCTGTGGACACCGATAGTGAAAAGTCCCGGATCTGTCGCTTTAATAATGTGATACGAGAGCCACGCGTTCTGGCCAGAATCCGCGTCCACGGCGATCACCTTGGAGACCAGGGAGCGCGCCTGCGCAGCTTTGGGTACCATCTCGGTCAGGAAGGAGTTTCCTTCCGGAGAGGGGTATAATATCTGAGGGGAATTGTCATTCTCATCCGTTATGAAGACACTTACGGTCACGTTACTGCTCAGAGGAGGAGAACCGTTGTCTCTGGCCATCACGAGCACTTTGAAACTTTTCAGCTGTTCGTAATCAAACGACCTCACGGCATGAATGACCCCGGTGTCTCCGTTAACGGATAGAAAGGAGGACACCGGTGCGCCACTGAGATCAGAGGACGACAGAGAATAAACTACAGTGCCATTCTGTCTCCAGTCCGGGTCTGTAGCTGATACTGAACAAATAGAGGAGCCAGGTTTATTATTTTCTTGCACATGAGCTCTGTAACTCTGCTCCTGAAATACAGGTGGATTATCATTCACGTCAGCTACAGTCAGGTGAATATTCTTAGTGGAAGATAAAGGCGGAGAGCCCTCATCAGTAGCAGTAATTGTAATATTATAATCAGAGAGCAGCTCGCGGTCTAATTCACCTGTGGTCACCAGAGAAAAGTAATTTTTAATTGAAGGTACGAGTTTAAATGGGACGTTTTGCTGAATGGAGCATCGCACCTGTCCGTTATTCTCAGAGTCTCTGTCCTGCACATTAATGATGCCAACCTCTGTACCGGGTAACGCATTCTCAGGAATGGAGATTTTTACAGATTTAGTCATTATGGTAGGGACGTTATCATTGATATCAGTAACATCTATTAACACAGTGCATCGACCTGCTAGACCTTGACTATCTTTAGCCTGAATCGGCAGTTCAATTGTACTCTCCTCCTCATAATCTATGATACCTGTTAGTTTAAGTTCACCAGACACTGCATCGAGATCAAATATTTCCAAAAGACTTTCTGATAAATGACTGAACTCATACATCACGTCCCCATTTTGTCCCTCGTCAGCATCAGTAGCACTCACTGTCACCACGACAGTATCTAGAGGAGAATTTTCAGGCAGACTGACTTTATAGACGGCCTGACTAAAGACTGGAGCATTATCATTAGCATCCAGCACAGTGACGTGTATGGCTACAGTACCTGATCTCGGTGGAGTCCCGCCGTCTACCGCAGTGAGAATTAATGTTACCTCTTTCTGCTGCTCACGATCCAGCTCTTTATTAAGAACTAGCTCTCCGTATTTTACTCCATTTACCCCCGTAAGAACACTGAGAAGAAAATGTTCGTTGTTTTCTATTGCATATGACTGCACTGAATTCACACCAATATCCGCGTCGTGGGCCTCATCTAATAAATAGCGGGATCCTTTGTATGCTGATTCACGTATTTCGAATTTGATTATATTTTGTTTGAACTGTGGTAAATTATCATTGATGTCCTGAATATTAAGAACAAATCGACGAAGCTCCAAAGGATTTTCTAGCACTAGCTCCTGTTTAATAACACATGAAGCTTTCTTCCCACAAATCTCCTCTCTGTCGATTTTCTCCGCTACAATCAGTTCTCCAGTATTCAGATTAATGTCACAGTACAGTTTTCTGTTACCTTCATTATCAATTCGTGCATCACGACTCGACAGACTCTTTACATCGAGGCCAAGATCCTTTGCTATATTTCCAATCACAGATCCTTGTTTCATCTCCTCTGGAAAAGAATAGCTCACGTCTCCATCAACGGTGTGCGCCATCAACACGAAGAACAAAAGACCAAACATCTCAGCAGCAACGCGTAAGGTTTTAATCTATCTATATTAAAATCAACAAAAAGTTATTGAAGTTATCAGCATGTATAGCCAGATAAAATTACTTAATTTAGTTCATGGTCGATATAAGAGAACAATAGAGGAATGCACGCTCGCCGTCGACGATTTACAGCGAGCTGAGAGGTCAGTTCTTAATATATGACATCATGAACAGGATGGAGAGAAACAATATGAACGTCAAATATTGCAATGGTGAACAGCGACACTATGAGTTCAATTATACAACTGCAGAAACTCTCATAAACCTTCTGACAAGTACAACTTGGATATTACACTTAAAGTGCACACAAAATGGCATGTTTATAGTTTAAAACTTACTTGTAGGATATCAAGAGAGAAGAAGCTAAAATGTAACATTTACAAGATACTTTATGGTTTGCCCATGGCATGAAAAATGTATTCTACATCACAGACAATAAGTTAAAATGCACCAAAGCCTACATTTGAATACTGTAGTCATGGTATGCCATCTTAAAATAAAAATAAAAATAAAAATACTAAATCCAGTTTGCAAGTCATATTATGCGAACTTATGGCAGTTTTCACAATTAAACAGAGAGCCCTTTTTTCGTTGTGAATTTTAAATGAGTAAATTTGTGTTTTTTGAGTACAATTCTTTCTCTTACTTTAATCCCTGTGTCAAATCCACTCCAGCCTCTGTAGTATGACATACTATAGTTAGTTATTCCCCAGTGTTTAGACCTCCAGTCAGACGCTCTAATAATTAACCAAATATTTGTTTTAAGTAATTAGTAAGAGCTCATTATTTGAGGGGAAAAACTGAAATACACTAACTTAACACACATGAAATGTTTCAAAGCAACTGTGCAACTGGAAATATCACACTATTTTAAAATTGACCCAGGAGAAAATATTATATAATGTGCATGTTGAAGCACGCCTTGAACCACGAATGTTTATAAAAAAGTGCTTCGTGCTAAACGTCAGTCTTGAATTGCGCCATGGAAATGAAATTATCTCGATCATGAATAATTCACAAATTATTTTCTTACTTAATTCAGAAGCAGAAACGTTTAATGAAATGACAGGGTTACACAGGACTAAATTGAGAAAAAATAGAGAGATAGAAAAAAAAGAAACTATAACCGGCAAATGGGTCTCAGTATAACTTTTTTCTCACTGTCGATAATTTCATCATTTAAAAAGGCGAATCACTCTATATGTAAATTTTCAGAGCATAAAAATACACATATATCAGAGAAAGGCCTGCATGGTCTGTTTCATTAACAACAAATGGACTATAAACATGTACTTTCCTATTCCTTTCAAAATACATCAAATTCAAACATAACGTAAAACTACGAAGGAATAAAACAATCACAAAAACAGCCATAAATCATCCTACCAATTTCGATTAATCAATTTCCCTGCGGAGGCACAGAAACATGATCTCAAAATTCATAGTATTTCGAAAATAGGACATAGATTACATTACTTATGTAGGAGCAACAATCCTCAGAACAGTAAAAACCAGTGCAGCACCATGGACAGCAACAGAAGAAAAATACGCTGTGCCATCTCCGATCTGACTGAAACGGATTTTTAAAGGATTTTGCTGGCCAAAATTGTACAGGTAAATTAGTTTAATTGACTTTATTAACTTCACATAAATGAAACGTAGATGAGAGAAATACAAAACATTATTCAATTACAAACGACAGAAACTAGAGAGACACAAAAATGGAAGTTAGACAAAACGAAGACCCTGTAAGAACTATTATTTAGCACAAGACAGACTTCGATTACTATGCAAGGTCACCAAACAACAATTTGTGAAAGATTGCTTAAGTAATAATTGCTCCAACCTGACCATGCATATATAAAAATAAATGATAAAAGGTCCAGAATGCTTTCAGATTACAAATTGCCCTTTAAAAATGGTTTGTGTCTTAAATAAACATCTTATATGTGTCACGATTTTTTTTTACGAGAACAGAGTCTCTTTTTATTGAAAGTCTATTTACTACATGAACAAATTTAATCTGTAAACACACAAATTATTTTAAAAAAGCGATTTATTAGTCCTACCTGAAGCGAATCGATCACTTCCGCATCGAGTCCTTCAAGATCATCCACAGCGGATTGAGTCTTATTCAGAGTCAGGTCAGTGGTCAGTGTATCCTCATTATAAGATCTGACGAACTTGAAGTCACTAGTGCGCGAGCCCGTGGTCAGGTATGCGTCATAATTGTAAGTGCTGCGGAGAGTTCCCGTACCCTCCACATCTGCGTAATTTGGAGGAAGATACGCGCTGGGAATGGCTACAGCTCCATCAAACAACAGTCTGGGCTTTCTCCTGCGACAGAACCTTACGGCCAGGATGATGATGATGAAGGTCAGGAAGAAAGTGGAAACGGACACCAGCGCGATGATCAAATAAAACGTCAGTTTGGAGCTGCTCTCGTCACGAGACATGTCTTTCAGTTCTGGAACTTCAGCCAAGTTATCTGATATAAGTAAATACAATGCGCACGTGGCTGAGAGAGAGGGCTGTCCGTTATCTCTCACGGACACAATGAGGTTCTGTTTCATGCTGTCAGATTCAGAAATGTCCCGCTGCGTCCTGATCTCTCCGCTGTGGACACCGATAGTGAAAAGTCCCGGATCTGTCGCTTTAATAATGTGATACGAGAGCCACGCGTTCTGGCCAGAATCCGCGTCCACGGCGATCACCTTGGAGACCAGGGAGCGCGCCTGCGCAGCTTTGGGTACCATCTCGGTCATGAAGGAGTTTCCTTCCGGAGAGGGGTATAATATCTGAGGGGAGTTGTCATTCTCATCCGTTATGAAGACACTCACGGTCACGTTACTGCTCAGAGGAGGAGAACCGTTGTCTCTGGCTAACACAAGAACTTTGAAACTTTTCAACTGTTCGTAATCAAACGACCTCACGGCATGAATGACCCCGGTGTCTCCGTTAATGGATAGAAAGGAGGACACCGGTGCGCCCCTGAGATCAGAGGACAACAGAGAATAAACTACAGTGCCATTCTGTCTCCAGTCCGGGTCTGTAGCTGATACTGAACAAATAGAGGAGCCAGGTTTATTATTTTCTTGCACATGAGCTCTGTAACTCTGCTCCTGAAATACAGGTGGATTATCATTCACGTCAGCTACAGTCAGGTGAATATTCTTAGTGGAAGATAAAGGCGGAGAGCCCTCATCAGTAGCAGTAATTGTAATATTATAATCAGAGAGCAGCTCGCGGTCTAATTCACCTGTGGTCACCAGAGAAAAGTAATTTTTGATTGAAGGTACGAGTTTAAATGGGACGTTTTGCTGAATGGAGCATCGCACCTGTCCGTTATTCTCAGAGTCTCTGTCCTGCACATTAATGATGCCAACTTCTGTACCGGGTAACACATTCTCAGGAACCGGACTGTTAACTGATTTAAGTATAAGAATTGGGGCATTGTCATTTATGTCAGTAATTTCTATTACAATTTTTGAGTCTGAGGAAAGACCATATCCGTCCTTAGCCTCAACAATAATTTCATACCTTGATTCGTCTTCAAAATCTATTGGGCCTTTCACGGCAATTTGTCCAGTTTTATGATCCAATGAAAATGTTTCTTTTGCAGATTCAGATAAATGCCCAAATTCATATGTGACTTCTCCGTTTTGTCCCTCGTCAGCATCAGTAGCACTCACTGTCACCACTACAGTATCTAGAGGAGAATTTTCAGGCAGACTGACTTTATAGACGGCCTGACTAAAGACTGGAGCATTATCATTAGCATCCAGCACAGTGACGTGTATGGCTACAGTACCTGATCTCGGGGGAGTCCCGCCGTCTACCGCAGTGAGAATTAATGTTACCTCTTTCTGCTGCTCACGATCCAACTCTTTATCAAGCAACAACTCGACATTCTTGCTTCCATCTGTTTTTGAATTCACCGCTAAAACAAAATTATTATTTTTTTCTAATATATATTTTTGTACTGAATTGCGGCCGACATCAGCATCTCGAGCCTCAATGATACGAAAGCGAGCACCTTTAACGGCATTTTCACTTATTTCAAGCTTGATTACATCTTTGGGAAATATTGGCGTATTGTCATTAATGTCTTGGATTTGTAAAACAACACGATGCAGTTCCAAAGGGTTTTCTAACACAAATTCGAAATTAAGCGTACAGGAAAGCCTCTCCTTACAAAGCACCTCTCTGTCTATCCGATCGGCCACTATCATTTCTCCCGTTCTCAAATTAATTTCGCAGAATCGTTTTTTGTTACCTTCAGCATCTATGCGAGCTTTACGAGATGTAAGTGTGTTCCCATCAAGCCCGAGATCCTTTGCTAAATTTCCAATTACAGATCCGCGATTCATTTCCTCCGGCAAAGAATAGCTCAAATCTCCATAAGCGGCGTGCGTAATGACTATAATCAGAGAAATGCCCACAATCAGACAATGCGTCGGAAAGAATCTGCGATCCATATTTCCTATGCAGGCTAATATTAAACAAAACCAGCATATGTCCGAGCATTAAACGAAAGCAAAATGAGAATCTAGAAACCTCGCTGAGGCGGATACAATAGACGCGACCAGTAGCCAGAGTCGAATAACATTTCAGTAGAGCTGTTTTGTCTTTACAAGGAATGACATCATAAACAGGGTGGAGAAAAAAATAACATTATGTCTCAAATCCTCTGCAGGTAAACAGCGACTCTAGGCGTTAAAATGTGAAAACTGCAATTTATGATCTCAACAGATGTGGGCCATGCACAGGAAAGGCTCAACAAAAAGAGTACAATTAATGTGTCAGACAAACAATAAATAAATAATTGAACATTGAAACTGTAGTTATCGAAGTGTAAATGAATACAACGCTGAACAGAAACATCAGAAAACAAATATTAATTTCACAAAAAAAAAAAAAAAAAAAAGTAACGAAGAGAAAAAAGATGCTACTATTATATTCTAATCTGACAAAATGTTAAATGCCAGGAATATAAAATGCTGAAAATGTAAATTATTTGCAAAAATAAAGACATTTGAAATAACGGATGATAAAAAGATATACAAGCTTACATATCACTGAACAAATAATGGTCTGCTCACATATCAACTGGAAAGGAAACCTCACTTATTAATTGATAAAAAAAAAAAAAAAAAAAAAAAAAAAAAAACACTTCTGCTCTCAGTGAGTTAGCATATGCGTTGGTGTCATTTTTAACAAAATATGTAAATAACAATACTCCAGAAAAGAAAATCCTGAGTTCAATGAATGCACATCTGGATTTACAGTGGTGGCCACAATAGTAGAACACTAGTATTGAAAATAGTTTGAACTCAGTTATTTATATATTTTGCTTTAGTGAGTTGGCTGAAAATATCAGTTTACATTTCCAAACATTCCTTTTGTCATTAATTACAATAATCCAGTGAGATTTTTGTTTACATAAGGGGTCTGACAACAGCCAGTGCTCCACACAGAGATCTGATCTCAGCCTCATCCAGTCTGTCTAGAATGACAAGAGGAAACAGAATAAATTGAGAACTGTGGCAATGTCTCCAAGATGCATCAAGAAACTTGCAAAGCTACCTGAAAAACAATGCACAAGTGAACCGAAGGTTGCAAAGGATGGTCACACCAAATTTTAATTTAATTTAGTTAAAAGTTAATTGATAAAAACAAATATTTCTGACATTATTTTTGACAGCATCCTAGTTTTACAGCATTTTTTACACAAATGCCTAAAACTTTTAACAGTACTGTAGCTTTGCAGGTTTCTTTAAACATCTTGGAAATGCTGCCACAGTTCTTCTGGATTTAGTCTGTCTCAGTTTGTTCTGTTTCTTCATGTCATTCGAGACAGACTGGATGAGGCTGAGATTAGAACTCTGTGTGGAGCACTAGCTGTTGTCAGACTCCTTGTGCAAAATAAAAATCTCACTGGATTATTACAATTAATGTCAAAATGAATGTTTGGAAGTGTAAAATGTGTATTTCCTACTGACAATACAGCAAAAGATGGAAATGACTGATGTATTTTTTATTTTTTATTTATTTATTTATTTTTTAGCTGGTGAGAATAATGTTTTAATAATTTTGTCCAGCAGTGTAAATCCATGCCTAATAAAAAGGAATACATTCAAAATAAATTAATATTAATCTTACCTCATTTGATTGTGCATCAAGTCCTTCAAGATCATATAAAGCTGTCTTTTTCAAAGTCAGGTCAGTGGTCAGTGTATCCTCATTATAAGATCTGACGAACTTGAAGTCACTAGTGCGCGAGCCCGTGGTCAGGTATGCGTCATAATTGTAAGTGCTGCGGAGAGTTCCCGCGCCCTCCACATCTGCGTAATTTGGAGGAAGATACGCGCTGGGAATGGCTACAGCTCCATCAAACAACAGTCTGGGCTTTCTCTTGCGACGAAACCTCACGGCCAGGATGATGATGATGAAGGTCAGAAAGAAAGTGGAGACGGACACCAGCGCGATGATCAAATAAAACGTCAGCTTGGAGCTGCTCTCGTCACGAGACATGTCTTTCAGTTCTGGAACTTCAGCCAAGTTATCTGATATAAGTAAATACAATGCGCACGTGGCTGAGAGAGAGGGCTGTCCGTTATCTCTCACGGACACAATGAGGTTCTGTTTCATGCTGTCAGATTCAGAAATGTCCCGCTGCGTCCTGATCTCTCCGCTGTGGACACCGATAGTGAAAAGTCCCGGATCTGTGGCTTTAATAATGTGATACGAGAGCCAAGCGTTCTGGCCAGAATCCGCGTCCACGGCGATCACCTTGGAGACCAGGGAGCGCGCCTGAGCAGCTTTGGGTACCATCTCGGTCATGAAGGAGTTTCCTTCCGGAGAGGGGTATAATATCTGAGGGGAGTTGTCATTCTCATCCGTTATGAAGACACTCACGGTCACGTTACTGCTCAGAGGAGGAGAACCGTTGTCTCTGGCCAACACGAGCATTTTGAAACTTTTCAGCTGTTCGTAATCAAACGACCTCAAGGCATGAATGACCCCGGTGTCTCCGTTAATGGATAGAAAGGAGGACACCGGTGAGCCACTGAGATCAGAGGACAACAGAGAATAAACTACAGTGCCATTCTGTCTCCAGTCCGGGTCTGTAGCTGATACTGAACAAATAGAGGAGCCAGGTTTATTATTTTCTTGCACATGAGCTCTGTAACTCTGCTCCTGAAATACAGGTGGATTATCATTCACGTCAGCTACAGTCAGTTGAATATTCTTAGTGGAAGATAAAGGCGGAGAGCCCTCATCAGTAGCAGTAATTGTAATATTATAATCAGAGAGCAGCTCTCGGTCTAATTCACCTGTGGTCACCAGAGAATAATATTTCTTAATTGAAGGTACGAGTTTAAATGGGACGTTTTGCTGAATGGAGCAGCGCACCTGTCCGTTATTCTCAGAGTCTCTGTCCTGCACATTAATGATGCCAACCTCTGTACCGGGTAACACATTCTCGGGAACAGGACTGCTAAGGGAATTAATCACTATTATAGGGGCGTTATCATTGATATCTATAACATCTATTATTACTGTACAATGGCTGGCTAGTCCCTGACCATCTTTAGCTTGAATCGGCAGTTCTATTGAACTCTCCTCCTCAAAATCCACGTGTCCCTTTAGTTTAATCTCTCCAGACCACCCGATTCGAACGTTATCACTCGATTGAATGGGGCGTTATCAGCAGTTATCAGCCCATAGAAATGGGCCAGGAGGGGCCTCCTGCGCCTACTAGTAGGCTCAGAAGGCCGTGATCATCCATCCAAATGGTTGATCACCCACAAATATACAAGAGAAGACTCCAGATCCAATCCCAGAATTCCTGCTCACCGGTAATCGGAAGTCTACTGGACGAATGCGGGAACGTTGCGATATTTCCTGCTTAATATTTTCAGGTAAGACTATTACAATTATAAAAATGAGCATTTAAACTGTAATGGAAAACAATACATACACTCGTATTGCGTGTCATGATTGTTGATATGAGATAACCGTATTGCGATGTATCTGCAAACGTTATCGCTAGACAATATTACGTTATTAGCCTGTCGTTACGTTAACGTTGCATGCTTTATTATGTGAGCATTAATGTTGCTAATATGAGTGTGTATTTACGCCTGAAGCTAATGGGGGAATTAAGTTTTGAGTTAAACTGTCAAAATGACTTTTTACACTCTTACAGGCTATTGTGTATGCTCGATAACGCCTCACTGAAGCCAGATCATTGGACTAATGTAACCCATATTGACTTGAGAGAAATATTAAACACAAGACGTATTTTACGACTGTTTGGAAACCTTGGGATCTTGACTAGAGTGTAAAATAAAGTTCTGTGGGTTTGAACCAAGCTTGGCTGGATTTGATCCTATATCAGGAGGCTTTGGATCTGTCTTTCTATCTATATACCTACTCAAAAAAATAAAGGGAATACTTAACAACACAATATAACCCACAAGTGTTCCCTTTATTTTTTTTTTAGCAGTTTATATATATAGCTAGCTAGCTGTGTATCTATTTATATAATCTATCTAGCTCTATGTGTATTTATCTATCTATCTATCTATCTTGCAATTTATATATCTAGCTAGCTGTATCTAACTATCGCACCAAATATCCCTCATCTGACTGCATCCCATTTTCACTCATGTGTTTCTGTCTTTTAGGCTGTGATAAGAAGTACGGTACGGGTTGCACTTTGCTTTATGTAATAATTGTCAAATATTTGATTTCAGATATGGGAAAAGCACTTAAGATGACCCCACGTTTCAGGAACGTTAAAATTAAGTTGGTGAGGAGGTCTATGGTGGGCCCTGCAAGTTTTCTTACCTCAGTCAAGGTCTTCCCCAGCCCAGCTACAAACAGACCCACCCTTCAGACCCTCCTATTACATCTCAACCTGCTGAACCTGATGATGTGACACCGAGCTGTTCTGAGAGCGCATACAGTAAGGCAAAGAAGAGAGAGCTTCATGCCTGGGATGCAGTCAAGGATGAGATGCTTAAGGTGACGTTTGAATGTTCAGCATCAGTCACTACCCAGTGTGCTGTCTGCCGAGAACATGCTGATTATAGGTGCATTGAGTGCAGCTCCACTGCAGTGTTCTGTGAGGTTTGCCTGAAGAGGATTCACAGAAATTTACTGCATCTTCCTGAAAAGTGGAATGTAAGAACAATAGCATACAGTCTTACATTGCTATTGCTATACTTGCATACAGACAGCAAACTCACAGTAATGTCAACAGATTCATTAGATACTTCAAATTGTTTTAGCACTATGCAGTATCAACTGTTAGTGTCACAAGTTTGTTGTTTTAAAAACATTAGAGCTATCCATCTTTCTTACAGAATGTTTACTATGAGCCATCCTCCCTGGGGTTATTCTTATATTTACCTGAAGCCCATGGCGCCCATGGCACCCATGTTGTGTACACAAAGGACATGAAGATCATTGTCAGCACAGGTTTGTCATTTTACCTGATACAAAATCTTAATGTATTTAATTTTATTGACAGGTTAAGGAATTCAATCCTATTACATGTGGAGTAATGATTTCCTTTAAGGAATTAATCAAATTTGTGATGCAATAAAAAAAAAAAAAGTCATGATGGTTATAGTTTATATACTATCATGATAGGTAAAAATGTATAGCCTGAATCCACTGTAAGTCGCTTTGGATAAAAGCGTCTGCTAAATGCATACATTTAATTTAATTTATACTGATATGGTAGTCTCTATAGTACTACTAGGTTATGTTTTTATGTTATTTTCCTCTTTATATTTGGCAGGACGGCTCTGCACCGTTACAGTCAACATGTGTGCGTGTGAACCAGAAACCTGTACTCTGCTGAGATATGGGCTCCGGCCAGCAACAGCCACAAGCCCCAGACAGACAGCCTTCTCCATCCCTCTGCTAGAGCTTTCTGTTTCTCTGTCACTGGAGTGTCAGGTTTCTCTTGAGGGTTTTTCGCAACACCCCATATCCCATTTTAGGCATCACCACTTCCGACAAAGAAGTTTGGTTGATATTTGCCCACAATTAAATGATGGAACAATATGCCCAGCATGTCCAAAGGTTGGTTATAATTCCAGCGTGGTTCTTGTTTGATTAAATTAATGGCATAGAAATAAAATCTGAATTAATATCAAACTTAAAAGTTAATTTGTGTATGTAGTATTGTAATAGAATAGTAATAGTATAAATGTATAAACCTGGTGCGGGTACAAAACCAGTGTTACTGTAAGTGTTTGTTTTCCAGGCGGATGGAGATATGATTGTCACATTGGATGCCAACTTTGGCCTTGTGAGGAATCAAAGCTCTGGGACAAGTGCGGTTGATCCATTACACGGAACCCGCGTGTTTAGAGGAATACCTGCTATCACATCTTGACAGCTCAAAGCCTCGAGGTGAAAACTTGTGAAAAAAGATCACTATTCCTCTCATAAATCTATGTTTTCCTTAAATATTTAGGACTGCAGTAAGCTGCTCTCATTCAAGGTATTATAATATAATATAATATAATTACTTTACTGCGTTACTTGTGCAGACATGTTGTTTTACTAGGTCTGATCTATTTTAAAGCTTAGGCACTGTATTTAAGCATACATATACACCACTAGTCTGTCTGTATGAGTACAAAATTAAAAAATAAACTGTCTATAATTGTTACTGTACAAGCACAGTAAAATATTTATATAAAAAATATTGCACTACTGTTATTTTGCATAGAATACATTGTTCAACAATATTTTTGCACACTCATCCAACTGCATTTATTACCACTGTTCTCAAGTTCCTGCTCTTCATAATGTTTATATAATCCTTCATTGCTCTGTTCATAATGTACATACAATCCCTACATTGCATTCATATTTATATTCTGTATATACTCTGATCAATATTGTATATGGCAACTCCACTGTACATTCTGTATATCATAGCTTTACTTACTCTGCACTTTTATGTATATAAAACACTATATTCTTGCACTTCTGGTTAGATGCTAACTGCATTTCATTAGCTCTGTACTTGTACTCTGCATAATGACAATAAAGTTGAATCTAATCTAATCTAAAAAAAAAAAATGTGTTTACCATAATGTAATATGTTATTTACTGTAATGTACAAATGTGTGGGAGGTGTTTTGTTTTTTGTGAGCTCACCATCAAAATCCCCTTCGACTGAGTTGAAATGAAAATAAATTATTGGATCTTGAATCCTCTGAAGCAACTATGAGTTTGTAAAAACATAAAATAAAAGGGAACATAGAGGTTTATTGACTCTACGAGTTACAGCCATGTTTTCAGCCATGGTGCTCTGCACTTATTCACAGCACATTTAAAGTCAATGAAAAGTAATTTACTTAATAAATAACATACAATGAATTTACAATCATAATCCGTATGTGACAGTGTGCCACATTCAGTAGGTTCCTACATAACTGTTATTGGCTTGAAATTCTCCAGATCCAAGCCTATGTAATTTAACACATTTTTTCTCTTCTTCCCATTGGCTGTTTTCGTTTTATTTTCACTTTCTTCTTTCATTGAATGTATATTACATTTAGTTTGTTCGTTGTTCGTTGCCATGGTTGTTACGCTGCTATCGCTGAAACCACGTGGCTTGTATAACGTACTTCCGCCCAAAAGTATTTTATTCACAAGACACTTTTTTTTTAAATGATGAATTCAACATTTGTCCACGAAAAAACAACAACAAACAGATAACTCAACAATAAGATATGTTAATATAACTTTTGCACATTTCTCCTTCGATTCAGAGAAATACATTTTTGGTAGCAGAAGGTTACGGAAGTGCATTGTGTTGTGGGCGGGGTTTGCGCGTTCTACATTTCGGCTAAAAAGTCTTAAATAAACAAATATATTTAGATTTTCTTAACGTAAATCATCTAGATGCAGCGTAATTAATAGATTGGTTGTACTAGATATTTGATATATTCAGTAGATATATCTTTTTACAACCCTAATTTCCAACCCTAATTCGCAAACCAGATACTACAACTGCAGTGCTTGATTTGTATCAAGCTGCACTGAGTAGCTATAGGGAATTGTAGTTTTTTAAAAAATCGTGTATTTCTTAGAATTGGATATTGCAAATAGTGAGTTGAGAGTACAGTTTGGAGTTTAGGCGGATTGTAAACATATCTATGTAAACAGATTTTAAATGTCTAACTTTTAAATGGGTTCAAATTACTTTTAACCCGATTTGACAATATCCAGAGCTGTTGACTATATTTACATCATAAATGAGGACAAGAGCTCTCTATAACAGTTAGTCCCATGTGTGTAGCCCTTTTTATTGCTTTATTATAAGCCTTCAAATATGCACCAAGGTGATGTTTCAAAGGTCAGTATTTCAAAACAGGAGCTATGTAGAATCTTCATACTTACATATGTTACTCTCTGGGTCAAGACCTTTCAAACAATGTATATGGTTTAGCTCTACGACAAAGTTTTAATTTTCTCATTTCACATGCACAAGCCATCTCGGGTGTAGTTTCAGAGAGCTATTTGAAGGCTCAATAGCCATAGCCTATATAAAAAGAAGCTATTTGCTTGTTTGTTTGTTTCTGACTTTGTAAACAGATTTATGAACCCACAACATGACAAATACCCTGTCCGCACACACACACACACACACACACACACACAGAGAGACTCATTTTGCATTTCTGTTTGGTTCCCATGTGGCAAATCTAATTATGGGATGATTCCCCCAAAAATGAAAATTCTGTCATCATTTACTCACCCTCATGTCATTCCAAACCTGAATGAGTTGCTTTCTTATGTTGAACATAAAAAAGATAATTTGAAGAATGCTGGTAATGGCTGGTAAAAGTTAAAGTTTTTACAAGGTTTCTGAGCAGAAGATCATTAAATGTTTTCTCAGTCCATGTTACCAAAACTCATGTGTCATTTAAAAAGCATGTTTGAAAGCATGTCAATTAATTTCTTTGCATTCATCTAGATGCAATGTAATTAATAGTTTGGCTATACTAGATATTTTATATGTTCAGTAAATATATAATTTTACAACCCTAATTTGCAAACCAGATAAACTAATCAGATTTTAAATGTATAATTAATTATATATAATAAACATAATTGTGACCGACAGCACTTTGAATTAAATGTAGTCTACCCACGGCAGACAACTGCAAACAAAAGTGGAACACACCAGTCCTCCCTCACATAAACTGACAATAAACTTTATTTATCTGAATCCAAGGAGAAACAATTGATATCCTTAACACAGATAAAATGATACCCTTCACATTTTCTCTTAAATGTTTATCATTAAAATAAAAGCGTAACAGTAATTGTGAAGAAAATACTTCAGAGTGGAAGTAAGCAATGCCATAGAAACCATTTAAATTTAAAATAAATAAATTGTAGTGTTCAGCTGTATACCAAAGTTTCTACAAGTACCAGTAACCATCTTTTCAATATATTTTTTTGCCAAGCATCTCCTACTGACAGCAAAACTGTGAAAAATATAAAGTTATGTGAAGCATCTAATCATAACATGAAATCATACTCTGACCCACTGTTGTGAATATTAAGGTGAGGTCCTTGCTAAAACCCAGCCCTACTGAACCAATGATGAAACAGGTGTGTATATATATATATATGTATATATATATATATATATATATATATATATATATATATATATATATATATATATATATATATATATATAAATAAAAAACCATGTAGACTCAATTCAGTACAATATAACTTTATTGTTCCCCACATAAGTCCTGTATAAAGGAGAACACATTGATGGTGCCAACAAACAACAATAATAAATAAAAATGGGGTGAATGAAAATAACAAAAAGATCACAATTTTCTTCTTACGTGTGAAGTGTGGTCATTACAATAAATTTGCAGCATATGTATGTATTGTGTGTGTGTGTTTGTATGGATGGGTTGGGGGCCGTCAACACAGTAAAAACAACTCAAACAAGTAACAAGATACATCTTCAGGGTGTTAGCATGGTGTCTTGACACTGGCAGTGTACGCACTTGTTCTTTTTAAAGCCACATGCTGTGTGTGACCATGATTGGCACACTGTGCACTGAGACCATGAATGCCACTTCTTTCTTGCATTCTTCTTCTTATCATAAAAATGGATGCGGCAGACACAGCACAAATTGCCTCCATCTACCAAAGGAAAAACACAAATATTTTGAAAGTCAAGCCAGTTAGTTTAAATCATACTCATCACTATATTTAAAGCAACATCTCAAAGGCAGCTTGTTCATTTTTAACTGTTGCCAAAGGAATATGTGGGTATTGTACATCAATTCATCTCAGATCTTTAGGAAAACTCTGGGTTTTTCGTTTCAGAAATGGATGTAAATCAAACCTGAAACAGAGGGGTAACTACATTTTAATTTAACAAATCTCATGACCACTTTTTTCTTCAGCTGCTTCAAGTTTGATATGGTGGTATGAGTCTTTGACAATTTCTTCAATGTGAGAATATTTGATGTTGATAGCCTTGTAAACAAAAATCAGCTGGAATACTTTTTTGTAACGAACTCATTTGAAATTATGATAAAAACTAGAGATAAACAATCCAGTTGTCTAACACAATGTTCTGCACACACCACAATTGCTGTTGATCATCCTTCCATCTAATACTTTAAGAATACCACTAATGCTTAGCAAATGAATCCTGTTTCCAAACCTCTAACTTCAGCTTCTTTAAGTGCATTGTAATTCGGGCATCCCTCACCTCATGTGCCCTCAGTGCTGCTGCCTCTTGAATGTATTTTTTCTTTGCATCTTCCCCCAATGTGGCGCACCTGCCCTTAATATCATTCATTGTGCCTGAAGAAAAAATAGATGCACAGAAAACTTAACGCATTAGTCAGCATCTCCTTTTAAAGTAAATTCATACAACGACAATCAGTACTTGGGTTGTGAAAACCATTTATCTGTAACAACTCTGTAAAAACAAGATAACGTGTAAAGTAGATGCCCTGATGATTCTTTTCAATACACTCAGCATTCTTAAACTGATGAATGCAATTTGTGTGAGTGAAGTACTTCCCAAATACTATCATGAAAATCTGTTTCATGACGCTTCATGTATATATATATATATATAGATAGATAGATAGATAAATTATATAAATATATACACAGCTAGCAAGCTTTAGAGAGAGTGAGAGAGAAAGAGAGAGACAGACAGATAGACACAGACAGACAGCTAAATATATATATATATATATATATATATATATATATAGATAGATAGATAGATAAATATATAAATTATATAAATATATACACAGCTAGCTAGCTAGTATAGAGAGAAACAGAGAGACAGACAGACAGACAGACAGACAGACAGATAGATAGATAGATCCAAACCCACAGAACTTTATTTTACACTCTAGTCAAGATCCCAAGGTTTCCAAACAGCCGTAAAATACGTCTTGTGTTTAATATTTCTCTCAAGTCGATATGGGTTATATTAGTCCAATGATCTGGCTTCAGTGAGGCGTTATCGAGCATACACAATAGCCTGTAAGAGTGTAAAAAGTCATTTTGACAGTTTAACTAGAAACTAAATTCCCCCATTAGCTTCAGACGTAAATACACACTCATATTAGCAACGTTAATGCTCACATAAAGCATCCAACGTTAACATAACAACACGCTAATAACGTAATATGATCTAGCGATAACGTTTGCAGACACATCGCAATACGGTTATCTCATGTCAACAATAATGACACGCAATACGAGTGTATGTATTGTTTTCCATTACAGTTTAAATGCTCAGTTTTATCATTTTAATAGTCTTACCTGAAAATATTAAGCAGGAAATATCGCAACGTTCCCGCATTCGTCCAGTAGACTTCCGATTACCGGTGAGCAGGAATTCTGGGATTGGATCTGGAGTCTTCTCTTGTATATTTGTGGGTGATCAACCATTTGGATGGATGATCACGGCCTTCTGAGCCTACTAGTAGGCGCAGGAGGCCCCTCCTGGCCCATTTCTATGGGCTGATAACTGCTGATAACGCCCCATTCAATCGAGTGATAACGTTCGAATCGGGTGTCCAGACACTGTATCAAGAAAAAACAATTGCCGGACAATCTCGGATAAATGACTAAATGCATATGTCACTTCTCCATTTTGTCCCTCGTCAGCATCAGTAGCACTCACTGTCACCACTACAGTATCTAGAGGGGAATTTTCAGGCAAACTGACTTTATAGACGGCCTGACTAAAGACTGGAGCATTATCATTAGCATCCAGCACAGTGACGTGTATGGCTACAGTACCTGATCTCGGTGGAGTCCCGCCGTCTACCGCAGTGAGAATTAATGTTACCTCTTTCTGCTGCTCACGATCCAACTCTTTATTCAGCACGAGCTCGCCATATTTTCTTCCATTTTCCCTGGTTAGTACATTAAGAATAAAGTGTTCACTATCTTGAAGCGTATATGATTGCACATAATTCCGACCAATATCGGCATCATGAGCCTCATCTAATAAGTAACGAGATCCTTTGTCTGCAGATTCTTGTATTTCGAATTTAACGACACTATCTGTGAACTGTGGTGAATTATCATTTATGTCTTCAATATTTAGAAGGAAGCGATGAAGTTCTAGAGGGCTTTCAAGGACAAGCTCCTGGTTTATGACACATGAAGCTTTCTTTCCACAAAGCCCCTCTCTGTCGATTCTCTCCGCCACGATCAGTTCTCCAGTATTCAGATTAATGTCGCAGTATCGTTTTCTGTTACCTTCAGTATCAATTCGAGCCTTACGAGATGATAGGCTGTTCACATCGAGTCCGAGATCCTTTGCTATATTTCCAATCACAGATCCGCGTTTCATCTCCTCTGGAAAAGAATAGCTCACGTCTCCATTAACGGTGTGCGCCATCAGCACGAAGAACAAAAGGCCAAACATCTCGCAAGCAACGCGGAACCTTTGGAATTCTTCAGATATTAAGCATTAATTAAGCCCAACAACAAAACGACAAATGTAAAATCAAAATAAGACAAATCGAAAGGAGTACACCATAAGACGATCAGTCACTTTCGACGATTTTCTACAACGAGAACAGCTTGAAGCCATGTGTATGACATCATGAACTGGGCGGAAAATGTGTGTTAAAGACACACATTGTTTCGCAGGTAAACAGCGACACTATGAGTTAAAATAAGAAACTGCATTACGTTCTTGTCCGATAGAATTGAATGCCATCACACACACAAAGGATATTCTTAGCAAATAATTTTATTGTTATGCAACTGTGTAGCAAAACTAAAGCCAGCAGCAACATCCTTTTAAAAGATTAATTCACCCAGTAATTAAATTTTCTTGTCATTTACGCACCCTTATGTCGTCCCAAACCTCTTTAAGTTTCTGTCTTATGCTGAACACAAGAGAAGATATTTTGAAGAATTGTTAAGTGCCAAACAGTTGTTGATCCTTACTGACTTGCATAGGCAAATAAATATCACGGTAATCAATGGGGTCCTTCAGCTGTTTGATTACCAGCATTCTTTAAAATATATTCTATCATGTTTTACATTAGAAAGAAAATCATACAGGTTTGGAACGACATGAGGGTGTGTAAATGATGACAAAAAAAAAAAAAGGGTGAACTATTAAAGTGCGAGAGATAAAGAAGACTTCACTATGTCTGGTATTAATATCAAACAAACAAACAAATATAGAGGGATAGAGAGCTATACATACAAAATACACAAAACCAATAGTAAATAGCAGTGCAGAACCATGGACAGCAATACGGGAAACCTGTGCTATGTTATTTCCTATCAGATTAAAAACAAGTTTAAAAGATTTAGCTCAAGGGAACGTTACTAACATATGAACTTAATTCTCGTTCTAAAGTAACTGCATAGAAAAATGACAAAGACACAAGTAAAACCATTTAAATAGCAATGTCTTATCACAGACAATCACAAATTGAAGACTCTATAAGGACACCCATACTGATGACTGACATGTTTCTGCTAAGGCATTCGTCAACGGAATGAGACGGAAGTCCCTGAAATCATTTAAAGACGACTAACAAACTACTTTTACAGCTTGACTTCAAAAGAAGTCAAAACAAGTGGCAAAAAAGAACTACCGCATTAATGACCAGATGAAGGGTAAAAAAATTCACTTATACCATCAATATGTTGTAACTACAAACTGACCCTATTCACGTGTCTACAATCAAGCATTTGACAGAGCCATGTAAACCCCTAATAAATAAATAAATAAATAAATAAATAAATAAATAAATAAAGCTTGCTAAAGAAATCAGTTAGATGAAAACACAAATATTAAAAAAAAAAAAAAATCCACCCAATTATTTTTAAAGAAATATTCAAGTCCTACCTGAAACGAAGCGCTAATTTCCGCATCGAGTCCTTCAAGATCATCCACAGCGGATTGAGTCTTTTTCAGAGTCAGGTCAGCAGTCAGTGTGCCCTCATTATAAGATCTGACGAACTTGAAGTCACTAGTGCGCGAGCCCGTGGTCAGGTATGCGTCATAATTGTAAGTGCTGCGGAGAGTTCCCGCGCCCTCCACATCTGCGTAATTTGGAGGCAGATACGCGCTGGGAATGGCTACAGCTCCATCAAACAACAGTCTGGGTTTTCTCCTGCGACAAAACCTCACGGCCAGGATGATGATGATGAAGGTCAGGAAGAAAGTGGAAACGGACACCAGCGCGATGATCAAATAAAACGTCAGTTTGGAGCTGCTCTCGTCACGAGACATGTCTTTCAGTTCTGGAACTTCAGCCAAGTTATCTGATATAAGTAAATACAATGCGCACGTGGCTGAGAGAGAGGACTGTCCGTTATCTCTCACGGACACAATGAGGTTCTGTTTCATGTTGTCAGATTCAGAAATGTCCCGCTGCGTCCTGATCTCTCCGCTGTGGACACCGATAGTGAAAAGTCCCGGATCTGTGGCTTTAATAATGTGATACGAGAGCCAAGCGTTCTGGCCAGAATCCGCGTCCACGGCGATCACCTTGGAGACCAGGGAGCGCGCCTGCGCAGCTTTGGGTACCATCTCGGTCATGAAGGAGTTTCCTTCCGGAGAGGGGTATAATATCTGAGGGGAGTTGTCATTCTCATCCGTTATGAAGACACTCACGGTCACGTTACTGCTCAGAGGAGGAGAACCGTTGTCTCTGGCTAACACGAGCACTTTGAAACTTTTCAGTTGTTCGTAATCAAACGACCTCACGGCATGAATGACCCCGGTGTCTCCGTTAATGGATAGAAAGGAGGACACCGGTGCGCCACTGAGATCAGAGGACAACAGAGAATAAACTACAGTGCCATTCTGTCTCCAGTCCGGGTCTGTAGCTGATACTGAACAAATAGAGGAGCCAGGTTTGTTATTTTCTTGCACATGAGCTCTGTAACTCTGCTCCTGAAATACAGGTGGATTATCATTCACGTCAGCTACAGTCAGGTGAATATTCTTAGTGGAAGATAAAGGCGGAGAGCCCTCATCAGTAGCAGTAATTGTAATATTATAATCAGAGAGCAGCTCTCGGTCTAATTCACCTGTGGTCACCAAAGAATAGTAATTTTTGATTGAAGGCACGAGTTTAAATGGGACGTTTTGCTGAATGGAGCAGCGCACCTGTCCGTTATTCTCAGAGTCTCTGTCCTGCACATTAATGATGCCAACCTCTGTACCGGGTAACGCATTCTCAGGAACAGGGATTTTGAGAGATTTGATCATAATTATAGGGACATTGTCGTTGATATCAACAACATCAATAACCACAGCAGAATAACTGGCTAAACCTTGGCCATCTTTAGCTTGAATTGGCAGTTCAATTGAGCTTTCTTCCTCATAATCAAGGAGACCTGTTAGTTTAATTTCACCAGACAATGAATCCAGCGAAAATGTTTTCATATGGGTTTCAGGCAGATGTCCAAATTCATATATCACTTCTCCATTATGTCCTTCGTCAATATCGGTTGCAATTACTGTCACCACTACAGTATCTAGAGGAGAATTTTCAGGCAGACTGACTTTATAGACGGCCTGACTAAAGACTGGAGCATTATCATTAGCATCCAGCACAGTGACGTGTATTGCTACAGTACCTGATCTCGGTGGAGTCCCGCCGTCTACCGCAGTGAGAATTAATGTTACCTCTTTCTGCTGCTCACGATCCAACTCTTTATTAAGCATGAGTTCGCCATATTTTCTTCCATTTTCCCGAGTAACTACGTTTAAAATAAAGTGGTCATTGTTTTGAAGTATATATGTTTGCACCGAATTCACACCAATATCCGCATCATGGGCCTCATCTAATAAGTAACGAGATCCTTTGACTGCAGATTCCCTCATTTCGAGATTGATTAAAGTTTGTTTGAATAAAGGTGAATTATCATTTATATCTTGAATATTAAGAATAAAGCGATGCAGCTCCAAAGGATTTTCCAACACGAGCTCCTGTTTCATAACGCATGAAGCTTTCTTTCCACAAAGCCCCTCTCTGTCGATTCTCTCCGCTACGATCAGTTCTCCAGTGTTCAAATTAATGTCACAGTATCGTTTTCTGTTTCCTTCCGTGTCAGTGCGAGCATTACCAGTTGAAAGTCTGTTCACATCGAGACCGAGATCTTTTGCTATATTTCCAATCACAGATCCGCGTTTCATCTCCTCTGGAAAAGAATAGCTCACGTCTCCATTAGCGGTGTGCGCCATCAGCACGAAGAACAAAAGACCAAACATCTCAGCAGCAGCGCGTAAGATTTTATGTCTCTCTATGTAAATGAACGAAACAACTATTCGAAGGTTAACCACATGTAAAGGACAGATGACAGTACAAAATCTAGTTCATGTTCGGTATAAGAAGACAAAAGAGCAAGGCACCGCTCACCATTGACGATTTTTACAGCCAGCTATGTCAGTCTTGAATATGACATCATGAACAGGGTGGAGAGAAACAGTAATGCCATGGTCAACGGTTGCACTGGTGAACAGCGACACTAAGAGTTCAATTATGAAACTGCATAAACTCATGCCTCTCATATGCAAAACATGGATATAATACTAACAATGCATAGGCTTATAAAATGACATATCTGTAGTTTCATACATACTTTTAGGATGTTACAAGGGAAGAAGATAAAAATTCACATTTACAAGATACTTCGTAGTCTGCCCATGGCATGAAAAAAAAAATCTTACATGACAGACAATAAGTTAAAATGCATCAATGCTTACCTCCAACGTATGGTATGACATTTTTAAATCTAAATCACGAAATCCAGTTCACAAGACATGTGTGACCATGTGACAGTCTTTACAGATAAACAGATATAATATGCTCCAGCCTCTGTAGCATTAAATACTATAGTTAGCTATAGAACAGTGTTTATATCTCCAACCAGACGCTCTAAGAATTAACCAAATATTTATTTGTATGCTTACGTTATAATTATAAGACATCATTAAATGAAAAAAACAAAACAAAACAAAACAAAACAGCTTGACTGGTATAGCCTACAGGAGTTTAATAACAGAACTGAAATGTTTCAAAGTGGAAAATATCACATTTCAAATTTAACAAAGAAGTAAATAAAATATAATTTGCATGCTGATGCACACCTTGCACCACGAATGCTTGGAGAAATGTACTAAGTGCCAAACCACAAATGTCCAACAAAGTTCAACAACACTGCACTGCATGATCCGTCAATCTTTAAGTGCCATGGAAGGGATGATCTCAATGGTAAATAATTCACAGACTATTTTCTGATTTCATAAATAAATAATGCTCGAGCGGTTAATGAAACAGGGGTTACACAGGACAAAAAAAAAAAAAAATTAAAAAACTAATGCTAAAAAAAGGGGACATAAACATTATCTCAATATTAATAGCATTTCGAAAATAAGAAACATAATACAGATTACATTTCTTATGTAGGACCAACAATCCACAGAACAGTACATCCCAGTGCAGCACCATGGACAGCAACAGGGTAAACCTAAGCTGCCATTACCAATATGTCTTAAAAAGAGTTTTAAAAGATTTCGCTGGCCAAAATATTATTGGTTTCTGGATTTAATTTACTGAATTGGTTAACTTCACATAAGTGATGCATCGATAAGCGAAACTACATAAATACACCACAATCAATTACAAACGGCAGAAACTAGAAAGACACACAAATTGATGTTAGAAAAACAATTAAGGATGATCCAGTAAAGGGAATTAGTTTATCTGAAGGCAGATTTCGATAACTGTGCAAGCTCAGCAAAAAAAAAAAAAAAAAAAAAAAATCGTGAAAGATAACAACTAACAATTGCTCCAAAATGACCATACACATCAAGAAATAAATGATAAAAATACCAAAGTAGGACTACTTTTAGATTACAAATTGGCCCTTAAATGTTAATTGTATAAAATAGTAAATTTAGTACATAACCACATTTGATGTAACTTACATTATGGTATACTTTTTAAAAAGTGATTTTTAGTCTTACCTGAAACGAATCTTTCATTTCCGCATCGAGTCCTTCAAGATCATCCACAGCGGACTGAGTGTTTTTCAGAGTCAGGTCAGCGGTCAGTGTATCCTCATTATAAGATCTGACGAACTTGAAGTCACTAGTGCGCGAGCCCGTGGTCAGGTATGCGTCATAATTGTAAGTGCTGCGGAGAGTTCCCGCGCCCTCCACATCTGCGTAATTTGGAGGCAGATACGCGCTGGGAATGGCTACAGCTCCATCAAACAACAGTCTGGGCTTTCTCCTGCGACAAAACCTCACGGCCAGGATGATGATGATGAAGGTCAGGAAGAAAGTGGAGACGGACACCAGCGCGATGATCAAATAAAACGTCAGTTTGGAGCTGCTCTCGTCACGAGACATGTCTTTCAGTTCTGGAACTTCAGCCAAGTTATCTGATATAAGTAAATACAATGCGCACGTGGCTGAGAGAGAGGACTGTCCGTTATCTCTCACGGACACAATGAGGTTCTGTTTCATGTTGTCAGATTCAGAAATGTCCCGCTGTGTCCTGATCTCTCCGCTGTGGACACCGATAGTGAAAAGTCCCGGGTCTGTCGCTTTAATAATGTGATACGAGAGCCACGCGTTCTGGCCAGAATCCGCGTCCACGGCGATCACCTTGGAGACCAGGGAGCGCGCCTGCGCAGCTTTGGGTACCATCTCGGTCATGAAGGAGTTTCCTTCCGGCGAGGGGTATAATATCTGAGGGGAGTTGTCATTCTCATCCGTTATGAAGACACTCACGGTCACGTTACTGCTCAGAGGAGGAGAACCGTTGTCTCTGGCCATCACGAGCACTTTGAAACTTTTCAGCTGTTCGTAATCAAACGACCTCACGGCATGAATGACCCCGGTGTCTCCGTTAATGGATAGAAAGGAGGACACCGGTGCGCCACTGAGATCAGAGGACAACAGAGAATAAACTACAGTGCCATTCTGTCTCCAGTCCGGGTCTGTAGCTGATACTGAACAAATAGAGGAGCCAGGTTTATTATTTTCTTGCACATGAGCTCTGTAACTCTGCTCCTGAAATACAGGTGGATTATCATTCACGTCAGCTACAGTCAGGTGAATATTCTTAGTGGAAGATAAAGGCGGAGAGCCCTCATCAGTAGCAGTAATTGTAATATTATAATCAGAGAGCAGCTCTCGGTCTAATTCACCTGTGGTCACCAGAGAATAATATTTCTTAATTGAAGGCACGAGTTTAAATGGGACGTTTTGCTGAATGGAGCAGCGCACCTGTCCGTTATTCTCAGAGTCTCTGTCCTGCACATTAATGATGCCAACCTCTGTACCGGGTAAGACATTCTCGGGAACAGGACTGCTAAGGGAATTAATCGCTATTATAGGGGCGTTATCATTGATATCTATAACATCTATTATTACTGTGCAATGGCTGGCTAGTCCCTGACCATCTTTAGCTTGAATCGGCAGTTCTATTGAACTCTCCTCCTCAAAATCCACGAGTCCCTTTAGTTTAATCTCTCCAGACACTGTATCAAGAAAAAACAATTGCCGGACAATCTCGGATAAATGACTAAATGCATATGTCACTTCTCCATTTTGTCCCTCGTCAGCATCAGTAGCACTCACTGTCACCACTACAGTATCTAGAGGGGAATTTTCAGGCAAACTGACTTTATAGACGGCCTGACTAAAGACTGGAGCATTATCATTAGCATCCAGCACAGTGACGTGTATGGCTACAGTACTTGATCTCGGTGGAGTCCCGCCGTCTACCGCAGTGAGAATTAATGTTACCTCTTTCTGCTGCTCACGATCCAACTCTTTATTCAGCACGAGCTCGCCATATTTTCTTCCATTTTCCCTGGTTAGTACATTAAGAATAAAATGTTCACTATCTTGAAGCGTATATGATTGCACATAATTCCGACCAATATCGGCATCATGAGCCTCATCTAATAAGTAACGAGATCCTTTGTCTGCTGATTCTCGTATTTCGAATTTAACGACACTATCTGTGAACTGTGGTGAATTATCATTTATGTCTTCAATATTTAGAAGGAAGCGATGAAGTTCTAGAGGGCTTTCAAGGACAAGCTCCTGGTTTATGACACATGTAGCTTTCTTTCCACAAAGCCCCTCTCTGTCGATTCTCTCCGCCACGATCAGCTCTCCAGTGTTCAAATTAATGTCGCAGTATCGTTTTCTGTTACCTTCAGTATCGATTCGAGCCTTACGAGATGACAGTCTGTTCACATCGAGTCCGAGATCCTTTGCTATATTTCCAATCACAGATCCGCGTTTCATCTCCTCTGGAAAAGAATAGCTCACGTCTCCATTAACGGTGTGCGCCATCAGCACGAAGAACAAAAGGCCAAACATCTCGCAAGCAACGCGGAACCTTTGGAATTCTTCAGATATTAAGCATTAATTAAGCCCAACAACAAAACGACAAATGTAAAATCAAAATAAGACAAATCGAAAGGAGTGCACCGTTAGACGATCAGTCACTTTCGACGATTTTCTACAACGAAAAGAGCTTGAAGCCATGTGTATGACATCATGCACTGGGCGGAAAATGTGTGTTAAAGAAACACATTGTTTCGCAGGTAAACAGCGACACTATGAGTTAATATAAGAAACTGCATTACGTTCTTATCCGATAGAATTGAATGCCATCACACACAAAGGACATACTTAGCAAATAATTTTATTGTTATGCAACTGTGTAGCAAAACTAAAGCCAGCTGCAACATCCTCTTAAAATATTAATTCACCCAGTAATGAAAGTTTCTTGTCATTTACGCACCCTTATGTCGTCCCAAACCTGTATAAGTTTCTGTCTTATGCTGAACACAAGAGAAGATATTTTGAAGAAATTTTAAGTGCCAAACAGTTGTTGATCCTTACTGACTTGCATAGGCAAAGAAATATCACGGTAATCAATGGGGTCCATCAACTCTTTGATTACCAGCATTCTTTAAAATATATTCTATCATGTTTTACATGAGAAAGAAAATCATACAGGTTTGGAACGACATGAGGGTGTGTAAATGATGACAAAAAAAAAAAAGGGTGAACTATTAAAGTGCGAGAGATAAAGAAGACTTCACTATGTCTGGTATTAATATCAAACAAACAAACAAATATAGAGGGATAGAGAGCTATACATACAAAATACACAAAACCAATAGTAAATAGCAGTGCAGAACCATGGACAGCAATACGGGAAACCTGTGCTATGTTATTTCCTATCAGATTAAAAACAAGTTTAAAAGATTTAGCTCAAGGGAATGTTACTAACATATGAACTTAATTCTCGTTCTAAAGTAACTGCATAGAAAAATGACAAAGATACACAAATACACAATCACAAATTGAAGACTCTATAAGGACACCCATACTGATGACTGACATGATTCTGCTAAGGCATTCGTCAACGGAATGAGACGGAAGTCCCTGAAATCATTTAAAGACGACTAACAAACTACTTTTACAGCTTGACTTCAAAAGAAGTCAAAACAAGTGGCAAAAAAGAACTACCGCATTCATGACCAGATGAAGGGTAAAAAAATTCACTTATACCATCAATATGTTGTAACTACAAACTGACCCTATTCACGTGTCTACAATCAAGCATTTGACAGAGCCATGTAAACCCCTAATAAATAAATAAATAAGTAAAGCTTGCTAAAGAAATCAGTTAGATGAAAACACAAATATTAAATGTAAAAAAAAAAAAAAATCCACCCAATTATTTTTAAAGAAATATTCAAGTCCTACCTGAAACGAATCTCTCATTTCCGCATCGAGTCCTTCAAGATCATCCACAGCGGATTGAATCTTTTTCAGAGTCAGGTCAGCGGTCAGTGTATCCTCATTATAAGATCGGACGAACTTGAAGTCACTAGTGCGCGAGCCCGTGGTCAGGTATGCGTCATAATTGTAAGTGCTGCGGAGAGTTCCCGCGCCCTCCACATCTGCGTAATTTGGAGGCAGATACGCGCTGGGAATGGCTACAGCTCCATCAAACAACAGTCTGGGCTTTCTCCTGCGACAAAACCTCACGGCCAGGATGATGATGATGAAGGTCAGGAAGAAAGTGGAGACGGACACCAGCGCGATGATCAAATAAAACGTCAGTTTGGAGCTGCTCTCGTCACGAGACATGTCTTTCAGTTCTGGAACTTCAGCCAAGTTATCTGATATAAGTAAATACAATGCGCACGTGGCTGAGAGAGAGGACTGTCCGTTATCTCTCACGGACACAATGAGGTTCTGTTTCATGTTGTCAGATTCAGAAATGTCCCGCTGCGTCCGGATCTCTCCGCTGTGGACACCGATAGTGAATAGTCCCGGATCTGTCGCTTTAATAATGGGATACGAGAGCCACGCGTTCTGGCCAGAATCCGCGTCCACGGCGATCACCTTGGAGACCAGGGAGCGCGCCTGCGCAGCTTTGGGTACCATCTCGGTCATGAAGGAGTTTCCTTCCGGAGAGGGGTATAATATCTGAGGGGAGTTGTCATTCTCATCCGTTATGAAGACACTCACGGTCACGTTACTGCTCAGAGGAGGAGACCCGTTGTCTCTGGCTAACACGAGCACTTTGAAACTTTTCAGCTGTTCGTAATCAAACGACCTCACGGCATGAATGACCCCGGTGTCTCCGTTAATGGATAGAAAGGAGGACACCGGTGCGCCACTGAGATCAGAGGACAACAGAGAATAAACTACAGTGCCATTCTGTCTCCAGTCCGGGTCTGTAGCTGATACTGAACAAATAGATGAGCCAGGTTTATTATTTTCTTGCACATGAGCTCTGTAACTCTGCTCCTGAAATACAGGTGGATTATCATTCACGTCAGCTACAGTCAGGTGAATATTCTTAGTGGAAGATAAAGGCGGAGAGCCCTCATCAGTAGCAGTAATTGTAATATTATAATCAGAGAGCAGCTCTCGGTCTAATTCACCTGTGGTCACCAAAGAATAGTAATTTTTGATTGAAGGTACGAGTTTAAATGGGACGTTTTGCTGAATGGAGCAGCGCACCTGTCCGTTATTCTCAGAGTCTCTGTCCTGCACATTAATGACGCCAACCTCTGTACCGGGTAACGCATTCTCAGGAACAGGGATTTTGAGAGATTTGATCATAATTATAGGGACATTGTCGTTGATATCAACAACATCAATAACCACAGCAGAATAACTGGCTAAACCTTGGCCATCTTTAGCTTGAATTGGCAGTTCAATTGAGCTTTCTTCCTCATAATCAAGGAGACCTGTTAGTTTAATTTCACCAGACAATGAATCCAGCGAAAATGTTTTCATGTGGGTTTCAGGCAGATGTCCAAATTCATATATCACTTCTCCATTATGTCCCTCGTCAGCATCAGTAGCGCTCACTGTCACCACTACAGTATCTAGAGGAGAATTTTCAGGCAGACTGACTTTATAGACGGCCTGACTAAAGACTGGAGCATTATCATTAGCATCCAGCACAGTGACGTGTATGGCTACAGTACCTGATCTCGGTGGAGTCCCGCCGTCTACCGCAGTGAGAATTAATGTTACCTCTTTCTGCTGCTCACGATCCAACTCTTTATTAAGCATGAGTTCGCCATATTTTCTTCCATTTTCCCGAGTAACTACGTTTAAAATAAAGTGGTCATTGTTTTGAAGTATATATGTTTGCACCGAATTCACACCAATATCCGCATCATGGGCCTCATCTAATAAGTAACGAGATCCTTTGACTGCAGATTCGCTCATTTCGAGATTGATTAAAGTTTGTTTGAATAAAGGTGAATTATCATTTATATCTTGAATATTAAGAATAAAGCGATGCAGCTCCAAAGGATTTTCCAACACGAGCTCCTGTTTCATAACGCATGAAGCTTTCTTTCCACAAAGCCCCTCTCTGTCGATTCTCTCCGCTACGATCAGTTCTCCAGTGTTCAGATTAATGTCACAGTATCGTTTTCTGTTTCCTTCCGTGTCAATGCGAGCATTACCAGATGAAAGTCTGTTCACATCGAGTCCGAGATCCTTTGCTATATTTCCAATCACAGATCCTCGTTTCATCTCCTCTGGAAAAGAATAGCTCACGTCTCCATTAGCGTTGTGCGCCATCAGCACGAAGAACAAAAGACCAAACATCTCAGCAGCAGCGCGTAAGATTTTATGTCTCTCTATGTAAATGAACGAAACAACTATTCGAAGGTTAACCACATGTAAAGGACAGATGACAGTACAAAATCTAGTTCATGTTCGGTATAATAAGACAAAAGAGCAAGGCACCGCTCACCATTGACGATTTTTACAGCCAGCTATGTCAGTCTTGAATATGACATCATGAACAGGGTGGAGAGAAACAGTAATGCCATGGTCAACGGTTGCACTGGTGAACAGCGACACTAAGAGTTCAATTATGAAACTGCATAAACTCATGCCTCTCATATGCAAAACATGGATATACTACTAACAATGCATAGGCTTATAAAATTACATATCTGTAGTTTCATACATACTTTCAGGATGTTACAAGGGAAGAAGATAAAAATTCACATTTACAAGATACTTCGTAGTCTGCCCATGGCATGAAAAAAAATCTTACATGACAGACAATAAGTTAAAATGCATCAATGCTTACCTCCAACATATGGTATGACATCTTTAAATCTATATCGCGAAATCCAGTTCACAAGACATGTGTGACCATGTGACAGTCTTTACAGATAAACAGATATAATATGCTCCAGCCTCTGTAGCATTAAATATTATAGTTAGCTATAGAACAGTGTTTATATCTCCAACCAGACGCTCTAAGAATTAACCAAATATTTATTTGTATGCTTACGTAGTAACTAGTAAGAGCTCATTAAATAATAATAATAATAATAAAAAAAAACACACACATTGACTGGTATAGCCTACAGGAGTTTAATAAGAGACCTGAAATTTTTCAAAGTGGAAAATATCACATATTTCAAATTTAACAAAGAAGTAAATAAAATATAATTTGCATGCTGATGCACACCTTGCACCACGAATGCTTGGAGAAATGTACAAAGTGCCAAACCACAAATGTCCAACAAAGTTCAACAACACTGCACTGCATGATCCGTCAATCTTTAAGTGCCATGGAAGAGATGATCTCAATGGTAAATAATTCACAGACTATTTTCTGATTTCATAAATAAATAATGATCAAGCGGTTAATGAAACAGGGGTTACACAGGACAAAAATAAAAATAAAAATAACCCAGAGGGACAAAAACATGATCTCAATATTAATAGCATTTCGAAAATAAGAAACAATACAGATTACATTTCTTATGTAGGACCAACAATCCACAGAACAGTACATCCCAGTGCAGCACCATGGACAGCAACAGGGTAAACCTAAGCTGCCATTAATCCAATATGTTTTAAACAGAGTTTTAAAAGATTTAGTTGCCCAAAATATTACTGATATCTGGATTTAATTTACTTAATTGGTTAACTTCACATAACTGAGGCATCATCGATAAGTGAAACTACATAAATACGCCACAATCAATTACAAACGGCAGAAACTAGAAAGACACACAAAATGATGTTAGAAAAAAAAAAAAATTAAGGATGATCCAGTAAAGAGAATTAGTTTATCTGAAGGCAGATTTCGATAACTGTGCAAGCTCAGCAAACAACCAATAAATAAATAAATAAATAAATTAATTAATTAATAAAAAAAAAACATGAAAGATAACAACTAACAATTACTCCAAAATGACCATACACATCAAACAATAAATGATAAAAATACCAAAGAAAGTTGGACTACTTTTAGATTATAGATTGGCCCTTAAAGGTTAATTGTATAAAATAGTAAATTTAGTACATAAACACATTTGATGTAACTTACATTATGGTATACTTTTTAAAAAGTGATTTTTAGTCTTACCTGAAACGAATCGACCATTTCCGCATCAAGCCCTTCAAGATCATCCACAGCGGATTGAGTCTTTTTCAGAGTCAGGTCAGTGGTCAGTGTATCCTCATTGTAAGATCTGACGAACTTGAAGTCACTAGTGCGCGAGCCCGTGGTCAGGTATGCGTCATAATTGTAAGTGCTGCGGAGAGTTCCCGCGCCCTCCACATCTGCGTAATTTGGAGGCAGATACGCGCTGGGAATGGCTACAGCTCCATCAAACAACAGTCTGGGCTTTCTCCTGCCACAAAACCTCACTGACAGGATGATGATGATGAAGGTCAGAAAGAAAGTGGAAACGGACACCAGCGCGATGATCAAATAAAAAGTCAGTTTGGAGCTGCTCTCGTCACGAGACATGTCTTTCAGTTCCGGAACTTCAGCCAAATTATCTGATATAATTAAATACAATGCGCACGTGGCTGAGAGAGAGGGCTGTCCGTTATCTCTCACGGACACAATGAGGTTCTGTTTCATGTTGTCAGATTCAGAAATGTCCCGCTGCGTCCTGATCTCTCCGCTGTGGACACCGATAGTGAAAAGTCCCGGATCTGTGGCTTTAATAATGTGATACGAGAGCCACGCGTTCTGGCCAGAATCCGCGTCCACGGCGATCACCTTGGAGACCAGGGAGCGCGCCTGCGCAGCTTTGGGTACCATCTCGGTCAGGAAGGAGTTTCCTTCCGGAGAGGGGTATAATATCTGAGGGGAATTGTCATTCTCATCTGTTATGAAGACACTCACGGTCACGTTACTGCTCAGAGGAGGAGAACCGTTGTCTCTGGCCAACACGAGCATTTTGAAACTTTTCAGCTGTTCGTAATCAAACGACCTCACGGCATGAATGACCCCGGTGTCTCCGTTAATGGATAGAAAGGAGGACACCGGTGAGCCACTGAGATAAGAGGACAACAGAGAATAAACTACAGTGCCATTCTGTCTCCAGTCCGGGTCTGTAGCTGATACTGAACAAATAGAGGAGCCAGGTTTATTATTTTCTTGCACATGAGCTCTGTAACTCTGCTCCTGAAATACAGGTGGATTATCATTCACGTCAGCTACAGTCAGGTGAATATTCTTAGTGGAAGATAAAGGCGGAGAGCCCTCATCAGTAGCAGTAATTGTAATATTATAATCAGAGAGCAGCTCTCGGTCTAATTCACCTGTGGTCACCAGAGAATAATATTTCTTGATGGAAGGTACGAGTTTAAATGGGACGTTTTGCTGAATGGAGCAGCGCACCTGTCCGTTATTCTCAGAGTCTCTGTCCTGCACATTAATGACGCCAACCTCTGTACCGGGTAACGCATTCTCGGGAACAGGAATGTTTACATACTTAAGTATTACCATAGGGGCGTTATCATTTACATCAATGACATCAATTAATACAGAAGAATGACTGGCTAACCCTTGACCATCTTTGGCTTGAATTGGCAGTTCAATTGAACTCACATCCTCATAATCAATCAGCCCTGTTAGTTTAATCTCTCCAGATAAGGAATTAAGAGAAAATATTTCCAAAAGCCGTTCGGATAAATGGCCAAATTCATATGTTACTTCTCCATTTTGTCCCTCGTCAGCATCAGTAGCACTCACTGTCACCACTACAGTATCTAGAGGAGAATTTTCAGGCAGACTGACTTTATAGACGGCCTGACTAAAGACTGGAGCATTATCATTAGCATCCAGCACAGTGACGTGTATGGCTACAGAACCTGATCTCGGTGGAGTCCCGCCATCTACCGCAGTGAGAATTAATGTTACCTCTTTCTGCTGCTCACGATCTAACTCTTTATTCAGCACGAGCTCGCCATATTTTCTTCCATTTGCACGCGTTAGTACACTAAGAAGAAAGTGTTCGTTTTCTTGCAACATGTATGACTGCACTGCATTCATACTAATATCTGCATCATGAGCCTCATCTAATAAGTAACGAGAACCTTTAAGCGCCGATTCCTGTATTTCAAATTTGATTACACTTTGTTTAAACTGTGGTGAATTATCATTTATGTCCTCAATATTGAAAATGACGCGATGCAAACCTAAAGGATTTTCTAGCACAAGCTCCTGGTTTATGACACATGACGATTTCTTTTCGCAAATCTCCTCTCTGTCGATTCTCTCCGCAACGATCAGTTCTCCAGTATTCAGATTAATGTCGCAGTATCGTTTTTTGTTACCTTCAATATCAATACGAGCCTTCCCGGTGAGCATTCTTTTTGCATCGAGCCCGAGATCCTTTGCTATATTTCCAATCACAGATCCGCGTTTCATCTCCTCTGGAAAAGAATAGCTCACGTCTCCATTAACGGTGTGCGCCATCAGCACGAAGAACAAAAGGCCAAACATCTCACTAGTCGCGCCGAACCTTTGTACTGCCTCAGATGTTAAACAGAAATTAAATCCAGAAATATAACAATGCACATGTAAAGCAAACCTACGCTTAAAACTAAACAGAAAAAAAAAATGAGCAAAGTCAGTCAGTCAACGTCAAGGATTCTTTATCACAATCACAGCTTGAAGTCATGTGAATGACATCACAAGCAGGGTGGAGAGATGTCTACTAAAGACACACATGCTTTTGCAGGTGAACAGCGACACAGCGAGTTGAAATACGAAACTGCATAACATTGATATTTACTAAATTATTAAGTGAGAAAACATAAAACTGGTGCGTGTGTGTGTGTGGGGGGGGGGGCATGTTTTTGTGACATATCATAACACAACTTTGTATAATGACATGGGTATGACACAGGTATTACAAGGAGAGGGTGACTTATGAGGACATAACCCATTCCCCCATTTTTCAAAATGCTTATAAATCATACAGAATTAGGTTTTTTTGAGAAAGTAAAATGCACAAAGTTTCCTGTGAGGGTTAGGGTTAGAGGTAGGGTTGGTGAAGGGCGATAGAATATACAGTTTCTACATTATAAAAACCATTACGCCTCTGGGATGTCCCCACTTTTCACAAAAACAAACATGTGTTGTGTGTGTGTGTGTGTGTACTTATTATTATTATTATTATTATTATTATTATTATTATTATTATTATTAAATGTAGCTCAGATCTTTTGTTTTAACCACTTACTTTAAAAACATTTCACATATATATATATATATATATATATATATATATATATATATATATATATATATATATATATATATATATATATATATTCAGTGTAGTAAATTATCCTTATCTGAAAATGTAACAATGCAAATAGATTTATGTTTAGGGTTTTGGGATAGAAAATATAGTTTGGTCAGTATAAAAGTAATAAAAGCCTATGAAAAGTACCCACAATTCACAGAAACGAACGTGTGTGTTTGACCTTTCCAGTGCGAGTAAGAGAGCGATTAAAATAATTTGCTGAACAGAATATAACCAACATTACAAATGAATTCCCTTAAACAGCTTACTTCACATTAAGGAAACGTTGAAGAGAGAAACACAAAACTCATTAAAATACCAACGTTTTAGGACAAACTTCATTACAAACAGCACACTATATGTGGACACAACCAGGTTTTAGACAATATGGCAAATTAAGCTTTACAAGAGGCACACATTTCTTTGTCCACTAAAAGGCCAAACAAAATTCAAATTCACAATATAAGAAATAAACAAATAATTGTATTTTTCGTGAAACAAGCCTCACGCCTCCTCATACATACCAAAAAAGTGCAATGTTTAAAATCAGAAGTTACGATTTCAAACTGCCCTTCAAAATTGTAAATGTGTCTGCAGTTATAAAAAAGCAGTGAACATAAAACTCAGATACGCTTTAAATCAATAAGTTCAAAATAAAATAAAATAAAATGAAGACTTATTCCTACCTGAAACGAATCGCTCACTTCCGCATCGAGTCCTTCAAGATCATCCAGAGTCTTTTTCAGAGTCAGGTCAGCAGTCAGTGTGCCCTCATTATAAGATCTGATGAACTTGAAGTCACTAGTGCGCGAGCCCGTGGTCAGGTATGCGTCATAATTGTAAGTGCTGCGGAGAGTTCCCGCGCCCTCCACATCTGCGTAATTTGGAGGAAGATACGCGCTGGGAATGGCTACAGCTCCATCAAACAACAGTCTGGGCTTTCTCCTGCGACAAAACCTCACGGCCAGGATGATGATGATGAAGGTCAGGAAGAAAGTGGAGACGGACACCAGCGCGATGATCAAATAAAACGTCAGTTTGGAGCTGCTCTCGCCACGAGACATGTCTTTCAGTTCCGGAACTTCAGCCAAGTTATCTGATATAAGTAAATACAATGCGCACGTGGCTGAGAGAGAGGGCTGTCCGTTATCTCTCACGGACACAATGAGGTTCTGTTTCATGCTGTCAGATTCAGAAATGTCCCGCTGCGTCCTGATCTCTCCGCTGTGGACACCGATAGTGAAAAGTCCCGGATCTGTGGCTTTAATAATGTGATACGAGAGCCACGCGTTCTGGCCAGAATCCGCGTCCACGGCGATCACCTTGGAGACCAGGGAGCGCGCCTGCGCAGCTTTGGGTACCATCTCGGTCATGAAGGAGTTTCCTTCCGGAGAGGGGTATAATATCTGAGGGGAGTTGTCATTCTCATCCGTTATGAAGACACTCACGGTCACGTTACTGCTCAGAGGAGGAGACCCGTTGTCTCTGGCTAACACGAGCACTTTGAAACTTTTCAACTGTTCGTAATCAAACGACCTCACGGCATGAATGACCCCGGTGTCTCCGTTAATGGATAGAAAGGAGGACACCGGTGCGCCACTGAGATCAGAGGACAACAGAGAATAAACTACAGTGCCATTCTGTCTCCAGTCCGGGTCTGTAGCTGATACTGAACAAATAGAGGAGCCAGGTTTGTTATTTTCTTGCACATGAGCTCTGTAACTCTGCTCCTGAAATACAGGTGGATTATCATTCACGTCAGCTACAGTCAGGTGAATATTCTTAGTGGAAGATAAAGGCGGAGAGCCCTCATCAGTAGCAGTAATGGTAATATTATAATCAGAGAGCAGCTCGCGGTCTAATTCACCTGTGGTCACCAGAGAATAGTAATTTTTGATTGAAGGTACAAGTTTAAATGGGACGTTTTGCTGAATGGAGAAGCGCACCTGTCCGTTATTCTCAGAGTCTCTGTCCTGCACATTAATGACGCCAACCTCTGTACCGGGTAACGCATTCTCAGGAACGGGGCTATTTAAAGACTTAATCAATATAATGGGGGCATTATCATTAACATCGGTAATTTCTATAATTACTTTGGTGTCTGAAGAAAGACCAAAACCATCCTTTCCTTCTATAAGCATCTCATATTTTAATTCCTCCTCAAAATCAATGGGGCCTTTAATTTTAATCTCCCCACTGTTCTCATTCAGAATAAATAATGCTTTCGCACTTTCGGAAATACGACTAAATTCATACGTCACTTCTCCGTTTTGTCCCTCGTCAGCATCAGTAGCACTCACTGTCACCACTACAGTATCTAGAGGGGCATTTTCAGGCAGACTGACTTTATAGACGGCCTGACTAAAGACTGGAGCATTATCATTAGCATCCAGCACAGTGACGTGTATGGCTACAGTACCTGATCTCGGGGGAGTCCCGCCGTCTACCGCAGTGAGAATTAACCTCAGTTGTTTTTGCTGCTCCCGGTCCAGCTCTTTTTCTAAAACTAACTCAATATTTTTGCCACCATCCGCCTTTGTACTTACAGATAAAAGAAAATGGTCATTATTTTCAATGGTATAGCTTTGTACTCCATTACTTCCTATGTCTGCATCATGAGCCTCATTCACGCGGAACCGAGCGCCTTTATCAGCACTCTCACTTATCTCAAGCTTTATTACATCTTTAGGAAATGCTGGTGTGTTGTCATTAATATCTTGTATTTGTATCGTCACACGATGCATCGCCAACGGGTGTTCTAGAACTAATTCGAAATTAAGAGCACAGGAAATTCTTTCATTGCATAGTCCCTCTCTGTCGATTCTCTCCGCTACGATCAGTTCTCCAGTATTCAGATTAATGTCACAGTATCGTTTTCTGTTACCTTCCGTATCAATTCGAGCCTTACGAGATGAGAGTCTGTTCACATCGAGTCCGAGATCTTTTGCTATATTTCCAATCACAGATCCGCGTTTAATCTCCTCTGGAAAAGAATAGCTCACGTCTCCATTAACGGTGTGTGCCATCAGCACGAAGAACAAAAGACAAAACATCTCAGCAGCAGCACTGATGCCTATTAAACCCTTATTGGGGAGAAAAAATACAACGAAAAATACTTGTTATAAAATCAACATGTAAAATAAAACATTTGTCTGAACTATATTTATAAAACTAGATGGTAAATAAAGAGATTAGAGACTGTGTCTACGTTTTGCTACTATGTGAGCTAGAAGCCCTAAACATGACATCAGGAACAGGGTGGAGTATGAAGAACAAAATGAAATAAAATTATTTTAATGGTGAACAGCGACACTGTGAGCTAAACTGAGAAACTGCATAACGCTCATAACTTTAATGATAGTGACAGTGGAGGAAAACTCTGGATTCTATGATATAGATATAAAATTAACAAACTGATATTTAACGTGCTAGATAGGTAAAAACAAAACATAAACTGTCCAGAGACAGGCTTTCTATTAAAAGTCATTAATTTTTCGTTTTTTAAGTATTGTGCTGAAGTGAAAGCTACTAACGTGAGAATTTGAAATCTTAAAAATATTCAATATAACATCGTGGTGAGGAATACAAAATGTCCACCCATTAAAACTGTTTAATGCATATACATTTTGCTATAGACATAAGGTGAGACGAGACAGGTAATTTAACTGGAATTGGATGCACAACTTTAAAAACAATATGAAAATATAACAATATAAGGAAAACAAAAATATCAAATTAAAAAGATAATATAAAATATAAATATAAAATAATGATTCACTGTGCAGAACCATGGACAGCGCCAAGCGCTGGAAGTTAATTCAATATTAATAATATTGATGAGAATACAAAACTGGACCAAAATATAAATAACAATATACTCTCTCCAACGGTGAATTACAGTCTGAAATGTAAACTGGCAAAGTACAGTTTACTGACATTAGAATTTACAGTGCAGTAAAAAAAAAATCGGATGAAAGCTTATTATTGCCACATACTTTATAAGACTAATTGCTCGATGATTTGAGAAACACTTTTGTTATTTGAAATTGGCATACAAACAAACACATACCTACTTTCATTGCTCTGCCCTTAAATTCATAAACATGCATTGTAACACAAGCAAATAATAGGCACATCAGACAGCTCTCCAGATACTAGCTAATATTACAAGAACAGCATATATTGGTTATGTGAAGCACAGTAAAACCAATTTTCAGGTGTGGAATAAAATATATATTGCAACAACTCTTTAATATGAGCAACAAGCCAATTATTAATGAATAGCCTGCAGCATTTAAAATACAATGGAAAACGCATATAATAAGCCTTCTACACAATATGAAACTATAAAACAATACAGCAAACTATGAAAAGACGTTTTACCTGAAACAAATCTGCTTACTGAAATTTTAAGCGTCAGGTCTTGGGGAAAGACAGAAATGATTCCTACTCCGAGAGTAAATCGAATAGACGGTACATTTGTTGAAGTTATTCTTAGTACTGTTTTAACTCACAGGGCCGGCCGTTTCACTGTATTTTGGATTATTTTGTTAAAATACATGAGCTATATTTCACTACTGACCATATATCCTTGCTGTTCCACTTTTGAATAGAGGAGCAGAGAGCAGATGGAGCAGAGCAGCGGCGCGCAGTGAGTCAGGCTAGAATTACACGTTAATCTCCTGCATCTCAAGTCAAACAGTTCATACACCTGCATGCCAGATGTAGAGCGAGGCTTCATAAGAACACAACATTATTATTATTATTATGCAGAATATTTATTATACAACTGGTTCTGAAAAAAAAAAAAAAAAAAAAAAAAAATTCTGGCGAATCTGGGATACTCTGTAAAACAGAAAATGTGTGTGGATTTATTGCTAAAAGAAAACTAAAAAAATTACGTTACAGTATAAGTTGATGATAATCATCCAATATACATATACACACACAAACACACACACACACACACACACACACACACATATACCTTCTAAAATACCTATATAAAAGCTTTTATTTTAACAATTTCAAGAGAAAAACTGTGTGTATGTGACCAAAAGTTTTGCAACACAATGCAGTGACATTCCAGAGAACTGTATAACACAAACAAACAAACAAACAACACCGATCATTCAAATACAGCATGTATCAAAACAAAATTATTATTATTTTAATACTAATGCTAATTAACAGTAACCTACTGTACTTACCTACAAATCGGGAGTAGGGGAGTATAGACTTGTGTGTTTAACTCGTTAATTACCCCAAAGAATGAGTAGACGTATTTATTTGCTAAAATACACAGAAGCAATACATACATACATACATAAATAAATAAATAAATAAATAAATAAATAACTAAATAAATACATTTAACATATTTAGAAGTTTATTTTAAAACGCAAAGTTAATTAATAAATAAATATTTTTAAGCACGTGCACTTTCCCAACACTAGAAACGCCAGGTAATTAAAAGTTCTAGACAAACGTGGTCTTGCATGCTCACTAAACACTTGGGTCTCATACAGGAAACGTGATCAAACACCGACGTCATTCTGTTTTGAGGACCTGCAAAATGAAATTATCTAAACTATATCATTAGTAAAAACTCATCTCGTATGTCAAAACATGTTGCTTCTCAGTTTTGTATGATAAACTGTATGCATTAAAGTTAATAAATAACCGGCCTAATCTTTCCCACTTAATTATTTATTTTATTTTATATTGTCATTTAAGTATACGATAGTTGTATGAATTGTCATTATTTCTGTTTTCAAATTCCGTACTTAATATAAAACAAGATATATAGGACAGGATAGCCTCACATTTCATTTTTCTGAATTCATAACTTCAAACGTAATGTGAAATGCTTACAAGCAGTGGCGCTGTTTAGCCGCACATAACTATAAGCAAACTCAGTATTTCAATGTGTATGTTTCAGTCTCACTGATATAGATATCATATGCTGAGAAGGGGGGTTAAAAAGAAAGGAAATGTTCATTAGTTATGAACAAAACTCATAAAGGCACACAACACTGAAGGCTGAGATTATGTCATCAGTTAATAGTGGTTTCCTGAACAGCTTACAGTATCTTTTTGATCGACATCCATGTCCATTTTGACAGACGAAGATATGTGATTTATTTACATTGAATCTGTATTAGTTAAACTGATTTTTAACTTTGTAACTTATTTTATTTATTTTTTTACATTTCAACAAAATGCATCTCCATTTGTCTATGTCCTGTCCATTGAAATTCAGATTTTCTCAGTTTTACAGAATTACAATGCATGCCTATTTTGTGCATCTCATAATCTTTAGTAAACACCTTTAGTAAGCAATCAACTGAAGTGGGGTTCATGACACTTTAAGCTAGTTGCTGTTAATGAGTTTAGCTTTAATATGAGTAGAAGTATAATATATATAAAAAAAAGCTGCAATCAGTAGTTTTCCTTTGCGCTCTTAAATTTACACCAGATTTATTCCTCTTCAGCTTTTCTTCCTAAGGAACCCACAATTGTACATACACAATACACTTGCATAGCCCTCCTGTTCTAACTCCTGTTGTGATTGAGAGTGCACATCAAGGTAAATGTTCTAACTTGTAGTTTTATTCTGTCCCCTGTGGTGGATGGCAGTTTATGCAAGAGATGCAAGAATCATCTCTGATTTGTGGCAACCGTTCATTTAGCCGTCACTGTGTCTTTGATTTGCAAGTGCATAGTCTCAGCAGGATATGCATGCTGAGTCATTCAAGCTTAAAAGAGCAGAACAGAAGAAACAAAAACACTCACCTCACCTCACCTTACCTTACCTCACTCCCCCCCACCCCGATGAACTGTTATAGACAGGCATCCCATAGTCTTAGCTGTTAACTTACACAATGTGTGTGCTGCTGAAAACAAGCATAAAATCAAGGAAACCTCACTTCAGAAAACAGATGTGAATCAGTCATCGATGGGCCTGATTAACATTAATTAAATGAATACATACTGATGAGTATTAATGACCACACTGAAATGTTACTCCTGGAAATAAAATTTTCCTGGAATTGAGAGAAAAGTGAAAATAAATAATAAATATTTAAGTATATATATATATATATATATATATATATATATATATATACTTGAAATAAAATATACTTTTGATATCATAAACGTATGATACTTTGATATTAATTTGTAGTTTAGTTCCAGAATAATCTGTATTATTATTATTATTATTATTATTATTATTATTATTATTATTATTATTATTATTATTATTATTTGTTTAATAATATATTGTCCTGAATTTCAGATTATTATCTATTTTAGTTTAGTTTAAGTTTTAGTTTTAGTTCAACATCTATTTATTACTGCATTTGTGACCTGCTGTGCTGTAATGCCGCTCTACTGCCTTTGGCCATCACTAACTCATTGTAATGTTGTTTGTTTTTTTGTCACCACAAGCAGCCGAAATTAGAATATATTTAAAACACAAACTGGTCACGACCCATAAATAACTGCTTCTGGGTGTAGTATACAGCTCCCATGAGAACAACTCTAGTTTATGAGGTTAAATGGGTGGAGCCTCTAGAACTCTTATGAAGTTATGAGACTGTCAGCAATAATAGCACAGTCTGGACCAGTACCTCTCTCTACATATTGTCACCTTTATGTCTTTTCAGACACTCAATTCTGAATTGTTGCCATGGAAATTCACCACATCATTGTAGTAACCATAGAAACAGCCTCCAAGATCAAATAAAAGAGAGGGTGCTGAGAATTTTTTTTTAAAATTATTTTCAGTTGGCAAATTTACAAGCTGAACTCTTGAACCTCCCCCATGCACCAACACAGATACACACTCACTCACCCACTTTCTCTGATGGTAGATTAAAGCGGATTTTGAATATACGGGACAGAACAATCATCATAACTTTTTCTGAGATGTCATGTTTTAAATGGTTGGAAGTAGCATCAAATCAAAGAAAGATAACAAGCAATGCATAAATGGTACACACATTTATACTATGACCTTCCGTTAACCTCCAGAGGTGCTGGAAACAGTACCGTCATTAGCATGAACAGCAGACACTCCTGGAAAGACAATGATTTCAGAGCTAGATGTCTGCATTAGGAAATCTCTCAGTGAATTCTAATCATGATCACTGTCATCAAAGAGGAACACTTAGGGGCAGATGAGTAGAGAGAAGTGTGGTAAATCTGAGCCTTCACACTTATCTAGTTTGTTGGCTGAGAAGCTCTGCTTGTCAAAGCTGATATAGATTAAATGTCTGTCTGTGGTGTTGTAACTGCATCACAATCTATATCTATATCTATATCTATATCTATATCTATATCTATATCTATATCTATAGCCATTCTATATTGTTGGGTATATTTCACATCAGAAGAAAGGTATTAAAACAATATGTCTTCTCATTAACTGTTGGTTATTGAAAACTGTTGGTTTCAGTTGAAAAATTGTATTGGTGTAACCTATCTTCTAGTTGCCAATATTAATTATTAATTAAACTTTGATACTACAAAAGTAGTTTCCCTAGTGGTGAATTTATCAGCTATGTTATGGACAAGCTGTGTGGGTTGACAGGTAACAATTTTACCATTTTGACTTAAAATTTAAATGACAGGCCTTATCTGGCTAACCAGATGTCTTGATCAGGTTAACCTCAAATTTTAAAATGTATTTGAATTAAAAATCATACAAATATTGCAAAGCATAGCAATGTACCCAACATACATGATGGACAGTTAATATACTCCTTGAAAATACAGTAAATCATTGGAGAAAGAAAGAAAGAAAGAAAGAAAGAAAGAAAGAAAGAAAGAAAGAAAGAAAGAAAGAAAGAAAGAAAACTGAGAGCTCATTTTGCATAATGTGTTCAAAATGTCCACCATGTGATGCTGGTCACATGATTTTCTGATAAACCATAATTATTATTATTATTATTATTATTATTATTATTAAAGTTTCAGAGGGTGTGACAGAATTTTTGTGAACATGAGTACAGTTAAATATTTTCTCATTTGAAATTAATTAATTTAGTATTTAGATAATACATTAGATAATACATTTTTAGAAATTAATTTAATATAATCTCTACTTTAACAGTTTTTATTCATTATTTTGAATTCTGTAGCTTTAGGTTCTGTAGCTTAAGCTATACAAAGGCAATTTCAAGCAAACCAAGAAGTATTCTGAAGAATCAGAAAATAAATAAATAAAATAAATGACCCAAATATCAAGCCAGAGCAAGTAGGGTTCTCGCTCTCTCTCTCGCTTCTCCAGACTTCCTTGCAGTAGAAGATGTTCTAGTAGTTCCTTGCGGTCCTTGGTTCTCCATTGTACACCAAAACCATTTATTTTTGGCTGCTGACACAAATACCACCAGCTAAATGTTCCTGATTAAAGCATATCATTATAAATGTAACATTTGGCTCACAGACACAGAAACAGACAATAATGTCACATTCTTAAGAAAGAAAAGTTTATTTAGTGATTTATAAACAAAACACATCACCACTTTTCCATCATAATGAAAAGAATAAAATAAAAAAATAAAGAGAAAAACGAAAGAAATGGAGGTCACTAATTCACCATCACATATTGATGAGCACGTGTACAAAAGAAGAGGGTTTTACAACAGATGAGCGCCATTCAGTTTGACAGCACAGCGCCACCTACTGATCACCACCAGACAATACGAAAGAATGACAGCATGAACGCTCACTAGACACAAGCATACACTACATATATTGTATTTTACATCAGGATGTTTTTTTTTCAGTTTTTTCTTTTTTATTTCTTTGTCAAAGAAGTGAAAGAGTAGGGATTAGAATCATCATACATAATTTAGCTACAATATACAGTGCTAGTTTGATCGGTATGTCAAAGCCAAACACATTTTTTTATCTCATAAACAAAAATGAAAACAATAGGATTAAAACGAGAGCTTCAGGGCATCACACTATAGAGCATTAACAAATACCAAGGTTTAGTAAGGTCATAACTGTCCACTGTAAGTCGGTGCAGAGGTGTCAGTATTCAAAAGGCTCAGAGACGGTACATACACAAATCTTGTGTGTGAATAATGAATAAAAACTATAAACAAAAATAATAAAATCATAGCCATCTATATCTATATTCATATATATCTCTATATAGTAAGTGTTTTCTTTCTAGTAAGGTCATGCAGCAGTCACGTTTGAGTAATTGTGACATCGGTTTGAGATGTTTTTGTGTGTGTGACAACAAGATAGCAGGCAAATGAGGGAACCAATAGCATCAGAACACAGACGTGTCACTGCCGCTGTAATCAGACACTAGACGGCATGGGGTGGAGACAACAGTCTAATTTTTGTAGTGTTTTATTGATGCAAAATGTTGTATTAGCATTAATGAATAACACTTGATTGTTTTTCATAACTGTACAGATGATTTGTGTTATTTTTTTGAGGTTTAGATACTTGTGTAAACAGTGGATGTTTCATTGAAAACTTTGCTCTGTTTGTTTGAGCAACCCAATCAGCCTGACACAGCTCAAAACCAATGGCTGGATCCATTAAAGGCAGACGGGGGGAAATCTTTTTGGTGCTGCTAATAGCACAGAAATTACACACTTCACTCTCAACATTGGTTCAAACTGGCAAGCCACTATTTTCACCCCAACGTCCTTCTCTACTAATCTACATCCCTTGCCTAAGCTGCACATCTTACTTTTCCCATTCCTCCTCTGTCTGAGAATGAAGCAGAAAATACAGTATCTTTTACAGAGACAGAGCTGAGGTTGATTGGACTGAGCTGGATCATTAACATATGTCAGAGCTGTGGGAGGGGCTTCTGTCCTCTGCAGGTGGGTGGGGGATTTGACAGGCATCGTCTGCATTTCTCCATACTACATGAGTACACCACAATGTCTAGAGCTAGCCTACCCAGCAGAGAGATCAAGAAAGAGACAAACAGACAGAACTTCTGTACATTAGCAATAAATTTCACTTAAAGCTTATAAAAACATCACACAAAAAACCCCTCCCCTTCGAATTTGAAAAGCCCCAGCTAATATGCTGTGTTCTTTGCTCTTGGGGTGTTTTGGCCCTCCAAACAGCAAGCAGAAGGGAGGCGACTAGGTTTTGTGTATGACATACTGAGCTGAGAAAGCAGGCACAAAATTAGGGTTGGGATGACAGGGTCAAGGGCAGTAGGGAAACTACAGCTATGAGGCAATGCCACAGAAAAAAAATCATGGCATAATCCCCATGCCTTTTCTACAGAGGCTATTTAAGGATAGTTTATTGGATCAAAGGTGTTTAAGGTCAGGTGAATCAATAGTAATACTGTTCATAATGCATAAACATTCTCTCAGCCAGCCCTATAAACAACAGAGCACATAACCAGGCTCCCGAAGAGCTGATTTCTCATGAACTTTACATGATATTGACTTGTTAGCGTACTTCTCCAACTGTTGGTTAACCAAAAGGCCAACCAGGCTAGAAAAATCTCAGACCTGGTGAGGTTTTGGGAGTCGCTATACTGTAGAGATTCACTGATTGTTGACCCTGTTTACTAGATGTGTGTGTCTACATATGTGTATATATGGGACTACTTGGTCACATATATACTATGCCTTAGAGAACATTTGCTGGTAACAAAATTAAAGCAACAAAATAAAAGTGCATTCCATCATTCGGTGTCCTTTTTTTTTTTTTGGTTTTTAAATTTTTTTTTTTTTTTTTTTTTTTTGGGGGATAAAACACTGTTTTGAGATTTGCTTTATAAGTGAAAATGTTTCAAAGTCTCTTGTTTTGAAGGATTATTATTCAATCCCACACCAGGAGAAGTGAATGAGCAAAAGCGTCAATTTAGCGTATTTACTGCTTTACATACAGCGGTGCCCAACCTGCGTATTTACACCAGTGTGTGTCCTGCTTCATTCTCTTTTTTACCACGAAAGCACATGTGAAGCGGCACACAGCTTACAAACAAATCTGATTTTGTCTCCCTATTAATAAGATTGGAAAACAAAAACCAAGAGGATGAATAAGACAGACGTACCAACATAAGTCTGAAGGACATTTTCTGAGGAATAATGGCTGAGGCATGAGAGGATATTAATCAATAATATAACATTTCATCAAGGTGAGATTAATCAATCATTTAATTAAAAGGAAGGGGAAGCTACCTTCTTAAAGCCAGATCTGATGTGAAAGAAAATCAATCCAAATTTATCAGTTCGATCCAACATAAAATGTTTGCTTGAGCCTCAAATGTGGATTTTAGAGTTAATAAAACATGTTTTGTTCTACAGACTTTCGTTGAGACTTCTGTCTTAAAAAATCAGCTCTTTCTTTAACTCCTCCTCTCTCTCTCTAATCATCATCATCATCTTTCCCTTTCTCCCGCTTATCCTTCTTCTCCTTCTTCTTTTTCTTCTTTTTCTTGGCCTCCTCCTTTTTTCCAAAGGTAATAAAGTCGCTCTTGTCGTCTCCGTCTCCTTGTCTGATGGAAATAATGGCTGGAGAACCAGGGATGATGAAGGCTTCAGGAGGAACCTCACCGGGTTTCAGATGTGGAGGGCCTCCCGGACCGGGTCCGTATCGAAAATGCCAACTGTTGCTGTCCACTCCAGCACCTACGGGGGGAGAGACCTCTCCACCTTCATTATCTATGAGAGAAAAAGAGATCATCAATTACAATCTATAATAATATCTGATGACAATTAGGAAAAACAGAAATAAGGAAAAGCATTATTTAACAGTTAATGTGAGTGATAAAAACATTAAGAGGGACCTTTCAATGTTTCAGTTATGATAAAGGACCCTGGAATAAGCATGGTGGAAGACACTTGTCCCTCTATAAACATAAATTATCTTCACTGTCCTGCAGTAAAGAGCTCCAGAGGGCACACAATGAATCAGCAATGTTTAGCCTGGGAGAAAGAATGCGCTTTGCAGTACTGCTGGATAATCAAAAATTACAACTAAACCAATCTGTTCATATTCAATTAACTTGAACCCCCAACCCTCCAGCCCTCTTTCATACAGAGACAAAATTCACCATTAATTCCCACCACACATTTTTATCTTGTAAAATCTCACTCATAAAAATGGAACAATAGGAAAGAATGTAATACAGTGAAATGTACTCATCTTTAAATGTAAATTAGTTGGTGTGATCTATGTCTGAAATCCCCCTGCACTGCTGAAAATCTCTCTCTCTGTGTCTGATGAGCAAGTAATCTCATTTATAATGACACTGAATCACCACAACATCACTTAATTTAATACAGACACCTTTGGCATCATATCTGTGTGCAGGTCTTTGTTTGCACTTTGCCTTTTGTCTATAGCTTATGTTGCGGTGGAGATTAAGATGGATTACAACCTCGGAACAATTCTGACTCCAATATCTGAAGTGAAAGAAGGACTGTATTCACGATTGTGGGTGTGAAATAAGAACAAGAAACAGGCAGCATCCATTATGAGTCCTCAAGGAACTGACAACCTTTCCAAATCCCTCAGCAACACAATAACTAAACGCCCAAATGCTTTGTTTTCTCTCTTCTCCTTTTCACACATACTCTTTCATCACATCTAATCTTCCTATCTCCATGCCCTCCCATTTTGTTTCCGCTCTTTCTTTAGTTATCTTCTGACATCATAAAGCACAACATCCACTAGTGCTAGGGAGTAACTAACTAAAAGTAGTAATGCTTTCGAGTTCAAAAGCACAAAAAAAGCTGGAGAACTAAAAAAATTGTGGGAGCTGAAGGATTTTTTCTGAAGAACAGCAGGCAGTTTAACTCTTCAGGAAAAACAAGGGACTCATGAACAAGTATCACTAAATAAAAACCAAGAAAACAGTTTGGATCATTCAGGTAACACAGTATTAAGAATCAAGGGAATGTAAACTTATTTTATCGTGTGGACTATATGTACACATATTTTATGTGAAATATCTTATTTATTACTAAATAAACAATAATGTGCATTTTGTGTGATCCCTCTTATTTTGGTAAAATATTTAAAATAATTAACATTTTGCAGATTCTAAAAGGGAAGTGTAAATGTTTGACCTCAACTGTATATAGATTAATTCTTAATTAGTTCTACTGATTGCTTTAACTGTTTTAAACTGGGAGTAGCTAGTATCTTTTCAAAATACAGATCAAGAATAATTTTCCAATAGATTTACACTGACTACAACATCCTCTGCATATCTCCATCTTGCCTTGACCTTTCATGTAATGCAGTCTTTGACAAACATGTCTGGCCAGCAGATAATGGCACAGGTTTAATAAGCTGCATGACAAGGCCATGATTATTATGACCAGTGAAAGATCCAGCTCATAAAAAGATGATGGGGAGAAAATCGAATCGTCTCATCAAGAAAACAACATGAATCTGCTGTCCCCCTCCCATGTACTCTCTATATATCTCTATATCTCTCTCCTTTCTCAAGGAGGAGTGGAGTGCATCTTACATAATGCAGAAGATGAGGTGAGGAAGGGCAGTCTGAGGATGAAATATGAGCCAAACCTCAACAGTAAACTCCTGAAGGAGCAGATTTCTGAGCACCACTGCAGAGCCAAGGAATTATGGCTTTGTTTAGATGAGACCACACCACTTTTGAAGCAGTATGTGTATGTGTTTGCGTAACCGCAGATGACAGCAGATTTGTGTTCATGCTTTTACTGCATGAAGCACAGAGAATTGGCTGATTGAACATATAACAGCTAGTCTGAAGATTAACAAAATGTTAATCTATAATATGAAATAAATTTGGATGTTTGGTAGCTCTGTCTATTTATAAATCACAGTTCACAATTTGTTATTTATGATCTGTGTATGTAAATTGCATGTTTTCACATTAAATATTTAACTGAAAATTGTATTTACTTTCATTAGCTGTGTGTGTGAATAATAAAACATGTTTGGGCATACAATATTTAATAGGTATGTGCATGTGATACTAATTGTCTGTGCAGAATTAATATAATCACACTGTAGTTTGTGTCTGTGTGTGTGTGTGTGTGTGTGTGGCACACCTTAGTACGTCAGGCTCTAGTAATCCTGATAAATTATGTGCCAGATGGCACCACAAGCTTTCTCATGAGCCTGCCAAGACAGCAGTGCATGTGTGTGTTAAGGACAGTTCGGCTCTCTGTAATAACTGCATGTTTTGAGAATAATGCTGTAATTTTCATTAACCCTGAAGTACAAATACATGAATGCACAAATAATGCATACATAAAAGCATTAATAATAATAATAATAGTAATAGTAATAGTAATAATAATAATAATAATAATAATAATAATAATAATAATAATATTATTATTATTATTATTATTATAAAAATGAATGAGTGAATGAACAAACCAATGAACAAACAAATGAATGAATGAATCTCAGCCTCATTTTTGAAAGCCCAAAAAAAATAAAAAATAAAAAAAGATATGGAGACAATCACTGACACAGAAAGAAAGAGAGGGATTGTCCTCAGTTTACCCTTTTGAGCTGACTAAAGCCCCTGGCATGTTCTGGAAAATTCCACTAGACCTACAACACACAAACACTCTCGCACAGCCTTCCCTCTGTGTCACTGATTGACTGAAGTGAGTGATAAAACCAAAATAATACAATTACAACAAACTAGCTTTATGCCAATAAAATACAGGCATGTTGCATTGCAGGTACAGTAAGAGCATGCATGTCAGATTGTGAGTATGAATGTGCATTGGATTGTGGGCAAGTGTTTCTGTGCGCCATATGTCATTGTAGCTGAAACAAGACTGTGGGCTGTGCAGGTTAGCCCACCTATAGAGATGATCTTTAAACAGACAGATCAGGATGGGTCACACTCATCCACCCATCTATTTATCTCTCCATTCATCCATCTTTACCCAACCTGCTATAACTGAAACAACACATTCACAGTAGAAAAAATATTTCTCTCTCAATTCAAATAGCTTTACTGAGATGACAAAAGTAAGAAAAACTCTTATTCCTCTGTTTTCTCATCCATCTGTCCCCATTTCACCTGTCCTCATCCTTCTTAACTTCCTTCTTCCCCTTACGTGCACAGCTTTATCCATTTGTTCTATTTTATATGACGTTGTTAACTCTCATTCAGCCACACCTCTCCTCTCTTTCTCTCTCCATTTTGCATTTCTCCTTCACTTGTTTCTCTCTCACCCTCCCTCTACTCTTCCAGCACCCAGTTCATGGTATGAATGGTTGCCGTGGAAACTGCCTCCTCCAGTGAAATCTGGCTGTGGCAGAGACACTGATGGAAACTAATACAGAACGCTCTCTCTCTCTCTCTCTCTCTCTCTCGCTCTCCAATGGCCAAATACTTCTCTCCCCTAGCAACAGAGGCAACCACAGCCTCATCCTCTCTGTATCTCTGTTTTCTCTTTCACTATCCCCCTTGGTCACCTTTTTCCCCTCATTGTCACTCTCTCAATCCCTCTTTCCCTCAGGCTGTCTACCTGCCCTCTGCCTCTATCATACTGTTTCACTATAACATTTTACTGCATATAAAAAAAAAACAAAACAAAAAAAAACTGGAAAATGTGAAGAAGAAAAAAATAATTAAAAGAAAGAAATTGTGACTGACACAAAAATGAAAAGAGAGTTAGATAAAAACTGAGACAGACAGCATGCTTTATCCTATTTTCATTACTTTAATTCTGTAGATCTATGCTTCAGTAGCATTGCCCATCTGTTTCACACGCAACAAAGAGACAGAGAGAGAGAGAGAGACAGGGGCGTTGGTTTCTCCAGTGTTTTGCACGCCAGAGCTCAAAACGAAGCTCATAAAAATGCAGAACATAAAACAAACCAGCACTATTTTACACCTCCACAGACCTACTGAGCATTCACATTACTACCTAAACTACCGATTCTCTTGCTGCTGACAACAAAACTGATGGTGTTGTCTGATTCATGTATGTAGTTTTTCTCATCTTATACCATATACAAGGCTGGTTCAGCCAAAAATCAACATGCCATAATTTACTGATCAAGCTCTCTGTCCATCTGTCAAGGTCCAAATCTCAAGCACAATACACAAAACATATACACTGTAAATTCTATGTTAAATAAATCAAGTCTTGGTTTACATAACTTTGACTTATCAAATTAATTTAAACGTTTTAATTCATTTAGGTTATATGAGATTCAGGTCATGTTTTAAAACCACTTTAATATAATTTAAGTTAAAATGAATCACGTACATTCTACAACCGACTGAGATGCATTTCTTTTTCTTTTTCTTTTTAATGAAGAGGCATTTTGCCATATTTGATTCTAAACATCTATAGTTTTTTATGTTCCACATGACTGATAAACATTATTGAACAGCCTTGAACCTAAGAATGTAAAACTACAGCAGTGAGAAAGGTTTCGGTGAACAACAACTGTTTAAGCCAGTTTTACCACACAAAGATATTATATAGTTTCAGAAGACATATAGGCAAAGAATAGTATGAATACACTTATAATTTCTTTTAGGAGCTTAATATAATTAAAACTTTGCTAAATTTCTTCTTGGTCTTTTATGGAAGAAAGATAGTTTGGAACAAAGAGATACAGTATGTACATTAAATAATAATAAATAATTTTCCATTTTGGCTGAAATAATACATTAAAAAGCTGAGCAGCATCTCACACTTGGACTCTTGTGAAAGATTTGTAAATGAGACAGATAAACAGTGAACAGGAGAAAGAGACAGAAACAGAGAGAAAGAGGGAGAGAGAGAGAGATCTAAAAAGGCTTATTTCATTCATTTCCAGTCTTTGCTTTTGCCGTCATCATCAGAGAATTAATTAGAACAAATTGCTCTTTCATCACCCGAGTAATTGCGCCCGTTTTGTCCTCTCTCCCTCCTTCTCTCCCTTTCATCTTATTGAAACTAAATTACTTTCATTATTTCAAACACCTCCAGAAGTCACATCATCATTCCATCCAAGAGGGTCGAGCCTCAACCTAGACATCCATGACCCTCAAGCGGAGTTAATTAGGAAATTAAATATTCATTAATTGTATCCGGGTTCCTACCTATGACCTTGTGACCCATGAAATGATCCCAGACAAAATGGTAGAGAGGTTTATTGCTGCCTTCGTGTCATGTACATCATACGCCACCAACAAGAGCTGTCTGTTTTGATGTAACTCTAAAATTCATCACTTTTGTGAAACGGATGTTTATTTCCACAACATAATGTTCTACAATACACCACATCAATATTATATGTCTACAAACACCAGCCTACAGCATGACACAATTTGTTATTCTAAGCATATTCTATTCTGACCTAAAACGTATTTTATCTTAATATGTTTTGCCCTGACGGTTGTGGTGATCCATTTATGGGTGCTTTAGAGTGTGTGCAGACATCTCTGATTAATAACCAAGACTCTGTCTTCTACAGAAAGACAGGTGATTCTTCAATTATTTGGAATGCGAGAAAGAAACTAGATGGGCAAAATAGGAATGGAATCTAATATTGTGGATTAATTACCATGAGCGGACATCTCCACAGCAAGGGGAAAAGAATGTGTGTGAGTTTGTGTTGAAATACTCTGAGCTGACCATTATTAATATTCATCTCCTAATCGAGTCATCTCTCTGTGCTTTCATCACGCTCTCTCGGTCGCCGCTTTGTACTGAGCTTCTCTTTCTCGCTTTTGCAGATAACCTTCGCATCCCCTCTGACTGTGTCATTTCCTCTTTTAGGTGATAAACTGGATTTATGCTTGATCTGGTCAGAGCTGTGGAAATCGGTGTCAGTCTCTTCTTCATCACTTAGCTGTGATAGGCCACCTGAGTGAGCTAAACGCATATAATCCAACATTAAAACCAATGGATTACACTGTGATCAGACTGTGGGAAAATGTGCAGGATGTACAATAGCAGTTCTAAGTTTGTACTACCAAGCTGCAAAAACAGAAAAAGTGCAACAACAGTAGTTTATCTACTATATATTACCAATGTCCCCCAATTTATTCCTATAAATCTCAAAAATAATGTTATTATTTATAGATCATGTTTCCCTCCAGGCCAACATGAGGATGAGCAAATGATGATGAATCTTAATTTTGGGTACATTGACAACATTTTTGAGTGGGTTGCTTCCATTATGAATACATATTTACTGTTACTACTCAACATAGCACAAAAAAGGCAGATTGTGGTATCACTAATGTATTGCAGTGGTTTCTGAGTTGCTCACTGAACTACTAGTTAGGTTTCCTAAAGAAGCCTCATGTAGGTCATATTCCTTATATCCTGCATGACTGCAGCAGCTCGGCTCAGCAAAAGAGGCCAACACAGAGGAGACTGCAGGGAAAGAAGCATGCAAGTGAAAGAATGATGTGAGATGGAAAAGAAGAGAGTGATAGTCTAGATCGGGACAGGGATTGATAGAGTGATAGATGGTCCTGCAGCGTAATATCAGTGAAACTGTGAAAGGCAGTGTTATATTCCTACCAGGACACCCAGAGGAAAATTGCATTGCTCAGTGGTTGCTCTAGATCTGAAGACTTAATATGGGTTTTCAGTTATGTTTCAACATAGACTAAACTGTAAAAAATGATCGTGAATTTAATAGTAAAAGACTGTAAAAATGCTACTGTAAAAACCTGTTAAACGGTTAACGGTAGATTCCCCTACTATATATGGATTTTAAAATATATATATATTTTACTGTACTATACTGTTTATGAAAGCAAAAAAGACTCTGAGGCTGTGGCTGGTATAATTTACATAAAATAACCATAAATTGACATTCCCATAATTCTATGCTTAACATTTCAAATTTGATATGTCTGTGTGTGTTTTTTAATAACTATGTTTCTTCTTAGTTTTTTCTTATCAGTTTTGTATATTAGGGTTGTGTGTTACACCTAATGGTGTTAACTGAATGTGTATTGCATTATTTCAGTTTCATGTGGGTTACCATGATGGTGTTTAGTGTTTGTGTAAATGATACTGTGCATCCTCTATATGTGTTAACATTTAAAAGCTGCTTGTGATGGGCATTGGTTTACCGTGTGACATTCTCATCACCACCTGCAAATGGTGGTTATCTGTGTATTACAAAGGTACAAAACAGATTTCAGTACTTCAATAGGTTGTTATATTTTAACATCATATCAGTTAATTAAATTATGGTATTTAACTGTTAAAATCATAAAACCTAAAATGTTGCTACCATATTTTTTTAGTATAAAAATTCTGGCAACCACAGCTTTTTTTTTTTTACACTCTTAAAAATAAAGATGCTTCAAATGTTCTTCAGATGAACGATTTTGATGGGCACCTAAGTCGTGGTATTGAAGGTGGAGAGAGAGCTGTTCATGCACTACCCTCACCCACAATTCCGTCCGGCCCGAGACTCGAACTCACAACCCTTCGATTGGGAGTCCGACGCTCTAACCATTAGGCCACGACTTCCCCTTGCAAAGAACATTGTGTGAAATCATTTAGACAAAAAGGTTCTTCTATGGCATTATGAAGCACCTTTTATTTTTAAGAGTGTAAGAGGTTTCTCACAACAATATACTCATGAGTTGAGAGTATAGAGCTACTCTATAGCAGCTCAGATCATCACAAATTTAACTATGGTTCAATCTCTTCTCAAGGCAAAACTCAAGAAGAGGAAAAAGAGAAGCATTAAGAAAGTAAACAACTCTATTTGATATCAATCTGATTAGAGATACAACTAAGAAATAAAATATCTCATTTAAAAAAAAAATATTTCTTTAAGAGTGTGCCATAGAGAGTTTAGATTCTTACCAGGAGCACTGGAAACGGTGGGCCAGTTCTGAACAAGAACTCCTTGAGCACCCTGCATCACGGATGACTCCTCCATATGGACCGAACTAAACACAAACAAAGGAGAACGGTTTTTTTTTTTTTTTTTTTAGTTTATTTTTAGTTTTTAAATAAATCAATAAAACATTTACATTTTTGTGAGCTCTGTTAAATTAATGCTAATAAAAATGTTTCAAGACTACTACTACTATAAAGGATAGTTATTTATAATTCTGTTCTATTCATGGGTTTCTTACATAAAAAAATGAGATATTCTGTATAGTAATGCACTTTTTTTTCATACTCAAAATGTCTCAGATCCCAATATATGAGGAACGATTAGTCTGTAGAAAATGTCCTAGATTATAAAGGACAAAGTGTGGCATGAAAGTAGGGTTTATGTTTAACCTGGGCTGAATGATTGAGTGTGGGTATATGCAGGTCTTCTGTGAGAACTGGAATCTAGAGGCTTGGATTAGAGATTAAGGATTAGGCCATGCTCCTCTCTGCAGTCACAGTACCTCTGAGATTAAATTTTACAGTCCTGTGCAAATTTCACACCAAAGACATACTCTCTCTCTCTCTCTCTCTCTCTCTCTCACACACACACACACAGTAATTTGTGCAGTTGATCATCCTGCTTCAATTGGAAATACGCCATATAACGAAAATAAAATGTAATGCGAACTCCATTTTATGTTGACTCTATATACACCCACATTTGTGTCTGCATCAGAAAAAAAAAAAAAAAAACACCAAAAATTCACCAGTGGCAGAAAATCAAACCAAGCAAGAGATTTCTGTTACTCTTTAGAAAAGGGTGTTATCACTTGGTATGTTCTCCCTGTTGCTCTGTGTGTAGCTGCAAGTGTGTTAAGAAAGGATTAGCTCACTGTGCTCAGTGTCTGAAAACATGAAGCACTTAGATTTGTTGCCAAACATCACAACATCATAACAAATTGGTGGAGAAGTGCATTTCAGAAGGTAGCTGTTGAATGTTTCTTTTGATTTGTATATGGGTCTCTCTATCACGTTGCCAATTTATTTATTTATTTAGCTCATTTTAGATTATATACGCTAATTATGGCATACTGATATCAATAAATGTATTATGTACCCTAAACTAATAATTACAGACTTGGTAAAATGGTAAAAATTGTTGATTGATTTATTTGATCAAAAATACCGTAAAAAACAATATTATTACAATTTAAAATAACTAGTTTTTACTTGAATACATATTTAAAAATGTAACTTATTCTTGTGATGTAAAGATCTTTCAGCATTCTTACTCCAAGTCTTCAGTGTCACACGATCCTTCAGAAATCATTCTAATGTGCTGATTTGCTGCCTAAGAAACATTTCTGACTATTTTCAATGTTGAAAGCAGTTGTGCTCCTTCATGCTTTTTGTGAAAACTTTTCATCTTTTCCAGATTATTTGAAATAGAAAATTCAAAAGAACGATGTCTACTCAAAATAAACAAAATCTTTAATAACATTATACATATCTGTACTGCCAATTTTTAATATAATGCATTGTTAGAAATTTATACTTTTTAACTTTTAACACTTTGTAACACATTGCATTGTTATATTGTTAAAAGATAAATAACGTTGCTAATCTCCTCTATTTTATTATTTTAGCATGCCAGTCACTGTTTGTGGATAGATTAGTATGAAAATAAGAGCAAATTCACCAGTCTTTGGTATCATCTTCTATAACAGAACAGAAATGTGTTATTTTATATGTGAATTTTAAAATACAAGAATTAATATGTTGTGACATTTCTAATATATGCAATCAACCAGTAATCAGGTAAAACCCATACAAAATGATCCAAGACAGAAAGGATGCAGAACAGAGGGGGGTGGGTGGAAAACCACCATTTTAGTTGCCCCCTCTCTCTTCTTCTCTGATGAATGTTTGCAGTCCAAGGTCAGGCGGTTACTGCTGCTATTACAAGCTGTGTATGTGTGTGCATGTGTGTGTGTGTGTGTGTGTGTGTGTGTGTGTGAGTGCGGAAGCCATTTTAAAGAGCTGTGAAGCAGCAGTCAGTAAGGCTAATACATTATTAATGAGAAACACTGGACCAAATACATGATCCTAAGCTAATGTTCAAACATCCCCTTCTCGCTTTATCTCTGTTTGCCTCTCCTTCCCCTGCTCATTTCTGCCTGCATATCAATGTCATTGCTTTTGTTCAATGATAATTTATCTGTTTAACATGAGAAACCATAAGTATTCTAATTTTTTTTTGACATGCAAAATAGTTTGTGACATGGCCTGTGGCTGTTATTTATATAATAAGTAATAAGAATGTTTGTTTGTTTTTTTTTTTTTAAGATTCATAGGGTACATAAACCTGTTTGACTTTGGTGTAAATAAATAAATTTAGGAGAGTAATGATAAGATAAAGGTAATGTTTGCCCTTGCAAATCTCAATCTGATTGTCTTTAATGCATTGCTATGAGGTCACTATGGTGTTACATTTCTTAAGTCTAAAGACAGAGAAAGCAAGAGCATCATAAATGTGAAATTAATTTTGCAGCGCTTTCTCTAAGCACATAAATTGTGAGACAGGAATCTGATTTAATGGATGGATGTGATTTGCGTAGCTACATTAGTTCTCATTTAACCTTGCTGCAATTAGGAGGGAATCAGTGTACCACTAATGAAGATCGGAGGTCATTCAGTCACACACACATAGCCCTGGCATATGTGAACATGCTGCCCAGTCTGTTGTCTACAATGTCCTTCATTGCCATCGTTTTGCCGACATGGCTACAGGCAGTACTTCAATCGCCGCATGTGACCTACTTCTGCTTCCACGGAAATTGTTGCTATACAGCTGTACTGGTCATTCAGTGGCTGCTGCATCTATATCAGACCATTGGTTGATTCACAATGAGTGGTAGATAACTATATGCTACCCAGCACAGTCCAGTGGTTTATGGGTAATGTAATGTCTGTGCACATGAGTTTTCATGATCGTATCAACATCTGTTGTTTTCATAGGTAAATACGTTCATAAAATGTCTGGAAATTACTGTCTTGTAATACGTCTTTCTTGCCTTCCATTCATGAGATTCATCCATTTAAAGATGATATTATTATACATTTTATGTAGTCGTTTTCCTGTAGTCAACATATCTTGTGTCAAAACAGAATTAATGTAGTTTGTGACAATTCCTCCCCAACTTTTGAACAATGAACACAGGAAAGCAAATGTACTTACTATGTATTCATTTACCCCTTTAAAGTAATAGGGTTTTTCAGCAGATGAAAAAAATTAATAAATACAATTTAGAAATAAATAAAAAAAGACAACACAACCATTTAAGTCTTACCTCTGCATTCCTGCTCTGAGGGACGCTGAATATCTCCAGTCTGTATTGGGACCTTTAGGCTGAGAAAGACAAAGACAAAAAGAGAGAGAGAAAGAGATGACATTAAGCACTGGAGCGGATCAAAAAACCAATATCATCTCATTAATTAATCAGGCTGGAGTGCAGTCATATGGTCATGATGGCTGCAGGACTCTGGCTTTTGAGGAAAGGGTTAGCGTTGGGTCAAGATTTCATTCATGTCTTAAACATACACATACACAATTACAATTTGAGATGCTCATCATCCAAAACAAGGTTTCAATCAACCATTCAAAAAACTGAGATGAATCAGGCTCATAAAACCCTAAAAGGAGCAGTAACAGGAGGGGGAGATCAGTTCGAATGAGTCTCTTCAGGGAGAAGGAAACTGATGCATATCGGCAGAAAAAATGCACAAAGGTGAGTGAATGTCATGAAACCTTTCAAGAACATGTCTAGGTCACATTTCATTCCAAAACCAAAAGAACAAAAATGATAAGCTGCATCTTGCTTAAAGGAAATGAAGCTTATTTTAGTACCATAAAGACTTGGCAAAATTATTGTCAGCAATAAGAATATGGAGGAAATGCTGGCTTTTGGTTAAATGTCTCAAATTAATGCAAAGAAAAAAAAAAAACAGTATGGATCATAAAACAGAAATTCATGAGTCACTCTCCATAAGTACACAGTTGAAAATGCTAAATAGATTTTCTTTATGCAAAATTGAAATATAAAATACTAAAATATTTGTCCCTTCAAATTTTAGGGTGAATCTTTGTTTACCCCTTTACAATCAATGTAAAATCTCCTTGCATTTACAAGGCACAGCAGGACATTTCAGCTTGTATTATGCTGCCCAGATCCTTTTGTCACCCATTTTCCCTCTCAGAAACATCTCCTGGAGGACATTTATCAATGTGAAATCCATTTCAAAATGTAATCAGCAGGGCCTGCTTTTCCTCCACACAACACCCAAACACACACATCCATCATACAACCCTGCAAGACAGCTACTATACACGCCAGCTAGCAGTCACGCACAAAAACATCACATACTAACACTGGTGTTCAACCTAGCACAAACCTTTCATAGATGGCATACCAACTGTCAAATAAAACATTTTATAAAGAAAGGTTGAATATTTCAACCAGTTTCAAAGGGTTCAAATGTATTTAACCATCTGATACACAAACTGTTTTACAGTAAGCATTTGCAGGAGGAAAAGTTTTGAAAGATTCTTGGGTTAAATCCTTTGAAGAAATTAAAGAAACACAAATAAAGTGAATATGACAACAGTTGCTGAGCAAAGAAACTGGTGATCTGATTTTAATTCACCTCACAGGTCTTTGATTTATCCGTGTGCGTGTGTGTGTGTGTGCGTGAGAGAGTGTGAAGCAGATAATGAGTTCAGTCTGATCTCGTCTCACTGGCAGTTCCTTACTTCTCTTTCTCTCTCTCTCAGTTCCCTTCTGAGTGGACACACCTAGCCTAGATACAGCATTTGCACCACTGCACCAACCAATCAAAATCCTCCCGTCCTTTTCTTTCCAAACCAAACCAGCCAATAAGCTACCAGAAACACTGAGCTCAGCTCCACTGCCACTTAATCACACAGGGAGAACAAACATCACTGACATTTAATGAGAACAGCTGAAATGAGCCAGTAATTACCTCACAAATAAGAGGCGCTCACACAGTGAAACTGCTTTCCCGTCCAGTAATCCTTGAAACACTCAGAACCCAATCAACAACACAACTTAAATGCGATTATGACGGTGGTTTTGCACAGCTTCTCAGTGAACTACGGCTCTGTGTAGTAAATGCTGCTCCATCTGAAAGCACGCACATGATGGAGATTTACCACTGATTGCAGAACTGGCTTTACTGACAAGATGCGCATGAATATCGATTCAAATGCGATATATTTTGCAGGCCTAATTTACAGTGGAAGCTATGGTCAATCTAACAGGTTTAACAACACAGAAAGAGAGTGGTTACTTCACAAAATGAAACAAAACATCAAATCTTTAATTTCTAACCATTATTCTGGACAGTGATTATTTTTGGATTAGCTCAATTTTCCTGAGATTTGCCCATAGTAAGTCTGTATGTGTACAATGTAATATTCAAAGGAGATCTTAACATATTTGACATGCAAAGAAAATCAACCAACCTTATACAAAAGAATGACTATGTATCTATCTATCTATCTATCTATCTATCTATCTATCTATCTATCTATCTATCTATCTATCTATCTATCTATCTGTCTGTCTGTCATCAGATAAGCAATCATGCTAACCTGTGTTCACAGATTAAATGCCTATCAGTTGTTTTTTGTGGATGATGGATGATGTCCAACATGAAGCTTTGTAACTTAACTGAAGCTAGACGGCAAAGTCTCTCTAGAGAGATTTACGTGTGGGTACAGAGAAACTAGAGTGTTGTTTGAGCTTCACACCTCTAAATATAAACACACCCAGATGTCCTGAAACAGCGCACTGCAGAACAGGCTGGAGAGAGGGAGGGAAAGTAAACAAGTGCGAGAGCCAAAAAGAGAGGAGAAAAAGAGAGCTACAAGTATGATGCCAAGATAACTAAACCGTGAGGCCACTGTCCGAGCAAACAAAGAAAAAGAACTCATATGAGAATCAACATCTGAATGCTTTCTCATTAGGTTAACATCCTCAATAGTTCACTGTTGATCTACCATTTCTGTTTCCTTCGGTCACTCTCCTCGTCTCTCGCCTCCACTCCTTATAAGCTAAAAAAAAAAAAAAAATACTGACCAAAATCAAAGTCAAATGTGAGACAATCATTGTTGGGGGTAATGCATTACAAGTAACGCAAGTTACATGATCAGCTTACTTTTTTGAAGTAACTAGTAAAGTAACACATTTCTTTTCAATTTACAAGACTTACTTTTTCAAATAAATAATAAAAGTTATTTTTTTATTATTATTATTTACTGATTGATAGCTCTCCTTACCCCATGTTGAGAAATCAGAAGATGTTAATGTTAATCTAAAATAAATATGAATATGCATTAATCTCACTCACAAAACAAAAGAAAAACACAGATTCCGTAATCCTCAAAATGAATAAAAATAATGCAACTCAGAATATGATGCAAACCTGCAATAATTAAATGTTAAAACAACACAAATATCCTGTATGTATTTAATCACATTCTATTAAACAATGTCTTTGCTTCTGACCTTCGATGGTCCGGTTCAGCCATACTAATAAGCAAAAATTACTTATTAAATTAAACATTTGTTTGTCTTTTTTTTTATTGCTGAAGTGTGTTGAAATTTCTTCTTCTGCATTCTACTGTACGGATGTACATTTACTTTCCCTTCAGCCTGAGGCTTATTCATTTCAATTTTGTTGGGAAAAGGCTTTTATATTTGCCAAAATTATATATTTTATATTTTTTTTATTTTAAAAACAATCAAGCCCTTTCCAGATTTAAAAAGTAACGCAAAAGTAACGTAACACATTATTTTCCATAAAATGTAATGAAGTAACGTAATTAGTTAATTTTTTTATGGAGTTACACAATATTGTAATGCATTACTTTTAAAAGTAACTTTCCCTAACAGTGGTTCTAATTCATTTTGGTATCTTATAGGTCTTAGTGCATGTAAAAAAAAAAAAAAAAAAGGGACCCCCACCCCCAACTCTCTCTCTATTAAACCTTAAACATCATAGTAATGGAGGGCAAAATTTTAAATAAAGGTAAAACACCAGGTAAATGCTTCTAAAATCTTATTGGATATGTTTTATATGACTGACCAATTAATAAAATTTGGAATAATGTTGATTCCCTGGTGAATAAATTGTCATGTTTAGATTCATCCTGAATTACACTGAAATTATTTTCTCAAGTAGACAAAGTGAAGGTTTATGTAACCGTAAATCTGCATTCAGTGTTCAGTACATACTAGATTTCAGGTTAGATAGAGCAGGTGGGATTCTTGATTTCTGACAACTGCTTGACATGCTAAGCTGTTATGCAGTCGCGTTCACTGTAGGTGACTAGACAAAACTACTATTGAATTAAATAGCAAGCATGGGCACATAAAATTATATTAGTCTTAACCTCTGGTTCATGATGAGACTGGTGAGTTTGCAACCATGAGATCTATGTTAATAGCAGTGCAAGACATTGAGCAACATATATTCCTAATAAACTAGTAACATATTAAGTAAAGAAAGAGTTAAATGGAATGATCAACTATGTATCTAAATTTTATTATCAAAAACTGATGTGTAAAAGGAAATAAAAGGAAAGACAGAATCCTTCTGCCACGCCAACAGCAACCATCTTTGGACAAGTGGGTGGTCCCTACAGAGCGCTTCTCTCTAACTTCATAACTGATGAAATGCAATTTGATGACAGCTGTAATCAAGTGCCAAAAGAGTCTGATACCCTAAATCATCAAAACTGCACACGCATACATTCTGCAGTTCACACTGAAGGCTACTGCTGTGAATTAATGAGGCACAAAATGCAAAAGCAAAAAGGCTCCAATATAACAGGATCCATTACTGAGCCCTGGTATACACCAATCAAAACACTTGTTCTTTCCACTGCTGAAACAGCCCTGTAGTGTTAATGCAAAAAGTCAGCAATACAACTAACAACTTCACTAAACTATGAAAAAAAATAATAATAATAAAAAATGGAGTATGGTTTACTTGTGTCTCCTTATAATAAATTGTGAAACTGTCTAGCAATTTCTACAGATATTTTGTGTGTGAGTGTGTGAATATTTGGAAACAAAACAAAAAATGTTGGGGCTGTTCCTAAATCATCAACACATCTGAGGGTGAAAAGGTACCACATTATGGAAGAGAAGTGAATTTCTCCACTCTTTATGCATGGATGAGGTGGAAAGATGGATGAGTCACTTAAAAGGATGCTATAACAGCGTGGGCACTGCACACACCTGTATTGCCGTAGCATCGGGCATGCTCAGTCTGCGCACAAACTGACCACTCTGTCCTGTGAAGAAACGGTCTGCCCCCGAGCCCCAAGTCCCACTCAACGGACGCCCCGTATTGTAGAACATAAAGGTGTCACTTCCTGAGGTGGCAGTCAGGCAGGTCTTATAGCAGTATGTTTTGGTTAAAGAGCCATTTCCTCGGACCTCAATGTAGTGTGGTTCCACTTTCAGGTCTCTCCGCATCACCGCGGACTGTTGCTGGACTGTGACCCCGCCAGCAGCGCCACCACCTCCACCTGCGGCTCCACCTCCTCCGCCACCTGCAGCCACACTACCACTTCCACCGTCTTTGGGTACCTTCTTCATTGTAGACTTCTTTTTCTTCTTGGACCCACAGCAAGGTGAGCAGGAGCAGGCATCTGGCTGGCTGCAGTAGGCATGGCAGCGAACAATTACTAGGACAAAGACGGTGAGCAAGAAAACAAAGATGGTTGCACTCAGGGCAATGATAAGATAGAGGGTTACATGGGAGAACATCATTGCGCCATGTGGCCTGATAATGCGTTTTGGGTCTGGGGCCACTTTGGGTGGGAGCTCCATAACGGCAATGTTAATTGTTGTAGATGCAGAGCGGGGAGGCAAACCATGATCTCGTACATGCACTGTGAGGCTAAAAACAGTAGCATTATCCTCATTTACTCGCCGTGTTGTGCGGATTTCTCCTGTGTACTCATGCACCTTAAACAAGTCCAATTCCAGCGGGTGATGGAGGCTGTATAGCAACCAGGCATTTTCTCCAGCATCTAAGTCCCAAGCCAGGATACGTGAAACAAGGACCCCTGCCTCTGAGTTACGCAAGATAGTCTCTGTGGAGTGTGAGCCGTTTGCCGCTGGGCGAACAAATTGTGGGTTGTGGTCATTGGAGTCCATGATGTAAATATAAACTGTTGCCACTCTGCTCAAAGGCGGCACACCGTTGTCTTGAGCTTTAACCTGGAAATGAAACTCACGCAACTTCTCGAAGTCAAACGATCGCAGTGCATACACCTCACCTGAGGCAGGTTTGACAGAAACATATGATGCCACTGAAATACCATGGTTGTTGTCATTTAGGACAGTGTATGTGATGCGAGCATTCTCATCAGCATCAGGATCTGTTGCCTTGACAACGCACAAAGGTGCACTGGGTGCATTGTTTTCTGAGACATAAACAGTGTATGAAGTCTGTTCAAAACGTGGTGGATTGTCGTTTACATCTGCCACTTCTACTCGTACTGTCATTGACGATGAAAGAGGTGGCGTTCCACCATCCGTGGCTGTAACTGTGACGTTATATGATGCTATTGTCTCCCGGTCCAGGAAGGCAGAGGTAACAATAGTGTAATGGTTTCGGATTGATTTGATTTTAAATGGTAGATTTGGGGGGATGATGTCCAAACTGACCTGCTTGTTTTGTCCAGAGTCTTTGTCATTTATGCTTATTAAAGCCACCACAGTGTCTGCACGAGCGTCTTCCCGAACTGGACTGGAGAGTGAGGAGAGCACAATCTCAGGAGGGTTATCATTCACATCCAGCACCTCCACCACCACTTTACAGTGCACTGCTACGGCCCCTTGGCCTCTGTCTGCTGCCTGGATATACATCTCATAGCTGCTGGTTTCTTCAAAGTCTACATTGCTTTTAACTCTAATTTCTCCACTGTCTGTGTCTATGGAAAACACCTGTCTCACTCTATCTGGCGTGTAAGAGCTAAAGGAGTAATACACCTCCCCATTGGAGCCCTCATCTCTATCTGTGGCGTTTAATTTAATTACCAGCGCGCCAACAGGAGAGTTTTCCCGCAGTTTCACTTTGTATACGGAACTGCCGAAGACTGGCACGTTGTCATTGGTATCCAAAACTCGCACGTTGATTTTGGCTGTGCCTGAGCGCGGGGGAGATCCACCGTCAGTAGCGGTGAGAAGAAACTGGTGTGACTGCAAAAGCTCACGGTCGAAAGGCTTTTTCAGGACGAGCTCTATGTGTTTTCCGTCAGCAGGTGGTTTGGTTGAATCGAGCGCCAGGTGTTCGTTTGAGGTGAGGCGATAATGGCGCACGGAATTTGAGGCGTCGTCAGAATCCTGCGCGCCCTCAATGGAAAACCGCGCGCCTGGCTGTGCGCCCTCGGAGATCTCCAACTGGTACTCGTCTCGCGGGAAAAGCGGCGAGTTGTCATTTGCATCCAAAATCTCAACATCCACGTTGTGCTGTTCAAATGGGTTTTCCAACACCACGTCGAGACTAAGCGTGCAGGTGCCGCTGATTTCACAGAGCGTTTCGCGGTCAATCCGGTCGCTTATAACAAGCTTACCAGTTTTGTGGTTGATGCTGAAGTATCGCCTCGCACTGTCGGAGCTGATTCTGATCCGACGAGCCGAAAGCTTTCGCAGATCCAGCCCGAGATCCCGAACAAGATCGCCAACGACAGTGCCGCTCTCCAGCTCCTCCTGAATGCTGTAGCGAATTTGTGCATTTGTAAGGACACTTAGTAGAACAATGAAGAAACAAAAACAAAGAGGCACGTTCTCTTTTATGCAGCTACATCGCCCTGCAACAGCCATCGCAAGCTGGCAACATCCACAGACGGTTTAAAAACTGCTTTCCGCCTTGAAAGCTCCCCGCGCAACAGCTCCAAATCACGGCATCCAAAAAAACGGGCGGACTATGTGCAGGATGACCAAAGCCTCCGCTGAGCTGCCTTTTTAATCAGACATTTTCCTGCTTCATCCATGTTCTCTCTTTTGTTTGCGCCCCAGCTCTTTTTTTCCTTCTCTCCTCTCCGCGAAGCTGACTCTTGTTTCCCCTCACAAGGGTGCTGCCTATCGCTCCCTCTCTCTCTCCTGTCCCCCTCCCTTACCCTGAGCTGTAAAGGCGGGGGATGGGAGCAACGCGCTCTAACCAGCGCAGCTCACTGCATTTCAGCACCTCCGAACAAAAACATCGACAAGCCTATTAACAACCAGAGACGCCACGAAGAATAAAATAACACTAGTATAGTAAGAAAATGATCGTTTTCTCTCGCCTTTTACAGCTTTCGTCTTGTTTTCTAAACATTCTCATTAATATCGATTAAAAACACGGCTGTATTCAATCACAGAGACCGTGCCACCGCCCTTTTCTCATTGTCTCGTCTTCTTAGCGCACAGCTGAGGTGACTATGGGATTGTGTACAGACGATTGGTCACATTAAATAAATGACATCAGCATACGAACGACGAATTATATTCTATCACAACAACATATTTGATTTTTGAAAATATAAATTTGATTTGTAATGCCCGACTGGTTTGTTCTCGCCTTTCATTATAGAAAGCCATCTCACTTCTCACTGTCTATACATTAGATACTGCTGACAGCCTTTATAGTTAGCCGTCAGCATTCACTCGCAGGCCACTCACTCGTTCTCCCTACTGTCCCCAAAACTGACAGATTAAATTGTCACCGATTACAAATGGAGCATCTCTGACTGCTTTGCCTCACCCACACATTTCCCTCCACTCTCTCTCTCTCTCTCCCTCTCTCTCTCCCCACTTTTGCTTTTACCATGGGACTCTTTTTTTAATGTACAAAACAGGTTCAGGGATAAACGTTCTGATGCAAGCTAGCCCACCAGCATAATGCCACTTTCCTCTTCTGTACCTCTGAACATGAAAAAAAGTTTACACTACGTGCAATTTAGCCATATTTTATATATAATAATGGCAACGCAATAAATTGAGAAATGCTGCCATACAAAATTACAGGAGAAAAAAAAAAAAACTCCAGCTAAAATAGAGCTAAAAGAAAGTATAAAAAAATAAGCAGGATTTAAAAAAAAAAAAAAAGTTGCTTATTGTAAAGATTTGAGAAAGTGATTTTGAGCCATGGGGTGCCACTCATTCACCAAACGGAGGCTTCTTAGGTGCAAGGTTTGTAAAAGTGAGTGGAGATAGGAAGGTGCAGAACCAGTGGTTGTTTTCTAAGCAAGCAATACATAGTTAAAAAAAAAAAGTCATTATAATATTAATGCATTATTAGTTTAAGACATCCAGAAAGCCATAACAAATCATAGATATAAAAAGCAAATTAAAATACTGCACATTCCTAAAATGGCTTGTGGGTCCAGTTCTGTTGCAGACCTTTTGATGCCAAGTTTAAAACGAATAACAGTACCTCACAGGAGCCAACACAACTCTTTAATTAATCAAGGCCAGGCGGGAAGTTACATCAGACCGCCAACAGTCCTGACACGATCTATTAATGTCCACTGGGGCTATTATATATCAATTGGAAGCTATAAACTCTGGGCAGTGTATTTGGCTTTGTCTCTCTCTCTCTCTCTCTCTCTCTCTAGTCAGACATTAGCAAACATCTCACACATCCGAGCCGCCAGCTCATGCTGTCTCTGGGCAGAAGTGACCAGATTTTCACAGTGTTTTGCAATGCGACCACGATTGACGGCTAATGATGACTTGAAATGATGATGACCTGAGCTCACGTAAATTCAATTCAAAACGGGAATTCGATTCAATTATAATATTACTTTCTTCTAATGTGGTAAGCACAATGAGTATAATAGCCTAAGGCGATCCTAAGCACCTGCCTACCTTTTGTAGCCAAGACTTGATGCTAGTCATGCGACTACACAGAAATAAACCTTTCCTGACAAATATTTACTTGATTAAAAAATATGTGACAACTAGTGGTGCGACAAGTGATGTCTGGCAGGCTTTGCTGTACTAACAGCAGTGCTATGTTTAGGATGATGTTTAGACGGAATGACCTAGAAGAACTTTTGAGTCATCAGGCCACAGGGCGAGTAAAAGCTCCCCCACATTCCACCCTCTCTCTGTGTCTAGAGAATCCACGCGCCCACGACAAGACAGACCGCAGCCACAAGATCTGATCAGAACTAAGGTGTTAAAGAGAGAGAGAGAGAGAGAGAGAGAGAGAGAATTTTGTATTTTTCTAGCAACTTAACAAAAAAAAAAAAAAAAACACTAAGGTTCATTTTCAATAACAAAACACAAAGCTCTTCTATGATACCATATTCTTTCAAAATTAGAAAATATTTAAAAAGTCCATAGCTTTGTAAAAACTAAAATCAATTAAAAGCCTTTATTTGATATAGCTGTAAACACCCTTTCAACATTATATTCTTTTATTTTTTATTTTATTTTATTTTATTATTTTTGCCATTTTGGCTTTACCCAAAATAAAATGTAACAACTGACAATCATACTTTCAGATTTTAAGCCCAAAATAAAGTTTGTACAGAAAACTTCTCATTTAAATAAATAAAAATAGTTTTCAAACTTCAGTTTCTCAGAGAGAGAGAGAGAGAGAGAGAAAGAGAGAGAGAGAGAGAGAGAGAGAGAGAGGTGGATATTTAATCAAAAAAAAAAAAAAAAGCAAAGTCACAGACCTTGATTGTCAGCAACAAATTCTCAACACTGCCAGTTGACTTGTACAATGAATTAGAGCTATGTATACTGCAGATGAGGCTTGCCTTATATATATATATATATATATATATATATATATATATATATATATATATAGAAAGAGGATGACAACCAGGGAATGAGAAAAACCTCAGGAGACAGAAACACTCTGGCAGAGGAATAAAGAACAGAGGAAGTGAGCGAGCGATCCTGGTGTGTGTGTGTGTGTGTGTGTGTGTGTGTATGTGTGTGTGTGTAATTGTAATTATATTAAAAAAGGAATCTATAGCATTTAATGCAAACTGTGAAAAGAAAACCATAGGACACTTTTCAATTTACAAAAAACATTTTTTCCACATTCAAAGTTACGAAATGTATTCTTTTCTATTTTGCTCAGCAAAGGTGAGCTCAGACTGCGCTGCCCTGACATTTCACAAATGCTCCCTGCGGGATACACACGGCTGTTTACGCCCATTTCAAAGAGGAGGAAGAAAAAATTCAGCAATAATCTTGCCAATTATGCACGCAAGCTGATCCAAACACCTGGCCTTTCCCTCGAGGACTGTCTAGCATGGACACACACACACACACACACACACACGCACACACAAATTCTCTCTCACTGTCGTGTTCTGTCTCTCATTGTGCTGTGATGCATTTGTACAACATTGACATCTCCCTGTCTTACCTGTTGGAACTGCATCCATCTGCTGTCTGGTGCTAATTGTTCCTCCTCTCTCGAGGTTTCAAATGAAGTTATCTCTCCTACTTTCTGCTCAAACATACACTTGTCAGACTCTGCTCCAAATCAGTGTCTCAAATGTTATGCGGTTGCTGAATATATCTGTATTTGGAGCATTTTAGCAACAAATCAAACCCTTCGTTCTACATTTCTTATCAACCACCCTACCATTTATTCACTTACTCTGAAATTTGTCTGTACAATGTTACATTTTACACTTTAACTTCATCAGATTTTCTTAGCTATTCTAGATGTAAACAGGACATACGCACATTTGCATGCAGTAGATCTCATCACCTCACTGTATCAGAGTCTCACCAGAGTTACTGTTAGATATTAATTTCCAGCTCTACTCACTCATTATAAACGACTTTGAAATATTAATGCTGGATCATTACAGTGCAGTTATTGCACCATTAAAAAAAAATCATTAGACTGCAATAATGATTGTTATGAAGAGGAGAGCTTTGCAGGCCCAGCTTTGAGACTGTCAGACAGTTGTTATAGGTGAGTCTGTGTAGAAACATTTATGAAAGTGACTTCTCTATGTTCATGTGCTGAATTGTCCTCACGTATCTTTATAAAATGAGGGTCATTATGGGAGTGTGTGAGTCAGTTTTGTTGGTCTGAAAAAAATGTGTGTGAGTCAGTTTTGTGACTTGTTTGACTGGGGCTTCCCTTTTCATTGTCACACTGCTCTGGGCCACGAGTGATGACCTCACTGCACTCATCATTCATAGTAAATGATGACATCATCAGAAGACCACAATGCTCTAAACTATTCATTTATTTATATTTACCACTATGTGTATCTAATTTATATTGTATTTGTATTTGTATTGATTAAAGCTTTGCAACGGTATAAGCTATATGAAAATATCAAGCCATAAATGCTTGTTATATAAATATATTATTTTAACATTTTATTTTTTCTTAAAATGTCAAATAAATGTTTTATTAAAAATAAAAATACATTTATGTTTAATTAAAAATGTATGAGGTACTCTATAAATATTATTTTATAGATATATAGAATTCTGTAACAAATATCTATTTAAATTCTACATTTGTATTGTACTACTGAATGTAAACAACCTTGGATATTTGTACAGATTAAAACTTTACTACATTATAAGCTACACATCAAAATATCAATATCACGTTTAATAAAGTTCAGCTTTTTCCCTTCCTAACATTTTATTTATTTAATTATTTTTGTCATCATCCTTTACTATTTTATTTTTAGGAGACCTGAATATTAATTAGATATAGGCTGAAAGACCAAGAAGCAGAAGAAAATACTCTGGGTGTGTCAGCATGAATTAGACGTTGTTGAACAGAGGATGGGTAAAGTCAGACCTCTATGGGTAAAATGAGGAACCGCAGGTCTGTTTAATTAATATCAGAATGCATGTCATCATGAGGCAAAGCAGCAACAGGATGGAATTTAAATAAATAAATAAATAAAAATCTATTTTTGAAAATGTCATCTCTAAAAATTATGCTCTTATCCTCAATACTTATATCTGCCAGACATTTCCATGTTTCTCCTGCAGTGTGGTTAAAACAACCTAATCTCCCTTCCCATTAACATTGGTTAACTACCCTTAAATAAAGGCTTTACTGTAGAATAAACTGACCAATTATGAAACTATTCAAATTTAAATTTAAATGATCATTTAAAGTGAGTGAGAAGGCAAAATATATGCATCTTCTTTCTACACTGGTAAACATCAGAGTATGCACACACACACACACAAAAATGTATATATGTATATATATATATATATATATATATGTGTGTGTGTGTGTGTGTGTGTGTGTGTGTGTGTAGAAACAATTTGCATTCAGAAATTGTTAGCAAATTTGACAGTAACAAAGAAACACCAAGACGCTAAGCATTACATTAAGTAGAAAAAAAAACTGAAACTGTATCTTATTGTAAAACATACTCAAATAATCTGTTTTATTTACAAATTCAAGACAAATTATTTTAAAGAACTAATTAAATTGAATAGTTGTCAGAACAAATATTTACACTCTTTCTCTAATAATTAAAACTCCCAAGATAGGCATTACTAATCATGGTCTAGATTTTCAAAAACAAAAAAAGCTCTAGTACTTCTAGTACATCTCCAAAAGGACATTTTAGGGACAGCAGAATAAATAAAACATTCTGTATTCTCGGTTATATTCTCTGCAGGCAGATTTAAATGTTAAACACACCCAAAAAGCTCTCTGCTTCTGTAAACCTACATGATTCCCAGATCTGTGATCCCAAAGCGTGTGTAATTTCTCCTCGATTACATTTCTCTGTCAGAGAACAGTCCATGATTTTACGAAGCACAAAACAAGTCAACCTCCGGGACCTTGATAAACCCTGCTGCCTCAGCACTGGCTGCACTTCAGAAGCCTGATTCTAAAATAGACGCCTGTGGAGGTGAAACAAAGCTATCAGCTAATGCAGACAAGCCTCAGTAGTCCTCTGCAAAGACAGAGCTGCAAAGCCACAACTGAGAACCCCATAAATGCTGTGAAGGCCAGCATAAATCAAGCAGCCAGGTTTTCCGTTATTTTTCTCTTTTCTTTTTGCTGCTTACTATACAAGGACTGTTCTAGAGACAGTAGACATTCGGGGCTTAGGACAGACAAATAACATTTATATTTATATATATATATATATATATATATATATATATATATATATATATATATATATATATATATATATAGGGGTAAAATGAAGAACTGCAGGTCTGTATAATTAATATCAGAATGCATGTCATTGTGAGGCATTTTTAATCTTGTATTAATCTTTGTATTCATGTATTTAAAAAATAAAATAACAAATAAATTACTAGTAAATTTAATAATTACAAAAACTAAAAAAAAAAAAATACATTGATTTAAATTAGATTTTTAAGTAAAAATACTAAAATAATACTTTATCTCAAGATGGACTCCTAAATTTTTATTTAAAGTCTTGAAAAACTCTTTTTGAAAAAAGTTTTGTACATTAACAGAACCGAACACATAACAGTTGGGTTGCTTCAAGATTGTTGTTTTATTTTGAAGGTTGTAAAATGAGTGAACTAGAAAAAAAATAGCTGCTTAGTTTGCCAACCTTTGCAAAGTTAATTACTTTGTAGCTTTCAAAGGTTTTGCAAAGACAAATGTCCAGGTCAGTGTGTCCTTCAATTAAAACTCCTTCCAAGCACAAGCAAATATATGCACCAGACATGGCATATAACACTACATCTAAATTACAATACTGGGGCACATCATTTATGTTTTTGTTAACAACAAAATTTAGCCACTCTGTGAGAAAGGAGGTGATTAGGTGTTGTAAAAAATTAGGGCTTACATCCTGAAAGCACCACTGGTGCCGCCCATGTTTCATCATCTTTCCCTGCTCCTTGTCTCTCCCTCTCTTTCTTCCTCTCGGTCTCTCAATGAGAATATGATAAATTCTGTCATGTTTAATCAGTGGCCAAACTCCCGGCGGCTGCTGTTTCTCCACTCACACTCCCGAGAGTGAATTAATTCAGCAAATCAGGTTTTTATTGTCTCCCCGACACCCTCATTTGTTTGCCTGGTGCCACCTGCTTCCCCTCTTATTCTCTCTTTTTCATGAACATGCTCTAAATATACTCTCTCTCTTCTGTTCAATTACCATATCAGTTCACCACACCCTTTATGTTCACACAGACTCTGCATGCTCTTTCCCTCTTGTTTCCCTCTGTCTCTCTCACTGTGTGTGGGTGTGGCAAAATGCAGCATTGGCTGGTTGTAAAGAAACAGAGCCTGGTTGCTATGACAACCTGAAGATGAAGGGATAATAAAAGAAACCAAGTACCAAGATCGCAATATAACATCATTATGGCGTGTGTTTGGACAGGAAGTGAGGGAGACAGAGGAGTAAAGGGTAGAAAAGACATGTTACTTGATTAACAACTGGTGAATGATTGTTCCAATTAATCGTGTGCTCTAGCTCATAACTCTAGGCCATAACTACGAATGGTTAATGATGGAGCAAAAAGATATTCCATATTTGTTGGTTTATTTTGCTCTAAACTCACTTCAGGGAGTCAGGGGAACCATAACCCAAACCAAACAGCTATTATTGCTAAGTGTATTCAAAATTTTTAATGCTAAATACAATACATATGTGCTAAGATAATCATGCAATGCATTTTTTTAAATGATGCTGCAAACGAATTGTTAAATCTGAGTAACAAATTCATTGATTTGAACTGATTGATCTACAAAGATTTGAGATGTACCAATGCTAACATTTTAGCAACTAACATTTGCATTACAGATGCAATTCTAAATTATTTGCTTTAACGTTCTCATTTTTGCAAGTCATGATAAAATAAAGAATTGGAAGTAGATGTTCTAATGACATGGTCTTGAAAAAAAATAATAATAATTGTTCCACTGCAAAATAATATTTTGTGAATAATAAATCTATCCTGCTGCAGCACAAATGTTGAATTGAGTTTCTCTTCACACGAGTGGACCTCTTTGCATTAAGGCACATTGCTAAAATGTAAATCAATTAGGTGAACTGTATCTTGGTAATGTGCTTAAGGGATCAATTTAATGCTCTGTAAAAGCCAGAGTCAGTGCAGGACCGTAATGAAACCAATGCTGCCGACACTCTTATTCATACTGCTGGTCAACAAATATCAAATGCGCAACCTCTGCTCATATAAGCAAACTATCAAAAACACACACATATACCACTCACTCTATAGACAGCATGACTGTGTTTGTTGTCACAGTGCTTCTTGTCCTCAGCAGAACTGGAGCACAGGGTGGGGCTTTGGTGTGACTGACAGTGATGATGTCAGAACTATGAGCTCAGCTTGCAAACCATGGGCTCCAGCAGCAGAGCATGGAAAATTACCAGCCCCTCCCCCACCACATGTCCCGTCATTCTCCCTCTCTTTGAATTTTTCCCTCTACCTTTTATCCCATCTCTCCTTCCTCAACACCCACACTTTCCTCCTTTTCTCTATCCCTCTTCTTTTCTCTGTCCCATCCCCCTCTCGTTCTCCCACACAGGCAACATGCATCAGCTTAGAAGGAAAATCCCAGCCGGTGTAGAGACAATAATAGAGCTGAATTCTGCTTTGTGTGGTTCTGCTTAACGCAACAAAACCCAACAAAGCACAAACCTGCAGATGTACTGTAAAACAGCAGAATAGATAAAATCAAGATATTTAGATATACCATACAGTATATATATATATATATATATATATATATATATATATATATATATATATATATATATATATATACACATACATACACACACACACACACACACACACACACACACTTTGTTTAACCACAATATGACCAGTGGTAGAACATTCATTGTTGTTTAGAGACCATCTAAATAATCCTCATGCATATAACTGATGAAATCCACTACATTGTACAGCAGAGAAAAACACATCCGAATCAACCTAAAAGCATAGAGATGATAGAGAGAAGGCATCCGACTAACCATTAACAATATCAAACCATGCAAAAAATAAAATACAGTTTTAATTTGCGAATGAGACAGCACTACTTATAGGGATATAAGACAGCCCTTCTCCAAATTACAAGCTGTAGAAATTATCTGTATTGCTCCCACCCTGATGAGCCTCAGCTGTGAGGAGAGACAGTGCATGGATAGAGTGCAGTTAAAATACTAATCTACTGAACCCTGTTTACAAAGTGAATTTAAAAGAAAATACAAATGGGAAATAGCATGTAAAATGATCGAAAAGGCACACAAAGAGGTTGAAAAGGAGCACCACCAGTAATGAGTACTGCCTGCAGTAGGTAAAAAAGAAAAAAGAAAAGAAAAGAAATGTAAAAAAAATAGGTAAAAGGCTTGTGTTCCGTAAAATAGCACTGGCAAATTTAAGCCCAGTAGTAGCATCCTTTTTTGCTGTTTATGTGCCAGAGATCATCCAAGGGGACCACAGAAGCTGGGCATGGCCTCCTTAACCAAAATGACGCAGGCAGAGACAAATCCGTTCCACGTGACAGCTGTTTAACTCATGTTCAGACCTAGAAACAAAAGTAGTAATCTCTGCGTAATACAAGTACAGAACTGGGGGGAAAAGTAATAAAGAAAAAAATAAATAACAATAACAATAAAATAAAAGCTGCAAATATGAGGAATAACTCTTGAAACATATCTGTATAGTTTGGCCGAACATAAAATTTGGTATTCCATATAGGTACCATTAAAATTACTGCTCAATTCCGTACACTGCTGCTGGAAAGATTCAAACTACAAGTATCAGTGTGTTTCAGCACCATGGAGAGCTCTCAGTCTCAGGCAATCTAAAAAGGCCCATGATTATGAAGACGTGTCAGGATTTATGTACTGTAAAAGCACACATAGAAACTAAAAAATAAAATAAATAAATAAATAAATAAATAAATAAATAACTTGACAAATAGAACCCCCCTAGAAAGTCTTACCTTTTCTTTATTAGGAAGTGTTTGTGTTCTTGTAAAAGTGTCTCCTTCATTAATACTGATCAGTTCTGCATCTGCAGGCGGAAATGACGCAGGGAAAACTACTACGTCACTCTTCAGTGTGTCGGAGCTAAAACACACGTCATACTGCGGAGCAGATTTGGAGTAAGACCAGCTCCCATCAGGATGAGTGGTGATCATCGGGGCACTGTACCTGTCCAAACTGCTGTCTGTCCTGTGGCATTTCACAGCTATCAAACTGACGAGACTCAGGAAAAAGATGACGGACATGCACACAATGGCGATCAGCAAATACAGATTTAAATCCGAGAAACTCTCCTCCTTTATCGGCGCATGTCTGAACGGAGTCTTGACGTCACCTGCGCTTTCAACAACCACAACATCAATAGACACAGTCGCTGACAGTGAGGGCTCTCCGTTATCACAAACCAAAATGATCAGCGGGTGAGTTTTCAGGTCATTGTCACTCATTCTCCTCTTAGTCCTGATCTCCCCGCTGCTGGTTCCGACTCGGAACAGATTGTTTCCTTTGGGTTCAGAGATGTGGTAAGACAGCAGTGCGTTGTAACCAGAATCTGCATCTACAGCCCTGATCTTGGCCACAAAGTAGCCCGCATCAGCAGAATAGGGAATGTTCTCCGTGTTAACGGAACCGAGCTCGGAATAGGGCGCGAGAATCCCGGGACTGTTGTCATTCTCATCCAGGATAAACACATTGACAGTCACGTTACTGCTGAGCGGAGGAACACCAGAGTCTGTGGCCTGGACTTTAAACTGAAACGTTTTTGTCTCCTCATAGTCAACTGACTTTAAACTGTGTATAACTCCACTATCAGGGTTTATACTAACAGCAGAATATGTATCTCCAGATTTAAGAAGTGGTTCAAATAATCCATAAGTAATTTTGGAATTTTCATCTAAATCTGGATCAACAGCTGAAAGAGTGTAAATTATCTGGCCTTTAGGGCCATTTTCTTTTACAAAGATATTTACGACAGGATTTGGGAAATGTGGTGGATTGTCATTAACATCAGATACATATACTGTAAACACACGAGTGGCAGAAAGAGGCGGAGTCCCTTCATCTGACGCCATGATTGTGACATTATATCGATCAACACGCTCTCTATCCAACGGCCCATCCACTACAAGAGAATAATAGTTTTTATACGACGACTGTAATTTAAAAGGAACATCACCTACCACTTTCCCATGCGTATTCCCATTCTTTCCCGAGTCTTTGTCCGATATCGTTATCAAAGCAACCGTTGTTTCTTTTTTAGCATCCTCCCTTACTGTGTTCACTTGTGACATTAATGATATTTCTGGCTCATTGTCGTTTAAATCTAAAACCTCTACTAATATTTTACAGTGCGCAGATCGCGGACTCGACCCTTTGTCTTTAGCCTGAGCATGAATCTCATATGCATTGTGTTGCTCAAAATCCACATTGCCCTGCACTGAAATCACGCCGGTGGAAGAGTCCATTTTAAAAACGCTGTTTGCTTTGTCATCGCTGTCTTGGTGCACTAAAGAATAAATAATTTCACTATTCACACCCTCATCTAAATCAGTGGCATTTAGATGTATGATTAATGTTCCCACTGGTGCATTTTCAACAAGCCGCACTTTGTAAAGAGCTTTGCCAAAAACGGGTGCGTTATCATTCACATCTTGCACATTTATGACGATCTGCATTGTACCTGATTTGGGAGGGTTTCCTCCGTCTACAGCAGTCAGTGTGAGGTGAATCACAGGCTGTTTTTCTCGATCTAAAGCTTTCTGCAGTACTAACTCAGACGACACACTCTGCTCTCCTCCGCGTTGTACATCCAGGGAAAAGTGCTCGCTTGGACTCAGCTTGTAATTTTTAACCGAGTTCGCTCCAACGTCAGGGTCAGACGCTCTAGGCAGCTGAAATCGGTCTCCAACAATGGACAATTCTGAGATATTAAATCGCTTAGAATTAATACGAAACGACGGAGCATTGTCATTAATGTCTAAAATTTTTATCTCAATGCGAAACATGTTTAACGGATTATCGACAATGGCTTCTAAATTTATGGAACATTGCGGTGAGGCTGGGCAGAATTCCTCTCTGTCGATCCTTTCGCTGACAAACAGAACACCGGTTTTCAAATTAACCTCAAAATATGTCCTTCCCAAAACTGCGGGGATATGAAACCCGCGTGATTCCAGTTCTTGAACATTCAAATTAAGATCCTTTGCGATATTTCCAACAAACGTCCCCGTATTCACCTCCTCTGAAATGGAATATGCGATCTGGCCTGAAGCTATAGGCAGTAAGCCCAGCAAAACCAGACAAAAAACGGTCCCACCAAGAAGAATTATCGGAGCCATTGCGCACCTATTCAGTAAATATTAATAAAAAAGGTTCATTTTTTTGGTTAAGTTATCCATTCGTTTCAATGCTAACAGCCATACATAAAGACAAAACACATCAAAGCGCATAAGCACGCGCTCAAATGAGACTGAGGAGGAGCCAAAGTGGGCGCGCACAAAATATGCAAAACACTTCAATACTGACACCAAGTGGCTTCAAAAAAAAAAAAAAAAAAAGATAACATGACAATATCAGTTAAAACATACCTTTTCTCATAATCTGTACATTTAAGAAATATGGCAAAAAAATTGTTTTAAGTTATTTTGTATTTTTATTTTTGGCATTTCACAATAGTGTCTGAAAAAAAAAAAGATTTATATGTTATATCTTACCTTTTCTTTATTAGGAAGGGTTTGTGTTCGTGTAAAAGTGTCTCCTCCATTAATACTGATCAGTTCTGCATCTGCAGGCGGAAATGGCGCAGGGAAAACCACTACGTCACTCTTCAGTGTGTCGGAGCTAAAACACACGTCATACTGCTGAGCAGATTTGGAGTAAGACCAGCTCCCATCAGGATGAGTGGTGATCATCGGGGCACTGTACCTGTCCAAACTGCTGTCTGTCCTGTGGCATTTCACAGCTATCAAACTGACGAGACTCAGGAAAAAGATGACGGACACGCACACAATGGCGATCAGCAAATACAGATTTAAATCCGAGAAACTCTCCTCCTTTATCGGCGCGTGTCTGAACGGAGTCTTGACGTCACCTGCGCTTTCAACAACCACAACATCAATAGACACAGTCGCTGACAGTGAGGGCTCTCCATTATCACAAACCAAAATGACCAGCGGGTGAGTTTTCAGGTCATTGTCACTCATTCTCCTCTTAGTCCTGATCTCCCCGCTGCTGGTTCCGACTCGGAACAGATTGTTTCCTTTGGGTTCAGAGATGTGGTAAGACAGCAGTGCATTGTAACCAGAATCTGCATCTACAGCCCTGATCTTGGCCACAAAGTAGCCCGCATCAGCAGAATAGGGAATGTTCTCCGTGTTAACGGAACCGAGCTCGGAATAGGGCGCGAGAATCCCGGGACTGTTGTCATTCTCATCCAGGATAAAAACATTGACAGTCACGTTACTGCTGAGCGGAGGAACACCAGAGTCTGTGGCCTGGACTTTAAACTCAAACGTTTTTATCTCTTCATAGTTAAACGACTGTAAACTGTGTATATCTCCATTGTCAGAGTTTATGTTGATCATGGATGTTACTGGGCCGCTTTTTGAACTTTCCAGTAAAGAATACGTTATCCGAGCATTATCACCTACATCAGGATCAAAAGCAGATACTGTCTGAATAACAGCTCCAATCTGACTGTTTTCTTTCACATAAACATTAATGACGGGCTCTGGGAAGCGCGGCGCGTTGTCATTCACATCAGAAACGTGTACAGTAATGACACTGGTGCTAGAGAGAGGCGGAGTCCCTTCATCAGTAGCTGAGATAGTCACGTTATACTCAGACGCGAGCTCTCGGTCTAAAGGCCCGTTAACAACTAGAGTATAATAATTCTTGTACGACTTCTGAACTTTAAAAGGAGCAGAGCCCTGAATGTTTAAGGTTACCTGTCCGTTTTTACCAGTGTCATAATCAGTTACAGTTATCATTCCAATCATTGTGTCAATCGGAGCATCTTCTTTAACAGTGCTCACTAAAGACGACACAGATATCTCTGGTACGTTGTCATTGACATCCACGACCTCGACCAGTACTTTACAATGTGCCGCCCTCGGGTTATAACCTCTATCTTTTGCTTGTACTCGGAGTTCAATTGCATTCTTCTGCTCGTAATCCACATCTTTTTTTACAGTAATTTCACCTGTTTCTGAGTCTATCGAAAATGCATCAACATTTTTGTCATTGTTGTGATTTACAATTGAATAAATTATTTCACCGTTCACACCCTCATCTAAATCAATTGCTTGAACAGTTATCACGTGAGTACCATGTCCCGCATTTTCTGTTACTTTGGATTTATACAAAGACTTACTGAAAACAGGAATATTGTCATTAACATCCACAACGTAAACAACAATCTCTGTTGTACCAGATTTGGGAGGTTTTCCTCCGTCTACAGCGCTCAGTGTGAGTTGGATCACGGGCTGTTTTTCTCGATCTAAAGCTTTCTGCAGTACTAACTCTGCGGACACACTTTGATCTCCTCCGCTCTGTACATCCAGAGAAAAGTGTTCATTTGGACTCAGTTTGTAGCTCTTTACCGAATTACTCCCCACATCTGCGTCAAACGCGCTCTGCAATGGAAATCTCTCTCCTGGAAAAGCTGATTCGCTGACATTCAAATAAGTAATTGATGTCCGAAATACTGGTGCATTATCATTAATGTCAACAACATTTATTTCAAATCGGTAAATATTCAATGGTGAGCTAATCATGGCTTCTAAAGGCAGGGAACATTTAATATTCTGCTCGCAAATCTCCTCTCGATCAATTCTCTCTCTGACATGGAGAATTCCAGTTTTAGTATTAATATCGAAATACCTCTTGTTCGGTCCTGGAACAATATGAAACCCTTGAACCTCAAGGTCCTGAATATTCAGATTAAAATCCTTCACCAAATTGCCAATTGTAGTGCCTGTGTTTGCTTCCTCCGTCACGGAATACACCAGCTGTCCGCCCGCTATATTCCAAAGCCAACACAAAAAGTACACAGAAATCCAAACCCGAAATCTTGATTGCCCTTTGGATGCCATTGTCTGTAAATCTTCTGAATATGGCCAAATCATTAAAATCCGACACCATAGTATCGGAGGAAACGTTCACACGAAATCACGCATAACAGCAGCTTCCAGACATAATGGCGAATTCTGAACAAAGCATCTCTGCTCCGGAAGCTACAAAATGAGGCGGAGCTTAATGGAGTCAAGAAAATTCTAGTGTTAAATGAAAGACTACTGACATCGTGCGGACCACTGCAAACTCCGTTGTTTTCTAACTAAAATGTTTTGAAATATAGCCACATCATACTGGCTATAATAATAACACTGAACACACACACTTAACAAGACAATTTAATAATTCTGGAAAAATAAACATACAAGACAGGTTGAGAGGACCTGAAACGGACTTATAATACATCTTTTAGAGCAGGGTTTGTTAAACCTTTCCGTTTTTTTTTTTTTTTTTTTCGTCAGCCAAACACCATTGCTTTAAATTATTTACTTAAAGTACCCCCAGTGATCTTTTGTATATATTTCAATAATTTAATGTCACATTTTCTGAATGTCTTATATATATATATATATATGTTTCTTCTTAAAAGTCTTAAAGTTATTATCAGAATTAGTTTACATAGTTACTGTTAATAAAGATATTAAATGCCATTAAAATATAGTAACCAAAAATTATCAGTTATCAGTTTGACCACTGTACTGTTAAAATGTGCTGGAATTGATCAAGACGTATTCATACACACACAGGGATTAAATTGAGAACCTGATTTTCAACAAGTAATAATACACACACACGCGCGCGCACACACACACACACACACACACACACATATATATATGGTGGGTGACTTACAGTATATCTACTAACATGTTTCTAATGTTCAAATAAAGTTCTGATAATAATAATAAACCTAAAATTTCAGTCTTTAAGTATTCTTTCAAGAAAAGGATGAGTCGAAATTATATATTATAGTGATTTATCTGCTTCATAAACAATTATACATAGGCTACTATATTATAGTGTTGGAAATTTTTAGAAGCCACATTAGTTTGCTTTCAACAAAAATTTGCTGCAGGTTTCACATTCGTCTGAAAAAAAAAAAAAAAAAACAGCAGACAGGCTGCATAAAAGTTTTAAGTCTACAGTCCGACAGCAGGTGCTTATGGAGCAGCGGAAAAAGAACTGTTTTCATGGTAACCTCTGTAAACAAAACAGCGCTGCGATCATGAACACTCATTTTTACACATTTCAACCTTATATTTTATATTTCAAAATTGTTTGCTTTAATATTTATGATTTAATTCGAATTTTATGTATTAATGGCTTTTCATCAACTTACGAACCCCCGTAATGAACAGTAGATAAGAACATATGCGTTTTCAGGACCATGGACAGAGTATACCGGTGCAAAACAAGATAAAACTGCAGTTTAAATCTTCGTGCAATGAGAGTAGATTAAATTATGGAGAAATAAGGTAAAACTGATTCGTATTTCCCTCAAACCTGATATGAAAAAACACCCGAATTAGCAATATAGAACACGAAAATTCTAATCAGAAGCACCGGCACTAATTAAATCGTTTTCCTCATGTCACGTGTAATACAATTATCTTACCTTTTCTTTATTAGGAAATGTTTGTGTTCTTGTAAAAGTGTCTCCTCCATTAATACTGATCAGTTCTGCATCTGCAGGCGGAAATGGCGCAGGGAAAACCACTACGTCACTCTTCAGTGTGTCGGAGCTAAAACACACGTCATACTGCTGAGCAGATTTGGAGTAAAACCAGCTCCCATCAGGATGAGTGGTGATCATCGGGGCACTGTACCTGTCCAAACTGCTGTCTGTCCTGTGGCATTTTACAGCTATCAAACTGACGAGACTCAGGAAAAAGATGACGGACACGCACACAATGGCGATCAGCAAATACAGATTTAAATCCGAGAAACTCTCCTCCTTTATCGGCGCGTGTCTGAACGGAGTCTTGACGTCACCTGCGCTTTCAACAACCACAACATCAATAGACACAGTCGCTGACAGTGAGGGCTCTCCATTATCACAAACCAAAATGACCAGCGGGTGAGTTTTCAGGTCATTGTCACTCATTCTCCTCTTAGTCCTGATCTCCCCGCTGCTGGTTCCGATTCGGAACAGATTGTTTCCTTTGGGTTCAGAGATGTGGTAAGACAGCAGTGCATTGTAACCAGAATCTGCATCTACAGCCCTGATCTTGGCCACAAAGTAGCCCGCATCAGCAGAATAGGGAATGTTCTCCGTGTTAACGGAACCGAGCTCGGAATAGGGCGCGAGAATCCCGGGACTGTTGTCATTCTCATCCAGGATAAAAACATTGACAGTCACGTTACTGCTGAGCGGAGGAACACCAGAGTCTGTGGCCTGGACGTTAAACTCAAACGTTTTTATCTCTTCATAGTTAAACGACTGTAAACTGTGTATATCTCCATTCTCAGAGTTTATGTTGATCGTGGATGTTACCGGGCCGCTTTTTGAGCTTTCTAGTAAAGAATACGTTATCCGAGCATTATCACCTACATCAGGATCAAAAGCAGATACTGTATGAATAACAGCTCCAATCTGACTGTTCTCTTTCACATAAACATTAATGACGGGCTCTGGAAAGCGCGGCGCGTTGTCATTCACATCAGAAACGTGTACAGTAATGACACTGGTGCTAGAGAGAGGCGGAGTCCCTTCATCAGTAGCTGTGATAGTCACGTTATACTCAGACGCGAGCTCTCGGTCTAAAGGACCATTAACAACTAAAGTATAATATTTCTTGTATGAGTTTTGAACTTTAAAAGGAGCAGATCCCTGAATCTTCAAAGTTACCTGTCCGTTTTTACCAGAATCACTATCAGTTACAGTAATCATTCCAACCATTGTGTCAATCGGAGCATCTTCTTTTACACTGTTAACCAAAGACGTCACAGATATCTCTGGTATGTTGTCATTGATATCCACAACCTCGACCAATACTTTACAGTGTGCTCCTCTCGGGTTGTTACTTTTATCTTTCGCTTGAACTCGAAGTTCAATCGAACTCTTCTGCTCATAATCTATATAATTTTTTACAGTAATTTCACCCGTTCCTGGATTTATCAAAAAAGAATCTACATTTTTATCAGTATTGTGCTTGACAATTGCATAAATTATTTCACCGTTTACGCCCTCATCTAAATCAACAGCTTGAACCGTTATCACGTGAGTACCAGGCGCCGCATTCTCCGTAATTTTAGCTTTATACAAGGATTTACTGAAAACAGGAATATTATCGTTAACATCCACAACGTTAACTATTATCTCTGTTGTGCCAGATTTTGGAGGTTTTCCTCCATCTACAGCGGTCAGTGTAAGATGAATTACAGCTTGTTTTTCTCGATCTAAAGCTTTCTGCAGTACTAACTCTGCGGACACACTCTGATCTCCTCCGCTCTGTACATCCAGAGAGAAGTGTTCATTTGGACTCAGTTTGTAGCTCTTTAAGGAGTTACTCCCCACATCTGCGTCAAATGCGCTCTGCAATGGAAATCTCTCCCCTGAAATAGTTGATTCGGTAATGTTCAGATGTGTGACTGATGTCTGAAATGCGGGTGCATTGTCATTAATGTCAACAACATTTATCTCAAATCTGTAAATGTTCAATGGTGAGCTAATCATGGCTTCTAAAGGCAGAGAACATTTAATATGCTGCTCGCAAATCTCTTCTCGATCAATTCTCTCTCTGACATGGAAAATTCCAGTTTTAGTATTAATATCGAAATACCTCTTGTTCGGTCCCGGAACAATATGAAACCCTCGAACCTCAAGGTCCTGAATATTCAGATTTAAATCCTTCACCAAATTGCCAATTGTAGTGCCTGTGTTTGCTTCCTCCGTCACTGAATACACCAGCTGTCCGCCCGCTATATTCCAAAGCCAACACAAAAAGTACACAGAAATCCAAACCCGGAATCTTGATTGCCTTTTGGATGCCATTGTCTCTAAATCCTCTGAATATGCCAAAGTCATGTAAATCCAAGAGCATAGTATCTGAGTGTTCACCCGGAATCACGCACTATAGCAGCTTCCAGACATAATGGCGAATTCTGAACAAAGCATCTCTGCTCTGGAAGCTACAAAATGAGGCGGAGCTTAATGGAGTCATGTACAATTATTGTGTAAAATGAAAGGCTAGTGACATCGTGTGGACATCTGCAAACTTCACTGTCGGTTATAGGAGCATGCATTTAAAATAAAATTGATAATGCCTAGAATGGAGGAAGCGTCCACATTGCTATCTAATTATAACTGCCACTGAAAAATATATAGGCTATATTTGATATAAATATTTTATTAATTTAATGGAATTTTTGCATGCTTCGTTTTTTTTTTTTTTTGTAAATTTTTTTTACACACACACACACACACACACACACACACATATATATATATATATATATATATATATATATATATATATAACAAACAAAATAAACAAAATAAAACTCAAAAGCATCATTAAACAATAAACTTCACATTTCAGAAAAGTATGAGTCAAAATTATACATAATAAGCATGCTACTTTATTATTGAAGTATTGACATTTCTAGAATACGCATTACTTTTCCATCTTTAAGTTAAGGTTCACAACAAAATGTTGGCTCAAATTTCATATAGGTCTGAACAAAAACAGCAGACAAGCTAAACAATAAAAAAGCTTCAATCCACTGTCTGACCGCAGGTGCTATGGAACTTAGAAATAGTGATGTTTCTACGGTAACCTCTGTAAACAAAGCAGCGCTGCTCTCATTAAGCTGGGGACACACTACATGACTAGCTGAAACAGACTGACCTCAACACACTTAAGGACTGTTTCCATCGACTGGAGCAGATTTAAGTCTTTGACAATGGCAATGGAGCACAAACCTAATGACTGAATCATTCCGCTCCACAACACACTAAATGACTGGCGCATCACAACTGGACAAATTCTGCCAAACCAAAAAATAAAATAAAATAATAACTCACGAAAACACTGCAGACAACACAGGTGCTTTTACTTATTGAAACGTTAAGGATTGTTTTACTTATGACCTTAATCTAACAGAAAACATTAGTCTGCTATGTTGGTCATCCAAATAAATGTCACAGCAATGTGTCTTGAATAGCTAGGCTATGTTTGGCATTAAGTCCGATGCTACCCTTTCTTTTTGGAATTATTGCTTGAGTATATTTCATAATGTCTTTTCAAATGCCTAGGCCTATGTTTAATTCCCTTAATTATACAATTGCTTGCACAGTCTACACCCCAGTGCCCCAGTGGCACAAAGCAACAAAATACCTCATTATAATCAGTGATGCTGTCTACATTACACATATATATATATAACTGATCACAGAGATTCAGCTCCTTGAGAGCTCTAATGTGCTGGAAAGCTGGTCCAATATTTTACATGGGTCCTACTTCTTGGATTATGCCTTCTTTTGTTCGCAGATATTTTCCTATATTTTTTTATTTTTTTATCCGCAATCTCTATCTTTCTGTTGCTTGGCTCTATCAGTCCTGTACACACACTCTCTCCTCCACATCATGAGTAGACACGACCTTTACTGCTGATTAGGTACATGTTTGTTTTGCTACTCGGCCGACTGCAAACAGCATCTGAGCACATCTGGAACAGACCCGGTCCGACTGTGCACGATCCATCCTCAAGACCAAATTTCATTTATAATCGGCCTGACAATAGTGTAGTGTGTAGACTACTATATTTACACATTTAAACCTTAAATAAATACATTTAAATAAATGCATATTTTGATCATCCAATTCTTATGTAATAAAAATTGCTTTTTCATCAACTCACGAACATACTGTTTGCGTTTTCAGCACCATGGACAGAGTAGGTCAGTGCAGATGCTAAAACAGAATTTTAAACCTTTGTGCAACCACAGTAGATTATGTTAGGTAGAAATAAGGTAACACTGATTCTTATTTACCCTCCAAGTCTATATAAAATCACCTGAATTAGCGATATAAAGCGGGTCAAATAACCATCGAACACGTCACCATTTTGCTAATATATTTAAAAGATGCTGTTGACTTTAAATTTTCACAAGATGTCAGTAATAACCCAAATTATCCACATATACAAAGAAAACAAAACAAATAAATTATGTGTAATAAAATGTAATGACACAGGGAAAAAGTATTGAACACGAAGAAAGGGAGGTGACAAAAGGCTTGGAAAGTCAAGACACCAGCTGTAATGTTTCAGTAACTAGAAATCAATCCTGCGCCTTGTAAGTGGAAATTAATATTAACTGGTTCAGTCCAAACACCTACAGCACCAGGATGATGAAGATGAAACAAGGGTGTACATTTCACTGAGACAATAATCCCAAACACAGCAAAGAAAACTGTCAATTGATTTCAGAAAAAAAAAAGAAAATAAAGCTGCTAGAATGACCCAGCCAATCAACTGACTTGAATCCAAAAGAAAATAAGAACAGAGTTCATAGAAAAGGTCCACAGAACCTTAGAGCTTCTTAGAGCTGTCATCACCAACAAAGGCTTGTGTACAAAGTATTTAATACATTTTAGTAGTTGAATATGTTGTTCCTGTGTCATTACACTTTATTACGCATAACTTAATATCAGATTTTTTATTTTTTTTTACATGGATTACTATGGTTATTACCTACATCTGGTGAGAATGTCATGTCAACAGCACTTTAAAAACATTTACTGTTAAAATTGGTGAAGGGTTCAATACTTATTTTACTCGCTGGGTAGCATGAGAAAAAAAAATCTAAGTAGAAACAGCAGCTCCAATTAAAGCATTTTCTTCACCTGTAACAAAATGAAAGAGCTCTTGGACAATCTAAAAAGGTCCATGATTATGCAGAAGTGTCATGAAATACTTGGAACTACACTCACCTAAAGGATTATTAGGAACACCATACTAATTCTTTGTTTGACCCCCTTTCGCCTTCACAACTGCCTTAATACTACGTGGCATTGATTCAACAAGGTGCTGAAAGCATTCCTTAGAAATATTGGCCCATATTGATAGGATAGCATCTTGCAGTTGATGGAGATTTGAGGGATGCACATCCAGAGCACGAAGCTCCCGTTTCACCACATCCCAAATATGCTCTATTGGGTTGAGATCTGGTGACTGTGGGGGCCATTTTAGTACAGTGAACTCATTGTCATGTTCAAGAAACCAGTTTGAAATGATTCGAGCTTTGTGAGATGGTGCATTATCCTCCTGGAAGTAGCCATCAGAGGATGGGTACATGGTGGTCATAAAGGGATGGACATGGTCAGAAACAATTCTCAGGTAGGCTGTGGCATTTAAACAATGCCCAGTTGGTCCTAAGGGACCTAAAGTGTGCCAAGACCTTCCCCCACACCATTACACCACCACCACCAGCCGGCACAGTGGTAACAAGGCATGATGGATCCATGTTCTCATTCTGTTTACGCCAAATTCTGACTCTACCACCTGACCGTCTCAACAGAAATCGAGACTCATTAGACCAGGCAACATTTTTCCAGTCTTCAACTGTCCAATTTTGGTGAGCTCATGCAAATTGTACCCTCTTTTTACTATTTGTAGTGGAGATGAGTGGTACCCGGTGGGGCCTTCTCCTGTTGCAGCCCATCTGCCTCAAGGTTGTGTGTGTTGTGGCTTCACAAATGCTTTGCTGCATACCTCGGTTGTAATGAGTGGTAATTTCAGTCAAAGTTGCTCTTCTATCAGCTTGAATCAGTCGGCCCATTCTCCTCTGACCTCTAGCAGCAACAAGGCATTTTTGCCAACACAAGACTACTGCATACTGGATGTTTTTCCCTTTTCACACCATTCTTTGTAAACCCTAGAAATGGTTGTGCGTGAAAATCCCAGTAACTGAGCAGATTGTGAAATACTCAGACCGGCCAGTCTGGCACCAAGAGCCATGCCAGGCTCAAAATTGCTTAAATCACCTTTCTTTACCATTCTGACATTCAGTTTTGGAGTTCAGGAGATTGTCTTGAACAGGACCACACCCATAAATGCATTGAAGCAACTGCCATGTGATTGGTTGATTAGATAATTGCATTAATGAGAAATTGAACAGGTATTCCTAATAATCCCTTAGGTGAGTGTATATGAAAGCTCACATAGGAACTTATTAGGGAGAAAAAAAATTAATATATTATATATATATATATATATATATATATATATATATATATATATATACATATATATCTTAACTTACAAATAGAGCCCCCCTAGAAAGGCTTACCTTTTCTTTATTGGGAAGTGTTTGTGTTCTTGTAAAAGTGTCTCCTCCATTAATACTGATCAGTTCTGCATCTGCAGGCGGAAATGGCGCAGGGAAAACCACCACGTCACTCTTCAGTGTGTCGGAGCTAAAACACACGTCATACTGCTGAGCAGATTTGGAGTAAGACCAGCTCCCATCAGGGTGAGTAGTGATCATCGGGGCACTGTACCTGCCCAAATTGCTGTCTGTCCTGTGGCATTTTACAGCTACCAAACTGATGAGACTCAGGAAAAAGATGACGGACACGCACACAATGGCGATCAGCAGATACAGATTTAAATCCGAGAAACTCTCCTCCTTTATCGGCGCGTGTCTGAACGGAGTCTTGACGTCACCTGCGCTTTCAACAACCACAACATCAATAGACACAGTCGCTGACAGTGAGGGCTCTCCGTTATCACAAACCAAAATGACCAGCGGGTGAGTTTTCAGGTCATTGTCACTCATTCTCCTCTTAGTCCTGATCTCCCCGCTGCTGGTTCCGACTCGAAACAGATTGTTTCCTTTGGGTTCAGAGATGTGGTAAGACAGCAGTGCATTGTAACCAGAATCTGCATCTACAGCCCTGATCTTGGCCACAAAGTAGCCCGCATCAGCAGAATAGGGAATGTTCTCCGTGTTAACGGAACCGAGCTCGGAATAGGGCGCGAGAATCCCGGGACTGTTGTCATTCTCATCCAGGATAAAAACATTGACAGTCACGTTACTGCTGAGCGGAGGAACACCAGAGTCTGTGGCCTGAACTTTAAACTCAAACGTTTTTATCTCCTCATAGTTAAACGACTGTAAACTGTGTATATCTCCACTCTCAGAGTTTATGTTGATCATGGATGTTACTGGGCCGCTTTTTGAGCTTTCCAGTAAAGAATATGTTATCCGAGCATTATCACCTACATCAGGATCAAAAGCAGATACTGTATGAATAACAGCCCCAATCTGACTGTTCTCTTTCACATAAACATTAATGACGGGCTCTGGAAAGCGCGGCGCGTTGTCATTCACATCAGACACGTGTACAGTAATGACACTGGTGCTAGAGAGAGGCGGAGTCCCTTCATCAGTAGCTGAGATAATCACGTTATACTCAGACGCGCGCTCTCGGTCTAAAGGACCGTTAACAACTAAAGTATAATATTTCTTGTATGAGTTTTGAACTTTAAAAGGAGCAGATCCCTGAATCTTCAAAGTTACCTGTCCGTTTTTACCAGAATCACTATCAGTTACAGTAATCATTCCAACCATTGTGTCAATCGGAGCATCTTCTTTTACACTGTTAACCAAAGACGTCACAGATATCTCTGGTATGTTGTCATTGATGTCCACAACCTCGACCAATACTTTACAGTGTGCTCCTCTCGGGTTGTTACTTTTATCTTTCGCTTGTATTTGGAGTTCTATTGCAGTACTCTGCTCATAATCAACGTTTTTTTGCACAGTAATTTCACCTGTTTCAGGGTTTATCGAAAATGCATTTACATTTTTGTCATTGTCGTGGTTGACAACTGCATAAATAATATCACCGTTTACGCCCTCGTCTAAATCAACAGCTTGAACAGTTATCACGTGAGTACCAGGCGCCGCATTCTCACTGATTCGAGCTTTGTACAAAGACTTACTGAAAACAGGAATATTATCATTAATATCCACAACATTAACAACAATCTGCATTGTACCAGATTTGGGAGGTTTTCCTCCGTCTACAGCGCTCAGTGTGAGTTGGATCACGGGCTGTTTCTCTCGATCTAAAGATTTCTGCAGCACTAATTCAGCAGACACACTCTGTTCTCCTCCGCTCTGTACATCGAGAGAAAAGTGCTCATTCGGACTGAGTTTGTAGCTCTTTACCGTATTAACTCCAACATCACTATCAAATGCTCTGTTTAACGGAAACCTCTCCCCCGGAAAAGCGGATTCGCTGACATTCAGATGTGTTACTGATGTCCGAAATACGGGTGCATTATCATTAATGTCAATAACATTTATTTCAAATCGGTAAATATTCAATGGTGAGCTAATCATGGCTTCTAAAGGCAGAGAACATTTAATATTCTGTTCGCAAATCTCCTCTCGATCAATTCTCTCTCTGACATGGAGAATTCCAGTTTTAGTATTAATATCGAAATACCTCTTGTTCGGTCCCGGAACAATATGAAACCCTCGAACCTCAATGTCCTGAATATTCAGATTTAAATCCTTCACCAAATTGCCAATTGTAGTGCCTGTGTTTGCTTCCTCCGTCACTGAATACACCAGCTGTCCGCCCGCTATATTCCAAAGCCAACACAAAAAGTACACAGAAATCCAAACCCGGAATCTTGATTGCCCTTTGGATGCCATTGTCTCTAAATCTTCTGAATATGCCAAACTCATAAAAATCCGACAGCATAGTATCGGAGGAAACGTTCACACGAAATCACGCATAACAGCAGCTTCCAGACATAATGGCGAATTCTGAACAAAGCATCTCTGCTCCGGAAGCTACAAAATGAGGCGGAGCTTAATGGAGTCATGTAAAATTATTGTGTAAAATGAAAGACTACTGACATCGTGCGGACATCTGCAAACCACACTTTTTCTAATTGAAATATTTTGATTTGATTAAATTATTGGTTATATGAGCATACAATATATTTAATGTGTCCACATCATACTGGCTATCGTAAAAAAAAGGGGGGGGGGGGGGTACAAGACAGGTTAAGAAGACCGGAAACAGATATATTAGTTCTTTTGCAGGGGTTACCAAAAGGTTTGTTGTTGTTGTTGTTGTTGTTTGTTTGTTTTTTTGCCAGCTGAGCACTTTGGCTTTGATTATTTACTTAAAATAGCCCCTGCGATTTTAAGTAAACATTTCAATAACCCAATGGCACATTTTGTTGCATTTCTATTTCAAAACCATTTATTTTATTAACAACTTTAAAGTTTTTTTATCAGAATAAGTTTACATAGCTATTGGTATTCGAGATTCAAAATGCCATGAAAATTTAATCACGATTATAGTAACCAAAATGAACAGAGTTATCAGTATCATCACTGTATTGTTCAAATGTGCTGGAAATGTTTAAGTACTCACACACAGAGAATTTTTCTGAAAATCAACAAATTTTAAACAAATAAAAAATAATGGTTCGGTGACTTGCAGCATAAAATGTATTCGGCTAGCATTTATCACGTTCAAAAAAAAAAAAAAAAAAAAAAAAAAAAAAAAAAATATATATATATATATATATATATATATATAAATATATATATATACAATTTCAGGCTTTATATATATATATATATATATATATATATATATATATATATATATATATATATATATATATATATATATATATATATATAATTTTTTTTTTTTATTATTTTTTTTTTAAAGAAAAGGATTAGTCAAAATTATACATTGTAGGAATTTTATCTGCTTCATAAACAATTCTACATACTCTATTATTATGTTTTCCATTTACAAATTAAGAGTTACATAATATTTTGGTCCAAAACCACCAAACAAAAACATCAGACAGGCTGAATAAAAGCATATATTCACTGTCTGATAGCAGGTGATTATGAAATAGCAGAAAAGAGCGGTTTTCACGTAACATTTGCTAACAAAGCAGCGTGATTTTTTTCAAAATGATTTATTAAATTATATTATTATGATTTATTTATTTTTAATGAATAGCTTTTCAAACACTTAAGAACCCCTTGATGAACCCCTAGATACGAACATTTGCGTTTTCAGCACCATGGACAGAGTTTGTCAGTAGGCTACGAAAGATAAAACTGCAGTTTAAACCTTCACGCAACCAGAGTATATTAATTTAGGGAGAAATAAAGTAAAACTAATTCTTATTTCCCATCAAACCTTAAATAAAATCCCCTAAATAAGCAATACAGAGTGAGACAATGTCGAAGTAGAAACAGCAGCTCTAAATAAAGCTCACATAATATAATCATCTTACCTTTTCTTTATTAGGAAATGTTTGTGTTCTTGTAAAAGTGTCTCCTCCATTAATACTGATCAGTTCTGCATCTGCAGGCGGAAATTGCGCAGGGAAAACCACTACGTCACTCTTCAGTGTGTCGGAGCTAAAACACACGTCATACTGCTGAGCAGATTTGGAGTAAAACCAGCTCCCATCAGGGTGAGTGGTGATCATCGGGGCGCTGTACCTGTCCAAACTGCTGTCTGTCCTGTGGCATTTTACAGCTATCAAACTGATGAGACTCAGGAAAAAGATGACGGACACGCACACAATGGCGATCAGCAAATACAGATTTAAATCCGAGAAACTCTCCTCCTTTATCGGCGCGTGTCTGAACGGAGTCTTGACGTCACCTGCGCTTTCAGCAACCACAACATCAATAGACACAGTCGCTGACAGTGAGGGCTCTCCATTATCACAAACCAAAATGACCAGCGGGTGAGTTTTCAGGTCATTGTCACTCATTCTCCTCTTAGTCCTGATCTCCCCGCTGCTGGTTCCGACTCGGAACAGATTGTTTCCTTTGGGTTCAGAGATGTGGTAAGACAGCAGCGCATTGTAACCAGAATCTGCATCTACAGCCCTGATCTTGGCCACAAAGTAGCCCGCATCAGCAGAATAGGGAATGTTCTCCGTGTTAACGGAACCGAGCTCGGAATAGGGCGCGAGAATCCCGGGACTGTTGTCATTCTCATCCAGGATAAAAACATTGACAGTCACGTTACTGCTGAGCGGAGGAACACCAGAGTCTGTGGCCTGAACTTTAAAATAAAATGTTTTTATCTCTTCATAGTTAAACGACTGTAAACTGTGTATATCTCCACTCTCAGAGTTTATGTTGATCATGGATGTTACTGGGCCGCTTTTTGAGCTTTCTAGTAAAGAATACGTTATCCGAGCATTATCACCTACATCAGGATCAAAAGCAGATACTGTATGAATAACAGCTCCAGTCTGACTGTTCTCTTTCACATAAACATTAATGACGGGCTCTGGAAAGCGCGGCGCGTTGTCATTCACATCAGAAACGTGTACAGTAATGACACTGGTGCTAGAGAGAGGCGGAGTCCCTTCATCAGTAGCTGTGATAGTCACGTTATACTCAGACGCGTGCTCTCTGTCTAGAGGTCCGTTAACAACTAAAGTATAATAATTCTTGTACGACTTCTGAACTTTAAAAGGAGCAGAGCCCTGAATGTTCAAAGTTACCTGTCCGTTTTTACCAGCATCACTATCAGTTACAGTAATCATTCCAACCATTGTGTCAATTGGAGCATCTTCTTTTACACTGTTAACCAAAGATGTTACAGAAATTTTTGGAACATTATCGTTAATGTCAACAATTTCCAGTAGCACTTTACAAAGAGCGGCTCTAGGTTTATGCCCTTTATCTTTTGCTTGCACACGGAGCTCCACCGCATTTTTTCTTTCGTAATCGACATCACCTTTCACTGTAATCTCGCCAGTTTCAGGATTTATTGAAAATGAATCGACATTTTTATCATTATCTTGGTTAATTAAACCATAAACAATCTGACCATTTACACCCTCATCTGGGTCACTGGCCTGAACTGTAACAACAGGGGTACCGGGTGGCGAGTTTTCATTTACGAGAGCTTTATACAATGATTTACTGAAAACAGGAATGTTGTCGTTAACATCTTCAACATTTACAATTATTTGCATTGTTCCTGATCTCGGAGGTTTTCCTCCATCTACAGCGATGAGTGTGAGCTGAACAAATGGCTGTTTTTCTCGATCTAAAGCTTTCTGCAGCACTAATTCAGCAGACACACTCGGATCTCCTCCGCTCTGAACATCGAGAGAAAAGTGGTCATTCGGACTCAGTTTGTAGCTCTTTACCGAATTACTGCCCACATCTGCGTCAAACGCGCTCGGCAGTGCGAACTGCTCCCCTGGAAAAGCTGATTCTGAAATATTTAGTGTTGTCTTTGATATACGAAATAATGGTGGATTATCATTAATATCTAGTACGTTTACCTCAAATCTATATATATTCAAAGGCGAGTTAACAATTGCTTCTAAAGGTACTGAACACTTCACATTCTGCTCACATAGCTCCTCTCGGTCTATTTTCTCCTTAACGTGAAGAACACCCGTCTTTAAATTCAAATCGAAATACCTTCGGTTGGATTCCGAAACGATTTGAAATCCACGTCTTTCAATGTCCTGTAAATTCATGTTAAAATCCTTAGCTAAATTTCCAATTGCCGTGCCAGGGTTTACCTCCTCCGTTATGGAATAAACAATCTGCCCATCTGTAATAATCCCGAATCGAAGAAACGCACTGAAAAATATCCACACGTTCAAAATATGTCCCTCTGTTAAAGCCATTTTACCAAACATTGCCGTGTATGTTAAATCACCGAAATTCTTCCGCATGACTGTAAAATGCTTTCTGCTAAATCCACGAGTGGACTGTTTCCCAGAACAATGGCGTATGACTAACAAAGCCCATATCCAGGAAGACAGAACATGAAAAATAGGAGGAGCCCAATCTTGTCAGGAATGCAAAAACAACGAGCAGATACTGACATCGCGAGGATAAAACGGAGCATCACATCAAGAAAAAAAAGAAACAAAATGTTTCAACCAACTAGATGGATGGATGGATAGAAAAGTCAAATGTTTACTCAAACAGCACAACGAGACACAAAAATAAAAACTACTGGAAGGAAGCAAAGCCTAATTAATGCAGACGAAAAGTGGCTTTAAAAAACTTGATACGTGTGTAAAGAGAAAGTTTGCTCTGCATGCCTCTTAAATTAAACAGTTTACATTCAGCTAAATGTATCCCCTTGTACGAAAAAAAGTAGACTGATTGATTGATTGTTTGTATTACATAAATAAAATTAAATATTTAGTTCCAAGATAAAAACGCATTACACGTGTTATAAGAAAGGACAAGAAACGGTAACACTTTAGAATAAGGTTCCATTAGTTAATGTTAGTTAATGTATTAATTAACATGAACAAACAATGAATAATACATTTATTACTGTATTTATTCATCTTCGTTAATGTTAGTTAATGAAAATACAGTTATTCATTGTTAGTTCATGGTAATTCACAGTGCATTAACTAATGTTAACAAGCACAACTTTTGATTTAAATAATGCATTAGTAAATGTTGAAATTAACATGAACTAAGACTTATAAATGATGTAGAAGGATTGTTCTTGCTTAGTTCATGTTAACGAAAGTAGTTAACTAACATTAACTAATGGAACCTTATTCTAAAGTGTTACCCAAGAAACTGTTACCTTTGGATGCAAACTGTTCAGCAGCACGATGAGCTCCAGTTATAAACAACAATAAACAATGTAGAACAATGCAATGTTCATCATGTCTATCGTGTTTCATCGGCACTCAAATCAGCTAAAACCTACAATATTTGTAACTATACACTAAATATTAAATAATCTAGACAGCAGAAAGAAGGACAATTATATATTTAACTCAAAACCATAACACTTAATTTACCAGTGAAACGAAATATGTAATCATTTATCTTACCTTTTCTTTATTAGGAAGTGTTTGTGTTCTTGTAAAAGTGTCTCCTCCATTAATACTGATCAGTTCTGCATCTGCAGGCGGAAATGACGCAGGGAAAACCACTACGTCACTCTTCAGTGTGTCGGAGCTAAAACACACGTCATACTGCTGAGCAGATTTGGAGTAAGACCAGCTCCCATCAGGATGAGTGGTGATCATAGGGGCACTGTACCTGTCCAAACTGCTGTCTGCCCTGTGGCATTTTACAGCTATCAAACTGATGAGACTCAGGAAAAAGATGACGGACACGCACACAATGGCGATCAGCAAATACAGATTTAAATCCGAGAAACTCTCCTCCTTTATCGGCGCGTGTCTGAACGGAGTCTTGACGTCACCTGCGCTTTCAACAACCACAACATCAATAGACACAGTCGCTGACAGTGAGGGATCTCCATTATCACAAACCAAAATGACCAGCGGGTGAGTTTTCAGGTCATTGTCACTCATTCTCCTCTTAGTCCTGATCTCCCCGCTGCTGGTTCCGACTCGGAACAGATTGTTTCCTTTGGGTTCAGAGATGTGGTAAGACAGCAGCGCATTGTAACCAGAATCTGCATCTACAGCCCTGATCTTGGCCACAAAGTAGCCCGCATCAGCAGAATAGGGAATGTTCTCCGTGTTAACGGAACCGAGCTCGGAATAGGGCGCGAGAATCCCGGGACTGTTGTCATTCTCATCCAGGATAAAAACATTGACAGTCACGTTACTGCTGAGCGGAGGAACACCAGAGTCTGTGGCCTGGACTTTAAACTCAAACGTTTTTATCTCTTCATAGTTAAACGACTGTAAACTGTGTATATCTCCATTCTCAGAGTTTATGTTGATCATGGATGTTACTGGGTCGCTTTTTGAACTTTCTAGTAAAGAATATGTTATCCGAGCATTATCACCTACATCAGGATCAAAAGCAGATACTGTCTGAATAACAGCTCCAATCTGACTGTTCTCTTTCACATAAACATTAATGACGGACTCTGGAAAGCGCGGCGCGTTGTCATTCACATCAGAAACGTGTACAGTAATGACACTGGTGCTAGAGAGAGGCGGAGTCCCTTCATCAGTAGCTGTGATAGTCACGTTATACTCAGACGCGAGCTCTCTGTCTAATGGCCCGTCTACAATCAGAGAATATTTATTCTTATAAGTATTCTGTATACAAAAAGGTGCAGAATATTGTATTTTAAGAATAACTGCACCGTTTTTTCCCGCGTCTTTGTCTTTCACGCTGATCAATCCCACCATTGTACCTGCAGCAGCGTCCTCTCTCACTGTTTCAGTAAGAGATGTTACTGAAAGTTCAGGTACATTATCATTAACATCAATAATTTCAACTAATACTTTGCAATATGCAGCCCTTGGTTTCGGGCCTTTATCTTTAGCTTGGACACGAATTTCTACGGCATTCCTTGCTTCGTAATCAATATTCCCTTTAATAGAAATTATGCCACTGACAGAATCAATGGTAAAAGCGTTAGCAATATTGTCATCGTCATCACTGCGAATAAATGAATAAATTTTTTCTCCATTCAAACCCTCGTCAGCGTCACTAGCATGGACGGTGACAACAGAAGTGCCAGGATGCGCATTTTCCATTACTCTTGTTTTGTAAAGAGATTTACTAAATACAGGGATGTTATCGTTTGCATCCTCCACATTAATAATAATTTGTGTAGTTCCGGATTTTGGAGGTTTTCCTCCGTCTACAGCGGTCAATGTGAGCTGAAGAACAGGCTGTTTCTCTCGGTCTAAAGCTTTCTGCAGCACTAATTCAGCGGACACACTCTGTTCTCCTCCGCTTTGAACATCCAGAGAAAAATGTTCACTCGGACTCAGCTTGTAGCTCTTCACCGAATTACTGCCCACATCCGCATCAAACGCACTTGGTAATGTAAATCTCTCACCCGGGAAAGCTGATTCTGCGATATTTAGCTCTGTCTTTGGTGACTTAAAGGTAGGAATATTATCGTTTATGTCTAAAACATTCACCTCAAGTCGATACATGTTTAAGGGGGAATTAACAATAGCCTCTAATTCCAGAGAGCATTTGCTGCTTCTTCCGCATAACTGTTCTCTGTCTATTGTCTCTTTGACGAGAAGAACACCACTTTTTAAATTAATACTGAAATACCTTTTGTTTGGGCCTGAAACGATCTGAAGCCTTCGATGCTCTAATTCTTGAAGATTTAGATTCAAATCTTTTGCTATATTTCCCACTGTAGTTCCCGGATCAGCCTCCTCCGATACCGAATACACGATCTGCCCATCAGTAATATTCCAAACTGAAAACATTGCAATAAAATACATCGACCATTTAAATCCATGTTTCGACATTTTTATAATTCCTTCCATAAATTAATCTCATCCATTCGGTGATTTAACAACACGACGTCGTAATTCCGCACAGCTCCAGCAAAAACATAGACAGTAAAGTGGCCTTTGGTGAACAAAAGCCCCACGTGATTAACTGAACCCTCCCTAACAGAGGAGGAGCTTTGCATTGCTGGGGTGAGAGACATCCCGGTCTCTAACGACACCGCGCGGACAAATAGAGGCGAAGAAGATAATCCAGTACAAAGAGACCGAATGTTTTACAATCACAATAGAAGAATTTAAAACTATTTAAATTTATCATTGTATTATTGTACAATGTTATTAATGGATGATTACAATTCAGCAAAAAAAAAAAAAAAAACAAACAAAAAAAAAAAAACTGTATACTCTTTTATATTGTAAGCTTTGTCAGTTCACACTGCATTTCAAGAAAATCAATACCGGGGAAAATTAAGTTTCATTACATATAAAAAGCCATACCAAACTTGTCAAAAACATGTTTTTCTCTGTCTTTCTCTTTTTAATTTTTTTTTTTTTTTATTTAATTATATGTATGTTTGATTTTATTTATTTATTTATTTTCTGTATTGCATCATATAAATGTTGTTATTCTCAAGGCAAGAAAAAAAATAGAATTTGCCATCGAAGATGACTAAATCTGCTTTCTTGATGTTTAGGCACGAGTTGTTCAGTACCACAAACAGCTCCAAATACATATGAGAAATAAACGCATTGTAAAACAATAATGTCCACTGTGCGAAAAATCTTTATCTGTACTCTAAGTGAATAACTAGAATATTTTATAAACACAAGCAAAACAATACATGACCAAAACAACAGAAAGGACAGCAGATAGCTATGTAGCTCGAAAACGAAACAAGCACCTCATTCGCCACAATTTATTCATGGCAATTTAAGATATTTGCGTCTTTAGCACCACGGACAGAGGGCATAAAATAAAATAAAATAAAATAAAATAAAATAAAATAAATATATAAATAAATAAATAAACACATTTAGAAAGAAAACTAAAAGATAGTGATTCATAATTTCCTCCCCTCAATCTTAAAATTGAAAAAACAAAGACACCCAGCAAGAAGAATTCAAAAGAAGAGGCATCAGCTCTAAACCACAGTGAAGAGGAAAATGCGTTTCCATCACTTTTAATAAAAAAATATCTTACCTTTTCTTTATTAGGAAGTGTTTGTGTTCTTGTAAAAGTATCTCCTCCATTAATACTGATCAGTTCTGCATCTGCAGGCGGAAATGGCGCAGGGAAAACCACTACGTCACTCTTCAGTGTGTCGGAGCTAAAACATACGTCATACTGCTGAGCAGATTTGGAGTAAGACCAGCTCCCATCAGGGTGAGTGGTGATCATCGGGGCACTGTACCTGTCCCAACTGCTGTCTGTCCTGTGGCATTTTACAGCTATCAAACTGACGAGACTCAGGAAAAAGATGACGGACACGCACACAATGGCGATCAGCAAATACAGATTTAAATCCGAGAAACTCTCCTCCTTTATCGGCGCGTGTCTGAACGGAGTCTTGACGTCACCTGCGCTTTCAACAACCACAACATCAATAGACACAGTCGCTGACAGTGAGGGCTCTCCGTTATCACAAACCAAAATGATCAGCGGGTGAGTTTTCAGGTCATTGTCACTCATTCTCCTCTTAGTCCTGATCTCCCCGCTGCTGGTTCCGACTCGGAACAGATTGTTTCCTTTGGGTTCAGAGATGTGGTAAGACAGCAGCGCATTGTAACCAGAATCTGCATCTACAGCCCTGATCTTGGCCACAAAGTAGCCCGCATCAGCAGAATAGGGAATGTTCTCCGTGTTAACGGAACCGAGCTCGGAATAGGGCGCGAGAATCCCGGGACTGTTGTCATTCTCATCCAGGATAAAAACATTGACAGTCACGTTACTGCTGAGCGGAGGAGCACCAGAGTCTGTGGCCTGAACTTTGAACTCAAACGTTTTTATCTCTTCATAGTTAAACGACTGTAAACTGTGTATATCTCCATTCTCAGAGTTTATGTTGATCATGGATGTTACTGGGCCGCTTTTTGAGCTTTCTAGTAAAGAATATGTTATCCGAGCATTATCACCTACATCAGGATCAAAAGCAGATACTGTCTGAATAACAGCTCCAATCTGACTGTTCTCTTTCACATAAACATTAATGACGGGCTCTGGAAAGCGCGGCGCGTTGTCATTCACATCAGAAACGTGTACAGTAATGACACTGGTGCTAGAGAGAGGCGGAGTCCCTTCATCAGTAGCTGAGATAGTCACGTTATACTCAGACGCGCGCTCTCGGTCTAAAGGACCGTCTACAATCAGAGAATATTTATTCTTATAAGTGTTTTGTAATAGAAACGGAAGGGGGTCAATTATTTTCAATTTTACAGATCCATTTTCGCCAGAATCGTCATCTTTTACTGTAATTAGACCGACCATTGTCCCCTTCGGCGAATCCTCCCTCACAACATTAACAAGAGAAGTTACAGATATTTCAGGAATATTGTCGTTAACGTCCAATATTTCGACCAATACTTTACAATGAGCTACTCTTGGTGTCGAGCCTTTGTCTCTCGCTTGAACCCGAATTTCTATACCATTGTTTGACTCGTGGTCTAATTTACCATGTACTGTTATTTCACCAGATATTTGATTGATTGCAAACGACTCTATATTTTTATCATTAACATGTTTAATAAAAGAATAGACAATTTCTCCATTTAGACCAGCGTCTGCATCTCTCGCGTTTACAGTGATAACGGAAGTTCCAATGGAAGCATTTTCTGGAATTCGCGCTTTGTAAAGTGACTTTGTGAAAACAGGAATATTATCGTTCACATCTATGATATTTACAATTATATTTATTGTTCCGGATTTTGGAGATTTTCCTCCGTCTACAGCGGTCAGTGTGAGCTGGAGAACAGGCTGTTTCTCTCGATCTAAACCTTTCTGTAGCACTAATTCAGCAGACACACTCTGTTCTCCTCCGCTCTGAACATCGAGAGAAAAATGTTCATTTGGACTCAGTTTGTAGCTCTTTACCGAATTACTGCCCACATCTGCGTCAAACGCATTTGGTAATGAATACCTTTCCCCTATAAATGCAGCTTCAGATACATTTATTTGTAAAGATGAAGAGTGAAATGTGGGAGAATTATCGTTTATGTCCAATACATTTACTTCAAACCGATGCATGTTTAATGGCATATTAACAATGGCTTCCAATTCTAAAGTACATTTTAAGCTATGTCCACATAGCTCCTCTCTGTCTACTTTGTCTTTCATATGAAGTATTCCAGTTTTCAAATTAACATCAAAATACCTCTTGTTGGGCCCAGAAGCAATCTGAAATCCACGGTTTTCCAGTTCTTGCAAATTAAGGTTTAAATCTTTTACTATATTGCCAACTGTAGTCCCTGGACTGGCCTCCTCCAACACAGAATACACAGTCTGACCGTAAGATATCATCGGAAGGAAAAAAAATACAGTCACATATATCCACAATATATTTCGTTTCCTTAGTGAATTCGCCATGATCCGTCACCGTCACATCCAAAGGAAAACGAAAAACATCCGTACACCGGTGTAGCAAAATAAACCACGGTCTGGACTGGGAGTCAGAAAATCTCTGTTGAGGCTTCTCACGAACAAAGCACTGCTCCAGCCCAAATGCCCTGCCCCCAAACGGGGAGGAGACTCGCAGAGAATAAAAAAAGAACATTTTAGCGAAGATCGCTAATGACACCTTGTGGATATACATGGGTAGGATGGGACAGAAAATAATATATTGAATATATTTGAAGTGCAATATAATTTTTGAAGTGCAATAGACTTATATATACACGCAAAGCGAAATAACTGCACAAAAGCAACAATAAACAATATAAAATAAATCAAGCTGTCGGTGTAAAATGCATTTAAATGTTATTTATGGTCCACGCTATCAGCACCATGGACAGTTCAAACTTTGTGGGGGACAAAACGGGGAAGACACCAAATGAAAATTAAAAGATGTAGTTCATATTGTCAATGTAAATGAGAATCAAAGAAAGTAATTGTCAACAATATAAAAAAGGTTTTAAATGTGTTTTGACTTCAGCGTTTTCAGCACCATGGACAGAATGCATCAGAGCTGAAGACGAAAAAAAAGCATGTTAAACCATTAAGCAGCAGAAATAGTTTATTTTAAGGAGAAAATGGAAATGGTTGATGCTTATTTTTCCCTCAATGTGTGTGTGGGTGTGTACTGTGCAAAGTCTTAGGCCACTAGTATTTTCACCAAAAAAATAAAAAAAATAATATATATATATATATATATATGTTTAAGTCAGTTGTTTATACATTTTGCTGTAGTAAATAACAGTTTACATTTCTAAACATTATTTTTGCCATTAATTCTAATAATCCAGTGAGATTTTTGTTTGCAAAAGGAGTCAACAGCCAGTGCTCCACACAGAGATCTGATATCACTATCATACAGTCTGTCAGGAATAACAAAGAAACAGATCAAACTGAGACAGACTAAATCCAGAAGGACTGTGGCAATGTCTCCAAGACACTTCAAGAAACCTACCTGCAAAGCTACCTGAAAAACAATGCACAAGTGCATCTGAGACAAAAGCTTTTTAACACATAGTGCAGTCACAGCAAATGTTGATTTAATTTAGCTAAGTTAATAGAAAAATATATATATTTATGGCATTATTTTTTTGATGGCATCGTCACTTTATAGCGTTGCAGGTTTCTGGAAGTATTTTGGAGACATTGCCACAGTTCTTCTGGATTTAGTCTGTCTCAGTTTGTTCTGTTTCTTTGTTACAGACTGTATGATGGTGAGATAAGATCTCTGTGTAGAGCACTGGCTGTTGACTCCTTTTGCAAACAAAAATCTCACTGGATTACAACAATTAAAGGAAAAAATAATGTTTAGATGTGTAAACTGATATTTACTACTGACACACTATAGCAAAACATAGAAATAACTGACTTAAAAATATTTTTTGTTGTTGTTTATGAAAATACTAGTGACATAAGATTTTTGGACAGTACAGTATGTATGTATTTATGTAAGAAAAAGAAAGAGCAGCTCTAAACCACAGCATACAAAATAGTGCTTTACTCGCTTTCAATTGAAATATCTTACCTTTTCTTTATTGGGAAGTGTTTGTGTTCTGGTAAATGTGTCTCCTCCATTAATACTGATCAGTTCTGCATCTGCAGGCGGAAATGACGCAGGGAAAACCACTACGTCACTCTTCAGTGTGTCGGAGCTAAAACACACGTCATACTGCTGAGCAGATTTGGAGTAAGACCAGCTCCCATCAGGATGAGTGGTGATCATAGGGGCACTGTACCTGCCCAAACTGCTGTCTGTCCTGTGGCATTTTACAGCTATCAAACTGACGAGACTCAGGAAAAAGATGACGGACACGCACACAATGGCGATCAGCAAATACAGATTTAAATCCGAGAAACTCTCCTCCTTTATCGGCACGTGTCTGAACGGAGTCTTGACGTCACCTGCGCTTTCAACAACCACAACATCAATAGACACAGTCGCTGACAGTGAGGGCTCTCCGTTATCACAAACCAAAATGATCAGCGGGTGAGTTTTCAGGTCATTGTCACTCATTCTCCTCTTAGTCCTGATCTCCCCGCTGCTGGTTCCGACTCGGAACAGATTGTTTCCTTTGGGTTCAGAGATGTGGTAAGACAGCAGCGCATTGTAACCAGAATCTGCATCTACAGCCCTGATCTTGGCCACAAAGTAGCCCGCATCAGCAGAATAGGGAATGTTCTCCGTGTTAACGGAACCGAGCTCGGAATAGGGCGCGAGAATCCCGGGACTGTTGTCATTCTCATCCAGGATAAAAACATTGACAGTCACGTTACTGCTGAGCGGAGGAACACCAGAGTCTGTGGCCTGAACTTTAAACTCAAACGTTTTTATCTCCTCATAGTTAAACGACTGTAAACTTTGTATATCTCCATTCTCAGAGTTTATGTTGATCATGGATGTTACTGGGCCGCTTTTTGAGCTTTCTAGTAAAGAATATGTTATCCGAGCATTATCACCTACATCAGGATCAAAAGCAGATACTGTATGAATAACAGCTCCAATCTGACTGTTCTCTTTCACATAAACATTAATGACGGGCTCTGGAAAGCGCGGCGCGTTGTCATTCACATCAGAAACGTGTACAGTAATGACACTGGTGCTAGAGAGAGGCGGAGTCCCTTCATCAGTAGCTGAGATAGTCACGTTATACTCAGACGCGAGCTCTCTGTCTAGAGGTCCATCCACCACTAGAGAATAATAATTTTTGTAATTCGTCTCAAGTTTAAAAGGCACTTTGTTGGACACAAGGCAATTAACCATACCGTTTTTGCCGCCGTCCCTGTCAATCACTGACACAAGAGCGACAGCAGTGCCAATACTGGCATCCTCTTTCACTGTACCGAGAAGTGACGTCACTGTTATCTCTGGCTCGTTGTCATTAATATCCAGCACCTCCAGCAGGACTTTGCAGTGCGTGGACATCGGAGGCTGTCCTTTATCACTGGCCTGTGCGCGGATCTCAAATGCATTGTTCTCCTCGAAATCTATATTGCCTTTAACTGTGATAACACCAGTATTTGGGTCAATATCAAAAATGTCTAAAATGTGATCTTGATCTGTCTCTCTAAGTGAGTAAACGATCTCACTATTTGATCCTTCATCTTTGTCTGTTGCGTTTATAATTATTACCGTGGTACCAATTGGCAGGTTTTCAACAAGACTAGCTTTATACAAGGGGCGACTAAATTCAGGAGCGTTATCATTATTATCTAAAACTCGAATGATTATCTGAGACGTGCCTGATTTTGGAGGACTTCCTCCATCTGCAGCAGTAAGCGTGAGCTGGATCACAGGTTGTTCCTCTCGGTCTAACGCTTTTTGCAGAACCAGCTCGGCAGAGACTCTCTGATCTCCTAATTTGTGCACAGCTAAAGAAAAATAGTCATTTTGGCTTAATTTATATGTGCTCACAGTATTTTTTCCTACATCCGTATCAGACGCATAAGAGAGAGGAAATTTTACGCCTCGTAATGTGTTCTCGGCGACGTCTAAATACTGAGTTTTAGCACTAAAAGATGGGGCATTATCGTTTACATCCAGAATATTAATTTCTATTTGATAAAGCTTCAGTGGATTGTTGATAACTGCTTCTACACTGAGAGTACATTTTGGTGCTTTAGCACAAAGCTCCTCTCTGTCTATTCTTTCGCTCACATACAAGAAGCCAGTTTTTAGATTTACCTCGAAATATTTTTTCTTGGATCCCGTGACAATCTGAAACATGCGCGACTCCAGTTCCTGAACATTAAGGTTGAGATCCTTAGCGATATTTCCCACTGATGTTCCCGGATTCACCTCCTCTGAAACAGAATAAGAGAGCTGCCCTGACACCGCGTCCCAACAACACTCCAAAACAACGAGAACGATACAGGCCACAATAGATTTCCTTCTGTACGACGAGAACATTATTACATCCAGTGAATCCCGTGAAATGATCCGCGAAATAAAAGACGGTATTCCGAGTTCAACAATGCGAATAAAGGAATATTAGACAATATTCCATTTTTGGGACGAGAAAAAAACGAGGCCTCCGTACTCTTTCTCATACGTCCAGTCTGTCTGAAACAAAGCCCTGTGAAATCTCCTCCCCACTAAAACCGGGAGGGGCTTCCAGACACGGTACACAGTTCGAGATTCAACGGGCTATAGTGACACCACGCGGATTTATAAATTGATATCCACCAAAAACCTTAATAATATCACAAACAGATCATCATATACAATTGTAGTTCTTCTTCTTTTTTTTCTTTTTTTTTTTTATTCTACAAAAAAATAATCAGTTTTTTTTCTGTGTATCCCATATATGAAAGGATATGGGGACATTTCCGTCATCAAAACAAACACTAGTTTGCATTAGCATATTCTGTATCTCAATATATATTCTTAAGACTTAACTAGATTTCACTATGGGAAACATGCAGTTCTAATATTCAACTCTCTTAGATTACTGCAAGGATGACTTTGCATAACTAAATTTTGTATGTAACAAATACATTAATACTGTTATAAATTAATTTTAAACTAAGATCATTTAAATTATTCATTCTTACAGTATAGCTATCATTTCACACTAAGCACAGTACATCAATAAATTTAACATTATTGAACAGAAGAAACATACGTAGTTGCAGCGATGTTCATCAAAAAGACCACGACAAGTTCAGAACCACGGACAGCTCCACAAAAGCGCTAAAATTTGGTCTTATGTAGTAATGATAATATATTAATCGATTGCAATAAGTCTGTTTACTTCAGAGAGAGAGAGATAGAGAGAGAGAAACCTTAAGCCACTTTCAACATTTTAAGTCTCAGAAACTTGTAGTTGTCTGCCAATAAAACGAGATCAATGCGAGGAAACACCAGAAGTCACACTAACTTTACAAAACAAAAACAAAGAATCGCAATGAAAATAATTTAATCTCTTACCTTTTCTTTATTAGGAAGTGTTTGTGTTCTGGTAAATGTGTCTCCTCCATTAATACTGATCAGTTCTGCATCTGCAGGCGGAAATGGCGCAGGGAAAACCACTACGTCACTCTTTAGTGTGTCGGAGCTAAAACACACGTCATACTGCTGAGCAGATTTGGAGTAAGACCAGCTCCCATCAGGATGAGTGGTGATCATAGGGGCACTGTACCTGTCCAAACTGCTGTCTGTCCTGTGGCATTTTACCGCTATCAAACTGATGAGACTCAGGAAAAAGATGACGGACACGCACACAATGGCGATCAGCAAATACAGATTTAAATCCGAGAAACTCTCCTCCTTTATCGGCGCGTGTCTGAACGGAGTCTTGACGTCACCTGCGCTTTCAACAACCACAACATCAATAGACACAGTCGCTGACAGTGAGGGCTCTCCGTTATCACAAACCAAAATGACCAGCGGGTGAGTTTTCAGGTCATTGTCACTCATTCTCCTCTTAGTCCTGATCTCCCCGCTGCTGGTTCCGACTCGGAACAGATTGTTTCCTTTGGGTTCAGAGATGTGGTAAGACAGCAGCGCATTGTAACCAGAATCTGCATCTACAGCCCTGATCTTTGCCACAAAGTAGCCCGCATCAGCAGAATAGGGAATGTTCTCCGTGTTAACGGAACCGAGCTCGGAATAGGGCGCGAGAATCCCGGGACTGTTGTCATTCTCATCCAGGATAAACACATTGACAGTCACGTTACTGCTGAGCGGAGGAACACCAGAGTCTGTGGCCTGAACTTTAAACTCAAACGTTTTTATCTCCTCATAGTTAAACGACTGTAAACTTTGTATATCTCCATTCTCAGAGTTTATGTTGATCATGGATGTTACTGGGCCGCTTTTCGAGCTTTCTAGTAAAGAATATGTTATCCGAGCATTATCACCTACATCAGGATCAAAAGCAGATACTGTATGAATAACAGCTCCAATCTGACTGTTTTCTTTCACATAAACATTAATGACGGGCTCTGGAAAGCGCGGCGCGTTGTCATTCACATCAGAAACGTGTACAGTAATGACACTGGTGCTAGAGAGAGGCGGAGTCCCTTCATCAGTAGCTGAGATAGTCACGTTATACTCAGACGCGAGCTCTCTGTCTAGAGGTCCATCCACCACTAGAGAATAATAATTTTTGTAATTCGTCTCAAGTTTAAAAGGCACTTTGTTGGACACAAGGCAATTAACTGCACCATTTTTACCGCCGTCCCTGTCAATCACTGACACGAGAGCGACAGCAGTGCCAATACTGGCGTCCTCTTTCACTGTACTGAGAAGTGACGTCACTGTTATCTCTGGCTCGTTGTCATTAATATCCAGCACCTCCAGCAGGACTTTGCAGTGCGTGGACACCGGAGGCTGTCCTTTATCACTGGCCTGTGCGCGGATCTCAAATGCATTGTTCTCCTCGAAATCTATATTGCCTTTAACTGTGATAACACCAGTATTTGGGTCAATATCAAAAATCTGTAGAATTTTATTCTGATCTCTTTTAATTATAGAATAAACAATATCGCTATTAGTACCTTCATCCAGGTCTGTCGCATTTAACACCACAATTGTCGTTCCGATGGGCACATTTTCTAAAACGGTTGTTTTGTATAAGGGCTTACTGAAAGCAGGTGCATTATCATTTATATCTAAAACTTTAATAATTATAAGAGATGTGCCTGTCTTAGAGGGTGTACCTCCGTCTACAGCGGTAAGCGTGAGCTGGATCACAGACTGTTTCTCTCGATCTAAAGCTTTTTGCAGTACTAACTCAGCAGACACACTCTGCTCTCCTCCTTTGTGCACAACTAATGAAAAATACTGGTTCGAGCTAAGTTTGTAATTATTTATTGAATTTTGTCCTACATCTGCGTCTGTAGCATGATGGAGAGGGAGTCTAACACCAAGTAGCGTGTTCTCCGCAATTTCCAGCGTTTGTGATTTCTCACTAAAAGATGGGGAATTATCGTTTACATCCACAATATTAATCTCTATTTGATAAAGCTTCAGTGGATTGTTGATAACTGCTTCTACACTGAGAGTACATTTAGGTGCTTTAGCACAAAGCTCCTCTCTGTCTATTCTTTCACTCACATAAAGAAACCCAGTTTTTAGATTTACCTCGAAATATTTTTTCTTGGATCCCGTGACAATCTGAAACATGCGCGACTCAAGTTCCTGAACATTAAGGTTGAGATCCTTAGCGATATTTCCCACTGATGTTCCCGGATTCACCTCCTCTGAAACAGAATAAGAGAGCTGCCCTGACACCGCGTCCCAACAACACTCCAAAACAACGAGCACGATACAGGCCACAATAGATTTCCTTCTGTACGACGAGAACATTATTACATCCAGTGAATCCCGTGAAATGATCCGCGAAATAAAAGACGGTATTCCGAGTTCAACAATGCGAATAAAGAAATATTAGACAATATTCCATTTTTGGGACGAGAAAAAAAACGAGGCCTCCGTACTCTTTCTCATACGTCCAGTCTGTCTGAAACAAAGCCCTGTGAAATCTCCTCCCCACTAAAACCGGGAGGGGCTTCCAGACACGGTACACAGTTCGAGATTCAACGGGCTATAGTGACACCACGCGGATTTATAAATTGATATCCACCAAAAACCTTAATAATATCACAAACAGATCATCATATACAATTGTAGTTATTCTTATTTTTTTTTTAATTAATTATATAGAAAAATCATTAGTTTTTTTTTCTGTGTATCCCATATATGAGAGGATATGGGGACATTTCCGTCATCAAAACAAACACTAGTTTGCATTAGCATATTCTGTATCTATATTTCATCTCAATATATATTAAGACATAACTAGATTTCACTATGGAAAACATGCAGTTCTCATATTCAACTTAGGGCTGCACGATTATGACAAAAATCATAATTGTCGATTATTCCCTTGAAATTGTAATTGCGATTATATATTACGATTAGCACAATTTAGATTTAATAATTTTTTTAATAGCTTTATGCCATTGTTTGAAGCCACTGCATGCCATATTGTTATATCAAAATAAACCAGCGGAAAACACTTTTTTTTAAGCCTCAAATATCATATGTGTATATATATATATATATATATATATATATATATATATATATATATATATATACAGTATTGTTCAAAATAATAGCAGTACAATGTGACTAACCAGAATAATCAAGGTTTTTCGTATATTTTTGTATTGCTACGTGGCAAACAAGTTACCAGTAGGTTCAGTAGATTCTCAGAAAACAAATGAGACCCAGCATTCATGATATGCACGCTCTTAAGGCTGTGCAATTGGGCAATTAGTTGAATTAGTTGAAAGGGGTGTGTTCAAAAAAATAGCAGTGTGGCATTCAATCACTGAGGTCATCAATTTTGTGAAGAAACAGGTGTGAATCAGGTGGCCCCTATTTAAGGATGAAGCCAACACTTGTTGAACATGCATTTGAAAGCTGAGGAAAATGGGTCGTTCAAGACATTGTTCAGAAGAACAGCGTACTCTGATTAAAAAGTTGATTAGAGAGGGGAAAACCTATAAAGAGGTGCAAAAAATGATAGGCTGTTCAGCTAAAATGATCTCCAATGCCTTAAAATGGAGAGCAAAACCAGAGAGACGTGGAAGAAAACGGAAGACAACCATCAAAATGGATAGAAGAATAACCAGAATGGCAAAGGCTCAGCCAATGATCACCTCCAGGATGATCAAAGACAGTCTGGAGTTACCTGTAAGTACTGTGACAGTTAGAAGACGTCTGTGTGAAGCTAATCTATTTTCAAGAATCCCCCGCAAAGTCCCTCTGTTAAAAAAAAAGGCATGTGCAGAAGAGGTTACAATTTGCCAAAGAACACATCAACTGGCCTAAAGAGAAATGGAGGAACATTTTGTGGACTGATGAGAGTAAAATTGTTCTTTTTGGGTCCAAGGGCCACAGGCAGTTTGTGAGACGACCCCCAAACTCTGAATTCAAGCCACAGTACACAGTGAAGACAGTGAAGCATGGAGGTGCAAGCATCATGATATGGGCATGTTTCTCCTACTATGGTGTTGGGCCTATTTATCGCATACCAGGGATCATGGATCAGTTTGCATATGTTAAAATACTTGAAGAGGTCATGTTGCCCTATGCTGAAGAGGACATGCCCTTGAAATGGTTGTTTCAACAAGACAATGACCCAAAACACACTAGTAAACGGGAAAAGTCTTGGTTCCAAACCAACAAAATTAATGTTATGGAGTGGCCAGCCCAATCTCCAGACCTTAATCCAATTGAGAACTTGTGGGGTGATATCAAAAATGCTGTTTCTGAAGCAAAACCAAGAAATGTGAATGAATTGTGGAATGTTGTTAAAGAATCATGGAGTGGAATAACAGCTGAGAGGTGCCACAAGTTGGTTGACTCCATGCCACACAGATGTCAAGCAGTTTTAAAAAACTGTGGTCATACAACTAAATATTAGTTTACTGATTCACAGGAATGCTAAATCCCAGAAAAAAAAATGTTTGTACAAAATAGTTTTGAGTTTGTACAGTCAAAGGTAGACACTGCTATTTTTTTGAACACACCCCTTTCAACTAATTGCCCAATTGCACAGCCTTAAGAGCGTGCATATCATGAATGCTGGGTCTTGTTTGTTTTCTGACAATCTACTGAACCTACTGGTAACTTGTTTGCCACGTAGCAATAAAAAATATACTAAAAACCTTGATTATTCTGGTTAGTCACATTGTACTGCTATTATTTTGAACAATACTGTATATATATATATATATATATATATATATATATATATATATATATATATATATATATATATATATATATATATATATATATATAATTATAATTATTATTTTATTTATTTATTTTTTCTGAGAAACCAAACCAAAGTAAATATATGCATGGTATTATGTTATATTAAAACAGAAATTCAAACAATTGGGAAAAAAACCCTTAAGATAATCTGTAGAGAGAACAACAACATATCTTATGCACACAGAATGATGTAAGTGAACTTTTTTTTGTATAATTGTGCCTTTAAACGATTACATAATTGTGTCATCTGTAATTGTAATTGCGATTACAAATTCGATTAATTGTGCAGCCCTAATTCAACTCTCTTAGATTATTGCAAAGGATAACTTTGTATAACTAAATTTTGTATGTAACAAATATAGAAATACTGTTATAAATTAATTTTAAACTAAGATCATTTAAATTATTCATTCTTACAGTATAGCTATCATTTCACACTTAGCACAGTACATCAGTAAATGTAGCACTACTGAACAGAAGAAACATACGTAGTTGCGGCGATGTTCATCAAAAAGACCACGACAAGTTCAGAACCACGGACAGCTCCACAAAAGCGCTAAAAGTTGGTCTTATGTAGTAATGATAATATATTAATCGACTGCAAATAAGTCTGTTTACTTCAGAGAAAGAGAGATATAGAGAGAGAAACTTTAAGCCACTTTCAACATTTTAAGTCTCAGAAACTTGTAGTTGTCTGCCAATAAAACGAGATCAATGCGAGGAAACTCCAGAAGTCACACTAACTTTACAAAACAAAAACAAAGAATCGCAATGCAAATCATTGAATCTCTTACCTTTTCTTTATTAGGAAGTGTTTGTGTTCTTGTAAAAGTGTCTCCTCCATTAATACTGATCAGTTCTGCATCTGCAGGCGGAAATGGCGCAGGGAAAACCACCACGTCACTCTTCAGTGTGTCGGAGCTAAAACACACGTCATACTGCTGAGCAGATTTGGAGTAAGACCAGCTCCCATCAGGATGAGTGGTGATCATAGGGGCAGTGTACCTGCCCAAACTGCTGTCTGTCCTGTGGCATTTTACAGCTATCAAACTGACGAGACTCAGGAAAAAGATGACGGACACGCACACAATGGCGATCAGCAAATACAGATTTAAATCCGAGAAACTCTCCTCCTTTATAGGCACGTGTCTGAACGGAGTCTTGACGTCACCTGCGCTTTCAACAACCACAACATCAATAGACACAGTCGCTGACAGTGAGGGCTCTCCGTTATCACAAACCAAAATGACCAGCGGGTGAGTTTTCAGGTCATTGTCACTCATTCTCCTCTTAGTCCTGATCTCCCCGCTGCTGGTTCCGACTCGGAACAGATTGTTTCCTTTGGGTTCAGAGATGTGGTAAGACAGCAGTGCATTGTAACCAGAATCTGCATCTACAGCCCTGATCTTGGCCACAAAGTAGCCCGCATCAGCAGAATAGGGAATGTTCTCCGTGTTAACGGAACCGAGCTCGGAATAGGGCGCGAGAATCCCGGGACTGTTGTCATTCTCATCCAGGATAAAAACATTGACAGTCACGTTACTGCTGAGCGGAGGAACACCAGAGTCTGTGGCCTGGACTTTAAACTCAAACGTTTTTATCTCCTCATAGTTAAACGACTGTAAACTTTGTATATCTCCATTCTCAGAGTTTATGTTGATCATGGATGTTACTGGGCCGCTTTTTGAGCTTTCTAGTAAAGAATATGTTATCCGAGCATTATCACCTACATCAGGATCAAAAGCAGATACTGTATGAATAACAGCTCCAATCTGACTGTTTTCTTTCACATAAACATTAATGACGGGCTCTGGAAAGCGCGGCGCGTTGTCATTCACATCAGAAACGTGTACAGTAATGACACTGGTGCTAGAGAGAGGCGGAGTCCCTTCATCAGTAGCTGAGATAGTCACGTTATACTCAGACGCGAGCTCTCTGTCTAGAGGTCCATCCACCACTAGAGAATAATAATGTTTGTAATTAGTCTCGAGTTTAAAAGGCACTTTGTTGGACACAAGGCAATTAACTGCACCATTTTTGCCGCCGTCCCTGTCAATCACTGACACGAGAGCGACAGCAGTGCCAATACTGGCGTCCTCTTTCACTGTACTGAGGAGTGACGTCACGGTTATCTCTGGCTCGTTGTCATTAATATCCAGCACCTCCAGCAGGACTTTGCAGTGCGTGGACATCGGAGGCTGTCCTTTATCACTGGCCTGTGCGCGGATCTCAAATGCATTGTTCTCCTCGAAATCTATATTGCCTTTAACTGTGATAACACCAGTATTTGGGTCAATATCAAAAATCTGTAGAACTTTATTCTGATCTCTTTTAATTATAGAATAAACAATATCGCTATTAGTACCTTCATCCAGGTCTGTCGCATTTAACACCACAATTGTCGTTCCGATTGGCACATTTTCTAAAACAGTCGTTTTATACAACGGCTTGCTAAAAACGGGAGTATTATCGTTATTATCCAAAACTTTAATAATTATAAGAGATGTGCCTGTCTTAGAGGGTGTACCTCCGTCTACAGCGGTAAGCGTGAGCTGGATCACAGGCTGTTTCTCTCGATCTAAAGCTTTCTGCAGCACTAACTCAGCAGACACACTCTGATCTCCTCCTTTGTGCACAGCTAAAGAAAAATACTCGTTCGAGCTAAGTTTGTAAGTGTTTATTGAATTTTTTCCAACATCTGTGTCTGTAGCATGATGGAGAGAGAACTTAACACCAGGCAGGGTGCTTTCTGCAATGTCTAACGTTTGTGATTTCTCACTAAAAGATGGGGAATTATCGTTTACATCCACAATATTAATCTCTATTTGATAAAGCTTCAGTGGATTGTTGATAACTGCTTCTACACTGAGAGTACATTTAGGTGCTTTAGCACAAAGCTCCTCTCTGTCTATTCTTTCGCTCACATACAAGAAGCCAGTTTTTAGATTTACCTCGAAATATTTTTTCTTGGATCCCGTGACAATCTGAAACATGCGCGACTCCAGTTCCTGAACATTAAGGTTGAGATCCTTAGCGATATTTCCCACTGATGTTCCCGGATTCACCTCCTCTGAAACAGAATAAGAGAGCTGCCCTGACACCGCGTCCCAACAACACTCCAAAACAACGAGCACGATACAGGCCACAATAGATTTCCTTCTGTACGACGAGAACATTATTACATCCAGTGAATCCCGTGAAATGATCCGCGAAATAAAAGACGGTATTCCGAGTTCAACAATGCGAATAAAGAAATATTAGACAATATTCCATTTTTGGGACGAGAAAAAAAACGAGGCCTCCGTACTCTCTCTTATACGTCCAGTCTCTCTGAAACAAAGCCCTGTGAAATCTCCTCCCCACTAAAACCGGGAGGGGCTTCCAGACACGGTACACAGTTCGACATTCAACGGGCTATAGTGACACCACGAGGTTTATGAATCAAAATCCATAAAAACCCATAAAGTATCATAAAGAAATGATCATATACGATTGCAGTTATTTGCCATTTTTTATTAATAAAATATTTAGATGTGTGTTTGTGTGTGTGTGCGCGGGTCCAATATATGAGGGTATATGGGGGCATTTTCGACATTTCAAAACTTGCATTTGCATATTTTGTTTTCATTTTTCATATCAAGAGATATTTTTAAAAGCCTTAACTCGATTTTACTACGAATAACATGAAGTTCTATAATATCCAATTCACGAATATTACTACAAGGATGACTTTTAATGATTAAACAATTAAATCGATAACATAAATATTGTTTTAAGTGTGCATTGAACAATAATTCATTTGTACAGCATGGCTATAATTACACATTTAAGCAAGTTATTATTATTTTTTATTATTATTATTATTTATATATATTTTTTTTAAGTTAAAGCAACAGGAGAAACAAAAATATTTTCAGCGTTGTACATCAAAAAGACCACGACAAGTTCAGGACCACGGACAGCTCCACAAAAGCGTTAAATTTTGGTTTTACTATGTAATAATATATTAAGTCATTCCTATAAGTCTGTTTACTTTAGCAAAACACAATTAACCGTTAAGCCATCTTTAAAATGTAAAAGTCTCAGAAATTAGTAATGCAATTGTATTGTATTTCAATAAAAAGAAGAAACAATGTCCAACTAATAAAAAAAAATAAAAAAAATAAATAAAAAAATAATCGCAATAAAAAACCTTTAATCCCTTACCTTCTCTTTACTGGGAAGTGTTTGTATCCTGGTAAATGTGTCTCCTTCATTAATACTGATCAGTTCTGCATCTGCAGGCGGAAATGGCGCAGGGAAAACCACGACGTCACTCTTCAGTGTGTCCGAGCTAAAACACACGTCATACTGCTGAGCAGATTTGGAGTAAGACCAGCTCCCATCAGGATGAGTGGTGATCATCGGGGCGCTGTACCTGTCCAAACTGCTGTCTGTCCTGTGGCATTTTACAGCTATCAAACTGATGAGACTCAGGAAAAAGATGACGGACACGCACACAATGGCGATCAGCAAATACAGATTTAAATCCGAGAAACTCTCCTCCTTTATAGGCGCGTGTCTGAACGGAGTCTTGACGTCACCTGCGTTTTCAACAACCACAACATCAATAGACACAGTCGCTGACAGTGAGGGCTCTCCGTTATCACAAACCAAAATGACCAGCGGGTGAGTTTTCAGGTCATTGTCACTCATTCTCCTCTTAGTCCTGATCTCCCCGCTGCTGGTTCCGACTCGGAACAGATTGTTTCCTTTGGGTTCAGAGATGTGGTAAGACAGCAGCGCATTGTAACCAGAATCTGCATCTACAGCCCTGATCTTTGCCACAAAGTAGCCCGCATCAGCAGAATAGGGAATGTTCTCCGTGTTAACGGAACCGAGCTCGGAATAGGGCGCGAGAATCCCGGGACTGTTGTCATTCTCATCCAGGATAAAAACATTGACAGTCACGTTACTGCTGAGCGGAGGAGCACCAGAGTCTGTGGCCTGAACTTTAAACTCAAATGTTTTTATCTCTTCATAGTTAAACGACTGCATGCTCTCGATCTCTCCTGTCAATGAGTTTACTTTAAGAAGCGCTGAAACAGGTGTACCAGTGACAGAGCTTTGCAGTAAAGAGTATGTTAAATGTGCATTCTCCATGATATCTGCGTCACTGGCCGTCACTGTGGATATAATGGAGCCCACTTTACTGTTTTCGCGCAGATATGCACAAACTACAGAATTTGGGAAGTGAGGCGCATTGTCATTCACATCAGAGACCTGCACTTGTATTACTTTAGCTCTGGACATTGGCGGTGAGCCTTCATCTTCAGCAATGACTGTAATGTTATACGCTGTGACGTTTTCCCGATCCAGCACACCATCTAAAACCAATGAATAGTAGTTCTGAAAGGAGGACTGTAATTTGAATGGATTGGAGCTGGTAAGGCGAACGCGCACTGCTCCGTTTTTACCCGAGTCTGGATCTGAGACCATCATTAGGGCAATTACTGTTCCCTTTCCCGCATTTTCCTCTACTGGGCTAAGAAGTGATGTTACACTCACATCTGGAGGGTTATCATTAATGTCTAGAACCTCTATTAAAAGCTTAGTATGCCCTGACATAGTCACTTGACCTTTATCGGTGGCTTGAACTCTAATTTCAAAAGCAGCATTCTCTTCATAATCAATATCACCCTTAATTCGGACATCTCCACTTTGCACGTCAATTTCAAACTTCTCCAAAATGTTTTGGGGTGTTCGACTTATAAAGGAGTAAACTATCTCCGCATTCAATCCTTCATCTAGATCTTGAGCTTGTAGTCTGGTTACTGTGGTGCCAATTGGCGCGTGTTCGACTACGGAGACTTTATATAAGGGTTTCTTGAAAACTGGAGCGTTGTCATTTATATCTATCACATTAACTTCGATCCTTACGGTTCCAGTCCTGGCAGGCGATCCGCCATCAACCGCTGTCACTGTGAACTCGAGTCGCGGAGTCTTCTCTCTGTCCAAAGCCTTCTGAAGCACTAACTCAGCGGATATCGTCTTATCACTATGAGTTTGTACGTCTAAGGTGAGATAATCATTAGATGTAAGCTTATAGGTTTTTACTGAATTCACTCCAATGTCTGCGTCATGCGCACTCTCCAGTGGAAAGCGCACACCAGGAGCGGTGCTTTCACTAACATTAATCATTACAGAGCTCATAGGAAACACTGGAGAGTTGTCATTAATATCGAGAATGTTTATTCTTATCCGGTAGAGTTGTAGTGGGCCGTTCACTACGGCTTCCAGATTAACGGAGCATGATATTACGCCTGTGCAAAGCTCCTCTCGATCGATCCTTTCGCTCACCTGCAAAGCGCCCGTCTCTATATTTACACTAAAATACTGCTTTTTAGGACCTGACATGATACGAAAGCCTCTGGATTGCAGATCATTTACTGAAAGGTTAATGTCTTTAGCTATATTACCGACTGTGGTTCCCTGTTTCACCTCCTCCGATACACTGTATGAGATCTGTCCGGTTACAGCCTCCAAGAAATGACAGGTCAAAGCAAATGAGAAGCAGGCTAGTAAATGCCTCTGTGTAGATATTAACATGTTTGCTTTTTTTCTCAACAATAATTCAGAAAATTGGCAACAAAAATTGATGAAAGTTAAATTTCAGTAGAGCAAAGGATCCGCTTCGGGCTACCAAAGACAAAAGAAAACAGCCAAAGATCCCTTTTCAATCCTCAAGACAAACCCATAGTGACAATTAATCCAAGAGCATGGAAGTTTTGCATCCTTCAAAAATCCTCTAAAAGGGTCCAAATCCGCATACAATATTCCATAAACATCAATATTCCATCACATCTGAACCCGACGTTCCATAGTGAAGAGGCTTAATGCAAGAGATACATGAAGGAGAGGGTGAGAGAATCAGAGAGAGCAAAGAGAGAGAGGGGGCTGGTCCTGATTAGGAGGAGGAGAGACACGCCTTTTACCCAGCTAGTGGAACAAGAGTGACACATAGTGGCCTCTATATTAACTGCAGTTTATGATTCACTAAAAGCTGCAGAGGTTTAAAACACTTGAGGATTTGCACTGATATACAAGTATTAATTTGAGGTATTTGTACTTTATTTGGGTACTACTGAAACTAAATAGTTTTTCTCTTATATATATTACCAAGACAAAATAATTAGTTCTGCTCTTTACAATTTCATGTAGACAACAGTTTGTGGTCTGATAACAAATTACACCCTGTTTTTCATAACTCTTACCAACAACAGTCAAATACATTTCTGTGTAAAATCTCACAATGGCCATGCAACCTTATAAAGACATTTTAATCACAACACACTCTAAGCAAAACATTTTTAACATTGCTGAACATATCTATGATCAGTCTATTGACAATTTTTATTTTATTTAAACTTAAACAGCCACTGTTTAGTCAGAATTTGTATGTCATGTTTCAGGATTTTCAGTTTAACATTTGAATTTCTAGAACCTTACATAAAAACAAAACAAAAAACAATTAAATTAGACAAAAGTTTTACAAGTAACTTGTTAAAAACTTGAGAAATTCTCCTCTCTCTTGAGTTAAATTGTATAATCAAGAAATAAAGTTTACTGTTTATTTATACATTCATACATATCAATTCAAATGTGGAAATTTTCAAGATAAGCACTTCTCTTGCATTTATAAACTTGTGGTTTTCTGCAACATTCTCTATAAGGGCAAGAATACTTTAATTAAATAAATAAACTCCAACAATAAATAAATACAACATGATAACTAATGTTTGCTAATATTTCAATACAATTGAATAGAAGAAGAGAAAATATAATTTTTAAAGAGAATGCATTGTGGAGGAATCAGTTCTGATGACACTACTACTGTGTAGTAAACAACACGTTATTTCTTCTAGTATAAGGATAAAATAATAATAATAAACATAATATTTTTTTTCTCTACATGGAGGTTTAATTAGTACTACAAAGGTTGGCTCTTACTCTCTTGTTGATGTAAGATGCTAAGAATAAATATGACATTTTATCATATAAGGATAGAGTCCATCAAACTGGATAGACTTTGTGTAAAACAAAAACAAACAAACAAACAAGAAAAAAAAAAAGCATTTACAAACATCTGAATAATGCAGTTTTTATTGTGTTGCAATTAAACATTATTTGGATAGTAATGTCACAATATTAAAGAAAAAATATGATGTCATAGTATTTATTTACAAAAAATAAAAGCAAGTGTCTGTATACTGCACAAGGTTTCTTTTTAAAGAATTAAACATACACAATGAGTGTGCATTAAGGTTAAACTAAGAATCAAACCAAAGCTTGTGCCTAGCAAGAAGCCTATGCACACTCTCTCTCAAATGACTTTTTTCACTTACAATATGTAATCCTTTCATTATTTTTTATTTTTATTTTTTTTACCACCACCATGCAAACACATACCAACACGTAGAATTTTAGAATACCAATTGAATCGTCACTATAGTTCACAAACAAATAATATTCTAATTTCTATGATTTTCTATATGAATAAACGAATTTATAAACGAGTATGCATGTGAAAAAAAAAATGTAAAAGTGGGGCATTTTTGCTAAATATTTCACCGCATGTTTCCTGAAGATGTGTGAGTGAGACAGAGGATAGAGAGAGATACATAGAATTAGAATTTACGTTCAAATTCTGTGTAATCCAGGGATTAGCTTCTGCTGGCAGTCTCCCATGCCCTATTTTTATTCCCTCAAAATGATTTCAAATATGAATAATCATAATCTCCTGCACTGGTAACAAAAATATAAGAGCATCACACTTGGTCACAGAAATAACAAGTCTTCTTAGACAATACAGGTAATATAGCAAATAAACAATGGCACCAGCCCTCAAATGCTGCAGAATCTTTTCTCAGAACTAAATTCACTTTTCTTTATTTTATCAAATATTAAAAAGAAATAGGTTCCCTGATAAGAATACGTTTGTTTGTAGTGAAAGTTGCACATTTTAAAATAAGGTGATTAACATAACTTATAATAAACATAAACCAGTTCATTTATTTATTTATTTATTTAGCTCAGATTAAATATAGTGGAAGACACTTATTAAAAACATAATAATAACAACAATAATAATAAAATAAGGAAAGCTTCATCCTATAACCTTTTCAGTTAATATGTAAAATCACATACTTGTTATGACACTGTGAATGAGGACCGAAAAAAAAAAAATCTTGATTATGAAACCAGGAGAGAGAAAAAAAAGAGGAAAGCTTACTTATAGTAAATATTTATATTACTCAAACATGGTTCAGGAAACACAGCATAAACTGTAGGTGTACTGAGCTAAAATGAGCCTGTTCAATAATAGAACATTAAAACTGTGACACTTGAACGTGGAAGTGTAGAAACATTATTGAAATTAAGCATACTTAATGGATAATATAGAATTTGGTCATACTATGGCATGCTCATTAACCAGAGGCTGAATCTGACCTGTCTGTGTCTGTTTGTGCATGCATTAAGAAAAAAAAAAAAAACCGCCTAAGGATGCATGGAAGCACAGTGAACACCAGAGGGGGCGGTTAGATAGTGTGTGTGATATCATCAAGGGTGGGGCTGCTGTGTGTGTGTGTGTGTGTGTGTGTGTGTAAGGGTCTTCAATATCTAAATGTGGTAAAGTTATATTATAAAGAGACAGAAAGAGAGGATGGTGTGTAAACCAGCATTTCTATCAGACAATCAGGACTTTGTAGGAGGTAAGAAAAGGTAGGTATAGCTCTGTAGGCACAGTATATGTATGTATATGCCTGGGAAAGCGAGACAGGAGAAAGGGGGAAGGGTGATATTGCCAAGCAGCAGAACACGCTCTGCAGAGTACCCCTGTTGCCACGGAAACTGCATTACAGCAGGAGGTTTTTTTTTTTAAGAGACCCCATTCTGCTTTAAGTGAGAGTGAGGCAGACGGGTGATACTAGGGACAACTGATCAAAGGAGCTATAAATCACAGTGTTTCATTACTATCTTATGAATATTAACATCATTAATATGACAGACAGATGAGGAAGTTATAATGAGTCTCTTTGCATTTCTCTCTCTGGAACACTCACTCACACACACACACACACACACACACACACACACACACACACACAATACGTTCTGGAGAGCAGGTCAGCTCAAGCAGTGATGTGTTGCTACATCAGTAGAGAGACAATGTCCTGCTGACTTCTGTCACCTCCCCCACAAACACGCTTCTGCAACGAGCCCAAAATGCTGCTAACACACCCTTCTGCGCATTAAACATTCAACAGATTACAGTACTGGTACACCTGACATTTGCAATATAAATAGAGTAGATAAAAATAACTCCCTACCACCCAAAAAAAAAAAAAAAAAAAACTATTATTGGAGTATATTTTACTAGAAAATAAAATTTCAGACTTTCTACTTCAAAATGCCATGTTTACTTACTGTTTCTTGTGTAATTATTTGTAAAATATACTAGCAATTTCTGAGTAAAAACGTGCCCAGCATGGAATCACAATTTAACCCAGTTTATGTGAATTTTTATGTGATTTAACCCAGGTTCTCATGTGAATTATTTATTGGTGTACATTAGTCCTAAATTCCAAAATGTTTCTCTTTATAATCTTTTACCAAAATGTAGCAAATGTAGCAAATGTGTCTTGTTGAATGTGTCAGAGTACAGAAGATGGGTATATGTTGTATCTGTATATATATAATTTTAAATCTTGTATAAAAATGTGTATTTACTAGTAGTTGTGGAGCTGTTTCTATAGAAGAGAGCATGCATACTCCCACAGGGCAATGACAGTATGTACTTAGTTGAGGAGCTGCTGCAAAAATATGATTTTCTCCTGATTAAGAGCGTGATTTTAAGAGGATCTAACCTTTCAGTAAAAAATCTAGTACTGACACACTAAATATGACTAGACTACGGGGTCTTAGAAAGAGACAAATACAGCTGCCTTCTCAATATCATATACACATTTGTGAGGATAAGGAAATAGTTCAGTTGTTTGTAATATTAATAAGCAGACCAACTGGATGAAATTGTGACTAACCCTTAGATCTGTTATAAGTTATATTTTATGTTTTATGTTTTCTTTTTTTTTCTGAAAAACCATTTCTCCCACAGGCCACACACATTTACAATCCATTTTATCTCTCTCTTTTTTTTCTGTTCTCCTTTCACATTCTAATTGAGGTTCAGATTAAATTCTGGTTTTGATGCATTTTTAATCAAAAGCAAATTAATTCCACCATGTGTTAATATTAACTGAGCAGATGCCATCAAACACGCCCACAATGTGTGAATGACATTTTGAGAAAGATGAAACTCTGAGAGAATTTTAATCCAACTAAAGTTTAATCATTCATTTCTAAATCTGTTCTCAGATTTCTTTACACAGTTGCTCTGATGGAAATGGGACAGGGCAGGATGAGTCTTCCAGTCACAGAGACAGTTACCAGGCCAGGCACATACAGTACAGTGATGACCACAGAAATGTGTGGCACACCACAGTCAACTCTAATTTGGATCAGAATTCATTAATATCTAATTCACTTTCACGCCAAAATCCCAATGGATTCTGAGAGAAAAAGGCTTAGACAATAAAATAAGACCCTTACTTTTTAGAAAACCATTTTATCTCTCAGAACGCAGTGCTCAACAACTGCATTAATCATTCAAACCTTGAATGATTTAATGCTTATACGCATAAAGACTAGGCATATTAAATCATTTTTATTGTCACATCATAATATATACATAATGTTACAATAAAAAAGTTATGTAATATATGCATTTACACATAGTCTAAAAGAATGAACAGCAACAGCATGCTTCATTGTTTGCGAATTCGGTATAAAAACAAAGAAATAGAAAGAGAAAATGTTTTTCTTTGTGCATGAAAAATAAAATCCATTTTAATCTCATAAATAGGCTTTTGAGGTAATAAGGCTAAAGCAGCATGTGATGAAACAGCTTCTGCTGAAAGATGCTCTGGGCTCACATTGACCAAAAGATCTGATTGGCTCCTGACGCACTGCAATAACCATTTCATTACCTGATTGGTTAAGCACACTCTGTTTGATGCTCCTGTCAATTTGATTGGATGAGGTGTTACTGTGCACAGCTCTGCTGGTGAGAGTGGTGATTGAAGCAGATTTATGTCTATCAGATTCTCAAGAGATTAATCGACCAATGAGGTCAGAGTATTGATTTACATTTCTGCCTGGTTTTGTTCACAGATGTAGGGGCCACACCCTCAGAGAAACCAGCAATGAGGAGAGGGTGTTTCACAAGGACAGATGACACATAAATCACAAACACACACACATACACACTAGATGCTGTAAATAGGTCATCACCTATTAAACCAAATCAATTCTGACACACTAACACATATTGGGACAGAAAGAATGAATCAATAATTGACAAACACTGCTAAAGTGTAAACTGGTGGCAACCTTCTGTATACAAATGCTAGTGCAAACACACACTCTCTCTCTCTTTCTCTCTAAAACACACACACACACACACACACACACACTTAAATACACCCAAAACACACACCACACAACATTACACTTATCCGCCACCAGATGGAGATTTTCATTTGTGAGTCAGATGTGAAACAAAGAAACCAAGTCTCTCTCACACACACTAACACACACACACACACCTCTAACACTACATGTCAGAGGAAATGAAAATGCAGCTGGCAATGTTAGGACAGAAGAGAATCCACGCAGTAAAGGGAGAGCAATCTGATATCACATACATGCATACACATATTACAATTCTAGGCTGAAATGTTTATCATATCATACATTATTTGTACAATAGAGTTATTTAGTCGCCTTTTGCATGTTGCATTCATACAAGTTCTAATAAAATTAGTTTCAGATTTAGGAATGATTTCACATAATTAATTTGTAGTGACACTCATGTGTGTATATAGAAAGGTGATGGCATACAATGCCACAGATTATTGTATGCTTTCTTTCGTAGAGCCCCCCCCCCCCCCCCCAATTTTGTCACCAAACTATAGCATATATTCATTTAAGTAAACCGAAGTTATGACGAACCTATTTGACCCCTTTTCTTCCATAATCCATTAACCTGCAAAACTCACACAGGAAATATAATCCACCCATGACCTAATTATTACAACAAAATGAAAATATATAAAATGTATGTATACCCACAGTGGTTTATGTTTTTGAGTGTGTGACTGTGGATTTTATTTAAACAGTGGTGGGCAGATTTATATGAAAAGGTTAACGAGAAAGAATAGATAGATGTATTAGAGCTGCAGGTGTGTGCTGCAGAATGCCATCAGCAAGAAATAGACTGAAACAGAACCCAGTGTTCCAAAAGTTCTGTTCTATATTCAACCTTCTCTCATACAAACACAAGCTAAACATCATATTTCACTCTCCTCATCAAAACCTACTCCTCATGAAAAATAATTTCACTTGGTCTCATGCATTATCAAGAGCTTCATAGCCTAATTCTTTAAAAACCACTTTAACTATCTTCCTTCAAAAAAATAAAAAATAAAATAAAATAAAATGTCATGGTCTTACCTTGAGTGTTCTCTGGGGACACAGCATATGCATGGAGAGCACAATAAAAAAAACAGAGAAGAAGAGGAAAAAGTAGAGGTTAGTACTTTACTTTTGTTAAAGCATTATCTTGCAGTGTACACATTTCAAACTCAAACAGATATGAGATCCGGTCAGAGGCCCAGCTGTGCTGAGACACACAGATGGACATTTGGAGTTTCCCTGAAGGAGACCTACAGGTACAAAAAGACAACAATTGTTTATCATATTTAGATTAAATATGTGACCCTGGACCACAAAACCAGTCATAATTGTCAATTTTTCAAAATTAAGATCTGTACATCTGAATAAAAAAAAAAAAACTTTCCATTGATGCATGGTTTGTTAGGATATGACAATATTTGGCTGAGATACAACTATTTGAAAATCTGGAATCTGAGGGTGAAAAAAAATCTAAATATTGAGGAAATCGCCTTTAAAGTTGTCCAAATGTAGTTCTTAGCAATGAATATTACTACTCAAAAATTTAAGTTTTTATACGTTTTTGTTAGGAAATGTAAAAGATGTCTTCATGGAACATGATTTTTACCTAATATTCTAACATTTTTTTTTGGCTATTGCTACAAATATACCCCAGCGACAAGACTAGTTTTGTGGTCCAGGGTCACATGTGGGTTAAAAATGCATGTTATACCAGTTTAAATTAAATGTATGATATGAGATATTTAGATTTAATCTTCCAGGACACCTAAGTCAAACAATGTGGCAACCATTTACTTATCATTGTTAGCGTACTTACCCTTGTTATTTTACATCTGTTAATAATGCACCGTATTACTGTATTGTACCATATTCAATTTATTTGTTTGTTTTTTTAGAAATACAATTATTGTTATTGATTCTGATTCTATATAAAGTTTTTTTTTTTTTTTTTTTTTTTTATGTATCTGAGATGGGCATATAGATGTTTTAAACTTCTAGACTATTGGGAAAGCATTAATAAAATGTCAAAGCAACTACACTAAGAGGCTCTAAATATGCCAAACCTTTATATAAACATATACACATTTCAGCCTCCTAGCACCCTGGAAAGTCTTCCTGGAAAGTAAATGTTTTCGTAAACAATTACAGCAGATGTGAAAAGTCTGCATACTTGAAAAGCCACTGGTGCAGTTTTCAGCCCCAAAACAAATATTCATTATAACAATAAACCATGACAGTAACCAAAAAAAAAAAAAAGAAAGAAAGAAAAAAAAAAAAAAAGAAAAAAAAACTTTTAGGGCAAAGAGTAAATGCAACATCAATATTAATGCCTGTGCCTCTCAGAGTTAAACTATGCATGTAAAAATAAAACATCCAAGGCCAGAGAGAGAGACATGATTAACAGCATGACGAAAGGAAGTAATGAAAATGGAGCAAAAACAGCAAAAGGAGAAGATAGACTAAGTGAGTGGACCAGTCATAAGGACAAAAAAAAAGAAGAGCAGCATAAAAGAATGGGGATTGTGAGGGAGTGAATTAATGAAAGATAAAGGAAAATTAAACAAGGATTAAGAGGTGGAGAAAGAGTGAGTGTATTGTAATTGTAACAGTTTTTAGTGGCTCCTAATGGACTTTGTAAATGTATGTACATTGCACGTGTGGATGACAGGTCTTTTGCATGCTGGGTAAAGTTCTTTCCCCCTTCAGACCACTGTAAAGATGATGCCTTTCCTATGTAATCCCATTAGAAAGCTAGTAGTTGGATTACTGTCTCCCTGGTTATTCTGACAGGCCTAATACAACAGCACACATCAACACCACTGGGACCACGGCAATCGTGTTGGACCAGATTAACCTCAAAACACCTGAGCTACACAATGCATGATTCAGACTCAGCCATAAAGAATCTCTCCAAAGCGATTCTGAAAATATCGACACTTATTGTGTGGCAGAGTGATTCTGAAGAGCACAAGGTTACAGCTAACTTGCATATTCCCTAATGACAGTTCAAGCACGCTAAACACAATTTGTCACATCAGTGTTCATTATTAACTGACAGAATGAATTAAATGCTTTTCTGTCTTCTTGATAAGGCTTAAAATAACATTGCTGCAGTGTTTACTGCAGTTTATTTATGTTCAACAGAAAGAACAAAAACTACAGTAAGTATAAGATATTTTAGACCAGACATTTTCAGCCTCAATAGACCCAGTATTAATAGATTATCAGTGAATGTACATTTCTATTAACTGGAAATGTCCAGACAATCATTTATTTTATTAATCATTTAAAGATCCCAGATGGTCTTCAGACATGGCCAGTGCTATTGAGCCTTTGGACCAAATATTTGGTGTTTACATAATTCAAATTATATGCAGTTACAGATGTGTGTCTTATACACTCACACACACACACACACACACACACACACAAGTGGAGAGTTTAGATCTACACAATGAATATTACAATGAGCACAATGAGAAGCAGAGTGATAAAAGAAAATGAAAAAAAGTTAAAAAGATGAAGAAAATATAATGGAAAAAGGCAAATCTGACACTAATTCAGAACCCGAGCTGATCTGAATGTCGTTCATAGCTGACACACACACACTGCTCTCTTTCAGAGGGAGCAGCTGCAGAAGGATGTGGCGGGAATCACTCTCAAGTCTAATGAGCACACACACGTCCAGAGAGCATCAGACACAGAAAAACCATGTTAATTCCTTGCACAGAACAGAACTGTGTGTGTCTTGTGAAATTAAGAACATTGCATCTAGAACTACTTCTCTCTGTTTATGTCTATCACGAATCATGCAGGTACTGGGCTACTCAACAGCTGTTCCACCAATTCCAGCCGAAATAGTCTGAATATAAAAATGTATTATAAATGTACCATAGTGATTCAGGATAAGCCAAAAACATAGTTTGGAAAATGGATTCATTATGTACTTGCTTATTATATTAATTTTGTAAATTTAAACACAAAAAAATTGGTTACAGACTGCAGCTTTAAGCAGAATTAACATACTAGAATTCACATTTTCCATCCCAATAGTTCATTAATAAAATATTCTGAATAATTCTGATGATAGTTTCAGTGACCAGTAAGAGTGTCATACTGTCAGCTGTTTAAGCCATTTCACTACATTTAAATTCATGCAGTAGAATTCCATAGATTTTCCGTTAAAATCAGTGCACAAAACAAAGTCGGCAAATTCTGTCAGGATGTACAAAAAAGACATTTTAAAGCAATATAAAAAGCACATTCAAACTAATACATTTTCTTTTTAGTCATTTACTAAAACAACATTTAAATTGTATTAAATACAAAAGTACAATCAGTCAACAGACACATTAAAAGAATAGCTGTATCATAAATGCATTATAATCAAGCTGAGATGTATATATTAATACAACTTCTTAATTCTTGAAAGTAAAAAAAAAAACTATTAAAACAAAACAAAAAGAACAATTAAATAAATTCTAATAAATAAATAAAGAGATGCAGCTTGCAAGGTTATCCACACAAAACCTCTTATTTAAAAAAAGAAAGAGAGCGAGAGAATTCAGCCATATTTAAGCTGCAGTCAGTGAACAGACTAAATTATTCACATCGTGCTGGCCTACATCTTCCAGGCAAATGTCTGTATGTGTGTGTGTTCATGTGTGAGGGATGCAAGAATGCAGTTTCGGACTCAAACATGCTCTTTAATTCACAGCGACATTAAAAGCTTCTGTGAAATCCTCAAAACAACAACTCTATCAACAAACCACAACAATTGTGTATAAACCTTTGCAAGGATTTCAACTTGAAAGCCTTCACACAAATTTTGGCAGATTTCAAACAACCACACAAGTATATAAAAATACACACACCAGACCCTGTGCAAAGTTTATGTTATAAATCCCAAAGGGCATGAAAGTGTGGATATGCCCAGTTTTATACATAATGTTTTCACATTACATTCTCTTACATGAACACAAACGCATGAGATGCACAATGATGAGACATCCATGATGTCCCTGCTGCTTACATCACTGATACACACCCACACACACAAGGCTTGAATTTGACATGCATGAGTGAGTCACTGTCCAAATGTCTTTGCCACTCACAAAATAGACATACCCAGATGACCACGTAAACAGCATTGCCTGCCATTTTTATGTTCTTCATTTGTACACAGCATCTAAGATTAACACTAGGTAAGTGCCAAATCAGAGTAAAATTGCTTTGGTGATTACATTATTGCAGGAATGTTAACTGGTTACTTTATCAGTAAGGATAATAAACATTAGAAAAAAAAATTGTCACATCGTCACTCTCACTTTCTCTCCAATATCTTCTGTGTGTGTGTTTTTTTTTTCTTTCCTTCTGCATTAAGAATTTACAGTATGAGAATAAAGCTAGTTGTGTGCACTCATGCATGCACATGCACATTCAGAAGCACACAATTCACATGACACAGTGAATTTGTGTTGTTTCTTGGGGTATTTGCTCTAAAGCCCCTCACTCAGGGCATCAATCCAAAACACACAGGATCCTGTTTGAATGGAACTAAATGTAAGAAAACGTTTTGCATGCTGAATAAACTGTTTTTGCGTGGAAACAGCTTTTCATATAAAACACTGACTGTCTGTTAGCTCATCTTTAATGAGACATGATATCTAGACGCTGAGGTTGCCATCTCCTTTAATAAAAGCATATCTTGTTGTTCTATGAATACTTTCAAAATGGCTGCTGTCTCTGAAGAACACACATATATGAACTTGTTTTTAGCACATGCGCACACGCGCACAAACACACACACACACACACTGCTGTCTCTGAAGAACACACATATATGAACTTGTTTTTAGCACACACGCACAAACACACACACTGCTGTCTCTGAAGAACACACATATATGAACTTGCTTTTAGCACACACGCACAAACACACACACTGCTGTCTCTGAAGAACACACATATATGAACTTGCTTTTAGCACATGCGCACACACACACACTCACATGCGCACACACACACACACTCACATGCGCACACACATCCACACACACATGCGTGCCCACACACACACACGCACATACGCACACACATGCACACACACATGCACACACACACATGCACACACACACACACACACACAGTTCGACTCAAATGGAAATGAGTCACTGCTCCTCTTCCTCCTCCACGCTTTCACATCAAGTCTCTTCCTTGCTATCATCCTGAATATAACTAAATATATTAATGAGCTTTTAAAGAAAACTTTTAAAATTTAATTATTTCATCATCATTTTCTGGATGCCAAAAAAATGAAACAAATTACTTTTTATTTAATTGTAACATATTTTGAGCTAGCCCATACGGAAATCTGATATTTGGCCTTACATGGACATATGTATACATTTATTCATTTAGCAGATGCTTTTATCAAAAGCGACTAACAAATGAGGACAGTGGAAGCAATCCAAAACAAACAAAAAAAAAGAGCAATGATATATATATATATATATATATACACAGTACAGACCAAAAGTTTGGACACACCTTCTCATTCAAAGAGTTTTCTTTATTTTCATGACTATGATAATTGTAGAGTCACACTGAAGGCATCAAGGGCTATTTGACCAAGAAGGAGAGTGATGGGGTGCTGCGCCAGATGACCTGGCCTCCACAGTCACCGGACCTGAACCCAATCGAGATGGTTTAGGGGTGAGCTGGACCACAGACAGAAGGGAAAAGGGTCAACAAGTGCTAAGCATCTCTCGGGGAACTCCTTCAAGACTGTGGAAGACCATTTCAGGTGACTGCCTCTTGAAGCTCATCAAGAGAATGCCAAGAGTGTGCAAAGCAGTAATCAAAGCAAAAGGTGGCTACTTTGAAGAACCTACAATATGACATATTTTCAGTTGTTTCACACTTTTTTGTTATGTATATAATTCCATATATAATTCCACATGTGTTAATTCATAGTTTTGATGCCTTCAGTGTGAATCTACAATTTTCATAGTCATGAAAATAAAGAAAACTCTTTGAATGAGAAGGTGTGTACAAACTCTTGGTCTGTACTGTATATACATTAACAATGGTTAATATTTGTGATGATATATGCACACATTTGTAATTCAGATGTTTGCTGGAGACATATATGATAAAGTACTGTATAAAGTGTAATAAACATATTAAAATTAAAGACCACTTAAGTATACTTAACAGAATATAATTTTATGACTGTTACTCAACACTTTATTGCACTTAAAACAATGAATTTTGTAATGACATCAAAGCTAATTAAATGTGCATTTTAAACAATACTTAGAAGTGCTTTAAAGAAGAAAAATGTATTTTTATGTATTGACTAATATACTAAAGCACCAGCAAAATAAATGATTCAGTCTTAACTTTAGAGGGTCCCACTTTATATTAGGTGGCCTCAACTATTATGTACTTACATAAAAAAAATAAGTACAATGTACTTAATTTGTTCATATTGTATTGTAAAACACTTTTGCTGCTATTGAGGTGGGATAGGGGTAAGGTCAGGGAGAGGGTTGGAGGTATGGGTAAGTTTAAGGGTGGGTTAAGGTTTAAAGTATGGGTCAACAGTGTAATTATAAATGTAATTACATAAATTAAATACAGATGTAATTACATGTAGTTTTTTTTTAATATAAGTACAATGTAAAAACATGTATGTACACAATAAGTACATTGTACTAAATTGTTAATTGAAATGTAAGTACATAGTAGTTAAGGCCACTTAATATAAAGTGGGTCCCTTTAGAGTGTCACCAATATTACATTTGTTAATATATTATAATTTATTGTTTATTGTATAATATATACTGTGTACAGGCTTCTATTATGCAATATCCTGCGTCCATTTCCATTTGCACTTGAAGTTAATTTTTTATTTTAAACTTCAGTTTAGTTGCTTGAATGGTTCTGCTGCAGAAACCCTTTTGCTCAGTTTGGATATTGAGATTTTCATCACCAGCTCCTGCTCAATTAACATATCTTTAAGAGTGTCAGCCTACATAATATATATATATATATATATATATATATATATATATATATATATATATATATATATATATATATATAATTATGGTCATTCCTTTATATAGTCTAAAACATTTTTTTTTAAACATTTTCATGCATCGATGGTACAAGGTTAAGCCTTATTCAATAGTGCTGTTTTACATTCACAAGTCTCTATTTTAAGGAGGCTATGAATCCAGAATGTTTTTGCACATGTGCGGAGTACTCATGGACTACCTGCTCCGTCATGGCCTCCTGAGCTTCCCGCTCTGCCAAGGCACCTTGAACTGCCTGCACAGCTATGTAATAATGTCAGTGTTGTGGACTTGTGTTTCCTTACATAAGCAACCAAAAGTTAAAGCTGAAAGAGACTGCTGATGTTTCAGTTGGGCTGGAGGATCATATCATCATGCATGAGCTAGGAGATGTAAAATGTCATAATGTTCAATTATGCCTCATGTTAGTGTTTTAATACCAAGTACATTCGTATCAAAAACATAACTGTCACTTTTGAAACTGAATGAAATAGCATTCTGAATGCTTTTCTATGTCTATAATTCATCTTTACATAGTACTGCTATAAAATAGAAACTTAAAGCAAGAGTTCACCCACAAATGAAAATTATTTAATCATTAGCTTGGAACAATTAGTCACCCTCAAGTTGTTCCAAGTAAATGATGACAGAATTTTCATTTTAGGGTGAACTATATATGCTGTCAAATATTATTAACATATATCTCAAACTGTACTGTACTGTGCAGTTTGAACTGAACAAATTATGTACTGTAATATTTAATAATTAATAAAAACATGAAACATAACCACTGTTCTGTATTTATTTGCAATTTATATTTCAAATGTTATTTCCTAAATATTTTAAACTTATGTTAAATTTAAATATATTCACATATATTTGTTATAAATACAAAATAATGAACATCCTTACCCATATTGAAACATGCATGTAATATTTTGAAATATGTGATGCATATATGTGCAAGTATCTGACATATATTTTTATATCTGTGAAATCCATACATGAACAGATTTCTGATTTCTGTATGGGGGTGCAGGATGTAGACGCATCAGCCAATGAGTAACAAGGGAAATAAACAAAACACTTGCTTCGTCATTTCACAGAATGTAAATTATTCACTTATGGGGCAATGTAAACTTTTTCAAAACGTATACATTACTTTTTGATATTCTTATTGATATCTATACATTTCAAAAGTCAAAGTGTCATTAATGTAAAATACTTTCAATTATTCTGTTTAAAATAGTGTCCGAAACTTACATATAATTCATGGAATTATATAACATGACATTACATAACATTAACATTACATATTAAAGGTCCCGTTTTTCGCGCTTTTTTGAAGCTTTGATTATGTTTAAAAAAAAAACAGTATTTTTCACACAATTCATCTAGCTGTATACTGCTGTTTTCACTGTCATAAAAATGGGCTGATGACTTCCTTGTTCTATAAAGTCCCTCCTTTAGAAATACGTAACGAGCTGTGATTGTACCATCGGTTCCTGTGTTCCAGCTCAGAGCACGCTGCCCTCAGCAAGCTGTGTTGCACATAGTTTTACATGTGGATGATAATTTTTGGGAACTGAGTTAAACATAAATTGTAACCATTAATCTCCAAGTACAGCGTCACTGGGAAGGCCAAACAAAGATGATTGGACTCCGAGATGAAAATAACAGCGTTTCGATGACATGGCGACAAACACAAACGCAGCTCTTCCTCTTCTCCATTGAAGCGCAACAAGACCACGCCCCCCTTTTTGTGTATTCATGTGGGCGGAGGTTAGTCAAAAAAACTGTTTAAGTGACATCATTACTGCAGGAATTAGTAGGATGTAGTCCAAACGGGTCGTTTTTTTTTAAGCGAATTCTGTTAAATAAAATATCTCGCTTGGCATTGAACTTTGAGCTTTAGAATTTTACAGATATTATTTATACTCTAACAACAACATTACACACTAACTAAAGTTTGAAACATGGGATCACGAAGAACGGGACCTTTAAACAGAAAAATAACATCACTAGTAACAACATTCCTCTTCCTTGCCAATTCTGGAGGACCATCTCACCTTAAGGGTATAATTTTTTCTTTTTACTTCAAAATATAAACTATAAATTTCATCATTAAAAAAATTGACACACACACACCTTATTATCCAACAAAATACAGATTTCCAAAGACACAAAATTACATAAGTTAAACTTAAATACCCCATAAAACCATGTTCTTTTTTTACTTGGATCATGCTCTGTATTTCCACATTATTCCATGCTTCTTTGTTGCTCTCAGGATTAAATTACATAGAACAGAGTGGAAACAAGAACTCTGACAAAATGCTGACTTGCAAAACATTTAATTTTTCATATGATTAAATACTACCCAGAATGCCAAACAGTACAGAGACCACAGGGGAGATATGACCTAACAGCTCAGAACTCCAGAGACCATCTACAAATATGCCTAGAAACATGGATACCATAAGAGATACACTTGTTTCCTGCAGCATGGTTTTACCCAAATTTAATTTAGGATTTACACATCATAATACTTGCAAATACAAATCTCACATATAAGACAAGCAGCACAGACTTTCTAAAAATACCACTCATATCGCTGACTCCACCCACATTCAGCACACAGCTCTGCTCTTAGTCTATGAGATCTCTTGTGGGCTTTATAGCACTTCACCAAGCATAAACTGAAGCTTTAAAACCATGTCAGAATCATCTATGTTACAGTCATCAAGCTATGTGTTTGGAATAGCATGCTAACTCTTTCTGCAGTACTATGAATATTTGTTCACAAAATGTAATTTTGCTTATATATATATATATATATATATATATATATATATATATATATATATATATATATGCATGCAATATCTGAATGACTTTACAGCATTTTTTCTATGCATATGCAATCAGAGCACAATCAATGCATGGAAATATGTATCCTACAATACACTTAAATTAACCTTAAGTAATATTCACTTTCTAAAGACAACAAGGCATTTTTATACACATCTGTATTCAAATGCAAAACAGCTAGCAACACTGGCAGCCATAAACATGTAATCTGATGAGGTCATGTGACAGTATACAAATACGACTATTTGTAATGTAATGCATCTGACACACACACTTGCATAAAGAAACAAGAGTATCCTGAAGTACTGTATATACTATCTAAAGTATACTAATACTAGTAAATGAACAAAGACAGACAACAAAGACATTATACATATCATTATAGACCAGTGCATCTAATAATAATAATAATCGTCATCATTTAAATTAATCACTTCTAAAGCTGACATGACCGTTTCTGTGACCATTAGGAGAGATAGAGTTCAGAAGATAAATGAAGACTTAAAGTCAAAGATTATATAAATGAGAGTGATGCCCTTGAGACCAGCTGCAGACAGAGACATAGAGGACAGAGCTACTTATAACCACATGAACCAAAAGCAGAACTGATGTGACCCACTAAAGTACTGAACTACTGCAAAATGGACCTGACCTGCTCTCATGCACATACATTCACAGAGATGTCTGCCCTGTCATGCCATTGTTGTGTTTCCTGCTCAAGCCATTTGTACATTTACATCTGCACAGTAAATTTTGTGTAGCATGTTGCAGTTGCCTTAAAGCTCATCTGTATTGATCTACCAGAGCTATAACAACATATGTCAGTGCACAGACCTGACCTGCTAATAACAGACATTAAAATGATTATAATTTTGAAAAAAACTCTAAAGTGTGAATGTGGAATGATAATGCATTACTACATCTATACTACATACATACATCTTCTTGATCCTTTTCAATCTGTTTTTCGCCCTATGCATAGTACTGAAACTGCTCTAGTTAAGGTACTAAATGATCTGCTTCTCTCTGGTGATTCTGGTTCTCTGTCTATGCTTTTGCTGCTCGACCTCAGCTCTGCCTTCGATACTGTCTCCCATCAACTACTCATTTCACGCCTTTCGGATGTGGGTATTTCTGGTGCTGCTCTTTCCTGGTTCTCCTCTTATCTCTCTGACAGACTGTTTTACATTTCACTTCAGAATTTTCGCTCACCCACTGTCCCCCTGAAGCAAGGTGTCCCTCAGGGATCCGTTCTTGGGCCATTATTATTTATAATCTATATAATCCCTCTTGGTCAGATCCTCCGCCGTCATGGTTTTAATTATCATTTCTACGCTGACGACATTCAATTATATACTACCTGTACATCAACTTTATCTTTCACAACTGACAAAATCTCTGCCTGTGTACATGAAATAAAAGATTGGCTTCATTCAAATTTTCTAAAACATAACATGGACAAAACTGAGATTATTTTCACTGGACCTTCATCACTCACTAATAAAATTCCTACTAACTTCACCTGTGAGATCGCCGGCTCTCTTATCAAACCATCTAGTACTGTTAAAAATCTTGGTGTAATTTTTGATTCCTCTCTATCTTTTCACTCTCACATTAATTCCATCATTAAATTGGCATTCTTTCATCTACGTCGTATCGCTCAGCTCTGTCCCTTTATCAGTATCTCAGATGCTGAAACTGTCATCCATGCATTTGTCACCTCACGTCTTGATTACTGCAATGCACTTTTCATCGGCCTACCAGCTAGCTCCATTTCCAAATTACAATACATTCAAAACTCTGCTGCCAGACTACTCACCCACACCAAGCGTTCTGCACATATTTCCCCAATTCTGCATGATCTTCACTGGCTTCCTGTGGCTTACCGTATTAAATTCAAAATTCTCCTTCTCGCTTTTAAGTCTCTGCATGGCCTTGCTCCCCCCTACCTCTGTAACCTGCTTCTCCCTTACACCCCAACTCGCTCTTTACGATCCGCTGATTCCAGCCTCCTCGTTGTCCCTCGGCATCGCCTTGCTTCAATGGGGGGCAGATCATTCAGTGTTGTTGCACCCAAAATGTGGAACTCTCTCCCCCATCACTCCGTTTTGTTAACACTATCTCTGAATTCAAATCCATGCTCAAAACACACCTATTTTCTGAATGTTATAGGTCTTAGTGTGTTTTTTTTTTTTTTTTTCTCTCTCTGCTGGTTGCTGCCCCATATACACAATTCTCACTTACTGTACTTGCACTCTCATTTGCCTATTGTTGTTCTGTCTGCTCTCTTTGTCAATTGCCTTTATTGTTGTTTGTTTATTGTAACGTGTCCTTGAGCTCTGGAAAGGCGCTATATAAATAAAACTTATTATTATTATTATTATTATTATTATTACTAAAGAAACTATTCCAACACAGTCCTTTCCAATTATCATACATTATATATATATATATATATATATATATAAGATGATATAGGTTAGGAAATATGATTATGGCAACACACAATTTAGAGCTAGCACACTAAATCTCCCCGTTTTCAGAGTTAACATTAATGAAAGATGCATATTTGTTTTCATCTCCAGGGTCTCTCCAAATGTTATAGTGTACAACAGCATTTTCATCGGAGTCAAAATCAGAAGCAAACAGAAAACAAAGATTTTCCTGGAATATTGTTTTCCATCACATAAAAATCATAGGGTGATAGTGAAAATGCTGGACTATTGTCATTTACATCCGATATCTGCACAGTTATAGTTTTAAATGAAGACAAAGGTGGCTGCCCAGCATCTTTGGCTACTAATGTGATGTCATAGTGAGGCACAGTTTCTCTATCAAGAGATGAGGCTGTAACCAGTGCGTAAATGTTATCCTGGGATGATGGCGTTAGCCTGAAAGGTACTTCTTCAATTATGTAACACAACACTTTCCCATTTACACCAGAGTCCAAATCACTGACGCTGATTAAAGCCACTGTAGTTCCAATTTTAGAGTCTTCAGGCACTGCACTTGAAAATGATGTGACTTCTATCTCAGGCACATTGTCATTTACATCAATGATTTTAATGGTTATACTCTTATCTGATGTGAGGCAATTCTGTTCTGCATTAAGAGAGAGATAGAAAGATACCAGCTGACTTGGATCCTGGATGATCTGTCAAAATCAACACAGTTCTTTAAAAAACTCTAAATTGTGAATGTGGAATGCTAATGCATTACTAAAGAAACTGTACCATTGATAAATATTCCAATACAGACCTTTCCAATTATCATATAAAAAAAAAAAAAGATGATTATGGCAACACACAATTTAGTGTCTGACAGAGCAAACAAGATGAATTATATATTTGAAAAAAGATTTATTAGCGTATATATTTATATATATATATATATATATATATATATATATATAGAGAGAGAGAGAGAGAGAGAGAGAGAGAGAGAGAGAAAGAGAGAGAGAGGGCAAAGCTATTATTTTTATTTAAAAGACTACAAAAACAAACCATTTCCCCTCAAAATGACATGCATCGATAATATGACCATGAATATGCATTTAAGATATGCATCAAAAAAATAAAACACAGGCAGCAGAGCAGTGGCTAAATCCAAATCACACACAGGTAACAACAAAACCACACTTAGCAGAATGTCCAGCTAACAGACAAATAAACAAACAAAGCTTAATTGTTTCACTTTTAATGTTATCTAAAAAAAAAAAAAAGAAAGAAAAAAAGTCAGTTACTCCAAAATAGCTGCAAAAGGCCTTTCTGTTACCTAAGCAACTGGAATCAGTAAACAAAGAAAGTGTTCTAGCTCTGCTGTTACCATAGCAACTAGGGTGGGCAAAAAAACATGTCACAATGTCTGCCTATGTTTCTTTTATAAAAATGTAAAATATTTGCACAATCTAATATTGTGAAATCATTTGAACTGTTATTTTGTACAGGCTGGATGTCAGAGCATTGATAAATCGACTGCAATGCTAAATAATTAAAGAGTGAATTTAATATAACTTAAATCCGAACCAAAGATGAGTGTTTACAACAGTGACCACCTGAATAGATTTCCACTGTTATAAAATCCAAGGTTTATATCCAGACTAGGAAAAAAGACTTCAAATAGTAGATGCTGCAGCAACTTAATGAGATGCTGAGCAGCAACCTAGCTGGACAAGTCTATGATCAGTGTGTGTGTGTTTTTGCTGGATCAGACTCAACATTCTGCTGATCTCTGCAATACATGATTAAACCTGCAGTTCAGTACTCTCTGTGCATCAGGATTTTATTACAGCATTTAAAAACCTGACTCATCCCAAAATTATATACAAAATACTGATTTAATTTAGGCAAATTTATTACTATAGTAGTACACAATAATTTGTCTATATTAATAGTAATAATAATACAGACAGACAGAAAATAAAAATTACAAGTGAAACAAAAAATAGAGGAGAGCGAGAGAAGATAGAATAGAAAAAAAAAAACCTTAAGAAGAGACATGAAAGCACTGTGGTTGTGAGAGCGCAGTGTGTGTTCAGCAACATGGAATAAGGCCAATCCTGTCTGCTTGATGGACTAAAATACACTTGAGTAACAGCCTGAGGTGTTCAGCACATAAATAAACTCCAATAGATTAAAAAGAAAAAAGAAAAAAAAAGTAGTCTGTCATCTGCTGTCATCTGAGCACTACATTAAAATTAGCAACCTCATTTATATGTTTATTTACATAAAAACAATCTTATTAACCCAAAACAAACATGGCAGCACAACCCACTACACACACACACAGAGACACACAGAAAGAGAGAGAACACATAACTGAGACTGCCTCCCACAATCAAACACATATGTCTGTGTGTCCTCTTCAAAGGGGGATGAATCTGTTGACACCATCTGCTGACTAAATTACAGTATCAGCTTCTCCATTTAAATCCATTTCTTGTAATAAACCCAGCTGTTAAAAACCCAGCAAGCTGACCAACCAATGTATTCTGTTAATCTCTCTCTGTTTCCATTTCCTGTTCATGTTTCCTTTTCTCAGGATACTGAGTGTGTTGGATTCAAGACAGAGCATGAATGGGAATCAGAATGTGTATTGTGATGGAACTTTAATGATGACAGAATTTGTCATCGCATCTGCCAGCATAAGTGAACAAGAGTGAAGAAAATTCACAGATACAGATAAGGTCATGGGAAATAAGTGATACATATAAGTAAGAGAGAGAGAGAGAGAGAGAGAGAGAGAGAGAGAGAGATGTTCTACCTTATTTTCATAAATTTAAAAATGGAACATGAAATACTTTGAAAAATAATAATAATACATCCTTGCATCTTTTGCAGCAAACCCTCTATTGGAGTTATTGAGATAATCTAGTGAGACACTAGACTTCATACTTCATATACTTACAATGGCTAACAAACACTACATCAAAGATTATATGTAAACATACTGAATTTTCAGTCCCTAGGTCTGAAATTTTCATAATCTTGTCAATCAGATTTAGGGTATTTCAGTCTGCTGAACAATTTTATATTAGAGATCAGCTTCTCTTTCTAGGACATGAACAGTTATGTGTTTATTTATAATGTACTTAAGATGGTGATGATATGACAGTTAGGCTAAACAATATAAAAAACACAGAAACCATTAGAGATCAAAATTGTACCTCTCCAGAACCTCTCCTCCTGCGATCTGGGATCACTAGAGTATTTCCATTACTGCCTGGGACTATAGTAGAGCCGATACTCATTCTGGGTCCAACTAACATGTACCGTTTGTCTCCAGATCTGTACTGGATGCTGTGACACAGAGTCCCGTCGTAATTTGTATCCTGTAAATACTTGGATGAGTAGTCTGTCGATTTAGAGCACTGCATTACAATCAACACGATGATGCTGATGACAAAAAGCACTGAAACCGAGCCCAAAGTGATGATCAAATAAAATGTCACGTTGTTTTCCTCCTCATCTTTTACTATGTTTTTCACATCAGAAGATGCAAAAGCCTCTTTGGGCTCCACAACTTTGACAATCACAGTCGCTGTTGCTGAGAGAGAAACATTCCCATTGTCTTTGACCAGTATGACCAGTTTATGCTGGGCCTCGTCTGTTTCTGTGAATGAACGAAGGGTCCTTATCTGTCCTGTGTAGCGGTCCAAACCAAAGAGACTGTGGTCACTAACTTCCTGCAGTGAAAATAATAACCAGCCGTTGTATCCTATATCTGCATCATAGGCTCTGACTTTAGTCACCAAATGACCTGCGTTCACATTACGGGGAATCTCTTCCACACCCTCAGCAGAACCGTTAGCGCTGACTGGATATAAGATCACTGGAACATTGTCGTTCTGATCCAGAATAAACACGTTCACTGTCACGTTACTGCTCAGAGACGGGGAACCAGAGTCTGTAGCGAGAACATGGAACTGGAACATTTTAACAGACTCAAAGTCAAAGCTTTTTAGTGCATAAATCTCTCCATTTTCAGAGTTAACATTAATGAAAGATGCATATTTGTTTTCATCTCCAGGGTCTCTCCAAATGTTATAGTGTACAACAGCATTTTCTTCTGAGTCAAAATCAGAAGCAAACACAGAAAACAATGATTTTCCTGGAATATTGTTTTCCATCACATAAAAATCATAGGGTGATAGTGAAAATGCTGGACTATTGTCATTTACATCCGATATCTGCACAGTTATAGTTTTAAAAGAAGACAAAGGTGGCTGCCCAGCATCTTTGGCTACTAATGTGATGTCATAGTGAGGCACAGTTTCTCTATCAAGAGATGAGGCTGTAACCAGTGCGTAAATGTTATCCTGGGATGATGGCGTTAGCCTGAAAGGTACTTCTTCAGTTATGTAACACAACACTTTCCCATTTACACCAGAGTCCAAATCACTGACGCTGATTAAAGCCACTGTAGTTCCAATTTTAGAGTCTTCAGGCACTGCACTTGAAAATGATGTGACTTCTATCTCAGGCACATTGTCATTTACATCAATGATTTTAATGGTTATACTCTTATCTGATGTGAGAGGAACTGGTCCTTTGTCTGATGCTTGGATATCTATTTCAAAGTTATTTATCTCTTCAAAATCTATTTGACCGATTACAGTCATTTCTCCAGTACTGGAGTTCAAATCAAAAAGATTCATTAACCTACTGTCTATATCCTTACCAAACGAATAAATCATTTCTCCATTTGGACCATCATCCATGTCAGTAGCATTAACCTGTATAACAGTTGTGCCCACGGGGACATTTTCTTGAAGCATTACAGAGTAAACTTCTTGTGTGAAAACTGGCATATTGTCATTAACGTCCAAAACGTCAACTATTATATCCATTGTTCCAGACTTTGGGGGTCGCCCTCCATCAAGCGCAGTGAGGACTAGCTTGTGTCTACGGCTTGTTTCTCTATCCAAAGGCTTTTGAAGAATTAAGAGGGGCATTTTGCGATCTTCTCCGCGATCTTTAACCTCTATGCGGAAATGATCATTATGACTGAGTTTATATTGTTGAACAGAGTTCATTCCGCCATCGGGATCCCGCGCAGCCTGTAATTGGTACCGAGCTCCAGGTAAGGCTGATTCCGATATTTCCAGCCGCTTTTCTTTTTCCGGGAAGGTCGGGGCATGATCATTGATGTCCACAATTTCGATCGACACGTAGTGGATCTCTAAAGGGTTATCTAGTGCGATTTTTAGATTGATGACACACGAGCCGCTTTTCTCGCACACCTCCTCGCGATCTATTTTCCCACGTACACTTAAAATCCCGTCATTCTGATTTACCGTGAACAGCGAGTCGCCTGAGGTTGAAACGATCCGAAATCCTCTCTCCTTTAAAGTTCTGGTATCGAGACCTAAATCCTTCGCAAGGTTTCCAACCACAGATCCTTCTTTTTGCTCCTCAGAAAGAGAATATCGTATTTGCGCGCATACCTCTCTCCAAAGCAGCATTCCCAATGCCATGAATATAAGTCTGTGGCGCCATGATTGTTGCATTTTGCACGAAATTAAAACGGCGTTTAAAGATGTTCCACTCTAAAATTTTGACCCATAACAAAGTTAAGCGCTGATCATAAAAATCATGGTTTATGTTAGAAAATCCTTACGTACGAAACAGGTAGCTCTCTTGGCGAATGTGAAGGCAATGTCCACGGCGTTCTTACCGATCTGATGGAGAGAGCGAATGAAACTGCCAACACACGATGCTTCGTCAGGTCCGAATTTTTGGTGTGCACTGACACCATGCGAATTTATTTTTCACTGCAAACGAACTTAACTGAGAAATTAAAACAATAAACAGGCTAAGTTGAAAAAACAGGTTTACTATCTGATAAAATGATAAACACAGAAGTGAATAGAATAGTTTACTCCAGTTATATGTTCAGCCAAACCAATCCACATTTATAGCTCAGACCTACAATCGTGAACGTTAACTTGTGATCTTTTAAACAAGCTATCAATGGAATTAGAAAGGAGTTCTTAGTTTATTGGCATCAAAAAGAAGTTAACTATATTACACATACAGGTAGTAGCTGGATCACTGTCACTCACTAAGTATGTGAACTTGAAGCTTATTATCAAACAATCTAATTGAATACTTACATTCTAAAGCCATCATAGTATGACATGGAGTTGACAAAACATGTGTAAGGCCAATAATTCTCAGAGTAGCGACTACTGTATGATGCCCTTCCCTTACTAAAAATGATTTTATAATATTATGATTTATTTTTAAATATAACTAATTTAAATATAACTAGACTTGAATTGTATGTGTAGGGGGAAAAGTGTATATACAGTAAATATTAATAAACATCATCATAATCAATCAATGAATCAATCAATAAACAGATGGCTACGATACATATCACGATACAGGGGTTACAATACAATATATTGCGAAACACAATATTTCTTATTTTAAGAATAGTTTATATTGTAAGGAAAGCTGTCCTTAAGAACACCACCAAATGCAAACCTTAAATACCTTAAGCTTAAATAATTAAATAAAAATTGTTTAACTATAACACAGTGGGATCTGCATTTGTAATAATCAGTCCCTGCAACATTCAATGTTACTGAACCACTTTTTGTGCAGTATGAGTGAAGGGGGATAAATTAAAGTGCTTGCAGGATCCTTTAATAAAATAAAACGATATAAAAACAATAAAAGCATAATCTGAAAAATCAAGCCTTGTGCATTATAAAGAATATAATACAGTTGGTTTGATACTTTTATCTCAAACGGTGTCAAGTTTAATTTATTTAAGTGGTTACAGTATATAAAATAGTTGAAAAATATGGATTCAATAATGTATATAAAAACAATAAAGGCATAATCTAAAAAACTATGGTTATTACGGCAGCATGGCAGGGTTTGGTAAATGCGGTTATAGATTGATGCCCCGGGTAGAACAGACGCAGAGAGGTCCACGCTCTGTATTTGAGCCTCTCGGTATGAGGAGCTGGTATGCGGAGGGGCATCTCCCGCCCAGATGCCCCATGAGAACAATGAGGGAGGAACTTTTGGAATGCCGCCACTTGCTTGCACGCCCCCTGGTGCCTGTCGATGACTGAGTTGACTCCTGTCACCGAACATGCAAGAAGGCTGAAGTGGGGCATCCATAAGGCAGCCATAAATGCCTCTCTGCGGCCACCATGGCTGCCATTGACCACCCGATGGTGCGAGCCTTCTCTTTAGTGGCACAGAGGGAGAGATCAGCGGTCCGCCTTAATTCAGTAATGTCTTTGGACTTGATCTCATCTTCCTCATCCAGCTCTTTTAGCAGGTTGGCTTGGTATACCTGTAACACCTCCATAGTGTGCAGACACACACCAGCCTGACCTGCTGCTGCATAACCTTTGCCCACCAAAGCCAAAGTTTTTTTCTGAGCAGCTTGGAGGGCAACACTGGAGCCTTCAGAGATGATGCAGCCCTGGGGAGACAGAGAGCTCGCAAGCATCTGTTCCACCCTTGGAATCTCTCTGTAACCATGCTCTCCCAGCTCCGCCACATTGCCATAATAATTTGATGTGGGGATGAAGAGGCGGGCTGAAAATGTCTGGTTCCACGATCTAGTGATCTCATCATGCAGATGGGGAAAGAAAAGTAGGCTCAGGGCCTGCTCCGCCAGACTTCTCAACTGCTTTTTCCCCCAGGCTGTGAGAGCCCTGAACTCAAATCACCCCACCGTCCTCTGAAACCCCACACAAGCCCCCTATCGTCTGAAACATGGACCATTTCTTCTCCTCCACCCCCCAAACACCCCCTAACCTTGCCACATCACAGAAAAACTGTCTGAAACATTGTTTTTTGTGTGTGTGTGTACAATTCAAATTAGTTGTGCGCAGCTCTCCTCTATGCGCACTAGACAGTTTTCAAACATGCTGCTGTATGTACAAAATCCCACAAAAGTAATGTGTTTACATGCTCATGCACTAAAAATCATCTTGCACTGTTCCCCAGCAAGCTGCTTGACTAATGATGTTTCACTTTGCACATGTACAGTACTATGTGAAGTATTCGTATAGTCTATATATTATTTTTCAGTCTATGTATAAGTAAACATTTATATCTAGTATATTCATATTCAAAATCTGTCAGTAGGTTTGTTGTGTATATAGGTTCAGTGTTTATGTGTAACATTTGTATAGATTGTATTTTTTAGCTTATGTATAGGTAAACATTTATATATAGTATATTTAAATCAAAATATGTCAGTAGGTTAATTGTGTATAGTATTATGGGAAACATTCATACAGTCTGTATTTTTTTTTTGCTTAGGTATAGGTAAACATTTATATATAGTATATGTATAGTCAAAATCTGTAAGTAGGTTAGTTGTGTATAGGTTTATACAATTTTACTAAACTGTTGTCTGAATTTATGTAGCACCATGGTCCTGTGAGGCACAACATTTCATTCCACAGTATGTCCGCTCATGTATCAGAATGACAATAAAGCTCAACTTGAACATGAACTTGAAAATTAAACACTAGCGAGTATGTCTTGCACTTAGCAACCATTTCAACATTAACTATTCTGATCCAATCCCATGCAAAGTTTGTTGGGACCCAGGAATCCACTAGGAAAATATATCATAACGTAAATTTCTTACCTCCCCAGAATCTCGCCTGCGATCTGGTATCACCAGAGTGTTCCTATTACTGCCCGGGACTATAGTAGAGCCGATACTCATTCTGGGTCCAACTAACATGTACCGTTTGTCTCCAGATCTGTACTGGATGCTGTGACACAGAGTCCCGTCGTAATTTGTATCCTGTAAATACTTGGACGAATAGTCTGTCGATTTAGAGCACTGCATTACAATCAACACGATGATGCTGATGACAAAAAGCACTGAAACAGAGCCCAAAGTGATGATCAAATAAAATGTCATGTTGTTTTCCTCCTCGTCTTTTACTGCATTTTTCTCATCAGAAGCTGCAAAAGCCTCTTTGGGCTCCACAACTTTGACAATCACAGTCGCTGTTGCTGAGAGAGAAACGTTCCCATTGTCTTTGACCAGTATGATCAGTTTATGCTGGGCCTCGTCTGTTTCTGTGAATGAGCGAAGGGTCCTTATCTGTCCTGTGTAGCGGTCCAAACCAAAGAGACTGTGGTCACTAACTTCCTGCAGTGAAAATAATAACCAGCCATTGTATCCTATATCTGCATCATAGGCTCTGATTTTAGTCACCAAATGACCTGCGTTCACATTACGGGGAATCTCTTCCACACCCTCAGCAGAACCGTTAGCGCTGACTGGATATAAGATCACTGGAACATTGTCGTTCTGATCCAGAATAAACACGTTCACTGTCACGTTACTGCTCAGAAACGGGGAACCAGAGTCTGTAGCGAGAACATGGAACTGGAACATTTTAACAGTTTCAAAGTCAAAGCTCTTTAGTGCATAAATCTCCCCATTTTCAGAGTTAACATTTATGAAAGATGCATATTTGTTTTCATCTCCAGGGTCTCTCCAAATGTTATAGTGTACAACAGAATTTTCATCTGAGTCACAATCAGAAGCAAACACAGAAAACAAAGATTTTCCTGGAATATTGTGTTCCATCACATAAAAATCATAGGGTGATAGTGAAAATGCTGGACTATTGTCATTTACATCCGATATCTGCACAGTTATAGTTTTAAATGAAGACAAAGGTGGCTGCCCAGCATCTTTGGCTACTAATGTGATGTCATAGTGAGGCACAGTTTCTCTATCAAGAGATGAGGCTGTAACCAGTGCGTAAATGTTATCCTGGGATGATGGCGTTAGCCTGAAAGGTACTTCTTCAGTTATGTAACACAACACTTTCCCATTTACACCAGAGTCCAAATCACTGACGCTGATTAAAGCCACTGTAGTTCCAATTTTAGAGTCTTCAGGCACTGCACTTGAAAATGATGTGACTTCTATCTCAGGCACATTGTCATTTACATCAATGACTTTAATGGTTATACTCTTATGTGATGTGAGAGGAGCACTCCCTTTGTCTGATGCTTGGATATCTATTTCAATGTTATTAATCTCTTCAAAATCTATTTGACCGATTACAGTCATTTCTCCAGTCCTGGAGTTCAAATCAAAAAGATTCATTAACCTACTGTCTATATCCTTACCAAACGAATAAAAAACTTCTCCATTTGGACCATCATCCATGTCAGTAGCATTAACCTGTATAACAGTTGTGCCCACAGGGACATTTTCTTGAAGCATTACAGAGTAAACTTCTTGTGTGAAAACTGGCATATTGTCATTTACGTCCAAAACGTCAACTATTATATCCATTGTTCCAGACTTTGGGGGTCGCCCTCCATCAAGCGCAGTGAGGACTAGCTTGTGTCTACGGCTTGTTTCTCTATCCAAAGGCTTTTGAAGAATTAAAAAGGGCATTTTGCGATCTTCTCCGCGATCTTTAACCTCTATGCGGAAATGATCATTATGACTGAGTTTATATTGTTGAACAGAGTTCATTCCGCCATCGGGATCCCGCGCAGCCTGTAATTGGTACCGAGCTCCAGGTAAGGCTGATTCCGATATTTCCAGACGCTTTTCTTTTTCCGGGAAGGTCGGGGCATGATCATTGATGTCCACAATTTCGATCGACACGTAGTGGATCTCTAAAGGGTTATCTAGTGCGATTTTTAGATTGATGACACACGAGCCGCTTTTCTCGCACACCTCCTCGCGATCTATTTTCCCACGTACACTTAAAATCCCGTCATTCTGATTTACCGTGAACAGCGAGTCGCCTGAGGTTGAAACGATCCGAAATCCTCTCTCCTTTAAAGTTCTGGTATCGAGACCTAAATCCTTCGCAAGGTTTCCAACCACAGATCCTTCTTTTTGCTCCTCAGAAAGAGAATATCGTATTTGCGCGCATACCTCTCTCCAAAGCAGCATTCCCAATGCCATGAATATAAGTCTGTGGCGCCATGACGAACGTGCCCTTTGTTGCATTTTGCAGGAAATTAAAACGGCGTTTAAAGATGTTCCACTCTAAAATTTTGACCCATAACTAACGTAAGCGTTGACCATAAAAATCATGGTTTATGTTAGAAAATCCTTACGTACGAAGCAGGTAGCTCTTGGCGAATGTGAAGGCAATGTCCACGGCGTTCTTACCGATCTGATGGAGAGAGCGAATGAAACTGCCAACACACGATGCCTCATCAGGTCCGAATTTTTGGTGTGCACTGACACCATGCGAATTTATTTTTCACTGCAAACGAACGTAACTAATGAATTAAATTAATAGACAGGCTATAAGTCGAAAAACAGGGTTATCTGTCAAAATTATAAACATTCTAAAAAAGAACATAAAACGGAATACATGACCATTTAAATAAGTCATATTTAAGACAATAGATTTGTCCAAATGGCGGACAGAAGTGATTGTAATTGTTTACAAGCCACTGCATTAGTAACGTAGTTTTATATACCATGCCAACCATAACAATCCCCTTTATGTAGCCTAGACCATAAACATTGAACTTTTAAACACACAATCAATGGCATAAGAAAGGATGCTAGTTCATGGTTCATTGGCATTAGAAAGTAATTCATTTTATAACAAACAGGTAGTAGCTGAATAATTGTCACTCAATAATTATGTGAACTTGAAGCTTATTGTCAAACATTATAATAGTCATTCACATTCTAAATCCATCATAGCATGACATGGTGTTGACAAAACGTGTAAGACCAATAATTCTGACTGTAGGGACTATATGAAGCTCAACTTTTACTAAAATTTATAGTACAAGAATCCTATAACAATTATTACTCATTTTTAAATTAAATAATTTTTGACACTTACATTTTATATGTAGAGAAAAAAGTGTAACCCACCATACTAAATAATCATAATGATAATCATCATCATCAAGATAAATAGATAGATAGATTCATTAGAATCAATAAATTTTTGATTCAAATAAATCTAGCACATGTCATTTTCATATGCAAATAGAATCTTAATAAATATTTTCAACTAATTGTAATGCACAAGAAGAGTAAAAAAGAAAAGAAACTTCACTTGCATGTGCACTGCTGCTGTATATTTAGTGAAAAAACACTATGGTCTTCGTTGCAGCACACAATCTCAATATCCATGCTTCAGCACAATAATAATATTAAAAATGGCAACAACATGAACACTTAGAAAACTGAAAATAAGACACTAGCGAATATGTCCTTCACTTAGTAACATTTCAACTTTTACTATTCTCATCCAATCCCATGCAAAGTATGTTGGGACACAGACATTCACTGTCCAGTAATGTTTGTCTAAGAGTTTGACCCAACTGTTTCACCACAATCAATATCTAATTGCTAATGAGCATAACAATAGACTTTAAAATATATGTATATATATATATATATATATATATATATATATATATATATATATATATATATATATATATATATATATATATATATATATTTAACCATAAAGTTTCTTACCTCCCCAGAATCTCTCCTTCTGCGATCTGGGATCACTAGAGTATTTCCATTGCTGCCTGGGACTATAGTAGAGCCAACACTCATTCTGGGTCCAACTAACATGTACCGTTTGTCTCCAGATCTGTACTGGATGCTGTGACACAGAGTCCCGTCATAATTTGTATCCTGTAAATACTTGGATGAGTAGTCTGTTGATTTAGAGCACTGCATTACAGTCAACACGATGATGCTGATGACAAAAAGCACCGAAACCGAGCCTAAAGTGATGATCAAATAAAATGTCATGTTGTTTTCTTCCTCGTCTTTTACTGTGTTTTTCACATCAGAAGCTGCAAAAGCCTCTTTGGGCTCTACAACTTTGACAATCACAGTCGCTGTTGCTGAGAGAGAAACGTTCCCATTGTCTTTGACCAGTATGATCAGTTTATGCTGGGCCTCATCTGTTTCTGTGAATGAGCGAAGGGTCCTTATCTGTCCTGTGTAGCGGTCCAAACCAAAGAGACTGTGGTCACTAACTTCCTGCAGTGAAAATAATAACCAGCCGTTGTATCCTATATCTGCGTCATAGGCTCTGACTTTAGTCACCAAATGACCTGCGTTCACATTACGGGGAATCTCTTCCACACCCTCAGCAGAACCGTTAGCACTGACTGGATATAAGATCACCGGAACATTGTCGTTCTGATCCAGAATAAACACGTTCACAGTCACGTTACTGCTCAGAGACGGAGTTCCAGAGTCTTTAGCAACAACTTGGAAGTGAAATGTTTTAACGGTTTCAAAATCAAAACTCTTAAGTGCATAAATATCCCCATTTTCAGAGTCAATATTAATGAAAGATGCATATTTGTTTTCTACACCATCTCTCCATATTAGATAACTGACTACACTGTTTTCACTTGTGTCTTTGTCAGAGGCAGACACAGAAAATAAAGATTTGCCAGGAGCATTATTCTCCATCACATAAAATGAATAAGGAGAAAAAGAAAACTCTGGAACATTGTCATTAACATCTGATACCTGTACTGTTATAGATTTAACAGAAGACTGTTGTGGCTGACCAGCATCTTTGGCTTCTAATGTGATGTCGTAGAAAGAAATTTTCTCTCTGTCGAGAGATGATATCGTCACTAATATGTATGTATTTTCTTGTGATGATGGCATTAATTTGAAGGGTATGTCTTCACTTAATGAGCACGTGACTCTCCCATTAATTTCAGAATCTAAATCAGAGACACTTATTAAAGCCACCGTTGTGCCGGGTTTGGAGTCCTCAGGAATAGCACTTGAGTATGATGTTACTTCTATCTGAGGAGGATTGTCATTCACATCAGCAATTTTTATAGTTAAACTTTTATCTGTTGTTAGAGGAACAATTCCTTTGTCAGATGCTTGAATATCAATCTCGTATTTATCTTTAACTTCAAAATCCAAAAGACCAGTCACAACGATTTCTCCTGTGATTGGATTAACATTAAAAAGTTTACGCAGTTTATCATTGACATCATGCCCTAATGAATAAACTATTTCGCTGTTCTGACCTTCATCCAAATCAGTTGCATTCACCCTGAAAATTGTTGTGCCAACGGGTGTGTTTTCATTTAGCACTACAATGTAAGCTTCCTTGGTGAAAACAGGTGCATTATCGTTTATATCTAATACATCTATTGTTATCTCCATATTTCCAGACTTTGGAGGTTTGCCTCCATCTAAAGCAGTTAGCTGCAATTTCATCCTTTTTATAACCTCTCGATCGAGTGGCTTTTGTAAAACCAGCACTGGAATTTTGCCGTCTTCATCGCGATCTTTAATTTCAATACGGAAATGATCGGTGTGGCTCAGTTTATAAGTCTGAACTGAATTACTGCCACTGTCTGGATCTCGCGCTGCCTGAAGCGGAAACCGCGCACCGGGAATCACCGTTTCACTTATTTCTAAATGCTTTTCCTGCACTGGAAATCTCGGAGCGTGGTCATTCATGTCTATTACATCAACAGTCACGTAATGAATCTCTAGAGGATTTTCTAATGCTATTTTCAGATTGATTAAACACTGTGTGCTACTTTCGCACACCTCCTCTCTATCTAATTTACCGTTCACATACAAGACACCGTCATTCTGATTTACTCTGAACATTGACTCGCCTGAAGTCGAGACGATACGAAATCCTCGCTCCTTTAAGGTTCGGTAATCAATCCCTAAATCCTTTGCAACATTTCCCACAGCAGCTCCATCCTTTTGCTCCTCCGAAATCGAGTAGCGTATTTGTGCCCAAACTGTTCTGCCGAAAACAAGTGATATAACAATGAAGACGATTTTCACATTCCGCTCAGGCCACTGCTCAAGTCTTCTTTGTCCCATTTTTGCAACGTATAGGTTCCAAAACAATTGCACAACGACTGTGAATATATTAGTCCAATGACCACATTAAAGATGTATTAATCCTCAAAAGATATTACAAAGAAAAGCAAAGGACAAAACCACCGAGCAAGCCACGCCGTTGAAGGAAGAGATAATATACAATTCTAAACGATGAGCAAAAAAACAGGGTGGTACTCTTACGTTATGAGTTTCACTTCAGGTTTACACTGACACCTGGCGCTCTTTCACTGCATTGCCATTCATTAAAAGCTGCAAATTCATAATGAAACAAATTAACAATTTTTAATTTCTTGGAGTTTCTCTAATACAACTAAAATATGCACAGAAAATAAAGAAAGAGACAATTTGCAGAACAGAAAGCTGTATCATGTATTCAGCACCAAGGACAGCGACTCTCGCTCCCAGAGTTACTTTTAGTTTGTTCTGTCATTGGAGAACATGAAAAATTGTAAGATAATTAATTCAAATGCATGTGTAGCTATAAAATGTACATAAAAGCACTACAACGTATTTAAAAATAATAAAAGAACAATGCTGGCCATGAAAGCAATATAGCACAACGCTAGTCCTTTTCTTACCTCTCCAGAATCTCTCCTCCTGCGATCTGGGATCACTAGAGTATTTCCATTACTGCCTGGGACTATAGTAGAGCCGATACTCATTCTGGGTCCAACTAACATGTAGCGTTTGTCTCCAGATCTGTACTGGATGCTGTGACACAGAGTCCCGTCGTAATTTGTATCCTGTAAATACTTGGATGAGTAGTCTGTTGATTTAGAGCACTGCATTACAATCAACACGATGATGCTGATGACAAAAAGCACCGAAACCGAGCCCAAAGTGATGATCAAATAAAATGTCATGTTGTTTTCCTCGTCGGCCTTTACTGTGTTTTTCACATCAGAAGCTGCAAAAGCCTCTTTGGGCTCCACAACTTTGACAATCACAGTCGCTGTTGCTGAGAGAGAAACGTTCCCATTGTCTTTGACCAGTATGATCAGTTTATGCTGGGCCTCGTCTGTTTCTGTGAATGAGCGAAGGGTCCTTATCTGTCCTGTGTAGCGGTCCAAACCAAAGAGACTGTGGTCACTAACTTCCTGTAGTGAAAATAATAACCAGCCGTTGTATCCTATATCTGCGTCATAGGCTCTGACTTTAGTCACCAAATGACCTGCGTTCACATTACGGGGAATCTCTTCCACACCCTCAGCAGAACCGTTAGCGCTGACTGGATATAAGATCACTGGAACATTGTCGTTCTGATCCAGAATAAACACGTTCACTGTCACGTTACTGCTCAGAGACGGAGATCCAGAGTCTGTAGCAACAACTTTGAACTGGAATTTTTTAACAGTTTCAAAGTCAAAGCTCTTCAGCGCAAATATCTCCCCATTTTCAGAGTTAATATTAACGAAAGACGAATATTTTTCTTCGTTACTTTTCTCCATATTTGATAACTAACTATAGCATTTTCATTTGCGTCTTTGTCAGTAGCAGACACAGAAAATAGAAATTTGCCTGGGACATTATTTTCCATCACATAAAACGCATACGGGGAAATTGAGAATTCCGGGGTATTGTCATTTACATCTGATATCAGAACAGTTATAGTTTTAACAGAAGACAATGATGGCTGTCCCATATCTTTTGCACTTAATGTAATGTCATAGTGAAATTTCGTTTCTCTATCAAGTAATCCAGAAGTAACTAAAGAATAAGTATTAACTTGTGATGACGGCATTAGTTTAAAAGGTATATCATCGGAGAGTGAACAGGAGATTTTTCCATTGAGTCCGGAGTCCAAATCGGTAACGCTTATCAAAGCCACTGTAGTACCAGGTCTAGAATCCTCTGGAATAGCGCTTGAAAATGATGTGACTTCTATTTCAGGTGCATTATCATTTACATCAACTATTTTTATGATTACACTTTTATCCGTCGCAAGAGGAACAGTTCCTTTGTCAGACGCCTGAATGTCAATTTCATATAAATCTTTTACCTCAAAATCTAAAAGACCAGTCACAATAATTTCTCCAGTGACTGAATTAACTTGAAAAAGTTTATGTAAGTTATCATCAACATTATTTCCTAAAGCATAAACTACCTCTCCATTTTGACCCTCGTCCAAATCAGTGGCATTAACCTGTACAATTATTGTGCCTATGGGTGCGTTTTCATTCAATACAACAGTGTAAGTTTCTTTCGTAAATATAGGCACATTATCGTTTATATCCAGCACATCAATAAATATTTCTATTGAGCCAGACTTAGGAGGTCTCCCTCCATCTAAAGCAGTCAATTCTAATTTTATGTTTTTCGTTACTTCGCGATCAAGTGGCTTGTGTAAAATCAGAATAGGACTTTTAACATCTTCTCGGTCTTTAATTTCAAGACGGAAATGGTCGTTATGGCTGAGTTTGTATGTTTGAACGGAATTGATTCCACTATCAGGATCCCGTGCTGCCTGTAGCGGATATCGCGCGCCTGGCAGAACAGATTCCCCAATTTCCAGCCGCTTTTCCTTCTCGGGAAACCGTGGACTGTGATCGTTTACATCTAATATCTCTATAGTGACATAGTGGATTTCTAGTGGGCTTTCTAAAGCAATTTTCAGATTGATTAAACACGGTGTGCTTCTCTCGCACACCTCCTCTCTATCTATTTTACCGTTAACATATAAGACACCGTCATTCTGATTCACACTGAACATTGACTCGCCTGAGGTCGAGACGATGCGAAATCCTCTGTCATTTAGCGTTCTGTGATCAATGCCTAAATCCTTCGCGATATTTCCCACAGCAGCTCCGTCCTTCTGCTCCTCGGAGATCGAGTACCGTATTTGTGCCCAAACTGCTCTCCAAAACAACAGCGATACAGCAACGAAAGCGAGTTTCGCATTCAGCTCCATCTGATGAGAGCGTCTTCTTTGTTCCATCTTTCTGAGATTACAAAAACCAGTTACAGCGGAATTTCAAGATAATTCTACAAATATGTGTTGTTTAGTTCCATCGTTGCTCATATTTACGATGTAAACCAGTCAGACAAGACAAGGACACTGTGCTCAATCCTGACAAATCTTAAAGCACCGGTGCTGAAAATGAGAAAACACGAATAAACTGAGAAGGCGGAACAAAAAACCTATGACAACCGTTTGACGTCACGAGTATTTCTTTAGGTTTACACTGACATCTCGCGATCTAAAGCATTAGTTGCATTGCAGCTTCCAAAAAAACATTTAACTGAAAATGTCATATGCAGACCAAGTAAACACAACCTTGCCATAGAGATGAACAGGCACAGACAGATAGCATATAAAAGACTGCACTTAGTGCACATTAAATGAAATGAAAACAGAATGGCACTTTATCAGCATGCACCAATTATATATATGTGGCAGAGAGGGGGACACTAGGACCTGGGGAAGAATTGGGTGAGGCATGACTGGTAGGGGTGCTAGAACTAATTGTCAAGCAAACAAGACCAGGTGAAACCGCTTATTTAAAGTAGGCCAAACGATCAGAAGATGAGAAGGTGAACGGGAAGCTGGGCTCTTTGTTTGTTCAGGGGGCGAGCTGATTCAGTGCATAATGCAAACTGCTAAAACAAGCATTTTGATTCATCATGAGCGGAGCTGATTACTAATGTATTATTGGAAGGCACAAACTACTAAAACAAGGACTGGCACCGATTGTTATCTGTTTAATTTAGAGTTGGTTTTTTACTACTTATTTTATATGAGGTTTTAATGAATTCTTGAACTCAGCTGGAAGTGTGTTTTAAGTGTGATAAACGAATGACGAGTGAGTCTCTTTTTGTTAATATTTGTGGGGAGTAATGACCTAGCATGGTATTCATGAGAATGAGGAATTGTTGAGTTGGTTGTTAAAAGTGTTTTGTTTTGTTTTAGGTTTTTCCCAGGCGGTTGCACTTGAGAGACAGTGGGCGCACGTGTGGTGTTTACTTTTAGTGGATGCAGTGGTTTGGTGTGCGGGTGTCACATAGGTAAATGCTGTGGTGATGTAGTGGTTTGTTTTGGAGTATTAGGTCTTCACTCCACTTGTACCTCGATGTACTGCCTGGGTTGGTTTATTTTGTCTTTTCGATTATGTGTTTTTATGCCTATCAGGGACTTGTGAAATAAAACTGCTCTGTAAAAGCGTTTATACCTTAGTCCTCACTGCTGATTTATTCTATATACATGGTTTACCTGGAAGCTCATTAACTGGGCTAGGTTACAATCTGGCGTAGTCGGCAGGGTAACCAGCGGTCTTAATGTTATGTTTTGTAAATTCAGTGTGAATTTGATTTAGTCGTAAGGTTGATGTAACAGATAACAATCGGTGCAAGAAGAGGATTCATTTGTTGGGGTGAACCTGGATTGGAGCAACATCTAAGACACTAAATTTCTTTTCCCTCTACCCAACAATTTTCTTTACACTAACTGTTGTTCATCAAGGATTGTTGGATGGCTGATGACATGGAGCAGCAACTCTCTGCACTAAGGGAACAGTTGGAGGCACTTCAAGCCACTAATGAACGTTTGCTGAGAGAACGGTCCGCTCCCCTGCAGCCTGATGCCTCTCGGCCGAGTACCTCCACTGGACACCATGTGCCTGTTGAGAAAATTGTGTTTATCCCTAGAGAACGTAAATGTCCTAAGTTTTATGGTAATGATGAGTTAAGTAGTGTTACGATTGAGGACTGGGTGGAGGAGGTACGAGCTTATATTGAGGACAGAAATTGTACAGTGACTGAAAAAGTCCAGTTTTTATTAGACCATTTGGGTGGGGAGGCACGAATGGAGATTAAATTACGTCCACGTAGTGAGAGAGATGTACCTGAGAGAATCTTTAAGATCCTTACTGATATGTACAGTGGCCGTAAATCTTATGTGAAGTTACAACAACAATTTTTTGATAGAAAACAACGGGAGGGGGAGACATTGTGTGAATATTCTCATGCACTTATGTATTTAATGGAGCTGATTGTAAATACTAATGCTGACTGTGTCTCTAATCCAGATAGGGTTGTTCGAGACTAGTTTGTAGAGCATGTGAAGAGTGTGTTCTTGCGCCGTGAGTTGAAAAAATTAGTACGGCAGACTCCTACCATGTCGCTGTGGCAAATCAGTGAGGACTAAGGTATAAACGCTTTTACAGAGCAGTTTTATTTCACAAGACCCTGATAGGCATAAAAACACATAATCGAAAAGACAAAATAAACCAACCCAGGCAGTACATCGAGGTACAAGTGGAGTGAAGACCTAATACTCCAAAACAAACCACTACATCACCACAGCATTTACCTATGTGACACCCGCACACCAAACCACTGCATCCACTAAAAGTAAACACCACACGTGCGCCCACTGTCCCTCAAGTGCAACCGCCTGGGAAAAACCTAAAACAAAACAAAACACTTTTAACAACCAACTCAACAATTCCTCATTCTCATGAATACCATGCTAGGTCATTACTCCCCACAAATATTAACAAAAAGAGACTCACTCGTCATTCGTTTATCACACTTAAAACACACTTCCAGCTGAGTTCAAGAATTCATTAAAACCTCATATAAAATAAGTAGTAAAAAACCAACTCTAAATTAAACAGATAACAATCGGTGCCAGTCCTTGTTTTAGTAGTTTGTGCCTTCCAATAATACATTAGTAATCAGCTCCGCTCATGATGAATCAAAATGCTTGTTTTAGCAGTTTGCATTATGCACTGAATCAGCTCGCCCCCTGAACAAACAAAGAGCCCAGCTTCGTTCACCTTCTCATCTTCTGATCGTTTGGCCTACTTTAAATAAGCGGTTTCACCTGGTCTTGTTTGCTTGACAATTAGTTCTAGCACCCCTACCAGTCATGCCTCACCCAATTCTTCCCCAGGTCCTAGTGTCCCCCTCTCTGCCACATATATATTAAAGAAACAATTTTCCTTGCTTCACAAACCACCACAATAACTTTAATTAGACAGAGAAAAAGATCAAATTTCCATTGCCACTCAGAAATACATTGCTGTAAAATATGAAAGGCCTGTTATGACAATAGAGCAATAAAACAACCATGGGCTAGGAAATTATGCAACATGCATAAAAGGAAAGCAATGACAAACTGCTCTATTCCTATTTTATTAGTACTTTATATACAGTACAGACCAAAAGTTTGGACACACCTTCTCATTCAAAGAGTTTGCTTTCTTTTCATGACTATGAAAATTGTAGAGTCACACTGAAGGCATCAAGGGCTATTTGACCAGGAAGGAGAGTGATGGGGTGCTGCACCAGATGACCTGGACTCCACAGTCACCAGACCTGAACCCAATTGAGATGGTTTAGGGGTGAGCTGGACCACAGACAGAAGGCAAAAGGGCCAACAAGTGCTAAGCATCTCTCGGGGAACTCCTTCAAGACTGTTGGAAGACCATTTCAGGTGACTACCTCTTGAAGCTCATCAAGAGAATGCCAAGAGTGTGCAAAGCAGTAATCAAAGCAAAAGGTGGCTACTTTGAAGAACCTAGAATATGACATATTTTAATTTTTTTCAAACTTTTTTGTTATGTATATTATTTCATATATAATTCCACATGTGTTAATTCATAGTTTTGATGCCTTCAGTGTGAATCTACAATTTTTATAGTCATGAAAATAAGGAAAACTCTTTGAATGAGAAGGTGTGTCCAAACTTTTGGTCTGTACTGTATATGTGAACATACAGTTTTGTTCAAAATTACTCAACCCCTCAGAGACTGCAGTACTTTACAAATACAAGCTTTTCTGAAGATCCAGGATAAAATAAAAAATGTATCTATAACAGTTCACTGGCATATTAAAAGTGATATTGTCATTATATAATGTAATACTTTTGAGTTATAAGATTTTTTAATAATACTGCTATGTATTATTAATATTATGTATATTATGTACATAATTATTCAACCTCTATTCAACATTGCTGTTTTTAAATCACTTATTTGCATGGTGGGGAATAAAACGGTCTCAAAACACAATTAAGCTTTTAGAAACTCTATTAAAAACAGAATTAGCTTGAACCGTTACATATACAGTTAGCCCATGCATGTGTTGAAGTTGAGTAGCAACTTCTCTTGAGTAGCAACCATCTCCATCCTCAAACTTGGAGGTGGATCAGTCCTGTTATGGGGTTTCTTTACTGTAGAAGGAAGTGGAAATCATGACTGTATGAAGGACATCATGAATTCTTTAAAGTGTCAGGCCATTTTGACAAGAATTGTGATGCCTTTGGTGCAAAAACTGAAGCTGATGATCAATGGACTTTCCTGCAGGCCAGTCATACCAAAGTACACATCCAAATCTACTACTGCTTGGTTCAGGGATCAGTCATAGAATGTACTTGAGTGACCTGTTCAGTCTCCAGGCTTAAATCTCATTTCAAATATCTGGTTGAATTTGAAGAAAGCAGTGGCAATGTGAAAACCAAAGATTATCAGTGATCTGAAAGCTTTTTCAGGTGTTGAATGGGTCAAAACTGTAGTAGAGAGGTGACAGAAGCTTCTAAACACTTACAGACAGCGTTTATTGGAGATTTTAAAGAATAAAAGATTCTGCCCAAAGGGGGTTGAATAAGTGTGGACATGAATGTTTAGAGCCAATTAGAATTTTATCATGATTCATCAATGTTCCATTCTCAGAATCACTCAAAAGTGTATTAACAAACCTTCTTAAATTGATTTCATAAAATGTTATCCTCCACAGCAAATTGTCTTGCAAGTCAAGGGGGTTGAATAATTTTGAACACAACTGCCCTCCTTGTATATATATATGTATATACAAGGAGGGCAGCCAACTACTGCCTTAAGGTTGTTTGGTAGAACAAATGCACAAGTTATTTGCTTACCTATATATATTACCTATATAACACAACCTGGAATTAAAAGAAAACAATATAAAATATATTATTATCACATCTTACCTCTCCAGAACCTCTCCTCCTGCGATCTGGGATCACTAGAGTATTTCCATTACTGCCTGGGACTATAGTAGAGCCGATACTCATTCTGGGTCCAACTAACATGTAGCGTTTGTCTCCAGATCTGTACTGGATGCTGTGACACAGAGTCCCGTCATAATTTGTATCCTGTAAATACTTGGATGAATAGTCTGTCGATTTTGAGCACTGCATTACAACCAACACGATGATGCTGATGACAAAAAGCACCGACACCGAGCCCAAAGTGATCATCAAATAAAATGTCATGTTGTTTTCTTCCTCGTCTTTTACTGTGTTTTTCACATCAGAAGCTGCAAAAGCCTCTTTGGGCTCCACAACTTTGACAATCACAGTCGCTGTTGCTGAGAGAGAAACGTTCCCATTGTCTTTAACCAGTATGACCAGTTTATGCTGGGCCTCGTCTGTTTCTGTGAATGAGCGAAGGGTCCTTATCTGTCCTGTGTAGCGGTCCAAACCAAAGAGACTGTGGTCACTAACTTCCTGCAGTGAAAATAATAACCAGCCGTTGTATCCTATATCTGCGTCATAGGCCCTGACTTTAGTCACCAAATGACCTGCGTTCACATTACGAGGAATCTCTTCCACACCCTCAGCAGAACCGTTAGCGCTGACTGGATATAAGATCACTGGAACATTGTCGTTCTGATCCAGAATAAACACGTTCACTGTCACGTTACTGCTCAGAGACGGAGATCCAGAGTCTGTAGCGAGAACATGGAACTGGAACGTTTTAATTCCTTCGAAATCAAAACTTTTAAGGGAATGAATAACCCCTGTTTCTTGATTTATGTTCAACGATGAGGTTATCCAGTTTTGTGTCCCTACACCTCTGTTTATTTGATACGATATCAAGGCATTTTCATTCACGTCTTTATCAGATGCTCTTACTGAAAATATGGAGGCTCCAGGAGCATTATTTTCAAATATGTAAAGCTCAAGGAAATTACTAGAAAATTCTGGCTGGTTGTCATTCACATCTGCTACTTTGATGCTTAAGGTTTTGATAGATGATAAGGCCGGCTGACCTAAATCTGTTGCTGTAATTGTGATGTCATAATGGGGCACAAGTTCACGATCCAAACGCCCCTTTGTCACCAGCGAGTACATATTATCTTGAAAAGATGGTTTCAGCTCGAAAGGAACATTCTTTGTGGGACTACATACAACTTTACCATTAACACCAGAGTCTTTATCTGTGACACTAATCAGCGCAATTACTGTTCCAGGTGTAGAGTCTTCAGCAACAATATTAGATAATGAAGTCAGCTCAATTTCAGGCTCATTATCGTTTATATCTTGTATTTTTATAATAACTCGACCTTGAGCAGAGAAAGGAGGCTGGCCTTTGTCTATAGCCTGCACATCCAGTTTGTAAACGTCTGTTTCCTCAAAGTCTACCTCGCCTTTCACCGTTATTTCGCCTGTAATGCGATCCAGTTGAAATACGTCATAAACTTTGCGCTTTAAAGTTTTACCAAGCGAATACTCAATTTCACTATTTGAGCCCTCGTCGCGATCAGTTGCCGTTATTTTAATCACAGTCGTTCCGACCTTGGCATTTTCCTGTAAACTGACAGAATATGTGTCTTGACTGAACACCGGGCGATTATCATTAATATCTAATACGGTAACGTTGATGCTAAGGTTACCTGATTTTGGAGGGTTTCCACCATCGAGGGCTTTTAAAATTAGCAGGTGCTCTGACTTATGTTCGCGATCGATTGGTTTCTTCAACACTAAAAAGGGGATTTTTTCCTCATCGCTGTTTCTGATGTCTATCTCGAAATTTTCATTCTGACTCAATTTATACAAACGAACAGAATATGGCGAGGCATCCTGGTCTCGTGCTGCGTGCAGCTGGAAGCTCGTTCCTATAGGGGTGTGTTCTGCAATCTCGAAATGTTGACTCTGTTCAGAAAAACTAGGATGGTTGTCGTTTATGTCTGTTATTTCTACTGCAACGTTGTGAATTTCTAAAGGATTTTCGACCGCAGTTTTTAGATTTAATACGCATGCACCGTTCCCTTCACAAAGCTCCTCTCTGTCTACGCTTTTATGAATATACAATTCGCCATTGTTCTGATTTACCTGGAAAAACGCGTCTTTAGAACCAGAGACTATACGGAACCGTCTGTCTACCAATGTACTCACGTCAAGTCCAAGATCCTTAGCAATATTTCCCACAACCGATCCCTCTTTCATTTCCTCTGGAACGGTGTATCTTATCTGAGCTGAAACCTGCGGTCCAAAGCAGAGAAGAAAATAGACAAACAAAGCAATCCACCAGTTCTCCCATCTGCGCCTTTGTTCATCCATCGTAAAGAAATCCTTTAAAACAGCTTAAAACAAGTAACGATGGTATTCAGTGGAAATTTTCTATTTCCAGATGCATCATTCTTGATTGATTAACATCGATAACATTTTAGAACATTTCCTATATTTCCACTTCTCGCGATATACTCGTCAGCTGCTGTCACAGTTAAACTGACCGACACAGCTATGCGCACCACACATTGATAGGCAGGGTCAAAGCTTTACTTTATATCCTAATGTAACACTGACACCACATGGTATAGAAGGAGAAATAGTAAATCTAAACTGTCACGTAAAAAAAATAATGCTGATCAACTCAAGCCATAAAATTAGAACAAAATGCACAACAAGCCATCATTATGCTTCGACATGGTGGAAAAAAAAAGTCAAATATTTATATAAGTATTTTTACAAACAAACTAAGAAACGAAAGAATTGCTGCTAGGCAAATGTGATACATTTCAGCACCATGGACAACGAATATCAACAATTACAATTCGATGACAACACGCCTGGGGAAAGTTTTGTTTAATATATTTAATGTATTCTTACCTCTCCAGAATCTCTCCTCCTGCGATCTGGGATCACTAGAGTATTTCCATTACTGCCTGGGACTATAGTAGAGCCGATACTCATTCTGGGTCCAACTAACATGTAGCGTTTGTCTCCAGATCTGTACTGGATGCTGTGACACAGAGTCCCGTCATAATTTGTATCCTGTAAATACTTGGACGAAAAGTCTGTCGATTTAGAGCACTGCATTACAACCAACACGATGACGCTGATGACAAAAAGCACTGAAACCGAGCCTAAAGTGATAATCAAATAAAATGTCACGTTGTTTTCTTCATCGTCTTTAACGGCGTTTTTCACATCAGAAGCTGCAAAAGCCTCTTTGGGCTCCACAACTTTGACAATCACAGTCGCTGTTGCTGAGAGAGAAACGTTCCCATTGTCTTTGACCAGTATGATCAGTTTATGCTGGGCCTCGTCTGTTTCTGTGAATGAGCGAAGGGTCCTTATCTGTCCTGTGTAGCGGTCCAAACCAAAGAGACTGTGGTCACTAACTTCCTGCAGTGAAAATAATAACCAGCCGTTGTATCCTATATCTGCGTCATAGGCTCTGACTTTAGTCACCAAATGACCTGCGTTCACATTACGGGGAATCTCTTCCACACCCTCAGCAGAACCGTTAGCGCTGACTGGATATAAGATCACTGGAACATTGTCGTTCTGATCCAGAATAAACACGTTCACTGTCACGTTACTGCTCAGAGACGGGGAACCAGAGTCTGTAGCGAGAACATGGAACTGAAACTTTTTAACAGATTCAAAATCAAAACTTTTAAGCGCATGGATAACGCCACTTTCATGGTTAATACTGAGAAACGAAGACATGTCACGCTCTGTTCCATTTCCTCTAGCTATCTGATATGAGATCGCGGCATTTTCATTCAGATCTTTGTCTGACGCGCTCACGGAGAATACTGATACACCAGGAGTGTTATTTTCCACTAAATACAGCTCGAGGGGATTTTTGACAAACTCTGGTTTATTATCATTAACATCAGCCACCTGCACAGTAACAGTTTTAAAAGAAGAGAGAGGTGGCTGACCTAAATCACTGGCTTTGATTATTATTTCATAATCTGTGATTAATTCCCTGTCCAAGCGTTCTTTAGTAATTAAAGAATACATGTTTTCCTGAACAGATGGCTTTAACTCGAACGGAACATTGTCTGAAAGACTACAAACAACCTTCCCATTAACACCAGAGTCTTTATCTGATACACTAATCAGAGATATTACAGTTCCAGGTTTTGCATTCTCTGAAATTGTGTTAGAAAGGGACGTGACGTCTATCTCGGGATAATTATCATTTTCGTCTGTGATCTTTATAATGACTCTGCAGTCAGTGGTCATCGGCGGCTGACCCTTATCCGTGGCCTGGACGGTCAATCTATGTATCTCGTTCTCCTCAAAATCGATTGGCTCTTTAATCCGAATTTCGCCAGTTACGCTATCAAGGCCAAATATTTCATGAACTTTTCGTCTACTAGTTTTTCCCAGAGTGTAAATAACCTCCCCATTTAAACCCTCATCAGAATCAGTGGCGTTTACGCGTGCCATTACGGTCCCTATAGGTGTGTTTTCTGGAAGCGTTACTGAATATATATCTTTACTACATAGAGGGCGGTTATCGTTGGTATCAAGAACAGTAATAGTAATATTCAATGTACCTGACTTTGGGGGGATGCCTCCATCCACAGCAGTCAACACGAGTCTATGCTCTGAATTTTGCTCTCTGTCTAAAGGCTTAAGTAAGACTAAAATCGGATTCTTTTCCTCTTCGTCACCGTCTCTCATTTCTAGCTCAAAAAAATTACTCTTTGCTAATTTATAAAACCGAATAGAATGACTTCCAATGTCAGGATCTCTTGCAGTTTGGAGCTCGAAACGTGCACCTTCAATCGTGTTTTCAGCCATTTCAAAATGCTGTTCTTTCTCGGGAAAACGAGGACTGTGATCATTCACGTCTGTGATTTCTACTCCAATATAATGTATTTCAAGTGGATTTTCAACGGCGATTTTCAGATTTATCAGGCACACGCTATTTCCATCACACAACTCCTCTCTGTCAATTTTCTTACTCACATATAATTCACCGTTGTTCTGATTAACTTCAAAAAGAGCGTCTTTAGATCCAGAGACGATTCGGAAACGCCTGTCCACCAGAGTATTCACATCAAGACCCAAATCCTTTGCGATATTTCCCACAACAGATCCCCCATTTACCTCCTCTGGTATAGAATATCGTATCTGAGTTGAAACTTGCAGCCCGAACCTCAGCAGCAAAGAGAAACACAAAGCAATCCACCAGCACTCCCATTTGCGCCTTTGTCCTGCGGCTTCCATCGTTTAAATATTTCTTTAAAAAATAATAATAATACAATTTCAGATCGTTTGCACGAGTGAACTACTCATTCATGTCAGCGTGTATTCATTGTAATATAGTCGCTTTAAAATAAAAGAGGAAAATGGTCATATCCAGCTTCTCGTGATATATAGCTCCCATTGCAGTGAAAATGAACAGAACAGCCATGCGCACCACATATCAATGGGCAGGGCAAAAATCTCTCCCGAATATCCTTATGTAACACTGACACCTCATGGTACATACAGGTAAGCATGAATTGTTATATATGCCACCGAGGGAGACCATAAAATGACTGCCCGTCACTTACAGAAAGGTCTGAACGAAATGTTTTAATAAATGACGCATATCCTTATTGCAACATGTCTATTATACAATGTTTCAAATGGTAAAACTAAATAATGAGATTTGCACTTTCCCGACAAACTATGATAGGAAAGATTATTATTCTACAAAGGTGAAAAATTTCAGCACCATGGACAACGGATATTCATTCCAACGTTGAAAACTTAATTCCAAACCAGCAATAAATAAAGTATGCGCTTATTTGTCAGTATATAAAATAACACATAGTATAAATATATAACCCGATAAATAAATAAATAAATCACATTTTGAGGACAGTAAGCCTGAGAAGGTGTTGTTTAATATAACTCACATACTCTTACCTCTCCAGAGCCTCTCCTCCTGCGATCTGGGATCACTAGAGTATTTCCATTACTGCCTGGGACTATAGTAGAGCCGATACTCATTCTGGGTCCAACTAACATGTACCGTTTGTCTCCAGATCTGTACTGGATGCTGTGACACAGAGTCCCGTCGTAATTTGCATCCTGTAAATACTTGGACGAATAGTCTGTCGATTTAGAGCACTGCATTGCAATCAACACGATGATGCTGATGACAAAAAGCACTGAAACCGAGCCCAAAGTAATGATCAAATAAAATGTCATGTTGTTTTCCTCCTCATCTTTTACGGTGTTTTTAACATCAGAAGCTGCAAAAGCCTCTTTGGGCTCCACAACTTTGACAATCACAGTCGCTGTTGCTGAGAGTGAAATGTTCCCATTGTCTTTGACCAGTATGATCAGTTTATGCTGGGCCTCGTCTGTTTCTGTGAATGAGCGAAGGGTCCTTATCTGTCCTGTGTAGCGGTCCAACCCAAAGAGACTGTGGTCACTAACTTCCTGCAGTGAAAATAATAACCAGCCGTTGTATCCTATATCTGCGTCATAGGCTCTGACTTTAGTCACCAAATGACCTGCGTTCACATTACGGGGAATCTCTTCCACACCCTCAGCAGAACCGTTAGCGCTGACTGGATATAAGATCACTGGAACATTGTCGTTCTGATCCAGAATAAACACGTTCACTGTCACGTTACTGCTCAGAGACGGAGATCCAGAGTCTGTAGCAACAACTTTGAACTGTCCAGTTTTCATCGTTTCAAAATCAAAACTTTTCAGCGCATGGATAGCTCCAGTTTCAGAATGGACATTCAGGAATGACGATAAATCGCCTTTTGTTCCATCATCCCGAATTATACGATATGAAATAGCAGCATTGTCGTTAATGTCTTTGTCAAGTGCGCTAACAGAAAACACTGATGCGCCGGGTGGATTATTTTCAAATAAGAAAAGCTCGATAGGATTCTGAGGAAATTCTGGTTTGTTATCATTCACATCTGAAACCTCAATGCTTAAAGTCTTTACTGAGGACAGAGGAGGTTGCCCCATATCACTAACAGTTAATAAAATGTCATAATGAGCAACCAACTCCCGATCTAAAGCCTTTTGCGTCACAAGCGAATACATATTTTCCTGGAAAGAAGGTTTTAGTTCAAACGGAGTACCCTCAGAAAGACTGCAGATTATTTTTCCGTTAGCACCCGAGTCTTTATCTGATAAACTAATCAGTGAAATAACAGTTCCTCGTTTAGAATCCTCGGGTACTAGATTAGATAGAGATGTTACCTCTATTTCTGGTTTATTATCATTTACGTCAGTAACTTTTATTACTACTCTACAGTTTGTAGTCATAGGAGGCTCTGCGCTGTCTGACGCTGTGACGTCAGCTCTGTATACTTCTGTTTCCTCGTAATCAACATCACCTATGACACGAAGTTCACCTGTATTCTTGTCTATTTCAAATGTGTCATACACCTTTTTCTTTAAGTTGCTCACAAATGAGTATATTATATCACCATTCTGTCCCAGATCTGCGTCTGTGGCATTTACTTGTAGTATGAGACTCCCAACGGGAAGATTTTCAGTAATTGTAACTGAGTAAACATCTTTACTGAACACAGGTCTGTTGTCATTAATATCAATTACATTTATGGAAATGTTCATAATGCCTGATTTCGGTGGATTTCCACCGTCTAGAGCTGTTAACAATAAGTGGTGCTCACTATGTCGCTCCCTGTCAAGGGCTCTCTGCAGTTTAAGAATAGGGATCTTGTTGTCCTCTCCGCCATCTCTGACTTCTAATTCAAAATGTTCGTTATGACTCAGTTTGTATGTACGAAGGGAATTTGCTCCAGAATCGGGGTCGCGAGCTGCAAGCAACTGAACATCAGCACCAATTAAAGTATTTTCTGCTATCTTTAAATCCTGTTCTTTCTCGGGGAAAACCGGTGCATGATCGTTGATATCTGTAATCTCAACGCCTACATAATGAATTTCTAGTGGATTTTCGATAGCAATTTTCAGATTCACATAGCAGACATTACTGTCTACACAAAGCTCTTCTCTGTCGATTCGGTTTTGAACATACAACATGCCATTGTTCAGATTTACCTGGAAAGGAGCATCCATTGATCCAGAAACTATACGAAATCGCCTGTCCACTAATGTACTGACATCAAGACCCAAATCCTTTGCAATATTTCCTACAACGGCACCCTCTTTGACCTCCTCTGGAACAGAGTATCGTATCTGAGCTGAAACCTGCTGTTCGACGCAAAATAGAAAAACGAGGCACATAACAATCCACCAACACTCCAGTTTGCGTCGTTGTCTTTCATTCCCCATCGCGAATATTGGAATGATTTGTCCAACAGCTAAACAGCACATTGAATGGCGTGCATTTCATGTGTTGTACAGACCTGGAAATCTAACCAAAAATATGGCCCTGCTCTTTAACACCAACGTATGTCCGTGAGTCTATCTTCTGAACAGCACGCTCACACAAGCCTCTCCAAGTGAGGAACAATGCCTTTCACGTCATCACAAGCAGATCGGTTCTCTCGCAACATTGATGCAGCACTGACACCAGGCGGACTTAAGTGTATAGCACATTCTTAAAGAGATACTCCGAGCACTATCGAAGAAAAAACTCAGAAAGAAAAGAAAAATGAATTATAACACAACCTGGAATTAAAAGAAAACAATATAAAAATATATTATTATCACATCTTACCTCTCCAGAACCTCTCCTTCTGCGATCTGGGATCACTAGAGTATTTCCATTACTGCCTGGGACTATAGTAGAGCCGATACTCATTCTGGGTCCAACTAACATGTACCGTTTGTCTCCAGATCTGTACTGGATGCTGTGACACAGAGTCCCGTCGTAATTTGTATCCTGTAAATACTTGGACGAACAGTCTGTCGATTTAGAGCACTGCATTAAAATCAACACGATGATGCTGATGACAAAAAGCACCGACACCAAGCCCAAAGTGATGATCAAATAAAATGTCACGTTGTTTTCCTCCTCGTCTTTAACTGTATTTTTTACATCAGAAGCTGCAAAAGCCTCTTTGGGCTCCACAACTTTGACAATCACAGTCGCTGTTGCTGAGAGAGAAATGTTCCCATTGTCTTTGACCAGTATGATCAGTTTATGCTGGGCCTCGTCTGTTTCTGTGAACGAGCGAAGGGTCCTTATCTGTCCTGTGTAGCGGTCCAAACCAAAGAGACTGTGGTCACTAACTTCCTGCAGTGAAAATAATAACCAGCCGTTGTATCCTATATCTGCGTCATAGGCTCTGACTTTAGTCACCAAATGACCTGCGTTCACATTACGGGGAATCTCTTCCACACCCTCAGCAGAACCGTTAGCGCTGACTGGATATAAGATCACTGGGACATTGTCGTTCTGATCCAGAATAAACACGTTCACTGTCACGTTACTGCTCAGAGACGGAGTTCCAGAGTCTGTAGCGAGAACATGGAACTGGAACGTTTTAGCAGTTTCAAAATCAAAGCTTCTTAAAGAATAAACTATTCCTGTCTCGGAATTTATATTTAAGAAAGATGACAAATCATTATGAGTTCCGTCACCTCTAATCATGTGATAAGATATCACAGCATTTTCAGCTGTGTCTCTATCAGAGGCGCTTACTGAAATTATTGAGGAACCGGCTGCATTGTTTTCCATTAAGTAGAGATCTAAAGGATTTATTAAAAAAACCGGTGCATTATCATTCACATCAGAAATCTGAACGTTTATAGTGGTCGATGCAGTTAAAGACGGCTGTCCTAAATCAGAGGCAGTTATTGTAATGTCATAATGTGAGCTCGTCTCTCTGTCTAAACGATCTTTTGTCACTAAAGAGTACATATTGTCTTTGAAAGAAGGCTTTAGTTCAAAGGGAACATGTTTGTTTAACTGACAAATTACTTTACCATTGATCCCTGCATCTTTATCAGTCACACTGATGAGAGAAATTACCGTTCCAGGCTTAGAATCTTCAGGGATGTTCTTTGAATGTGATGTAATCTCAATCTCAGGCCGGTTGTCATTTACATCAGTAATCTTAATAACAATTCTAGACTTTGTAGACATTGGTGGATGCCCTTTATCTGAGGCTTGAATATCGAGTTTATAAACTTCTGTATCTTCAAAATCCACTTCCTCCTTTACACGTATTTCACCTGTGACCTGATCTAGCTCAAAAACGTCATGCCCTTTGCTATTTAACGTTGCAAAACTGTATTCAATATCACTGTTTGTGCCCTCATCCATATCAGTTGCATTTACTCGAACAACCATAGAGCCAATAATAGAGTTTTCCGACAGGGTCACAGAATATGTCTCTCGACTAAATACAGGGCGATTATCATTTATATCTAAAATGCTAATTGTAATGTTAAGGGTGCCAGATCTCGGAGGATTCCCTCCGTCAACAGCTGTTAAAAGCAGCTTGTATGTATTCGTAATCTCCCTATCAACAGCCTTCTTAAGGACTAAAAATGGCATTTTATCCTCATCACTCTCTCTAACTCGAATTTCAAAATGATCATTAGGACTTAACTTATAGGACCGGATTGAATTCGTTCCAGAATCTGGATCTTTGGCAGCCTGTAACTGATAATCAGCGCCAGGGAGCGTATTTTCATAAATTCGCAAGCGCTGCTCTTTTTCAGGAAAACTAGGGGAATGGTCATTTATATCTGATATTTCTACCTCTACATAATGCATTTCCAAAGGGTTTTCAATAACGGTTTTTAAATTTACCATGCAAACACCACTGCCAGCACATAAAGACTCTCTGTCGATTTTCTTATGAACGTACAAAACGCCATTTTCCTGATTTATCTGAAAAAGCTCCTCCTTAGATCCAGAAACGATTCGAAACTGCCTGACCACCAAACTACTTACTTCAAGACCCAAATCCTTTGCAATATTTCCGACATCGGTCCCTTCTTTCACTTCTTCTGGAATCGAGTATCTTATCTGAGCTGAGACTGGCTGTCCGATGCCAAGAAGAAAATAAATACACAAAGAAATCCAGCAGTACTCCCATCTGCGCCTTTGTCCTCCAGCTTCCATCACGCACGATTAACAAATTGTTTCTCCAGGATCAACCTCTTATACCCTCGATTATTTGAAGTCGTAGTTTGATGTTTATGGCAAGTACATGATGAGAAAATAAGAAACATATAATTGTTTTTTAAGCACTGTCAGTACGTTCAAGCATCCAAAGCCATTGTGTGTGAAAAAAAACAGTACAGCCCTACGTTATCATCAGGGGCAGGATTCAATATTCTAAATAAATCATGGAGCAACACCGACCCCAAGTGGTTTCAAAACACTTGAAAATTTTTTGAAATAAACCACTGTCAGTCAAAAAAAAATTATAATAATAAGTCATCAATTTAACATAAAATTATATTTAAGTGTACACAAAAAAATGTCAAAGTAAGCTACATAACGAAACTTTGCGCTATGAAATCATAAGTAAAACAAACTATTGGGTATAAAAATTATTAGAATTAATCTGCTATTCTTACCTCTCCAGAATCTCTCCTCCTGCGATCTGGGATCACTAGAGTATTTCCATTACTGCCTGGGACTATAGTAGAGCCGATACTCATTCTGGGTCCAACTAACATGTACCGTTTGTCTCCAGATCTGTACTGGATGCTGTGACACAGAGTCCCGTCGTAATTTGTATCCTGTAAATACTTGGACGAACAGTCTGTCGATTTAGAGCACTGCATCACAATCAACACGATGATGCTGATGACAAAAAGCACCGAAACCGAGCCCAAAGTGATGATCAAATAAAACGTCACGTTGTTTTCCTCTTCATTTTTTATTGCATGTTTAACATCAGAAGCAGCAAAAGCCTCTTTGGGCTCCACAACTTTGAAAATCACAGTCGCTGTTGCTGAGAGAGAAATGTTTCCATTGTCTTTGACCAGTATGATCAGTTTATGCTGGGCATCGTCTGTTTCTGTGAATGAGCGAAGGGTCCTTATCTGTCCTGTGTAGCGGTCCAAACCAAAGAGACTGTGGTCACTAACTTCCTGCAGTGAAAATAATAACCAGCCGTTGTATCCTATATCTGCGTCATAGGCTCTGACTTTAGTCACCAAATGACCTGCGTTCACATTACGGGGAATCTCTTCCACACCCTCAGCAGAACCGTTAGCGCTGACTGGATATAAGATCACCGGAACATTGTCGTTCTGATCCAGAATAAACACGTTCACTGTCACGTTACTGCTCAGAGACGGAGATCCAGAGTCTGTAGCGAGAACATGGAACTGGAACGTTTTGACTGTTTCAAAGTTAAAACTTTTGAGAGCACTAATTACGCCTGTTTCAGAATTGATGTTAAGGAACGAAGTCATGTCGCTTTGTGTTTGATCGCCTCTTATAATATGATACGTAATATGAGCATTTTCATTTTTGTCTTCATCAGTGGCGCTCACAGAGAATATGGACTGTCCGGGTGGATTATTTTCAAAAAGGTAAATCTCAAAGGGGCTGTGGGGGAATTTCGGTCTATTATCGTTGACATCGGACACCTCTATGCTCAGAGATTTTGAAGCTGAAAGAGCTGGGTTTCCTAAATCAGTAGCTGTTACTGTAATGTCATAATGGGAAGCAACTTCTCTGTCCAAATTATCTTTGGTTACTAGAGAATACATGTTCTGCTGAATATATGGTTTCAACTCAAAAGGTACACTCTCTGACAAGCTGCATACAACTTTACCATTAATTCCTGAATCTTTGTCCGTTATGCTAATAAGAGAAATGACTGTCCCGGGCTTGGAATCCTCCGAAACAGTATTAGAAAGTGACGTGACCTCAATCTCTGGTTCATTATCATTGACATCAATAATTTTAATGATAACTCTGCAGTCTGTGTTTAATGGAGGCCGCCCTTTATCAGAAGCCATGATGCTCAGACTAAAAATGTCATTCTCCTCAAAATCTATTTTGCCTTTGACACGGATTTCACCTGTCACCTTGTTTAGTTCAAATACATCATGCACTTTTCGCTGCACATTCCTACCGTAAGCATATTCAACTTCTCCATTAAGGCCCTCATCTGGGTCAGTTGCATTAACAAATGTTACAGAAAAACCGGGAGAAGCGTTTTCTTTTAATGTAATAGTGTATGTGTCTCTGTTGCATACTGGACGGTTGTCGTTAACATCAAGGACCATGACAGTTATATTTAAAGTGCCTGATTTTGGTGGATTTCCACCATCGATGGCAGTCAAAGTTAAGACGTGCTTGTCCCTTATCTCCCTATCTAACGGTTTCTTTAAAAGAAGAAAAGGATTTTTATCCACGTATTCACTGTCTCCTATCTCTATATCAAAATGATCATTTTGACTGAGTCGATAGGAACGAATGGAATGTATTCCAACGTCTGAATCTCGTGCGGTTGGTAGACCAAAACGAGTTCCCTTTAAAGTGTTTTCCGCTACTTCAATCTGCAAATCTTTTTCTGGGAAAGAAGGGAAGTGATCATTAACATCTGTTATTTCAACCTCAACATAGTGCACTTCGAGTGGATTTTCAACTGCAATCTTTAAGTTTAGCAAGCATGCGCCATTGCCATCACAAATCTCCTCTCGGTCGATTTTCTTATGAACATATAAGATGCCATTGTTTTGATTTACCTGGAAAAAACCGTCCTTAGATCCAGAAACAATACGGAATCGTCTGTGCTCTAACGAACTCACATCAAGACCGAGATCCTTAGCAATACTTCCCACTTGTGATCCCTCTTTCACCTCCTCCGGAATAGAATATCTGAGCTGTGCAGAAACAGGCTGATCACAATGCATCAGCAGACACAAAGCAATCCAGCAGTATGCCCATCGGCATCTTTGTCTATCCTTATCCATCGCGAGGAATTATAACAAAAGTGTTATTCTCTCAACAAGATAATCCGTGTAATAACAGAGATCTGGAAACGAAAATTATGTCCTACGTCGCATCTTCAGTCTACCGCAAGCACTATAATTTTATTCGACTCACAGTGGCTCCTAAAATGTACTGAACAATGTAGCATTGCGCATGTCACTATTTAGGGCAGGTTATAATCTCGCCATCGTATCACAGTGTAATACTGACACCTTGCGGTCTACTGTTCATTTCAAACAACCAATCTCTAAAATATTTTGAATGATTCTAAACTCTGTGTCGTGCAAAGTAAAGTGTTACATCCTCTGTCGAACCCATTACAAAAATTAAAATACCATTCAAAATTTAAGTCACTGAATTAAAATATAGCATTTTAAACAGATCATGGACATAAATACATTCAATTTACACAGAAAAGACAAAATGAGTGATTGCTTAAGAATGCACATAAAATAAGCTAAAATAAACAGTATGAAATACATATCTAAAAAAATAGCAATTATGGGACTTCAGTTTACATACTTTCAGAAATTTCAAACCACTGAGTTTATTTTATTTATTTTTTTTAATTTCAAAAAATGGGAAAATGAATTTCAGCACTAGCGCAATGAACAGCTCCCTACAATCCGCGGTTTCTTACAATACGATCAGTCTATAAAAGCTGTCAACTACTGAAAATGTTTGTGTGCTGTATAATCATACAGTAACTACTTTAAGGCATAACATATTGCATGAACAACTGTTAGGTTTAACAACAACAAAACTAAACGGTAGCTGTAGCCTAATTAGAATGAATCTGCTATTCTTACCTCTCCAGAATCTCTCCTCCTGCGATCTGGGATCACTAGAGTATTTCCATTACTGCCTGGGACTATAGTAGAGCCGATACTCATTCTGGGTCCAACTAACATGTACCGTTTGTCTCCAGATCTGTACTGGATGCTGTGACACAGAGTCCCGTCGTAATTTGTATCCTGTAAATACTTGGACGAACAGTCAGTCGATTTAGAGCACTGCATTACAGTCAACACGATGATGCTGATAACAAAAAGCACTGAAACCGAGCCCAAAGTGATGATCAAATAAACTGTCACGTTGTTTTCTTCATCGTCTTTAACGGCGTTTTTCACATCAGAAGCTGCAAAAGCCTCTTTGGGCTCCACAACTTTGACAATCACAGTCGCTGTTGCTGAGAGAGAAACGTTCCCATTGTCTTTGACCAGTATGATCAGTTTATGCTGGGCCTCGTCTGTTTCTGTGAATGAGCGAAGGGTCCTTATCTGTCCTGTGTAGCGGTCCAAACCAAAGAGACTGTGGTCACTAACTTCCTGCAGTGAAAATAATAACCAGCCGTTGTATCCTATATCTGCGTCATAGGCTCTGACTTTAGTCACCAAATGACCTGCGTTCACATTACGGGGAATCTCTTCCACACCCTCAGCAGAACCGTTAGCGCTGACTGGATATAAGATCACTGGAACATTGTCGTTCTGATCCAGAATAAACACGTTCACAGTCACGTTACTGCTCAGAGACGGAGTTCCAGAGTCTGTAGCGAGAACATGGAACTGGAACGTTTTAACAGTTTCAAAGTCAAAGCTCCTTAAAGAATAAACAATACCTGTCTCGGAATTTATATTTAAGAAAGATGACAAATCATTCTGTTTTCCATCTCTAATTATGTGATAGGATATCACGGCATTTTCATCTGTGTCACGATCAAAGGCTCTTACCGAAATGATGCCCGAACCGGCTGCATTATTTTCCATTAGATATAGATTAAGAGGATTTATTAAAAATTCCGGTGCATTATCATTCACATCAGAAATCTGAACGTTTATAGTGGTCGATGCAGTTAAAGACGGCTGTCCTAAATCAGAGGCAGTTATTGTAATGTCATAATGTGAGCTCGTCTCTCTGTCTAAACGATCTTTTGTCACTAAAGAGTACATATTGTCTTTGAAAGAAGGCTTTAGTTCAAAGGGAATGTTTTTGTTTAACTGACAAATTACTTTACCATTGATCCCTGCATCTTTATCAGTCACACTGATGAGAGAAATTACCGTTCCAGGCTTAGAATCTTCAGGGATGTTCTTTGAATGTGATGTAATCTCAATCTCAGGCCGGTTGTCATTCACATCAATAATCTTAATTACAACTCTACAGTTTGCAGACAGTGGTGGATGTCCTTTATCCGATGCCTGAATATCGAGTTTATACACTTCTGATTCTTCAAAGTCAACTCTCCCCTTTATACGTATTTCACCTGTGACCTGATCGAGCTCAAAAACCTCATGCAATTTGCCGTTTAAAGTGGCAAATCTGTATTCGATTTCACTATTAGGACCGTCATCTATATCAGTTGCATTTACTCGAACAACAACCGTGCCAACAGCAGAGTTTTCCTGTAATATCACAGAATACGTCTCTCGACTAAATACAGGGCGATTATCATTTATATCTATAATGGTAATTGTAATGTTAAGAGTACCAGATCTCGGAGGATTCCCTCCGTCAACAGCTGTTAAAATAAGATTGTATGTATTTGTAATCTCCCTATCAACAGCCTTCTTAAGGACTAAAAAAGGCTTTTTATCTTCATCATTTTCTCTAACTCGAATTTCAAAATGATCATTAGGACTTAATTTATAGGACCGGATTGAATTCGTTCCAGAATCTGGATCTTTGGCAGCCTGAAACTGATAATCAGCGCCAGGGAGCGTATACTCGGAAATTCTAAGTTGATTTTCATTCTCAGCAAAACTAGGAGAATGATCATTTATGTCTGTTATTTCTACTTCTATATAATGGATCTCGAGAGGGTTTTCAATAACGGTTTTTAAATTTACCATGCAAACACCACTGCCAGCACATAAAGACTCTCTGTCGATTTTCTTATGAACGTACAAAACGCCATTTTCCTGATTTATCTGAAAAAGCTCCTCCTTAGATCCAGAAACGATTCGAAACTGCCTGACCACCAAACTACTTACTTCAAGACCCAAATCCTTTGCAATATTTCCCACAGCGGTTCCTTCTTTCACTTCTTCTGGAATCGAGTATCTTATCTGAGCTGAGACTGGCTGTCCGATGCCAAGAAGAAAATAAATACACAAAGAAATCCAGCAGTACTCCCATCTGCGCCTTTGTCCTCCAGCTTCCATCACGCACGATTGACAAACGGTTTCTAGGATGAAATGTATATATCCTCCAGTATTAGAGGCCGCAGAAGGATATATTTTGCAAGTACATAGTAAGAATATAACCAGGCCTTAATATTAAATCGTTTTTTTAGGTTCCGTCAGTGCAGCATGTAGCCCATGCATCCAAAGCAGTGTATGTGAAAAAAAAGCAATACAGCCCTATTCGTGTCATCATGAGGGGCAGGACTCAATGTTCTGCAAAAATGCTGGAGCAACACCGACATCAAGTGGTTTCAAAACATTAAAAACTATTAAAATACACTACAGTCAGTCGTAAAAAAAAAAACTCAAACCGTATACATAAACAAAATAATTATATTTAATTTACATCCATCCAGTATTGTTGACGTTTTCAGAACAGAATATTTTTCACATAATTAAAATAAATAAGAATAATAATAAATAAATACTAACAAAATTATAACACAGCGGACAGTAATTATTTCAACACAGGGGACAGCGCACTGCAAGCTTCATATTGTTACTTACAATATGAAAAGATAATCAAAATTGTGTCAGACTTTGCACTATGAAATCATAATGTAAAATAATATAATTTTGCAATCATATCGTAAAAAAGCAGTCCAACACGTTGATTTCAATTAGAATTAATCTGCTATTCTTACCTCTCCAGAATCTCTCCTCCTGCGATCTGGGATCACTAGAGTATTTCCATTACTGCCTGGGACTATAGTAGAGCCGATACTCATTCTGGGTCCAACTAACATGTACCGTTTGTCTCCAGATCTGTACTGGATGCTGTGACACAGAGTCCCGTCGTAATTTGTATCCTGTAAATACTTGGACGAACAGTCAGTCGATTTAGAGCACTGCATTACAATCAACACGATGATGCTGATGACAAAAAGCACTGAAACCGAGCCCAAAGTGATGATCAAATAAAATGTCATGTTGTTTTCCTCCTCGTCTTTTACTGTGTTTTTCACATCAGAAGCTGCAAAAGCCTCTTTGGGCTCCACAACTTTGACAATGACAGTCGCTGTTGCTGAGAGAGAAACGTTCCCATTGTCTTTGACCAGTATGATCAGTTTATGCTGGGCCTCGTCTGTTTCTGTGAATGAGCGAAGGGTCCTTATCTGTCCTGTGTAGCGGTCCAAACCAAAGAGACTGTGGTCACTAACTTCCTGCAGTGAAAATAATAACCAGCCGTTGTATCCTATATCTGCGTCATAGGCTCTGACTTTAGTCACCAAATGACCTGCGTTCACATTACGGGGAATCTCTTCCACACCCTCAGCAGAACCGTTAGCGCTGACTGGATATAAGATCACTGGAACATTGTCGTTCTGATCCAGAATAAACACGTTCACTGTCACGTTACTGCTCAGAGACGGGGAACCAGAGTCTGTAGCGAGAACATGGAACTGGAACGTTTTTACAGTTTCAAAGTCGAAGCTTTTCAGCGCGTGAATAACACCAGTCTCAGAATTTATATTCATGGCAGATGCCATGTCGTTTTGTAACCCTCCACCTCTTATGATATGATAAGTAATGACAGCATTTTCATTAATATCTTTGTCTAAAGCACTGACAGAAAATATAGAAGCGCCTGGAGAATTGTTTTCAGTTAAATAAAGCTCTAGAGGATTTGATGAAAATTCTGGGATATTGTCGTTTACATCTGACACTCGAAAAAATATAGTTTTATAAGCTGATAGAGAAGGGTTGCCTAAATCTGTTGCTGTTATTTTTATATCATATTCGGAAACTAACTCCCTGTCTAAGCGTTCTTTCGTTACAAGAGAATACATGTTATCTTGAACAGAGGGTTTCAACTCAAATGGCACATTGTCAGATAGTCTGCAAACAACTTTTCCATTGATTCCAGAATCTTTATCATTTACACTGATTAGAGAAATAACCGTTCCAATATTTGCGTCTTCCGAAACTACATTTGAAAGAGATGTTATTTGTATTACTGGATGATTGTCATTTACATCTTCAACTTTAATTATAAGCTGACAATCGCTGTTCAGAGGAGGAAGACCCTTGTCTGAGGCCCTTATCATTAAGCTGTAGATATCATTTTCTTCGAAATCAATCAAACCTTTAACTCGTATTTCACCAGTCGCCCGATCTAATCGAAATATTTCACGTATTTTTGGTTTTGTGTTTCGGCCATATGTATATTCTACTTCACTATTTAGACCACTATCAGCATCGCTTGCATTTATAATTGTCACTACAGTGTCAATAATTGCATTTTCACGCAGTGTTATCGTTAAGGTATCACTACTGCATATGGGTCGGTTATCATTCACATCCAGAACAAAGACAGTGATATTAAGCATACCCGATTTTGGTGGATTTCCGCCATCTACTGCAGTTAGTCGTAACCTGTGTTTTTCAGTAATTTCCCTGTCTAATGGTTTCTGTAATATTAGGAAAGGGGTTTTATCTCCGTATACACTATCTTTAATTTCCAAATCAAAATGAGCATTCTTGCTTAGATGGTAATGTCGAACTGAATTAGCGCCCACATCCAGATCTCGAGCAGTTTGAAGTTCAAATCGTGTTCCAGTTACAGTGTTTTCTGCAACCTCTATACCGAAGTCTTTATCCTGGAAAGAAGGCGAGTGATCATTCACGTCTGTGATTTCAACTTCCACATAATGGACCTCGAGGGGTTTTTCGACAACTATTTTCAAATTAATCAAGCAGGCGCTATTTCCATCACACACTTCTTCTCTGTCAATATGCTTATCCACATACAATATGCCATTGTTCTGATTTACCTGGAAAAGAGCGTCATTTGATCCAGACACAATGCGAAACAGTCTGTCCACCAATGTAGTAGCATCGAGACCCAAATCCTTAGCACAATTTCCGACAACAGATCCCACTTTCACCTCTTCTGGAACGGAGTATCTTATCTGCGCTGAAACCCGCTGTCCGAAGCACACAGGCAAAGAGAAACACAGAAAAATCCACCAGCGCTCCCTCCTGCGCCTTTGTCCTCTAGCTTCCATTGCGACTGTCGGCAACGTTATTCTAATGATCAGTATTATTCTAGATGATTAGATTCCATGAATGTTAGATACATCATGCGAATCAAAATGGATCCACTTTAAATACAGTTAACACAGCCTGTAACCGTTATAATGTTCATCAGCTCCTGAATGTTTCATCATGAATGTGAGGAACAATACAGTCCGTTTCGCGTCATCAAGGGCAGTACTTAATCTGCTACACAAATACTAGAGCAACAGTGACATCGAGTGGTCTACAGGAAGACAAATTCTCCAAAGTTTTTCATTAAAACACACATATAATGTAGAAAAACAATTAATACATTGCATTGTGTGGCCCATTATACCTACACGCTACTTAATTTCATAAAGTGCATAAATATCAAGCAAAACAACTCACGCAGATGAGTGTGAGAGCACAGTAAAGCCAGTAAATCCAGTCCATTCTAAGAGAACCGCAATTCATTTCAGCACCAGCGGAGTGGACAGCTCCCGCTACGCTGTCACAACTTGGAACAACAGCAAACTTTTAGACATCTGGTAAAGCAAGGACACTGTGCTTTTTGTAATGCAAACAACTATCAGAAATTCTTCACTTGAAATTAGCTCACCAGTTTGATGAGAAAAATATGTTGTAGTCTGTATGTGAAGCGGATGGGTTAATAATTACATAAAACTCATAAACTCAATAAATAAATAAATAATCGACATTCTTACCTCTCCAGAATCTCTCCTCCTGCGATCTGGGATCACTAGAGTATTTCCATTACTGCCTGGGACTATAGTAGAGCCGATACTCATTCTGGGTCCAACTAACATGTACCGTTTGTCTCCAGATCTGTACTGGATGCTGTGACACAGAGTCCCGTCGTAATTTGTATCCTGTAAATACTTGGACGAACAGTCTGTCGATTTAGAGCACTGCATTACAATCAACACGATGATGCTGATGACAAAAAGCACTGAAACCGAGCCCAAAGTGATGGTCAAATAAAACGTCAAGTTGTTTTCCTCCTCATCTTTTACTGTGTTTTTCACATCAGAAGATGCAAAAGCCTCTTTGGGCTCCACAACTTTGACAATCACAGTCGCTGTTGCTGAGAGAGAAACGTTCCCATTGTCTTTGACCAGTATGACCAGTTTATGCTGGGCCTCGTCTGTTTCTGTGAATGAGCGAAGGGTCCTTATCTGTCCTGTGTAGCGGTCCAAACCAAAGAGACTGTGGTCACTAACTTCCTGCAGTGAAAATAATAACCAGCCGTTGTATCCTATATCTGCGTCATAGGCTCTGACTTTAGTCACCAAATGACCTGCGTTCACATTACGAGGAATCTCTTCCACACCCTCAGCAGAACCGTTAGCGCTGACTGGATATAAGATCACTGGAACATTGTCGTTCTGATCCAGAATAAACACGTTCACTGTCACGTTACTGCTCAGAGACGGAGTTCCAGAGTCTGTAGCAAGTACGTGGAAGGGAAACTTTTTGACTATTTCAAAGTCAAAACTTTTGAGAGCACTTATTACGCCTGTTTCTGAATTAATATTCAGAAAAGATGTCATGTCACTTTGTGTCCCATTCCCTTTAATAATCTGATATGAAATCGCAGAGTTTTTATTTAGGTCTTTGTCAAAAGCACTCAGCGTGAGAATGGGCGCGCCTGCAGCGTTGTTTTCAATCACATATAATTCAATTGGATTTAGGCTGAATTCAGGCGGGTTGTCATTAACATCTGACACCTGCACGCTTAGAATTTTATATGAGGACAGTGGAGGTTGACCCAAGTCTCTCGCTGTTATTGTAATGTCATAATGTGAAACAGTTTCACGGTCCAAGTTCCCTTTAGTCACTAACGAGTACATGTTTTCCTGAACTGATTGTTTTAATTCAAATGGAACATTTTCTGAGAGAGAGCACACAACTTTCCCATTAACACCAGTGTCTCTGTCAGTAACACTAATGAGTGAGATTACAGTGCCAGGCTTGGAGTCTTCAGGCACCATTTTCGATAGTGACGTCACATCAATGATTGGCTCATTATCATTTAAATCAAGTATCTTTATAATTACTCTACAATCAGTGTTCAAAGGCGGCTGTCCATTGTCAAATGCCTGTATGTCCAGCTTATAAACACTGTTCTTTTCAAAGTCAACCTCTCCTATAACGCGGATTTCCCCAGTTAATCTATTCAGGCCAAATATATGAAACATGTTTTCGTTGTTGTCCTCTCCAAAAGTGTAAGACACTTCACCATTTGGACCGTAATCAGAATCAATTGCCTTAACTTTTATTACTAATGTTCCAATTTCCACATTTTCGTGCAGAGTTGAAGAATAAACATCCTGACTAAACAAAGGACGGTTGTCATTTACGTCAAGAACAAATACGGTTATGTTTAATGTTCCTGATCTCTGCGGATTGCCTCCATCTATTGCTGTTAATATTAAATTGTGTTCAGCTCTGTGCTCACGGTCAAGGGGCTTTTGCAAAACCAGAAAAGGCAGTTTATCTTCTGCCCTGTCCCTTATTTCTAAAGCAAAATTCTCGTTTTGACTCAATTTATACAAGCGCACAGAATTGGATCCAATATCAGGGTCACGCGCCACTTGCAGCTGAAAACGCGTTCCTTGCGGAGCGTTTTCTGATATTTCTAATCGCTTTTCTTTTTCTGTAAATGTAGGGGAGTGGTCATTTACATCAGTTATCTCAACGACAATATAATGAAGCTCAAGTGGATCTTCCACTACTATTTTTAGGTTAATCAAACATGCTCCAGTACTATCACATAGCGCCTCTCTGTCGATTTTTCTTTGGACATATAAAACGCCATTGTGTTGATTTACCATGAAAAGCGCTTCATCTGACCCGGACACAATTCGGAACCGTCTGTCCATCAAAGTGTTCACATCAAGTCCTAAATCCTTAGCGATATTTCCTACAACATATCCCTCTTTTACCTCTTCTGGAACAGAGTATCTTATCTGAGCTGAAAGCTGCTGCCCAAAACACAGAAGAAAACAAAGAACCGTTCTCCAGTGCTCCCTTTTGCGCATCTGTCCTCCAGCTTCCATTGCGAACGACAGAGAAATCCAGAAGTAAGTGCCGCTACCTGGTCAGATTATACATATATATTCATTTTAAACGAACAAATAAAGGTGACGCGCGAAACTGTTACCAATATCCAACGTTACGCAGTTCTGTCTTTGGCCATCTTCAAACAAAAATAATCCTCTCTGCGTTGAACAAAATGTCTATTGCAAGCTAGATATGGGGGCAGGGTGAATAGATGCTTTCTCTGTACAACAATGACACCATGAGGTTTGTTAAGAACGTCACATAAGCAAAACCGCTCTGGCTGAAATAACAAATAAACACTTATTGTTTTATTCCTTTTTTTTTTTTTTTTTTTTTTTTTTTTAAAAGTCGGAACCTCTCAATTGAATATTCCCGGAATATATGGAAGCAGGGGAAAAAAATTATAATAACGGTATAATAATATATTGAGATAAAAAAATAAATAAATAACAGTAAGGCTAAGTTAATGATAAAAAAAAAGCTCAAGTTCAAAATAGTCGGTTTTGCTCAATTTATAAATCAAAGAATTCATGCTGTAGGGCTAATCAGGATCCTCTCTTTCTTGCATAATGTCTTAACATAGAAAATATTCTGCTTTTTCTAGCAGCATATATTTATCAAAAAAATATATATTTTATATGAATTTTCAACAACAGTCTCAGACATATCAAATAAGCAACAATTCCTTTACACAACGCATACATCTATTAAGATTACTGGGGAAAAATTGAGAACTTCATTTGCTGGAATATCAAGGAAATAATCTCTAATTTTTATTTACATAAGGCAAAAGAGCAATAAGCAAGCTCCACAAGCAAAATGGCACAGTAAGTGCTTTTGACTCTCAAATCAATCTTGACATCAGCCCAATATTTTACAAACAATGACAACAGCCATGCCAAAAAAGTATGAAATGACAAGTGTAAGGGAGAAGGAGAACGTCAAAAACGTCATATGTAAATGACAAAGAAAAGTGCATAAAGAGTAAAACAGTTAGTCTTACCTCTCCAGAATCTTAATCATTACTACACTAAGGCATAACATACTGCATAAATAACTATTAGGTTTAACAATATCAAAACAAAACGGTAGCTGTAGCCTAATTAGAATGAATCTGTTAGTCTTACCTCTCCAGAATCTCTCCTCCTGCGATCTGGGATCACTAGAGTATTTCCATTACTGCCTGGGACTATAGTAGAGCCGATACTCATTCTGGGTCCAACTAACATGTACCGTTTGTCTCCAGATCTGTACTGGATGCTGTGACACAGAGTCCCGTCGTAATTTGTATCCTGTAAATACTTGGACGAACAGTCTGTCGATTTAGAGCACTGCATTGCAATCAACACGATGATGCTGATAACAAAAAGCACTGAAACCGAGCCCAAAGTGATGATCAAATAAAATGTCACGTTGTTTTCCTCCTCGTCTTTAACTGTATTTTTTACATCAGAAGCTGCAAAAGCCTCTTTGGGCTCCACAACTTTGACAATCACAGTCGCTGTTGCTGAGAGAGAAACGTTCCCATTGTCTTTGACCAGTATGATCAGTTTATGCTGGGCCTCGTCTGTTTCTGTGAACGAGCGAAGGGTCCTTATCTGTCCTGTGTAGCGGTCCAAACCAAAGAGACTGTGGTCACTAACTTCCTGCAGTGAAAATAATAACCATCCGTTGTATCCTATATCTGCGTCATAGGCTCTGACTTTAGTCACCAAATGACCTGCGTTCACATTACGGGGAATCTCTTCCACACCCTCAGCAGAACCGTTAGCGCTGACTGGATATAAGATCACTGGAACATTGTCGTTCTGATCCAGAATAAACACGTTCACTGTCACGTTACTGCTCAGAGACGGAGATCCAGAGTCTGTAGCGAGAACATGGAACTGGAACGTTTTTACAGTTTCAAAGTCGAAGCTTTTCAGCGCGTGTATATGTCCGTTGTCTGGATTTAAATTGAGGAAAGAAGACATATGACTTTTTGCTCCATCTTCCTTAATTATTTGATAGGTTATAGCAGCATTTTCATTCATGTCTTTATCGAATGCGCTAACAGAGTATATGGAGGCTCCCGGTGGGTTATTTTCCATCAAATAAAGCTCTAACGGATTGTGAGAAAACGCTGGAGCGTTATCGTTCACATCTGATATCTGCACTTCCAGTGTTTTGACTGAGGAAAGAGAAGGCTGACCAAGATCTGTGGCTGTTATTGTGACAGCATATTGAGACACAAGTTCTCTATCTAATTTTGTTTTCGTCACAAGAGAGTACATATTTTCTTTAAATGACGGCTTCAGTTCAAAAGGCACATTGTCAGATATTCTACAAACAACTTTGCCATTGACGCCCGAATCTTTATCAGTAATACTAACAAGTGAAATGACCGTTCCTGGTTTTGAATCTTCGGGAACTACATCAGACAGTGAGGTAACTTCTATCTCTGGTCCATTATCATTTTCGTCAATAATTTTGATGATAATTCGACAGTTGCTTGTCTTCGGTGGTTGGCCTTTATCTGATGCCATAACACTGACTCTGTAAACAGTATTTTTTTCAAAATCCAAATCGCCCTTCAGCCTAATCTCACCAGTCTTGTCCAAATCAAAGGTGTCATGAACATGTGTTTCGATATTCTTTAAGAATGAATAAACAATTTCTCCATTCTGACCTTCATCTAAATCAGTGGCATTCAATTTAATGACAAGAGTACCAACAGGAGCGTTTTCTGGTAATGTGACGGAATAGAGCTCTTGACTGAATTTTGGCCTGTTATCATTATCATCCAGCACAGTGACATTAATAATGATACTCCCTGATCGTGGTGGATTTCCACCGTCAACAGCAGTCAGTATTAGACTGTGACTGACCTGATGCTCCCTGTCAAGCAATTTACGTAACTTCAAGACGGGGACCTTTTTCTCTCCCCCATTTTCGCGGAGCTCAAGTTCAAAATACTCGGTTTGGCTCAGTTTATAAAAACGAACAGTATTTATGCCTGAATCAGGGTCCTTTGCTTCCTGCAATTGAAAGTCCTCTCCCGGTAGTGTTGATTCTGCTATTTCTAACAGGACGTCTTTATAAGCAAAATTGGGTGCATGGTCATTTACATCGACAATTTCTACTTCTACATAATGAATTTCAAGAGGATTTTCAACAACAGTTTTCAGACTTATCAAACAAGCAACATTTTCATCGCACAGCGCCTCTCTGTCGATACGCTTCTCCACATACAAAATGCCATTGTTCTGATTTACCTGAAAAAGGCCGTCATTTGATCCAGAAACAATACGAAAACGTTTGTCCACCAAAGTACTGACATCAAGACCCAAATCCTTTGCAACATTTCCCACAACGTATCCTTCTTTTACTTCCTCTGGAACAGTGTATCTTATCTGCCCTGAAGCCCACTGTCCGTAGCACTGCAAGTACAAATACAGAGAGATCCACCAGTATTCCCATCTGCGCCTTTGTTCTCCAGCATCCATGCTAAAAGCCGTCGTCTGATGAGCAAGTGTAAACTGATTCACCTCACAGTCACCGCATGAATTTATTCAAATGATTCGAGGGCGAACATAAGAACATATTTTGCTCAAATCACTGAACTAAGCTCTTGTATATGCTCCCGACTGAAAAAGCACTGCGCTCTAGCCTGATTTAGCATGATGCAAACCAGATACCTGCCCCAAAAAACGTTTTCTTGTGTAATACTGACACCACGAGGTCCACTGCAACATGTCAATATTTTAAATAGACTTCCATGCACTTAGGATAAAGCATACCGAGAGCAAATATTCGACCCATATGGCAGATATGGCTGTATTAAATAAACATTAATATATAGCACATATGCATGTTTGATTTTTAGCTACAAAATAAACATACACCGTGAAACCTTTCAATCCAAAATGTCGCAGCAAATTTCAGTACCACTGACATAGACAGTTCCGCGCGACTAAGTAGCTGGCAAGAAACTCCTAATATTTCTTATTACTTAAAATAAATTTTATTAAAGTCTTTGTGCTGCTATGAACTCATGAACTAATTAATTTGGTCACCTTTAATAGTAGGATTTTTTTTTAATCAAATGTAAAATGGAAAATAGTTCAAGAAATACGCGGTCCTGAGCCATAAATTACTCTATTTTTTCCAGAACAAATTAGGCAGATGATTAGAATACCGTATAATGTAATGCATTATTTTCCCATAAGAGCGTTTGTCACCAGAGCCTCAAGCATGAATATCGCAGAGAGGCTGTAAATAAACAGGGCATAACTAACAAATAATTATATTAAATAATAATAATAATAATTAATAAATAAATAAATAAATAAACATTAGCTCTCCAGCACATTGTGTATCAGATTCAATCATCTCATGCAAAAAAAAAAAAAATAATATCGCCAGCTCGTAAATATTTCCAATAGTTATCCTGGGTCCAATTAACATATAGGATCATGTTTGATGTGACACAGAGCTCGATACTGAATCCAACAAGATTATTATAATTTCCTTAATACAGCATTAATGGTTTGAAGAAAAAATAGTTTATTCGTCTACATGGATTCGTACAGCAAAGAACAATATGTCACAAATCTACTTTAGAACCAGCCCAAACCACACCATATACAAAAGACAGTTTAAAATCACACAGGGCTAAAATAACGAATAAACCATTCTTACCTCTCCAGAATCTCTCCTCCTACGATCTGGGATCACTAGAGTATTTCCATTACTGCCTGGGACTATAGTAGAGCCGATACTCATTCTGGGTCCAACTAACATGTACCGTTTGTCTCCAGATCTGTACTGGATGCTGTGACACAGAGTCCCGTCGTAATTTGTATCCTGTAAATACTTGGACGAATAGTCTGTCGATTTAGAGCACTGCATTGCAATCAACACGATGATGCTGATGACAAAAAGCACCGAAACCGAGCCCAAAGTGATGATCAAATAAAATGTCACGTTGTTTTCCTCCTCATCTTTTACTGTGTTTTTCACATCAGAAGCTGCAAAAGCCTCTTTGGGCTCCACAACTTTAACAATCACAGTCGCTGTTGCTGAGAGTGAAACATTCCCATTGTCTTTGACCAGTATGACCAGTTTATGCTGGGCCTCGTCTGTTTCTGTGAATGAGCGAAGGGTCCTTATCTGTCCTGTGTAGCGGTCCAAACCAAAGAGACTGTGGTCACTAACTTCCTGCAGTGAAAATAATAACCAGCCGTTGTATCCTATATCTGCGTCATAGGCTCTGACTTTAGTCACCAAATGACCTGCGTTCACATTACGGGGAATCTCTTCCACACCCTCAGCAGAACCGTTAGCGCTGACTGGATATAAGATCACTGGAACATTGTCGTTCTGATCCAGAATAAACACGCTCACTGTCACGTTACTGCTCAGAGACGGAGATCCAGAGTCTGTAGCGAGCGCGTAAAATCGAAAGGTTTTGACAGTCTCAAAATCAAAACTTGTAAGTGCATAAATTGCTCCCGTCTCAGAATTAATATTTAGAAAAGATGTCATGTCTCTTTGTGTCCCATTTCCTTTAATAATCTGATATGAAATCACAGAGTTTTCATTTAGGTCTTTGTCAAAAGCACTCAGCGTGAGAATGGGCGCGCCTGCAGCGTTGTTTTCAATCACATATAATTCAATTGGATTTAGGCTGAATTCAGGCGGGTTGTCATTAACATCTGACACCTGCACGCTCAGAGTTTTATATGAGGACAGTGGAGGTTGACCCAAGTCTCTCGCTGTTATTGTAATCTCATAATGTGAAACAGTTTCACGGTCCAGGTTCCCTTTAGTCACTAACGAGTACATGTTTTCCTGAACTGATTGTTTTAATTCAAATGGAACATTTTCTGAGAGAGAGCACACAACTTTCCCATTAACACCAGTGTCTCTGTCAGTAACACTAATGAGTGAGATTACAGTGCCAGGCTTGGAGTCTTCAGGCACCATTTTCGACAGTGACGTCACTTCAATCTCTGGTTTATTATCGTTTGTGTCAAATATTTTTACAACAACTCTGCAGTCTGTTGTCATAGGGGGCTGGCCTTTATCAGATGCTTGAACATCAAGTTTGTAAATAGATTTCTCCTCAAAATCTACATCGCCTTTAACACGAATGTCACCACTCAGTTTATCCAAACTAAATAACTCATAAACCTTTGGGTTCTGATCGCTGCCAAACGCGTAGGTGACCTCTCCATTTGAAGCATAATCTGCATCACTTGCTTGAACCTGAATTACTAGTGTTCCAATTTGTATATTTTCCTTTAAATTTGCAGAATACATATCTTGGCTAAAAACAGGTCTGTTGTCATTTATGTCCAGGACGTTAATTGTAATATTTAGTGTCCCTGATTTTTGAGGATTCCCTCCATCTACAGCCGTTAAAACTAAATTATATTCGTCATTGATCTCGCGGTCAAGTGATTTTTGTAAAACTAAAAATGGCAGTTTGTCTTCTCCCTGATTTTTGACTTCTAGATCAAAGTGTTCGTTCTGAGTTAATTTGTAAATACGAACAGAATTTACCCCTGCATCCGGGTCATGGGCGGCCTTAAGCTGAAAACGCGTCCCTTGAGCAGTCGATTCTGAAATCTCCAGTCGTTTCTCGTGTTCAGTAAAACTGGGCGAATTGTCATTTACATCGGTTACTTCCACTGCAATATAATGTATTTCAAGAGGATTTTCTACAACTATCTTCAGATTTATCACACATGCGCTATAACTATCACACAGAGACTCTCGGTCGATTTTCTTATGAACGTGCAAGACGCCGTTCTGATTTACCTGAAAAATATCGTCACTGGACCCAGATACAATACGGAACCGCCTGGCCGACAAAGAACCGACATCAAGGCCCAAATCCTTTGCAATATTCCCAACAACGGTTCCATCTTTTACCTCCTCTGGAACAGTGTATCTTATCTGAGCAGAAACACGCTCTTCGAAACACAGCAGAAAAGAGAAACACAAAGCGATCCTCCAGCTCTCCCACCTGCGCTTTTGTCCTTCGTGTTCCATTATGATTCAAACGCTTATCAGAAAACAAATTATAATCCCCCTTGTGATTTCTTCATGAGTGAATTCTCCGAGATGCCATAAAATGTTGAATATTTCTTTGTAAAACAAATTCACCATAATCCACACAGACAACAAGGTTGTATGTTGTATGTTTCAACAACGCAGAATTGCGCTTTTGGTGGAAAGGAGCAACTGTGTGACGTCTCGAAGAGGAGGGACATTTTAAAAAGGTTTCCTTGTATAATACTGACACCTTGAGTCTAACTGCGAATATAGACGATAATAAAGAGTTTCAGTAATAGGAAACATGAAAACCATGTCAACCAACAAACACTCACTAGTTTCTCTGACGGGTCTCTCTCTCTCTCTCTCTCTCTCTCTCTCTCTCTCTCTCTGTGTGTGTGTGTGTGTGTGTGTGTGTGTGTATATATATATATATATATATATATATATATATATATATATATATATATATATATATATATATATATATATATATAGATGGTTGTGTTCAATACCTTTTTTTAACCCATTGGTGCCCAATTTTTTTCTGAATGGTTTCATGCATATAGTCATGTCAATAGTGTCCTATATGAACATGTTCTGCATTTATTTTCCCCAGGTTTTAGTTTATTTTCTTGAAATTCATATTTAAATGTGCGGCAACTATAGTTGCCAATGAGCAAATAAATAAATGAAAATAAATAGAATGAAGAAAATATTACATCTATATATAATAAAAAAAGGTATACCTGAAAGAAAATTAGGCATTTTTTAGACCAATAGTACTCAGTGGCTAACTGTAATAGGTGATTTCATATCATAATGTAAATTCATTACTTGTTTGAATTTCAGCATTACAAATGAATCATAAGCTACTTGTCATAAAATGAATTAGGGTCCTTGACAAATTAGAATGAAACGCATCGAAAATGGATAAAGGGGCCTCAATATTTTGCCCCCTACGAGACATAATTTCATAAAAGGGTGAAAAACATCAACATCAATTAATCCCATGTGTTAGCTCATTATCTTTCCATTCTTGCTTTTGTGTGACTGACTGAAGTTAGTAAACTGCTGCTGTCATCCCCCATGGCAAAAACAGAAACAAAAGAGGGGCAGTAGAGCTGTGGAAAGATTGCTCTCTCGTCTCCACCTTTTGACAGATTTGTTCTACTGTACAGTAGAGATGTCAGTTAAAGGGTTAAGTTATGTTTTAGGTGGGATATTATGAAAGGAAAAAGCACTAAACAAGACCAATAACCTTGATTTATTAACCTGTTAACACAGTATACACCATTTCCCCATGACATGCAAGTTATTTGCCCACTGGCAACTATAGTTTCCTCTTGGACATTTGACTAAGTTCACAAAAAACTATAGATCTCCTGGAAGATTTGTTTTGTTTGGATGATTCTAAAGACCTTCATGATTATATTGATATATATGCCAACAATAAAAACGTATTAGTAATATGAAAAATAAATTTCTTTGGGAGTGTTTGCCCTTAGCCATGCTTCCTGGAAGTAGGGATAGAAAGTTGACAGCCTCATGTGACAGGATGGAAGTGGATACCTTATTATTATTATTATTATTTTTCTTGAAATCCTTTATTTGGTTGTTTACTTGCATGTCATTGAGAAATATAACATGGATAACATCTAGAAAAATACTTACAAAAGGAAAATGACAATTTTAAACTGCGGCAACTATAGTTGCCAGTGGGCTTATCGAGCCACTATGATTAAGATTGAGAGAACTTTATGAGATAATTAATGTTTGTTTGTTTGTTACCAAATATTTAAATGTCACTTTCTTTGAAACTTGTCATTTTAATTTGGTACATTTGTGTTTTACTACAATCTATTGCAGCTCTTATATTGTCTCATTGTCATTGTTTTAATGCCAAATTCAAGACAATTCAAGTGACACCTTGATTTATGAATATATGGCAGTTTAATGGCAATAGGAGAGGAATACACAAACATTAATTCAATAGAGTAATAATTATATAGAGTATAGTTTTCCGTTTCTGTCAGACTAAATGTACCCTAAGCCCGTTGTGTTCCTTGTGTAGCTGCTAAATGTATCATGTCAACCAATAAACACTCACTAGTTTCTCAGATGGGTCTCTCTGTCTCTCTCTCTCTCTCTCTCTCTCTCTCTCTCTCTCTCTCTCTCTCTCTCTCTCTATATATATATATATATATATATATATATATATATATATATATATATATATATATATAGATGGTTGTGTTCAATATCTTTTTTTAACATCCAGCCACAGTGATCGAGATTGAGAGAACTTTCTGAGATAATTAGTTTTTGTTGGTTATCAAATATTTAAATGTCACTTTATTTTAAACTCGTTATTTTTATTTGGTACATTTTTGTTTTACTTCAATCTGTTGAAACTCTTACATTGCATTATAGTCATTATTGGCCAGAGATAGTTGTCTATTTGGCTATTCACAACAATGGATGAAGGTATTTGCAATGCACAATGTATGTTTTCTGCTGATGTGACTTTAAATAAGGATGTCAGTGGTTTGTGCTAAGTAGTTTTTTTTTCTTACAACAGTAGCATACAACAGATGCTAAATAATATATATATATATATATATATATATATATATATATATATATATATATATATATATATATATATATATATATATATATATATATATATATATATATATATTATTATTATTATTATTTTTTTTTTTTTTTTTTTTTTAATGATCATGTTATCAACTGGAACTGATCAATTTGTTACTAAACTCATATTTACATTCATTTAAATGAACCACACATTATTATCAGAATTATTGTCACACACTTTAGTCAGTGTCACGTATTTTATTACCTTCTGGTTTTAGAAGTGACCGAATTGGTCACTTTTTATCAGAAGATTGCGTTTAGCTTTTTATCCACCTTACTTTCAGCACCACGGACAGCTCTTCGACAAGGACACACCAGGGCTAGTCAACTCCTGATCTTCATAGTTTACTTCCAAGACCTGTTCATAATTTTTAAATAGCATTGAATACTATTTATTATCTAGATCAGGTGTGTTTGATTAGGGTTGGAACTAATTCTACATGACACCAGCCCTGGAATACACACACGTGCAATCTTATAAAGATAACTGTTATTATTGAAGATGCATCTTACCTCTCCAGAATCTCTCCTCCTGCGATCTGGGATCACTAGAGTATTTCCATTACTGCCTGGGACTATAGTAGAGCCAATACTCATTCTGGGTCCAACTAACATGTACCGTTTGTCTCCAGATCTGTACTGGATGCTGTGACACAGAGTCCCGTCGTAATTTGTATCCTGTAAATACTTGGACGAATAGTCTGTCGATTTAGAGCACTGCATTACAATCAACACGATGATGCTGATGACAAAAAGCACTGAAACCGAGCCCAAAGTGATGATCAAATAAACTGTCACGTTGTTTTCCTCCACGTCTTTTACTGTGTTTTTCACATCAGAAGATGCAAAAGCCTCTTTGGGCTCCACAACTTTGACAATCACAGTCGCTGTTGCTGAGAGAGAAACGTTTCCATTGTCTTTGACCAGTATGACCAGTTTATGCTGGGCCTCGTCTGTTTCTGTGAATGAGCGAAGGGTCCTTATCTGTCCTGTGTAGCGGTCCAAACCAAAGAGACTGTGGTCACTAACTTCCTGCAGTGAAAATAATAACCAGCCGTTGTATCCTATATCTGCGTCATAGGCTCTGACTTTAGTCACCAAATGACCTGCGTTCACATTACGGGGAATCTCTTCCACACCCTCAGCAGAACCGTTAGCGCTGACTGGATATAAGATCACTGGAACATTGTCGTTCTGATCCAGAATAAACACGTTCACTGTCACGTTACTGCTCAGAGACGGGGAACCAGAGTCTGTAGCGAGAACATGGAACTGAAACTTTTTAGTAGTTTCAAAATCAAAGCTCTTCAAAGAGTAAACGGCACCATTCGCCTCATTAATACTCAGGAAAGATGTCATTGTTTGGTCTGAATTCATTCGATCAATTGAATACGATACACGTGCGTTTTCACCCTCATCTATATCAACTGCACTTAATGAGAAGACAGCAATTCCTGGTTTGTTGTTTTCAACCACGTAGAATGTATATGGGCTTTGAGCAAATGTAGGAGTGTTGTCGTTAACATCAGTTACATCGACGTGAATGGATCTTGTTGATGTTAACGACGGAGTTCCTAAATCTTTAGCTGTTAAAGTGATATCATATGACGATTTTGATTCTTTGTCAATGTATTCTTTAGTCACCAAAGAATAAAAGTTTCCATCAGGCGACGGCTTGAGGTCAAAAGGTATATCCTTAGGCAGAGAGCAAACTATCTTTCCGTTAATACCTGAATCCAGGTCTGTAACTCCCATCAAAGCTACGACAGTCCCAGGAGGCGCATCCTCGGGAATGTGGCTGGATACTGAAGTGACGTCAATCTCAGGTCTGTTGTCGTTGACATCCTCAACATTTACAAACACATTACACTGTGTAGACAAAGAGACGGCTCCCTTATCCGCAGCCAGTATCTTTAGCTCATAAACCTGCCTTTCCTCAAAATTTAGCCCACCTTTAATCTTTAATTCCCCCGTCAAACTATCTAAATCAAAAACCTCGGATGCCCCGTTCCTGAACTTGTTCCGTAAAGAGTATTCAATATCTCCGTTTAGTCCTTCATCTAAATCTGAAGCATTGACGCGGAGCAGAAATGTACCTTCGGGTGCATTTTCTTTCACAGTCACTGTGTATTTTTGTTTATCACAGACGGGAGTATTATCATTAACATCTGACACAATGATTGTAATATTCACAGTAGCTGATTTCTGTGGCTTGCCACCGTCTGTCGCAGTTAATATTAGATCATGTCTTGCGCTTTTCTCTCTGTCAAGTGGTTTTTGTAAAATAAGGACAGGTATCTTACCTTCGTCTCCCATGTCTTCCGTTTCTAAACGAAAATAAAGATTTTGGCTCAGTTTATATGATTGCAAGTTATTTGTGCCTATATCCGGGTCGTGCGCTGTTTCTAACTGAAATCGTGCGCCTATCATTGCAGATTCAAGTATTTCCAATTTATAGTTTTCGTCCAAAAAGCTCGGTGGATTATCATTGACGTCGATAATGTCAACTGATACCTGGTGCATTTCGAGTGGATTTTCTATCACTGCTTTCAGATGAATGAGACAGGGGTTGGTTTTAGCGCACAGCTCTTCTCTGTCTATCCGCTGGTTCACAAACAAAGCGCAGTCTTTATGATTTACCCGAAAGAGCTCTTGCTTTGTCCCAGCAACGATACGCAAATTCCTGTTTTCCAATAAAATCGGTTCAAATCCTAAATCCTTTGCGATGTTCCCTACAATGACTCCGGTTTTCGATTCTTCTTGAATGGAATAGTTTATCTGGGCAGCATTTCTTCCGGATATGAACAGCAGGCACATCAGATAAATCATTTTGCTCACCCATACTATTTTATTTTCGCTCGCCATGTTTTCTCTGAACCCCGCTAAAAATAGTTTTAGCAAATGCGGCCGACTCATCTATGCTATTGCAAATTACAATTTAATAGACATATCTAAAATCCTCCTGGTTGCTCATTGTTCAAAGCCATAGTCATGTCTGACAAGACAGCCCACGATGTAAATCTGCTGAACACGACTGTCAGAGATGATTGGTATTGTAGCGCCACTCACAGCGACTTTGTAGAACTGCATAATTTCTTTCACAGTGCATCTTATTGTGATGTTATTGTGGACCAAAAAATAAAAAAAGATATTGTTATTATTATAAATAATATTATACCATTTACAATTATACAGTTTATAATTATACAAGTAAGGCATCACAACACCCATTGCACTACTATACTAAAAGAGAATGGAATATCTCATTAGATAATAAATAAATAAATACATACATACATACATAATGTAAAAAAAAAAAATTGTAAAAAATATCCCTTTCTTGAAATATGCGTTTAAATAAAGATTTATCATGTTTTAAGAGAATAAACTAACTAGAATTAATAAGGCAGGGGTCTGGTGTCTAACTGCATGGTGAGCAGTGACACCTTGTGGTTGAGTTACACAAATCACGTGACATACTCGGCCCCACCAGCCTCATTTGTTCTGCTCTCCCTCTCATCACAGCTGCTTACGTATGAGCTTTCCCATATCTGCACAAACCTCATACCAGACAGAGGCACCAGGGGGCAGAGCGAAGTGAATCACATCTAAGGCTCTTTTTTATTTTTATTTTTATACAGACGTTTTTTGTGGTAGTAGAGATCAAAATACACATCAATCACACATGTTCTCATTTCATATAAAGGCGATCAGATTTTTATACATTTCTTTGTTTACAGTGTGTGTGTGTTTGACATAGACTGCCCGGATCTGGCGAGCTGAGCCTCTTCTCTGTGCATCAAATTACAGGCTGCAGCATCATGCACCTCCTCCCTGCCCCCAGTCCGTTACCGTGGCGATGGACATTTGGATAGACGTGTCGCTGTCCGTGGTGCTGAACAATGCGGTCCCCAGAGGAAAGCGTTAAAAAAGGGAGGGGTTTGGGAGGATATAAGGAAGATCAAGTAAATGAATCTCTCATGAAAGAAATCTCACTGAAAACATTGCTATTTATTGACTGACTGAGTGATTAAATGAGTGACTGAACATATTTACATTTTTTATCAATCCATACAAAATGCTTTTCTCCTGTGTTCTGTGTCCTGTCTTCCTCCATCTGTCTTTTATTCGGTCGCTATAGAGACAGGCTCCAGTTGCCTAGAAACCAGCAGTCAGCTGGATTTCTCAGATTGAGGCCTTTTTCCTCTGCAGTGTTTCAGTAAAGCATGGTTGTTTTGATGGGGACGCAGTTAGCTGAACTGTGCTTTAGAGAAGGCCTATACAGGGATGTTTGTTTGTGTGTGTGTGTGTGTGTGTGTCGGGACCTTTATGATAAAATGCTGAGGACAAGCGTGTAGGACGAATCAAAAGTGTGTGTGTGTGTGTCTGCTGCAGCAGTTTTTAATAGTGCTGCAGTCTCTCTCTGTGCTGTTAGGCAAGATGAGAGAAATCTGGGTCAGGAGGAAAAGCAAAGAGCAGTTGCTTTTTTTTTTCTGTTTGTTCTGACCCACATCACAGAACCAAAACCAGGCGGTAAGCCAGCCAGGGAAGTGGTTAATGCTTTATTAACATTTGTTAGAATTAACAGAAAGAGAGAGAAAAAAAGGTTTGTAATGAAAATCCATGTGTAGTTGTATAGTGAGTGTTACATCTAAATGAAAATGCAGATATGAAATGTGGTCTACCTGATTTTTTCAATGCATTACATCTTCTGCAGTGATGACCTCATCTTTACCCACCCTAACAAAAGCATGCTCTCCTACCACCCCACGCAGATGAGAATCATGCAAAGAAAGAAGATTAATATTGGTCACTTTTACTGATCTAATCACTGATGATCAGAAGGTAGATAAGTCATAATCATAAACACTGTGTCTTTCTCTTCCCTGTTTAAAAGTTAATCATAATAGTATACTGTACAAACAACTTGTTTTAATTTTATTTATTTATTTTACTCCAGTGCGTGTATTCAATTGGGATACAGGTTGATTGCTACTTACATACTGAGAAGTCATTTAAAAGCTGAAATCATATTACAAATGCAATGTCCCATCAAGTTATGTACTTCTGAAATACACAGAAAATTACAGAAATCACAATTTTTTTTAACTCAGTTTTTATCTATTTTAAACATGAAATACAAATACATCAGTAGATACTCATGAGCAAAGAGGGTCTGGTAGTTTCTCTGAGGCACATCATGTATGTGTTCAGTTTTAAGTAGGCAGCTGGTCTGCTTTAGAGCACAAATGCTGGTAGAAAATGAATTAGAAAAACATTTGCTTGTCTGTATAAAGATTAATTGGACAGCAGGGGAAAGAAAAATAAACATGGACTACAGGGCAGTGCTGTATATAGGTAGTCCATTTTTATATCACAAAATTTTGTGATAAATTAATTAGACACTTTTCTGTGCAGAGAGAGATGAGTGACCTACTTACAGCTGCTCATACTGACAGATATACTGTTCCTTAATATTTTATCATTTTACTAAAATGTATCTTTCTTTCCCTCTGATTGTCTCACATAATGTTATCTTACAACACTGGTCATGTCTGAGCATCAGCCAATCCTCTGAGACAACTAAGCCTTAAAATGATTACTTCCTGTTTAAAATACCACACGTAAACATCCAGCATTTGTTTCTCTAAAACAGAAAATCAAATTACAACTGGGCAGATGTATTTTGTAATTCAGCATTGCTTTGACAAAACACACATACTGTGCATTACAGAGCGAGCCAGTCACTGAACTGACCCCGTGACACCTTGACCTTTTGACCTGCCTGGGAAAACTGCCATACCCTCAGGAAGTTAGGAATAAATGACACCCCAGAAAGGCTGGAAACTATCAGAAAAACAACAATACCATATTGTTCACTGAAATAAAATATTGATGTCCATATATTGCACAACTGATATAGCCAGCAAATACAAAACATCAGCAATAAAAAAAAAGCAATATGAAAGTTTATATTAATGCATGAATATTAATACATAATATTAACACCAGGAATTGAAAATAAACATGTTAAAAATAAAGGGAATAAATAATATTTGGCTAGTGCACTTCAATGCACAAAGCAATGTATTTTCATTTTTTCCCCAAAGCATTTCCATAAATATTAAACACATTTCATAATACTGGATAATTATACGGTTGATAAGTAAACATTAGCAGTTCTTATCTTTTCTTGTTTTAAAGCAAATAAAACCCATCACCACCTTGAGTGCTCTTTACATTAGCCTTATTTCAAAGATTTAATGAAGTCTGATGGTTGATGCAAGTCTTTACCTCTGAAATATTGTGGTCTTTTTATAAAGGACAGAATGAAGGAACTCACTGTTTAACAGTCTCTATTAGAAGTCAGTGGGGTTTTATCGGAGACAGAAATCTTAGGCATCGGGAGAGGCTACTGAATCTCCTAAACTCATCTTAGAAACCTCTGTGACCTTCAGATATCTGAATCTGCACTATGACATCACTGTGCTGTGTTTGCGTTTGTGCATTCATGAATGTCACCAGACACCACAGAGGAAGCAGTCATGGTGATTTTACAGCCTCCACTATACTCTATCATATTAAGAGAGATCATAACTACAATGATACTCTACACTTTCTGAGTCAGATCAGTCCTTAGATTCAGCTTAAATTCTTTACATACTGAAATGTAAAAATACTGACACAAACAGCAATACGGACATAATACAACACTACACTACATTGCTGTGACCTCTTCTGAATACACTGGATAATACTAGCATTATTCTGATAGAAGTCTTTATGAGTTCCAAGAAAACACATAAGAAAGGCTTTATACATCCATTGCAGGTAAAGAGAAGCTTTCAGTGTCCAAATTCAGTCTAGCATAAGCTCCAAACTCCATCTTTTAACATGACTGAATCATTTAATCCTCTTTGTGCTTGGTAACTATAATTCACATTGCAAAAAAAAAAAAAAACATTTGTCATTAGTATCTACTGATTAAGATTTTTTTTTTTCTTTTTTTGCAATTCAGTGTCCACACAAGTTCATATGAGAATATTTTGTTAATAGTTTCTCTCCCCAATGTCTTTACCAGTTCCTAAATATAACGAAGATAGCGTGTAACTCTAAGCATGCAAACACAAGCATACTGTTTTTGCAGAACAGTTTCTTTGATAAAGACATAAGCTGTGCTGTTTGAAGATATGCATGTGTGTGTGTGTGTGTGTGTGTGTGTCCTCACAGATCCAGTCCAAGTCCAATCTTGAGCGTTCAGATTTAAGAGTATCTCTTAATATCAGAAGCAAAAGATCTTCGTCAATCCTCTGGTCAGTCCTGGGCAAACTCTCCGAACTCTGATGTGAAGATGTAGACATCGTTCAGGGTTGATTTCATCTCTGCAAGATGGTGCAGGGGAATATGATGAATACAGGTGGACAGACATGCAGGCTGATGGAAAGGTTTCAATACTCTGCTCTGGCAAAATGGTTGGGAGGATCCTCAGGTGGAGCTGCTGCTGGTGGTGGTGGAAGCCTGTCAATGAGAAAGAGAAATTGGACGTAAGAGGCTAGACTTCAGAAATTACTCACTTAGTGAGAGGCCAGAACCTGAACACATCTCATGCAACCAAGGCCTGTCACTTAAAGGCTTCAGGCAAAACAGAAGGTGGAACCTTGGTTTGATTGACAGGTGATGGGGGGGGTGGGTTGATCAATGAGAACCATGCTCAGATATCAGGTGAGGGTGGTTGGGGTGATGGAAGGGCAGTGAGCTGAAAACTGTGTGGTTGTAATTTGTTTCGCATCACTCTGATTCATTGGTGAAGAGAATTCAACAGAACCGGTATGTGCAATTGGAATCCACCAGTCAATTCACCAACCATTCAAACACACAAGTAGACAAACCATCCAACAAACAGGCTGAGGAGCTCATAATGATGTTTAGTAGATGAACAGACAGTACATATATCATTAAAAACCAGATCATGCACTAGAGCCATATTTCCTAAAAAATAATCTTCCTAATCAGTGTTTTAAGGAACATTATTCTGCCATTTACTAACCCATCTGTCATTTCAAAACTTTGACTTTTTCATACGTGAAACACAAAAAGAAAACAAATGTCCTAGATGCTTTTTTTTCAGACTATGAAAGTGAATGAAATCAGACACCATAAAGAACATTTAAAGATAAGAATCACTTGGTTTTTAACAATTTGGGGGAGATTTGATAGCCTCCATTCCTTGTCACTTCCATTGTAGAGAAAAAGAGCAGCAAGAAAATTTTCCCACAAATCAAAGAAAATCATCTGAGTTTGGAAAGACATGAGGGTGAGTAAATAATCACGTTTTACTTCTGTATGAACTTTCTTTAACTGAATGCATTTTGGCAGGAAAAAAAATTATATGAACAACACTTTCACCCCCAGCCACTGTCAATCAAACCACAGAGAATCAGTTATTATTAGCATTTCTGCTGGTCACAGGTGTCTATAAAAGGTGGGGTTTATGATGCGGAATAACAGAATTTCCTAATTGAGTTCCACAAGTTGGAAAATAATAAATAAAGACCGCAAAGTTTAAATCTAGCAGCATTTACATCTAAAAAGCTCAGAAGACCAAGTGAAATGTCAAACTGAGTGTTGATGTTGACCAGTTGAACCATTTATCTGCATCTAAACTGAACGAAACTTATTTGAATTCAGTTGTATAAACTGGCTCCTTGGCTCCTCCTACAACAGGACAAGGCAAACTCCACTGACAAAAAACACCAACCACAAAGAGAAACACACAGTCACATATATTTCAGTAAAGGTCAATGGGCCCTGGGACCAGGCGCTCCAGAAATCGAGAGAATGGTGTAGTCAGGGCTGCATACCTCCAGCGGGAAAGGGGACCTCGTTCATTTTGAGTACTTTAAAACGGAAACAAAAACAGAGACATACATTTCAATATTTCGCTTTCAGCACAATCATTTTCATGAATTTCATGAATCTCACTGAACACATTTCTGTCATCAAAACCAGAATTCACATTAATCTTTACTTATTACAGTAATACCAGTCTAAGCTTGTTTTTGTTTTGTTTTTTTAGATCTACAGTGCACCAAAAAAAAATTAATCAAGAAAAGAAAAGAAAGATCAAATTTTCTTTTGTCCTCATTTAAACATTGTTGTCTGAGACAGGGACTCCAGGTAACCTGTGACAAAATGTGAAAAAATGTTAATGCATATCAAAGGAAGCAAAACAAATAACATTTTACAATTCACTAAGAAGCACTAAGAATGAGAGAATGAAAGGAGAGACAAATTAAAATACATTATTTACATGAAAAAAGGCTGCACAAAAAAGGGAAAAGTTAAAGACTCTCTCATTCTGTCTTTGAATGACTTACCTGTCCGTCAGGTAACACTCTCTAACAGAAAAGAACAAGTTAAACAAATGCAAAAGAAAAGAAAAAAAATCATGATCATACAAATAAATAAAGCTAAATAAATAGCAAGTGCCTAATCAAATTCAAGTGTATCATGTTCAGTAAATTAAACGATATTTATCTATATTCACCACATTTACGGAAAATAAATCAAAACGAAAATAAAAAGTTATATGTTGCTTGACCTCACACAACAAGTGTTAATTCAAGGGATTTATGTCAATGCTAAGAAACACAGTGGACCCAAATGTTTTTGGATACTTAAGCCACAAAACTTGACAAAGGGTTTTTTTAAGGGTAAAAATGCACAAAGTCTCCTGTAAGGGGAACGTTGTGTGTATGTCTGTGTGTGTGTGTGTGTGTGAGCTTGTTTATGTGGTTAATGAGGACACAGATTTGTGGAATATGAGAGACAAAGAGATTTTAGCAAAAATGTATCACAACATGGTCTTATGAACATCAGAACTGCACGTGAAGTAGCAACAGCAGGTCAGAAAAGTAGGTCATCCAGTTCTGAGAGAGAAGCAACACATCACGCAACATGCTTGCACAAATTTACATTTCATACACGCACAGGCAATCTCTTTCACTGTGGCAGCTGGCTCAGCTGGAGGGAAGCTGAGAGTATATGTACAACAGGTAAGATATATGAGGCTATAGAATTGTAGATTTAGATCAAGCACAGTAAAAAGACACAAACATTTTCAAGAAGGCAATGTTCACTTCTGTAATTCTGTCTGAACAAATATAAAAGTAGGCCTATATATAAAATGTGAACTTTTAAGAAAAGAAAATGAAGTGTAACTGACTGTAAAAAAAAAAGAAAAAAAAGAACAGTACTGGAATGAGTCCAGACGAAAGAGGAAAGCGAAAGAGAAAAAAAAGCACATATACAGACTCTTAAGTTCAAGAGAAGATGTGCTAAGAACCACTGAAAACACTCCCTTTTGAACTTTAGCATAACTTCACAAGATGGGAAAATATATAATATAACGTAAATGTGCACTTGAAAAGCACAAGATAAAGATAAGCATCTCAGAGAGAATAGTCTGGGCTTAAAAGCTGTAAAGTCAAACTGCATACACTGTCGTATGGCTTATTTGAAGAACCAATTCACCTGTTGACAAGCCTACCTGTAGAGTAGAAGCAGCTGAGTCGCTGGTCTCGGTCAGTCCTGTGCTCCTCGGTAAACTGGACACGACATATCTCGCTCCCTTTGGCACAGGCTGTCTAACCACCAGCTTTCCTTTCCTGGTCTCTGCTAGAAATAAACTGTACCAGTAGGCATCGTTGGAGACCAGAGTGGAATCTGCGATGGTCGAGTTCCTCTCGCTGATCACACTGTTCCTGCACGGAGGAGCCGCTTTGCTGGGCTTCGTTTTCTGACACTTCAGCACGATGGTGACCAAAATAGTGATGAGTAAAAGAAATGAAACGGAGCCCAGTCCGATCACCAGATACAGGTTTATATCGGAGAAGATGTCATATCCCAAAGGCACCTCAGTCATGTCAGCATAGGTTTTAAGGGCGGTCTCCACCGTGGACAGTTTGATGGTGACTGTAGCAGAGAGCGCGGGCTCTCCGTTGTCCTTGGCGATCACAACCAGCTGCTGGTGGCGCGAGTCTCTGTAACTGAACATCCTCATGGTCCGGATCTCTCCGTTATATTGATCCAAGCTGAATAATGTGGCGTCAGTGTTGTGGAGAAACTGGTACGTGATTCGAGAGTTGTGCACTGAATCAGAGTCTATGGCGATGACTTTGGCTATCAGAGTCCCTTTATCGGTGGATCTCGGGATCTTTTCCTCCACCACCGAGCCGTGCGCGCGCCATGGAGACACTATAAGCGGCGTGTTGTCGTTCTGATCCATGATAATAATGTGAACGGTCACGTTACTGCTGAGCGGAGGAACACCAGAGTCTCTGGCCTCGATGTGGAAAAGAAACTCTTTCTCTATCTCATAGTCAAACGTCTTTAGTGCGTAAAGATTGCCGTTCTCTGGGTTAATGGAGAACAGCATGGACATGGAGGTGTTCACTATTTCCTTCTCTATGATAAAGTAAACTAGATACTGATTTTCATGGAGATCTGGGTCTATAGCAGTTAAAGAGCTCAGTAAAGCTCCAGGCGCGTTATTCTCCATAACAGGTATCGTGTAGAAGGTCTGCGGGAACTGAGGAACATTGTCGTTAATGTCCAGCAGCTCTAAAGTTATAGTTTCATTATCAGATAACGGCGGGTTGCCCCTGTCAGTCACGGTAATAGTGATGTCATATTCTGGAACCTTCTCATGGTCTAACGGTTCTGAAACTAATAATTCATAATAATTATCAGACGATTCTTTGAGCGCAAAAGGTAAATCATCCGAAATATGAATATCTACCTGCCCATTTTCTCCTGAGTCTTTATCACTCACACTAACAACTGCAATTACTGAATTTACAGCTATATCCTCTTTTACTGGACTTGTGAATGATTTTATAGAAATTTCAGGATGATTGTCATTCATATCTGTGATTAAAATCTTTACTTTACATTTCCCAGAGAGACTATTAGCTCCTTTATCTGTTGCTATAATTTCCATATCATAGATCCGGAAATCCTCATAATTAATCATCTCTTTCACTCTGATTTCACCACTGTCAGGATTCAGACTGAATGCCTGTTGTGTTTTCTCTGAAGTATACAAACTATAAGAGTAAATTATATCTGAATTGGACCCTTCATCTCTATCTGTCGCGTTTAATTTCACGACAAGGCTTCCAGTTGGTGCATTTTCTGTCAGGTTTATAGTATAACTGTCTTTATCGAATTGAGGGGCGTTGTCATTAGTGTCCAGAACGCGCACAATAATACTAGCAGTGCCAGAGCGCGCAGGGACTCCTCCATCCACAGCAGTGAGTATCAGATTATGAACGGCCTGCTCCTCGCGATCTAATGCTTTTTTCAATATTAAATCAGCAAATTTTGAACCATCCCTCCCTGTCTGTATTTCAATATCAAAGTTTGCACTCTCACTCAAATGATAACTTTTAATGGAATTTGAACCAATATCAGGGTCAACCGCATTACTTAGAGAAAACCTCTCGCCAACAGCAGTAGATTCAGAGACGTCCAAATTAATCGTATCCCTACGGAAGTAAGGCGCATTGTCGTTAATGTCCATTATTTCCAATTCAATGTTAAATATACGAACAGGGTTCTCAAGAATGACTTCCATTTTTAAATAACAAACTGTTGTTTTTGATGTGCAAAGGTACTCTCTGTCAATGCGCTCCAAAATAAACAGATCTCCGCTGTCTTTGTTCACATCCAGGTATTTCTTACTTGCAAGGATATCTAACCTGATTTTTCTTCTTCCTAACGTCTGCACATCGATTCCTAAATCTGCAGCCAAATTCGCAACCACAGAGCCTACCTCCATCTCCTCCGGAATAGAATAATGGGTGACAGATGACGCCGTGTAAACCAGCGCCGAAAGCAGAAGTAATGTTGCGACGTACTTCATCACTGTAGGCTGAGCATCCATTCTGTCTGCTCAGCTTTGTCGTCTTTGCGAGCCCAAAAAACAGCTGTCCTTAACAATGATGATCGCAAATGGAATGCATTTAGCAGATTACAATATTGGCTTAGTATCAGCCTGCGTTCTACAGAAGTGTCACAGTGTAAGTCAACGCAGAAAGCCAGCAGAGAAGCACTCGTATCCCCACGCTTTTACAAAGACTCGCTGGTGAGCATGAACTGTCATGGCGACTACAAAATAAATAAATAAATGTAAATCCTCGTTTTTGTTGGGGCACAGCGACCCGTTGCGTATGTTTTGAAGAATTACCAGAAATATACAAAGTAAATTCAAAATAACATTCGTAACAAATTTTCATGATCAGAGCGGAAATGTGTCAATTAAAAAATATGAGAACACAATCGAAATGAAATAACAGATCACTACGTTATTTTAAATAAATACTGAACTTAAAAATTTAATGTAGGCAATTTTTCTGCAATTTAAGTTACCTGTAGAGTAGAAGCAGCTGAGTCGCTGGTCTCGGTCAGTCCTGTGCTCCTCGGTAAACTGGACACGACATATCTCGCTCCCTTTGGCACAGGCTGTCTGACCACCAGCTTTCCTTTCCTGGTCTCTGCTAGAAATAAACTGTACCAGTAGGCATCGTTGGAGACCAGAGTGGAATCCGCGATGGTCGAGTTCCTCTCGCTGATCACACTGTTCCTGCACGGAGGAGCCGCTTTGCTGGGCTTCGTTTTCTGACACTTGAGCACGATGGTGACCAAAATAGTGATGAGTAAAAGAAATGAAACGGAGCCCAGTCCGATCACCAGATACAGGTTTATATCGGAGAAGATGTCATATCCCAAAGGCACCTCAGTCATGTCAGCATAGGTTTTAAGGGCGGTCTCCACCGTGGACAGTTTGATGGTGACTGTAGCAGAGAGCGCGGGCTCTCCGTTGTCCTTGGCGATCACAACCAGCTGCTGGTGGCGCGAGTCTCTGTAACTGAACATCCTCATGGTCCGGATCTCTCCGTTATATTGATCCAAGCTGAATAATGTGGCGTCAGTGTTGTGGAGAAACTGGTACGTGATTCGAGAGTTGTGCACTGAATCAGAGTCTATGGCGATGACTTTGGCTATCAGAGTCCCTTTATCGGTGGATCTCGGGATCTTTTCCTCCACCACCGAGCCGTGCGCGCGCCATGGAGACACTATAAGCGGCGTGTTGTCGTTCTGATCCATGATAATAATGTGAACGGTCACGTTACTGCTGAGCGGAGGAACACCAGAGTCTCTGGCCTCGATGTGGAAAAGAAACTCCTTCTCTATCTCATAGTCAAACGTCTTTAGTGCGTAAAGATTGCCGTTCTCGGGGTTAATGGAGAACAGCATGGACATGGAGGTGTTCACTATTTCCTTCTCTATGATAAAGTAAACTAGATACTGATTTTCATGGAGATCTGGGTCTATAGCAGTTAAAGAGCTCAGTAAAGCTCCAGGCGCGTTATTCTCCATAACAGGAATCGTGTAGAAGGTCTGCGGGAACTGAGGAACATTGTCGTTAATGTCCAGCAGCTCTAAAGTTATAGTTTCATTATCAGATAACGGCGGGTTGCCCCTGTCAGTCACGGTAATAGTGATGTCATATTCCGGAACATTTTCACGGTCTAACGGTTCTGAAACTAATAATTCATAATAATTATCAGACGATTCTTTGAGTGCAAAAGGTAAATCATCAGAAATATGAATATCTACCTGCCCATTTTCTCCTGAGTCTTTATCACTCACACTAACAACTGCAATTACTGTATTTACAGCTATATCCTCTTTTACTGGACTTGTGAATGATTTTATAGAAATTTCAGGATGATTGTCATTCATATCTGTGACTAAAATATTTACTTTACATTTCCCAGAGAGACTATTAGCTCCTTTATCTGTTGCTATAACTTCCATATCATAGATCCTGAAATCCTCGTAATTAATCATTTCTTTCACTCTGATTTCTCCATCTTCAGGATTCAGACTGAATGTTTGCTGTGTTTTTTCTGAAGTATACAGACTAAAGGAGTAAATTATATCTGAATTGGACCCTTCATCTCTATCTGTCGCGTTTAATTTTACGACAAGGCTTCCAATCGGTGCGTTTTCTGTTAGATTTATAGTATAACTGTCTTCATCGAATTGAGGGGCGTTGTCATTAGTGTCCAGAACGCGCACAATAATACTAGCAGTGCCAGAGCGCGCGGGGACTCCTCCATCCACAGCAGTGAGTATCAGATTATGTGAAGCTTGTTTTTCTCTGTCTAATGACTTTTTCAGTATCAAATCAGCAAACTTAGATCCGTCTCGTCCAGTCTGAATCTCAATGCTAAAATGGTCGCTTTCACTGAGATAGTATGCCTTTACGGAATTTGAACCTGTATCAGGATCCACAGCATTAGTGAGGGAAAATCTCTCTCCTATTGCTGTTGCCTCTGAAATATCTAAATGCATTGTGTCTCGTCGGAAACGTGGCGCATTATCATTTATGTCCATTATTTCAAGTTCAATATTAAACATTCGAATAGGATTCTCTAATGTGGCATCCACTTTCAGCAAACAAGTCGTGACCGATTTAATTGGGCATAAATTTTCTCTATCAATCCTTTCTAAAATGTACAGCTCCCCAGTATCTTTGTTAACGTCAAGATATTTTTTATTTGCGACGACATCCAAACGTACTTTACGTTTACTAAGGCTTTTCAAATCCAGTCCCAAATCAGACACCAAATTTGCAACCACAGTCCCTTCGTCCATCTCCTCTGGAATTGTGTAGTGAGTAACGGCAGATGCTGTCTGAAATACAGCCGCAAGGAATACAAAGATCGAGACGTACCTTAACCAAAGCCTTGCTTTCGGTTCCATTGTTTTGATTTCCTTATGTTGCACACAGAAAGAGGGTCCAAAGATTTCCAAAACGTGGATTTGTTTCAAGAAAATAATTCGCGCAATGACATGCAAGGAAATGCAACTGGATCATTAAATGAAAGTGCGAATAGTCCAGCCTGAAAGAAAGACTGCAGTGTTTCCCACAAATGAAAATCAGCAATGGCGACGACGACGGCAGTATGTCTAGAAAAGTATTTTCTTGGTGTACAGCGACTCTATGCGCGCAAGAGCGAGGAGTGCAGTGTAGAGAGACAATAGAAATGTGTAACATTAGAAAAGTGTTTTAAAATATTTCACGTTGGTAAAGGTATGAACTAAAAACGTTAAAATAAAATGAAATTAAAATCTGACTGAATACCTATAATAAAGCGTTTTGTATATGCAAACAAAATGACAATTGCAACTCGGGAAATTTTAAAAACTGTTTGCCAGTATAAATGGTTTATGTCACAGGTAATTAACGCAAGCAACAAGTCTCCCAACTGAACGCGACGAAAGTTTAGAATTTAAATGCAGCTGAATTATCTCTGAACAATAAATAACTGCATTGGAATGCGTTAGACTGAAGCATAATATTACTTATCTCCTGAGAGGATTTATTGACAAATACAAGCAAAGTTGAACCTAAAAGATATACTTCACCAGGAAAAAAAGATCAATAGATTTGTTTCGACTTTATTATTATTATTATTATTATTATTATTATTATTATTATTATTATTATTATTATTATTATTATTCACTATGTGTCAGTGCTTACCTGTAGAGTAGAAGCAGCTGAGTCGCTGGTCTCGGTCAGTCCTGTGCTCCTCGGTAAACTGGACACGACATATCTCGCTCCCTTTGGCACAGGCTGTCTGACCACCAGCTTTCCTTTCCTGGTCTCTGCTAGAAATAAACTGTACCAGTAGGCATCGTTGGAGACCAGAGTGGAATCCGCGATGGTCGAGTTCCTCTCACTGATCACACTGTTCCTGCACGGAGGAGCCGCTTTGCTGGGCTTCGTTTTCTGACACTTCAGCACGATGGTGACCAAAATAGTGATGAGTAAAAGAAATGAAACGGAGCCCAGTCCGATCACCAGATACAGGTTTAAATCGGAGAAGATGTCATATCCCAAAGGCACCTCAGTCATGTCAGCATAGGTTTTAAGGGCGGTCTCCACCGTGGACAGTTTGATGGTGACTGTAGCAGAGAGCGCGGGCTCTCCGTTGTCCTTGGCGATCACAACCAGCTGCTGGTGGCGCGAGTCTCTGTAACTGAACATCCTCATGGTCCGGATCTCTCCGTTATATTGATCCAAGCTGAATAACGTGGCGTCAGTGTTGTGGAGAAACTGGTACGTGATTCGAGAGTTGTGCACTGAATCAGAGTCTATGGCGATGACTTTGGCTATCAGAGTCCCTTTATCGGTGGATCTCGGGATCTTTTCCTCCACCACCGAGCCGTGCGCGCGCCATGGAGACACTATAAGCGGCGTGTTGTCGTTCTGATCCATGATAATAATGTGAACAGTCACGTTACTGCTGAGCGGAGGAACACCAGAGTCTCTGGCCTCGATGTGGAAAAGAAACTCCTTCTCTATCTCATAGTCAAACGTCTTTAGCGCGTAAAGATTGCCGTTTTCTGGGTTAATGGAGAACAGCATGGACATGGAGGTGTTCACTATTTCCTTCTCTATGATAAAGTAAACTAGATACTGATTTTCATGGAGATCTGGGTCTATAGCAGTTAAAGAGCTCAGTAAAGCTCCAGGCGCGTTATTCTCCATAACAGGTATCGTGTAGAAGGTCTGCGGGAACTGAGGAACATTGTCGTTAATGTCCAGCAGCTCTAAAGTTATAGTTTCATTATCAGATAACGGCGGGTTGCCCCTGTCAGTCACGGTAATAGTGATGTCATATTCTGGAACCTTTTCACGGTCTAACGGTTCTGAAACTAATAATTCATAATAATTATCAGACGATTCTTTGAGCGCAAAAGGTAAATCATCAGAAATATGAATATCTACCTGCCCATTTTCTCCTGAGTCTTTATCACTCACACTAACAACTGCAATTACTGTATTTACAGCTATATCCTCTTTTACTGGACTTGTGAAGGATTTCAGAGAAATTTCAGGATGATTGTCATTCATATCTGTGATTAAAATCTTTACTTTACATTTCCCAGAGAGACTATTAGCTCCTTTATCTGTTGCTATAATTTCCATATCATAGATCCGGAAATCCTCATAATTAATCATCTCTTTTACTCTGATTTCACCACTGTCAGGATTCAGACTGAATGCCTGTTGTGTTTTCTCTGATGTATACAAACTATATGAGTAAATTATATCTGAATTGGACCCTTCATCTCTATCTGTCGCGTTTAATTTCACGACAAGGCTTCCAGTTGGCGCGTTTTCTGTCAGGTTTATAGTATAACTGTCTTTATCGAATTGAGGGGCGTTGTCATTAGTGTCCAGAACGCGCACAATAATACTAGCAGTGCCAGAGCGCGCAGGGACTCCTCCATCCACAGCAGTGAGTATCAGATTATGTGAATTTTGTTTTTCTCTGTCTAAAGGCTTTTTCAGAATTAAATCAGCAAATTTTGACCCATCCCTTCCTGTTTGTATTTCAATGTCAAAATATTCGCTCTCACTCAAATAATACGTTTTGATCGAATTTTGTCCAATATCAGGATCCACCGCATTACTGAGCGAGAACCTCTCCCCCGCTGCTGTAGATTCTGATATGTCCAAACGGATCGTATCCCTCCAAAACTTGGGAGCATTATCATTGATATCTATAATTTCAATTTCAATATTAAACATTCGAACAGGATTCTCGAGTATCACTTCCATTTTGATAAAACACGTTGTCGCTGTTTTAACACTGCAGAGATATTCTCTGTCCATCTTTTCTAAAATAAAGAGCTCTCCTGTTTGTTTGTTGACATCCAGATATTTTTTACTAGATCTAATATCGAGTCGCATTTGTCGGCTGCTGAGTGTTTTCACATCCAGTCCCAAATCGGATGCCAAATTAGCGACAACAGAGCCTTCCTCCATTTCTTCTGGGATGGAATAGTGTGTAACAGCGGACGCTGTGTCCAAAATAGCGGAGAAAAGCAGAAGGAACGTTACATACCTCCACAACTGTGATTTTACGCGTCCCTCCATTCTGCAACTTTTAAGATATTTATATTCCTCGCGATCATGAAATTGGCTGAGAATCGAATACCACACAGAGCGAAGCTCTTGTCATGGCGCGCTCTTTGTGCGCTTTCCCCGTATGGAAATATGTCAGGGGGGATTTGATTATGAACAAAAGCGTTTTCTTAGAAAACAGCGACGCTCAGTGAGTTTAATCTGAACATACACAATAAGAAAGAAACAGCCTTTCTTACCAAGTGTTTTTTTTTTTTTCGCGTTATTTTAATGTTATGATTACTGTTCCTGTTTTAATGGACGCAAAGACAATATGCTATATATAGAGCCCCAAAATATAAAACAAAAATACTGATAATGAGAAATAAAATAAATAAAAACTATTAAAATATAAAAGGAAAAAGGTATCTTGTATGTTCTCGGTCAGATAAACTGCAGCATGAGCCACGTCTAATTTAATATCTTGAAAATAAATTGTGCGTGAACCGTCATGAAAATATCTCTTAGATTATTGAACGGATTATTTTACCTGTAGAGTAGAAGCAGCTGAGTCGCTGGTCTCGGTCAGTCCTGTGCTCCTCGGTAAACTGGACACGACATATCTCGCTCCCTTTGGCACAGGCTGTCTAACCACCAGCTTTCCTTTCCTGGTCTCTGCTAGAAATAAACTGTACCAGTAGGCATCGTTGGAGACCAGAGTGGAATCCGCGATGGTCGAGTTCCTCTCACTGATCACACTGTTCCTGCACGGAGGAGCCGCTTTGCTGGGCTTCGTTTTCTGACACTTCAGCACGATGGTGACCAAAATAGTGATGAGTAAAAGAAATGAAACGGAGCCCAGTCCGATCACCAGATACAGGTTTAAATCGGAGAAGATGTCATATCCCAAAGGAACCTCAGTCATGTCAGCATAGGTTTTAAGGGCGGTCTCCACCGTGGACAGTTTGATGGTGACTGTAGCAGAGAGCGCGGGCTCTCCGTTGTCCTTGGCGATCACAACCAGCTGCTGGTGGCGCGAGTCTCTGTAACTGAACATCCTCATGGTCCGGATCTCTCCGTTATATTGATCCAAGCTGAATAACGTGGCGTCAGTGTTGTGGAGAAACTGGTACGTGATTCGAGAGTTGTGCACTGAATCAGAGTCTATGGCGATGACTTTGGCTATCAGAGTCCCTTTATCGGTGGATCTCGGGATCTTTTCCTCCACCACCGAGCCGTGCGCGCGCCATGGAGACACTATAAGCGGCGTGTTGTCGTTCTGATCCATGATAATAATGTGAACAGTCACGTTACTGCTGAGCGGAGGAACACCAGAGTCTCTGGCCTCGATGTGGAAAAGAAACTCCTTCTCTATCTCATAGTCAAACGTCTTTAGCGCGTAAAGATTGCCGTTCTCTGGGTTAATGGAGAACAGCATGGACATGGAGGTGTTCACTATTTCCTTCTCTATGATAAAGTAAACTAGATACTGATTTTCATGGAGATCTGGGTCTATAGCAGTTAAAGAGCTCAGTAAAGCTCCAGGCGCGTTATTCTCCATAACAGGTATCGTGTAGAAGGTCTGCGGGAACTGAGGAACATTGTCGTTAATGTCCAGCAGCTCTAAAGTTATAGTTTCATTATCAGATAACGGCGGGTTGCCCCTGTCAGTAACGGTAATAGTGATGTCATATTCTGGAACATTTTCACGGTCTAACGGTTCTGAAACTAATAATTCATAATAATTATCAGACGATTCTTTGAGCGCAAAAGGTAAATCATCAGAAATATGAATATCTACCTGCCCATTTTCTCCTGAGTCTTTATCACTCACACTAACAACTGCAATTACTGTATTTACAGCTATATCCTCTTTTACTGGACTTGTGAATGATTTTATAGAAATTTCAGGATGATTGTCATTCATATCTGTGATTAAAATCTTAACTTTACACTTTCCAGAGAGACTATTAGATCCTTTATCTGTTGCTATAATTTCCATATCATAGATCCTGAAATCCTCATAATTAATCATCTCTTTTACTCTAATTTCTCCATTGTCAGGATTCAGACTGAATGTTTGCTGTGTTTTTTCTGAAGTGTACAGACTATATGAATAAAGTATATCTGAATTTGAGCCCTCGTCTTTATCTGTCGCGTTTAATTTCACGACAAGGCTTCCAGTTGGCGCGTTTTCTGTTAGGTTTATAGTATAACTGTCTTCATCGAATTGAGGGGCGTTGTCATTAGTGTCAAGAACGCGCACAATAATACTAGCAGTGCCAGAGCGCGCGGGGACTCCTCCATCCACAGCAGTGAGTATCAGATTATGAACTGTTTGCTCCTCACGGTCCAAAGCTTTCGTCAAAATTAAATCAGCAAATTTCGATCCATCTCTTCCTGTCTGTATTTCGATGCTGAAATGAGCACTATCACTTAAGTAATATGATTTCACAGAATTGCTTCCGATATCTGGATCAAAAGCATTGTTCAAAGAAAACCTCTCCCCAGCTGAAGTAGACTCTGATATATCCAAGTGCATTGTGTCTCTCCTAAAATGTGGTGCATTATCATTGATATCAAGTATTTCTATTTCGATATTAAACATTCGAATTGGGTTTTCTATTGTAGCATCTAGCTTCAAAAAGCAGGTTAATTTGGAATTGCAGATGTGTTCTCTGTCTATCTTCTGTACGACATACAGCTCTCCGGTTTCTTTGTTAATGTCAAGATATTTTTTAGATGCGATCGTGTCCAAACGCATCTTCCGTCTGTTTAACGTTTGCACATCCAATCCGAGATCAGCTGCCAGATTTGCAACCACGGATCCTTCTTCCATTTCCTCAGGTATAGAATAGTGAGTTACTGTAGACACATGCTTTAAGGATTCGGAGAGAATAAGACACATCCAAACGTACCTTAAAATCTGGTTCGGGGCTCTCACAAACACCCGATTCGAACGTTATCACTCGATTGAATGGGGCGTTATCAGCGGTTATCAGCCCATAGAAATGGGCCAGGAGGGGCCTCCTGTGCCTACTAGTAGGCTCAGAAGGCCGTGATCATCCATCCAAATGGTTGATCACCAACAAATATACAAGAGAAGACTCCAGATCCAATCCCAGAATTCCTGCTCACCTGTAATCGGAAGTCTACTGGACTAAAGCGGCAGCGTTGCGATATTTCCTGCTTAATATTTTCAGGTAAGACTATTCAAATTATAAAAATGAGCTTTTAAACTGTAATGGAAAACAATACATACACTCGTATTGCGTGTCATTATTGTTGACATGAGATAACCGTATAGCGAAACGTTATCGCTAACGTTAGGCCATATTACGTTATTAGCCTGTCGTTACGTTAACGTTGTATGCTTTATGTGAGCATTAACGTTGCTGTATTTACGTCTGAAGCTAATGGGAGAATTTAGTTTCTAGTTAAAAGCAAAGTTAAACTGTAAACATTTAAAAAAAAATGTACACTCTTACAGGCTATTGTGAATGCTCGATAACGCCTCACTGAAGCCAGATCATAGGCTTAATGTAACCCATATTGACTTGAGGGAAATATTAAACACAAGACGTATTTTACGGCTGTTTGGAAACCTTTGGGATCTTGACTAGAGTGTAAAATAAAGTTCTGTGGGTTTGAACAAAGCTTGGCTGGATTTGATCCTATATCAGGAAGCTTTATATCTGTCTTTCTATCTATATACCTTCTCAAAAATATAAAGGGAATACTTAACAACACAATATAACCCACAAGTGTTCCCTTTATTTTTTTGAGCAGTTTATATATATAGCTAGCTAGCTGTGTATCTATTTATATAATCTATCTTTAGATATAGATCTAGCTCGATGTCTATTTATCTATCTATCTATCTATCTATCTTGCAATCTATATATCTAGTTATCTAGCTAGCTGGATCTATCTAACTATCGCACCACTGTCTTTTAGGCTGTGATAAGAAGTACGGTACGGGTTGCACTTTGCTTTATGTAATAATTGTCAAATATTTTGATTTCAGATATGGGAAAAGCACTTAAGATGACCACACGTTTCAGGAACGTTAAAATTAAGTTGGTGAGGAGGTCTATGGTGGGCCCTGCAAGTTTTCTTACCTCAGTCAAGGTCTTCCCCAGCCCAGCTACAATCAGACCCACCCTTCAGACCCTTCTATTACATCTCAACCTGCTGAACCTGATGATGCGACACCAAGCTGTTCTGAGAGCGCATACAGTAAGGCAAAGAAGAGAGAGCTTCATGCCTGGGATGCAGTCAAGGATGAGATGCTTAAGGTGTCGTTTGAATGTTCAGCACCGATCACTACCCAGTGTGTTGTCTGCTGAGAACATGCTGATTATAGGTGCATTGAGTGCAGCTCCACTACAGTGTTCTGTGAGGTTTGCCTGAAGAGGATTCACAGAAATTTACTGCATCTTCCTGAAAAGTGGAATGTAAGAACAGTAGCATACAGTCCTACATTGCTATTGCTATACTTGCATACAGACAGCAAACTCACAGTAATGTCAACAGATTCATTCGATACTTCGAATTGTTTTAGCACTATGCAGTATCAACTGTTAGTGTCACAAGTTTGTTGTTTTAAAAACATTAGAGCTATCCATCTTTCTTACAGAATGTTTACTATGAGCCATCCTCCCTGGGATTATTCCTATATTTACCTGAAGCCCATGGCACCCATGCTGTGTACACAAAGGACATGAAGATCATTGTCAGCACAGGTTTGTCATTTTACCTGATACAAAATCTTAATGTATTTAATTTTAATGACAGGTTAAGGAATTCAATCCTATTACATGTGGAGTAATGATTTCCTTTAAGGAATTAATCAAATTTGTGATGCAATAAAAAAAAAAAAGTCATGATAGTTATAGTTTATATACTATCATGATAGGTAAAAATGTATAGCCTGAATCCACCGTAAGTCGCTTTGGATAAAAGCGTCTGCTAAATGCATACATTTAATTTAATTTATACTGATATGGTAGTCTCTATAGTACTACTAGGTTATGTTTGTATGTTATTTTCCTCTTTATATTTGGCAGGACGGCTCTGCACCGTTACAGTCACCATGTGTGCGTGTGAACCAGAAACCTGTACTCTGTTGAGGTATGGGCTCTGACCAGACAGCCTTCTCCATCCCTCTGCTAGAGCTTTCTGTTTCTCTGGCACTGGAGTGTCAGGTTTCTGTTGAGGGTTTTTCGCAACACCCCATATCCCATTTTAGGCATCACCACTTCCGACAAAGAAGTTTGGTTGATATTTGCCCACAATTAAATGATGGCACCATATGCCCAGCATGTCCAAAGGTTGGTTATAATTCCAGCGTGGTTCTTGTTTGATTAAATTAATGGCATAGAAATAAAATCTGAATTAATATCAAACGTAAAAGTTAATTTGTTTATGTAGTATTGTAATAGAATAGTAATAGTATAAATGTATAAACCTGGTGCGGGTACAAAACCAGTGTTACTGTAAGTGTTTGTTTTCCAGGCGGATGGAGATATGATTGTCACATTGGATGCCAACTTTGGCCTTGTGAGGAATCAAAGCTCTGGGACAAGTGCGGTTGATCCATTACACGGAACCCGCGTGTTTGTTGATGAAAAGGATGTAGAGGAATACCTGCTATCACATCTTGACAGCTCAAAGCCTCGAGGTTAATCATTGTTGCAGAATTTCATTCGAGTCCATGAAATATTAATTAAACTTGTGAAAAAAGATCACTATTCCTCTCATAAATCTATGTTTTCCTTAAATATTTAGGACTGCAGTAAGCTGCTCTCATTCAAGGTATTATAATATAATATAATATAATTACTTTACTGCGTTACTTGTGCAGACATGTTGTTTTACTAGGTCTGATCTATTTAAGCTTAGGCACTGTATTTAAGCATACATATACACCACTAGTCTGTCTGTATGAGTACAAAATTAAAAAATAAACTGTCTATAATTGTTACTGTACAAGCACAGTAAAATATTTATATAAAAAATATTGCACTACTGTTATTTTGCATAGAATACATTGTTCAACAATATTTTTGCACACTCATCCAACTGCATTTATTACCACTGTTCTCACGTTCCTGCTGTTCATAATGTTTATATAATCCTTCATTGCTCTGTTCATAATGTACATACAATCCCTACATTGCATTCATATTTATATTCGGTATATACTCTGATCAATATTGTATATAGCAACTCCACTGTACATTCTGTATATCATAGCTTTACTTACTCTGCACTTTTGTGCATATAAAACACTTTATTCTTGCACTTCTTGTTAGATGCTAACTGCATTTCATTAGCTCTGTACTTGTACTCTGCATAATGACAATAAAGTTGAATCTAATCTAATCTAAAAAAAAAAAATGTGTTTACCATAATGTAATATGTTATTTACTGTAATGTACAAATGTGTGGGAGGTGTTTTGTTTTTTATGAGCTCACCATCAAAATCCCCTTCGACTGAGTTGAAATGAAAATAAATTATTGGATCTTGAATCCTCTGAAGCAACTATGAGTTTGTAAAAACATAAAATAAAAGGGAACATAGAGGTGTATTGACTCTATGAGTTACAGCCATGGTGCTCTGCACTTATTCACAGCACATTTAAAGTCAATGAAAAGTAATTTACTTAAAAAATGACATACAATGAATTTACAGTCATAATCCGTATGTGACAGTGTGCCACATTCAGTATGTTCCTACATAACTGTTATTGGCTTGAAATTCTCCAGATCCAAGCCTATGTAATTTAACACATTTTTTCTCTTCTTCCCATTGGCTGTTTTCGTTTTATTTTCACTTTCTTCTTTCATTGAATGTATATTACATTTAGTTTGTTCGTTGTTCGTTGCATGGTTGTTACGCTGCTATCGCTGAAACCACGTGGCTTGCATAACGTACTTCCGTCCAAAAGTATTTTATTCACAAGACACTTTTTTTTTTAAATGATGAATTCAACATTTGTCCACGAAAAAACAACAACAAACAGATAACTCAATAAGATATGTTAATATAACTTTTGCACATTTCTCCTTCGATTCAGAGAAATAAATTTTTGGTAGCAGAAGGTTACGGAAGTGCATTGTGTTGTGGGCGGGGTTTGCGCGTTCTACATTTCGGCTAAAAAGTCTTAAATAAACAAATATATTTAGATTTTCTTAACGTAAATCATCTAGATGCAGCGTAATTAATAGATTGGTTGTACTAGATATTTGATATATTCAGTAGATATATCTTTTTACAACCCTAATTTCCAACCCTAATTTGCAAACCAGATACTACAACTGCAGTGCTTGATTTGTATCAAGCTGCACTGAGTAGCTATAGGGAATTGTAGTTTTAAAAAAAATCGTGTATTTCTTAGAATTGGATATTGCAAATAGTGAGTTGAGAGTACAGTGTGGAGTTTAGGCGGATTGTAAACATATCTATGTAAACAGATTTTAAATGTCTAAATTTTAAATGGGTTCAAATTACTTTTAACCCGATTTGACAATATCCAGAGCTGTTGACTATATTTACATCATAAATGAGGACAAGAGCTCTCTATAACAGTTAGTCCCATGTGTGTAGCCCTTTTTATTGCTTTATTATAAGCCTTCAAATATGCACCAAGGTGATGTTTCAAAGGTCAGTATTTCAAAACAGGAGCTATGTAGAATCTTCATACTTACATATGTTACTCTCTGGGTCAAGACCTTTCTAACAATGTATATGGTTTAGCTCTACGACAAAGTTTTAATTTTCTCATTTCACATGCACAAGCCATCTCGGGTGTAGTTTCAGAGAGCTATTTAAAGGCTCAATAGCCATAGCCTATATAAAAAGAAGCTATTTGCTTGTTTGTTTGTTTCTGACTTTGTAAACAGATTTATGAACCCACAACATGACAAATACCCTGTCCGCACACACACACACACACACACACAGAGAGACTCATTTTGCATTTCTGTTTGGTTCCCATGTGGCAAATCTAATTATGGGATGGTTCCCCCAAAAATGAAAATTCTGTCATCATTTACTCACCCTCATGTTATTCCAAACCTGTATGAGTTGCTTTCTTATGTTGAACATAAAAAAAGATAATTTGAAGAATGCTGGTAATGGCTGGTAAAAGTTAAAGTTTTTACAAGGTTTCTGAGCAGAAGATCATTAAATGTTTTCTCTGTCCATGTTACCAAAACTCATGTGTCATTTAAAAAGCATGTTTGAAAGCATGTCAATTAATTTCTTTGCATTCATCTAGATGCAATGTAATTAATAGTTTGGCTATACTAGATATTTTATATGTTCAGTAAATATATAATTTTACAACCCTAATTTGCAAACCAGATAAACTAATCAGATTTAAAATGTATAATTAATTATATATATATATATATATATATATATATATATATATATATATATATATATATATATATATATATATATATATATATATATATATATTGTGACGAGTCAGCTGCCTCCTCCCTGATTGTCACCGGCACCCCGTCCTAAATCGCCGCCCTTCACCAGGCTCCCGACTGGAGTGGGTGTGTGAGAGGAGGGGCGCTGGACGAGTCAGGGCTGGCGGCGTGTGATGGGGCACACCTGAAGGAAGTGGAGCCTCATTACCGCCGCTGTTTAAAAGCCCAACGCGCCTCTCCTCAGGAGACCGGTCTCTTCCCCGTGCATGCACACTGGTGTCCTCGTGGGTCCAGCAAGGGTGCGTTGAGGGACTCCCGCGCCACCAAGACGTGAGCTGCCGGACCCGCGATCCGGATGGGATCCGCACCCGTATACACGGCCGACGGGCCAGGATGCCGGGCCGTCCATCCCCTACCAGCGCCGCGGCCAACGAGAGAGACGCGGCCGCTAGGAGAAGCCGCCGCCCCTCGCGCCCCGGACCAAGGAGGGGAGCGCGTGCGGCCGCCGGACTCCGCCCCTTGCCTGGACCCTTCCTTGATGAACACTGCCCGACCTACACAAATCCCGCAGCACGACGAGGACACCAGATTCCCTGTTATTTTGGACACTTTCTCCCTTTGGCCACTTTTATTCCCTTTGTTTTATGATTTCTGTTAATAAAAGCCTCTCCGAGGCCTGACGCCACACCCACTGTGTCTGTCTTGTGCTCCTCCCGTGACTATATATATATATATATATATATATAAATATAATTGAACGACAGCACTTTGAATTAAATGTAGTCTACCCACGGCAGACAACTGCAAACAAAAGTGGAACACACCAGTCCTCCCTCACATAAACTGACAATAAACTTTATTTATCTGAATCCAAGGAGAAACAATTGATATCCTTAATACAGATAAAATGATACCCTTCACATTTTCTCTTAAATGTTTATCATTAAAATAAAAGCGTAACAGTAATTGTGAAGAAAATACTTCAGAGTGGAAGTAAGCAATGCCATAGAAACCATTTAAATTTAAAATAAATAAATTGTAGTGTTCAGCTGTATACCAAAGTTTCTACAAGTACCAGTAACCATCTTTTCAATATATTTTTTTGCCAAGCATCTCCTACTGACAGCAAAACTGTGAAAAATATAAAGTTATGTGAAGCATCTAATCATAACATGAAATCATACTCTGACCCACTGTTGTGAATATTAAGGTGAGGTCCTTGCTCAAACCCAGCCCTACTGAACCAATGATGAAACAGGTGTGTGTATATATATATATATATATATATATATATATATATATATATATATATATATAAACATGTAGACTCAATTCAGTACAATATAACTTTATTGGTCCCCACATAAGTCCTGTATAAAGGAGAACACATTGATGGTGCCAACAAACAACAATAATAAATAAAAATGGGGTGAATGAAAATAACAAAAAGATCACAATTTTCTTCTTACGTGTGAAGTGTGGTCATTACAATGAATTTGCAGCATATGTATGTATTGTGTGTGTGTGTTTGTATGGATGGGTTGGGGGCCGTCAACACAGTAAAAACAACTCAAACAAGTAACAAGATACATCTTCAGGGTGTTTGCATGGTGTCTTGACCCTGGCAGTGAACGCACATGTTCTTTTTAAAGCCACGTCCTGTGTGTGACCATGATTGGCACACTGTGCACTGAGACCATGAGCGCCACTTCTTTCTTGCATTCTTCTTCTTATCATCAAAATGGATGCGGCAGACACAGCACAAATTGCCTCCATCTACCAAAGAAAAAACACAAATATTTTGAAAGTCAAGCCAGTTAGTTTAAATCATACTCATCACTATATTTAAAGCAACATCTCAAAGGCAGCTTGTTCATTTTTAACTGTTGCCAAAGGAATATGTGGGTATTGTACATCAATTCATCTCAGATCTTTAGGAAAACTCTGGGTTTTTCGTTTCAGAAATGGATGTAAATCAAACCTGAAACAGAGGGGTAACTACATTTTAATTTAACAAATCTCATGACCACTTTGTTCTTCAGCTGCTTCCAGTTTGAGATGGTGGTATGAGTCTTTGACAATTTCTTCAATGTGAGAATATTTGATGTTGATAGCCTTGTAAACAAAAATCAGCTGGAATATTTTTTTGTAACGAACTCATTTGAAATTATGATTAAAAACTAGAGATAAACAATCCAGTTGTCTAACACAATGTTTTGCACACACCACAATTGCTGTTGATCATCCTTCCATCTAATACTTTAAGAATACCACTAATGCTTAGCAAATGAATCCTGTTTCCAAACATCTAACTTCAGCTTCTTTAAGTGCATTTTAATTCAGGCATCCCTCACCTCAGGGTTTAGGTCCTGCGCCTGCCCATGTGCCCTCAGTGCTGCTGCCTCTTGAATGTATTTCTGCTTTGCATCTTCCCCCAATGTGGCGCACCTGCCCTTAATATCATTCATTGTGCCTGAAGAAAAAATAGATGCACAGAAAACTTAACGCATTAGTCAGCATCTCCTTTTAAAGTAAATTCATACAACGACAATCAGTACTTGGGTTGTGAAAACCATTTATCTGTAACAACTCTGTAAAAACAAGATAACGTGTAAAGTAGATGCCCTGATGATTCTTTTCAATACACTCAGCATTCTTAAACTGATGAATGCAATTTGTGTGAGTGAAGTACTTCCCAAATACTATCATGAAAATCTGTTTCATGACGCTTCATGTATATATATATATATATATATATATATAGATAGATAGATAGATAGATAGATAGATAGATAGATAGATAGATCAATTATATAAATATATACACAGCTAGCAAGCTTTAGAGAGAGTGAGAGAGAAAGAGAGAGACAGACAGATAGACACAGACAGACAGATAGATAGATAGATAGATAGAACCAAACCCACAGAACTTTATTTTACACTCTAGACAACATCCCAAGGTTTCCAAACAGCCGTAAAATACGTCTTGTGTTTAATATTTCTCTCAAGTCGATATGGGTTACATTAAGCCTATGATCTGGCTTCAGTGAGGCGTTATCGAGCATTCACAATAGCCTGTAAGAGTGTAAAAAGTCATTTTGACAGTTTAACTAGAAACTAAATTCCCCCATTAGCTTCAGACGTAAATACAAACTCATATTAGCAACGTTAATGCTCACATAAAGCATGTAACGTTAACATAACGACACGCTAATAACGTAATATGATCTAGCGATAACGTTTGCAGACACATCGCTATACGGTTATCTCATGTCAACAATAATGACACGCAATACGAGTGTATGTATTGTTTTCCATTACAGTTTAAATGCTCAGTTTTATAATTTTAATAGTCTTACCTGAAAATATTAAGCAGGAAATATCGCAACGTTCCCGCATTCGTCCAGTAGACTTCCGATTACAGGTGAGCAGGAATTCTGGGATTGGATCTGGAGTCTTCTCTTGTATATTTGTGGGTGATCAACCATTTGGATGGATGATCACGGCCTTCTGAGCCTACTAGTAGGCACAGGAGGCCCCTCCTGGCCCATTTCTATGGGCTGATAACCGCTGATAACGCCCCATTCAATCGAGTGATAACGTTCGAATCGGGTGTCACAAAGGAATCCATAGCTTGTGAGCTCGGTGTAGACCTACTATTCCGGGTTCAAAACGTAACCTGTCTTTAAAACTGACTTAGCACTGTAAAGTAAATAGAAATAATGAAGTGTTCAACCTTAAAAGAAAGAACGGATTGTATAGCGATCGATGTCTGCAGCGTTGTCTGCACAATAAACAGTAATGGCGACGATGGGTGTTATATATTGTAGTCAGAAATGTTTTAAAGGTGAACAGCGACTCTCTGCGCACAAAGGAGAGGGATGCACATTAATGCGCACAGGAACGAATTGCATCCACGAAGAAAGAATAATCTATATTTTAAAAGTGTTTTAAAATGAACTGAACATTACTTAAAAAACGTTTTAAAAACTCAATCATTGCTCTCTGTTCTTTCCTGTAAAAGTAACATTTAAAGATAACCACAGCTCCAAATGTTTAATTAAAACATGTGTTCGAATTAGAAAATGTTTAGAGGTGCCGCAACAATAAGAAAGGGTTAAATAATATGACAATTAACTGAAGAAGAAAAACATATCTGAGCCTACCTGTAGAGTAGAAGCAGCTGAGTCGCTGGTCTCGGTCAGTCCTGTGCTCCTCGGTAAACTGGACACGACATATCTCGCTCCCTTTGGCACAGGCTGTCTGACCACCAGCTTTCCTTTCCTGGTCTCTGCTAGAAATAAACTGTACCAGTAGGCATCGTTGGAGACCAGAGTGGAATCCGCGATGGTCGAGTTCCTCTCACTGATCACACTGTTCCTGCACGGAGGAGCCGCTTTGCTGGGCTTCGTTTTCTGACACTTGAGCACGATGGTGACCAAAATAGTGATGAGTAAAAGAAATGAAACGGAGCCCAGTCCGATCACCAGATACAGGTTTATATCGGAGAAGATGTCATATCCCAAAGGAACCTCAGTCATGTCAGCATAGGATTTAAGGGCGGTCTCCACCGTGGACAGTTTGATGGTGACTGTAGCAGAGAGCGCGGGCTCTCCGTTGTCCTTGGCGATCACAACCAGCTGCTGGTGGCGCGAGTCTCTGTAACTGAACATCCTCATGGTCCGGATCTCTCCGTTATATTGATCCAAGCTGAATAATGTGGCGTCAGTGTTGTGGAGAAACTGGTACGTGATTCGAGAGTTGTGCACTGAATCAGAGTCTATGGCGATGACTTTGGCTATCAGAGTCCCTTTATCGGTGGATCTCGGGATCTTTTCCTCCACCACCGAGCCGTGCGCGCGCCATGGAGACACTATAAGCGGCGTGTTGTCGTTCTGATCCATGATAATAATGTGAACGGTCACGTTACTGCTGAGCGGAGGAACACCAGAGTCTCTGGCCTCGATGTGGAAAAGAAACTCCTTCTCTATCTCATAGTCAAACGTCTTTAGTGCGTAAAGATTGCCGTTCTCTGGGTTAATGGAGAACAGCATGGACATGGAGGTGTTCACTATTTCCTTCTCTATGATAAAGTAAACTAGATACTGATTTTCATGGAGATCTGGGTCTATAGCAGTTAAAGAGCTCAGTAAAGCTCCAGGCGCGTTATTCTCCATAACAGGAATCGTGTAGAAGGTCTGCGGGAACTGAGGAACATTGTCGTTAATGTCCAGCAGCTCTAAAGTTATAGTTTCATTATCAGATAACGGCGGGTTGCCCCTGTCAGTCACGGTAATAGTGATGTCATATTCTGGAACCTTTTCACGGTCTAACGGTTCTGAAACTAATAATTCATAATAATTATCAGACGATTCTTTGAGCGCAAAAGGTAAATCATCAGAAATATGAATATCTACCTGCCCATTTTCTCCCGAGTCTTTATCACTCACACTAACAACTGCAATTACTGAATTTACAGCTATATCTTCTTTCACTGGACTTGATAAAGATTTTATGGAAATTTCAGGATGATTGTCATTCATATCTGTGATTAAAATCTTAACTTTACACTTTCCACTGAGACTATTCAATCCTTTATCTGTTGCTATAACTTCCATATCATATACTCTGAAATCCTCATAATTAACTATTTCTTTTACTCTAATTTCTCCATTGTCCGGATTTAGACTGAATGTCTGTTGTGTTTTCTCTGAAGTATACAAACTATAAGAGTAAAATAAATCTGAATTTGAGCCCTCGTCTTTATCTGTCGCATTTATTTTGAATACAAGGCTTCCAGTTGGTGAGTTTTCTGTTAGATGTATTGTATAACTGTCTTCATCGAATTGAGGGGCGTTGTCATTAGTGTCCAGAACGCGCACAATAATACTAGCAGTGCCAGAGCGCGCGGGGACTCCTCCATCCACAGCAGTGAGTATCAGATTATGTATGGCCTGTTCTTCTCTATCCAAAGCCTTTGTAAGAATCAAATCAGTGAATTTTGATCCATCCCGCCCGGTCTGAATCTCGATTGAAAAATGTTCACTTTCACTGAGATAATACGTTTTAATCGAATTAACACCGATATCAGGATCAACTGCATTGTTTAAGGAGAATCTTTCTCCCACAGGCGTTGACTCCGAAATGTCCAAATGCATTGTGTCCCTTCTAAAATGTGGAGCATTGTCGTTAATATCAAGAATTTCCAACTCGATATTAAACATTCTCACAGGGTTTTCGATCGTGGCATCCAGTTTAAGAACACACGCTGCTGCTGCCTTAGTTGTGCATATGTGCTCGCGGTCGATTCTCTCCACAATAAACAGCTCTCCCGTTTCTTTGCTAATATCCAGATATTTTTTATTTGCGATAGTGTCGAGACGAATCTTGCGTCTACTTAATGTTTCAACATCTAATCCCAGATCATTTGCAAAATTAGCCACTATAAAGCCCACGTCCAATTCTTCAGGTATAGAATAATGAGTAACACAAGATGATGTTTTCAGCACAGAGATTAAAATGATGGCGAACACATACCTTTTCAACGACTTGCTTTTCATTCGTGATTCCATTTTTTTTTCTTTTTCTCTCGATTTATATTCCAACGAAACGTAAACCAAATAGCATTGGGGTTACAAATATACCCTTCTGATTTCCAGGGAGTAGATTAAGCCGTTTGCGGTGTTCGTGAAAGAAAAGAGCATACAGCTTACAGCCAACAAAGCACATACGTCACCAGCATTGGCTGTGATGAAAGATAAACGAAGAGGAGTAGTTGCAGGGAGAACAGCGACGCTGTGCGCATTGGTTTCCGTGGTACATGAAGGAGTTTTAGTACTAAAACATAAGCACTATATATATGTAAACAGTATATAAACTAAATTCTGTGTCATGAGAAGCTAAACGACTAAAGATTGTAAATCGTATCATAGCATTGTCAAAATATAATATTCACTGTAATTCAGATGAGATAAACTGGCCAGATAAATTATTTATACTTAGATATTTTCTTTTGGTAGCATAAACATTTTGTAAAGGCAAATGCACAAAAATATACAACACAGCAACATCAAACAGAATATCCAGTTTAAAATTTTAGCGGTATCATTAAAACTGAATATACAGCGCATACTACAGTAACCTTTAAAAAGTAAGACTATATTTACCTGTAGAGTAGAAGCAGCTGAGTCGCTGGTCTCGGTCAGTCCTGTGCTCCTCGGTAAACTGGACACGACATATCTCGCTCCCTTTGGCACAGGCTGTCTGACCACCAGCTTTCCTTTCCTGGTCTCTGCTAGAAATAAACTGTACCAGTAGGCATCGTTGGAGACCAGAGTGGAATCCGCGATGGTCGAGTTCCTCTCGCTGATCACACTGTTCCTGCACGGAGGAGCCGCTTTGCTGGGCTTCGTTTTCTGACACTTCAGCACGATGGTGACCAAAATAGTGATGAGTAAAAGAAATGAAACGGAGCCCAGTCCGATCACCAGATACAGGTTTAAATCGGAGAAGATGTCATATCCCAAAGGCACCTCAGTCATGTCAGCATAGGTTTTAAGGGCGGTCTCCACCGTGGACAGTTTGATGGTGACTGTAGCAGAGAGCGCGGGCTCTCCGTTGTCCTTGGCGATCACAACCAGCTGCTGGTGGCGCGAGTCTCTGTAACTGAACATCCTCATGGTCCGGATCTCTCCGTTATATTGATCCAAGCTGAATAATGTGGCGTCAGTGTTGTGGAGAAACTGGTACGTGATTCGAGAGTTGTGCACTGAATCAGAGTCTATGGCGATGACTTTGGCTATCAGAGTCCCTTTATCGGTGGATCTCGGGATCTTTTCCTCCACCACCGAGCCGTGCGCGCGCCATGGAGACACTATAAGCGGCGTGTTGTCGTTCTGATCCATGATAATAATGTGAACGGTCACGTTACTGCTGAGCGGAGGAACACCAGAGTCTCTGGCCTCGATGTGGAAAAGAAACTCCTTCTCTATCTCATAGTCAAACGTCTTTAGTGCGTAAAGATTGCCGTTCTCGGGGTTAATGGAGAACAGCATGGACATGGAGGTGTTCACTATTTCCTTCTCTATGATAAAGTAAACTAGATACTGATTTTCATGGAGATCTGGGTCTATAGCAGTTAAAGAGCTCAGTAAAGCTCCAGGCGCGTTATTCTCCATAACAGGTATCGTGTAGAAGGTCTGCGGGAACTGAGGAACATTGTCGTTAATGTCCAGCAGCTCTAAAGTTATAGTTTCATTATCAGATAACGGCGGGTTGCCCCTGTCAGTCACGGTAATAGTGATGTCATATTCTGGAACATTTTCACGGTCTAACGGTTCTGAAACTAATAATTCATAATAATTATCAGACGATTCTTTGAGCGCAAAAGGTAAATCATCAGAAATATGAATATCTATCTGTCCATTTTCTCCTGAGTCTTTATCACTCACACTAACAACTGCAATTACTGAATTTACAGCTATATCCTCTTTCACTGGACTTGTGAATGATTTTATAGAAATTTCAGGATGATTGTCATTCATATCTGTGATTAAAATCTTAACTTTACACTTTCCACTGAGACTATTAGATCCTTTATCTGTTGCTATAATTTCCATATCGTAGACTCTGAAATCTTCATAATTAACTATTTCTTTTACTCTAATTTCTCCATTGTCAGGATTTAGACTGAATGTCTGTTGTGTTTTCTCTGAAGTATACAAACTATAAGAGTAAAATAAATCTGAATTTGAGCCCTCGTCTTTATCTGTCGCATTTATTTTGAATACAAGGCTTCCAGTTGGTGCGTTTTCTGTTAGATGTATTGTATAACTGTCTTCATCGAATTGAGGGGCGTTGTCATTAGTGTCCAGAACGCGCACAATAATACTAGCAGTGCCAGAGCGCGCGGGGACTCCTCCATCCACAGCAGTGAGTATCAGATTATGTATGGCCTGTTCTTCTCTATCCAAAGCCTTTGTAAGAATCAAATCAGTGAATTTTGATCCATCCCGCCCGGTCTGAATCTCGATTGAAAAATGATCGCTTTCACTGAGATAATACGTTTTAATCGAATTAACTCCGATATCAGGATCAACTGCATTGTTTAAGGAGAATCTTTCTCCCACAGGCGTTGACTCCGAAATGTCCAAATGCATTGTGTCCCTTCTAAAATGTGGAGCATTGTCGTTAATATCAAGAATTTCCAACTCGATATTAAACATTCTCACAGGGTTTTCGATCGTGGCATCCAGTTTAAGAACACACGCTGCTGCTGCCTTAGTTGTGCATATGTGCTCGCGGTCGATTCTCTCCACAATAAACAGCTCTCCCGTTTCTTTGCTAATATCCAGATATTTTTTATTTGCGATAGTGTCGAGACGAATCTTGCGTCTACTTAATGTTTCAACATCTAATCCCAGATCATTTGCAAAATTAGCCACTATAAAGCCCACGTCCAATTCTTCAGGTATAGAATAATGAGTAACACAAGATGATGTTTTCAGCACAGAGATTAAAATGATGGCGAACACATACCTTTTCAATGACTTGCTTTTCATTCGTGATTCCATTTTTTTTTTCTTTTTCTCTCGATTTATATTCCAACGAAACGTAAACCAAATCGCATTGGGGTTACAAATATACCCTTCTGATTTCCAGGGAGTAGATTAAGCCGTTTGCGGTGTTCGTGAAAGAAAAGAGCATACAGCTTACAGCCAACAAAGCACATACGTCACCAGCATTGGCTGTGATGAAAGATAAACGAAGAGGAGTAGTTGCAGGGAGAACAGCGACGCTGTGCGCATTGGTTTCCGTGGTACATGAAGGAGTTTAGTACTAAAACATAAGCACTATATATATGTAAACAGTATATAAACTAAATTCTGTGTCATGAGAAGCTAAACGACTAAAGATTGTAAATCGTATCATAGCATTGTCAAAATATAATATTCACTGTAATTCAGATAAGATAAACTGGCCAGATAAATTATTTATACTTAGATATTTTCTTTTGGTAGCATAAACATTTTGTAAAGGCAAATGCACAAAAATATACAACACAGCAACATCAAACAGAATATCCAGTTTAAAATTTTAGCGGTATCATTAAAACTGAATATACAGCGCATACTACAGTAACCTTTAAAAAGTAAGACTATATTTACCTGTAGAGTAGAAGCAGCTGAGTCGCTGGTCTCGGTCAGTCCTGTGCTCCTCGGTAAACTGGACACGACATATCTCGCTCCCTTTGGCACAGGCTGTCTGACCACCAGCTTTCCTTTCCTGGTCTCTGCTAGAAATAAACTGTACCAGTAGGCATCGTTGGAGACCAGAGTGGAATCCGCGATGGTCGAGTTCCTCTCACTGATCACACTGTTCCTGCACGGAGGAGCCGCTTTGCTGGGCTTCGTTTTCTGACACTTCAGCACGATGGTGACCAAAATAGTGATGAGTAAAAGAAATGAAACGGAGCCCAGTCCGATCACCAGATACAGGTTTAAATCGGAGAAGATGTCATATCCCAAAGGCACCTCAGTCATGTCAGCATAGGTTTTAAGGGCGGTCTCCACCGTGGACAGTTTGATGGTGACTGTAGCAGAGAGCGCGGGCTCTCCGTTGTCCTTGGCGATCACAACCAGCTGCTGGTGGCGCGAGTCTCTGTAACTGAACATCCTCATGGTCCGGATCTCTCCGTTATATTGATCCAAGCTGAATAATGTGGCGTCAGTGTTGTGGAGAAACTGGTATGTGATTCGAGAGTTGTGCACTGAATCGGAGTCTATGGCGATGACTTTGGCTATCAGAGTCCCTTTATCGGTGGATCTCGGGATCTTTTCCTCCACCACCGAGCCGTGCGCGCGCCATGGAGACACTATAAGCGGCGTGTTGTCGTTCTGATCCATGATAATAATGTGAACGGTCACGTTACTGCTGAGCGGAGGAACACCAGAGTCTCTGGCCTCGATGTGGAAAAGAAACTCCTTCTCTATCTCATAGTCAAACGTCTTTAGCGCGTAAAGATTGCCGTTCTCTGGGTTAATGGAGAACAGCATGGACATGGAGGTGTTCACTATTTCCTTCTCTATGATAAAGTAAACTAGATACTGATTTTCATGGAGATCTGGGTCTATAGCAGTTAAAGAGCTCAGTAAAGCTCCAGGCGCGTTATTCTCCATAACAGGTATCGTGTAGAAGGTCTGCGGGAACTGAGGAACATTGTCGTTAATGTCCAGCAGCTCTAAAGTTATAGTTTCATTATCAGATAACGGCGGGTTGCCCCTGTCAGTCACGGTAATAGTGATGTCATATTCTGGAACCTTTTCACGGTCTAACGGTTCTGAAACTAATAATTCATAATAATTATCAGACGATTCTTTGAGTGCAAAAGGTAAATCATCAGAAATATGAATATCTACCTGCCCATTTTCTCCCGAGTCTTTATCACTCACACTAACAACTGCAATTACTGAATTTACAGCTATATCCTCTTTAACAGGGCCAGAAAATGATTTGATGGAAATTTCCGGATGATTATCGTTCATATCTGTGATTAAAATACTTAGTTTACATTTTCCAGAGAGACTATTAGCTCCTTTATCAGTTGCTATTATCTCCATATCATAGATCTTGAAATCTTCATAATTAATCATCTCTTTAACTCGAATTTCACCCGTTTCTGAATTCAAACTAAACGTCTCTTGCGTTTTCTCGGAGGTATATAAACTGAATGTGTATGTTATTTCGGAATTTGACCCTTCATCCAAATCTGTTGCATTTAACCTAACAACAAGGCTTCCTACTGGATAATTTTCATTTAAATGTACAGTATAGCTGTCTTCATCGAACTGTGGGGCGTTGTCATTAGTGTCTAGCACTTGGACAATAATATTAGCTGTCCCAGAGCGCGAAGGCACCCCGCCATCTACAGCAGTAAGTATCAGATTATGAACTGCTTGTTCTTCGCGATCTAATGCTTTTTTCAGTACTAAATCGGCTAGTTTAGACCCATCTCGGCCAGACTGTATTTCGATAGTAAAATGATCACTTTCGCTAAGATCATAAGTCTTAATTGAATTAGATCCAATGTCTGAATCCACTGCATTGTTCAGTGAGAAACGCTCACCGGCTGGGGTCGATTCAGAAATGTCTAAATGCATGACATCTCGTCGGAAGTGGGGTGCATTGTCGTTGATATCTAATATTTCTAGTTCAATATTGAACATCCTGACTGGATTTTCGATTGTAGCGTCGAGCTTAAGAAAACACGAACTTGTTTTGGCAGGGCAGAGATATTCTCGGTCAATCCTTTCGACAATAAATAGCTCTCCTGTTTCTTTATTTACATCCAGATATTTTTTATTTGCTATCACATCTAGGCGCATCCTGCGTTTCGTCAGACTCTGTATATCCAAACCAAGATCAGTGGCTATATTTGCAACAACAGATCCTACCTCCATTTCCTCTGGAATAGAGTAGTGAGTAACGCCAAATGCTGGGTTTAATAAGTCAAAAATAATCAGAAATAACAAAACGTACCTTCTCATTTTCTGTGCGTTCACACACGGTTCCATTTTTTATATATAAGATACAAGTCCAATATAATCCAAGCAAGCAATGGAAACTGACAATGAAATACGCGGAGGAACAAAGAGACGTGCAAAGAGAGGATCACTCTGCCAGCTGCAGACTGTGACGTTACATTATGGAGACCAATAAGTAATTTGCATCGTGTGTATTGCTAGACAACAGCGACACTTTGTGCATGATCTAAAAACAGTCACATTTAATATTGAGCCAGCTCATCTGAATTGGATTATAGCAAAGAGTGAACATTGGACATATTATTCGTGGGAATCAGATATGATTAATATTATAAATTGTATTTGTCACCTTGATTTAAAAAGCATATACAGCGAAATAGTACGTATAATGAAATTTTCATTAGTTTTACTACAGTTTAATAGTTTTTCTTACCTGTAGAGTAGAAGCAGCTGAGTCACTGGTCTCGGTCAGTCCTGTGCTCCTCGGTAAACTGGACACGACATATCTCGCTCCCTTTGGCACAGGCTGTCTGACCACCAGCTTTCCTTTCCTGGTCTCTGCTAGAAATAAACTGTACCAGTAGGCATCGTTGGAGACCAGAGTGGAATCCGCGATGGTCGAGTTCCTCTCGCTGATCACACTGTTCCTGCACGGAGGAGCCGCTTTGCTGGGCTTCGTTTTCTGACACTTCAGCACGATGGTGACCAAAATAGTGATGAGTAAAAGAAATGAAACGGAGCCCAGTCCGATCACCAGATACAGGTTTAAATCGGAGAAGATGTCATATCCCAAAGGCACCTCAGTCATGTCAGCATAGGTTTTAAGGGCGGTCTCCACCGTGGACAGTTTGATGGTGACTGTAGCAGAGAGCGCGGGCTCTCCGTTGTCCTTGGCGATCACAACCAGCTGCTGGTGGCGCGAGTCTCTGTAACTGAACATCCTCATGGTCCGGATCTCTCCGTTATATTGATCCAAGCTGAATAATGTGGCGTCAGTGTTGTGGAGAAACTGGTACGTGATTCGAGAGTTGTGCACTGAATCGGAGTCTATGGCGATGACTTTGGCTATCAGAGTCCCTTTATCGGTGGATCTCGGGATCTTTTCCTCCACCACCGAGCCGTGCGCGCGCCATGGAGACACTATAAGCGGCGTGTTGTCGTTCTGATCCATGATAATAATGTGAACGGTCACGTTACTGCTGAGCGGAGGAACACCAGAGTCTCTGGCCTCGATGTGGAAAAGAAACTCCTTCTCTATCTCATAGTCAAACGTCTTTAGTGCGTAAAGATTGCCGTTCTCTGGGTTAATGGAGAACAGCATGGACATGGAGGTGTTCACTATTTCCTTCTCTATGATAAAGTAAACTAGATACTGATTTTCATGGAGATCTGGGTCTATAGCAGTTAAAGAGCTCAGTAAAGCTCCAGGCGCGTTATTCTCCATAACAGGTATCGTGTAGAAGGTCTGCGGGAACCGCGGTGCGTTATCATTGACATCTAGCAAATGGACCGTTATAGTTTCATTATCAGATAAGGGAGGATTCCCTTTATCCGTCACAACCAACATTATCTCATATTCTGGAACAATTTCACGATCTAACGGTTCTGACACCAATAACTCATAGAGGTAATCAGAGGTTTGGTTTAAATGAAATGGTAAGGATTTGTTCATTGTCAGATTGACCCTACCGTTATCTCCCGTGTCTCTGTCACTGACACCCACCAGAGCTATAACAGAGCCGACTGGGATGTTTTCATCCACGGTATTCTTAAGAGATTTTATGGTTATCTCTGGATAGTTATCGTTCATATCCTTAACATACACAGTCACTCTGCATTGACCGGAGAGTTGAACGGGGCCATTGTCTTTAGCCTCAAGAAACATCTCAAATATTTTCATATCTTCATAATCAATGGTGCCCTTAACTGCAATTTCGCCAGTTTTTGAATTCAGCGAGAACATCTCCTGCGTTTTCTCAGAAGTATAAAGCGTAAATGAATATGTAAGGTCAGCGTTTGGGCCTTCATCAGCATCAGTAGCGTTTAATTTAACAACAACAGTGCCGGCTGGAGAATTTTCGCTCATATTCAGAGAATAAACAGCTTGATCAAACTGAGGGGCGTTGTCATTTGTATCTTGCACGCGCACAATAATACTAGCTGTGCCAGAGCGCGCAGGGACTCCGCCATCGATGGCAGTGAGTATCAGATTATGAACAGCCATCTCTTCCCTATCTAAAGCCTTCATAAGAACCAAATCGACATATTTTGTACCGTCACTACCAGAATGTATATCAACAGTGAAATGTTCACTTTCACTTAATGTATAGGTCTTGACTGTATTGGCACCAACGTCTGGATCAAAGGCATTGGGCAGAGAAAATCTTTCCCCCGGTGTTGCGGACTCTGAGATATCCAATTCAATCTTATCTCGCCGGAAATGAGGAGCATTATCGTTAATATCTGTGATTCCCAATTCAATATTGAAAATACGCAATGGGCTTTCAATTATTAGGTCTAATTTTAAAAAGCACGTCATAGTTTTCGTATTACAAAGAGATTCCCTGTCCATTTTCTCAACAATAAATAGCTCGCCAGTTCTTTTATTAATATCAAGATATTTGTTGTTATGGAAAATATCAAGTTTTACCTCTCGCTGTGCTAGTCCACTAACATCCAGCCCTAAATCAGCGGCTAGATTTGCAACGACGGACCCGCGCTCCATCTCCTCCGGTATGGAATAACGCGTGACAGACAAAGCCGTCTCCCATGTTGCCAAAAGTACAAAGAACAACGAAACCCACCGTCCAACGGTTTTCATCATCAGTTCCAGCAGAAGACACAAAATGACTAAATCTATTATCAGTCAGATGGAGCTACTACTCGTGTTGCTCCTTAAAATATCCCTTGTTCAGTCTGCCTTGTAAAAAATATCCCTGTAATGATTTAAAAACGCTCCTGGTGAAAAAGATGCTGTTCCCAGGACCACCGTGTTTCTGGTAAATGACAGAGTCCTATTTAATGAAACCCGTGTGTCATTTACTGGCCAACAGCGACGCGCTGAGACAGAAACAAGAAATGAATATTCACTGGAATAAAATAATAAACAAGACATGATCTTGCAAATCGTTTAATTGTTTTATATTGTTCATCATCGAAAAATATCTAAGCCATTTGTCTGTTTTAAACATAGATCAGTCAACTTCTCTGTGTCTCTCCCTCTGTGTGTGTGTGTGTGTGTGTGTGTGTTTGTAGCCTGTATGCTTCTCTTTATTCTCCCTTTCTCAATTTCATTATGGTGACACTGGATAAAATGTTATGAAATGCTTTGCATACTTGGCATCTGTTATTATTATTATTATTATTATTATTATTATTATTATGTTTTTAGGTATTATTATTATTAGTAGTAGTAGTAGTAGTAGTAGTAGTATAGTAGTAGTAGTAGTGCTGTTAAATGTTTAATCACGATTAATAACATCCAAAATAATTTTTTTTGTTGACATAATGTATGTGTGTATACTGTGTACATTAATAATGTATATATAAATACAAACACATGCATGTATATATTTAAGAAAAATATGTTGTTTATATTAATTATATTTATATATAATATAAAATCTAAGAATATAAATATATAAATGTATATACAAAAATATTTCAAAATATATACTACATGTGTGTGTTATATTCATAATAAATACAGTACATACAGTACATATACATATATTATTTAAACAAAACTTTTTTGGTATGTGATTAATCATGATTAATCATTTGACAGCACTAATTATTATTAGTATTATTATTGTTATTAATTATATTATTTGACAGGGATGCTACAGAATAACAGTTACATCAGATTTCATGTAACAAAGGCTCAGCACAGACTAGTAAATGATTTTACAGTGATTCATTTTTTTACATTTCTTATCCATCAGTGCATGTCTGTATAAAAATGTTCTGGTTTTAATAGATGATTAATTTAATTTAATCTGAAATACACAAAATACTAATTATTATTATTATTATTATTATTATTATTATTATCATTATTATTATTTTGCAAAATAGAGCAACATCATTTCAGCTGCAGAATCTCACATGCCTGCAGCTGCTAAATTAACTTCTGCTAAGTACAGTGCCTGACAAAATATATTTTTACTCTCCTCTCTTTCTGTGAACTGTGGCTGTTTCAACATGTCTTCTTTTCTCTTTCTTCTAGGACTGGATGCCAGTCAGATGAATTTTTGCTTCCTTAAAGATTTTAAGATCAATGGACCAGAGATCTGCACGGGAATTAAATTATTGTAATAATATTTTTTTCTTTGGCAATTCAGTTTCCCTCTGCAAATAGACATTATTATTAATAATAACAATAATAATAATAATAATAATAATAATGTCACTGTAACTTGTCATTGTATTTTAATTTAAAGTGAGTTCTCTGAAAGTAATTACTCTAAAATTAACGTTCATGATGAGTGTGTACTGAAAGACTGAAATCTTGTAAATAAAATGTCCCAGCAACTGTAATTTCTGCAATGTTGCATCTGCACTGCTTCTTACTGTAAGCTTGTAGAGATGTGGTGCAGGCGACCTCTAGTGGTGTTTTATAAGACTGATTCTTGTGACATGGGACAACACATGTCCAGCAATTTGTAACTGCTGTTATATTTTGAAATATTTTCAATTGTAAGTGTTATGAGGAATTAATAATAGAATGTATTTAACACAATTATGCCCTTCAGTTTAATGTTATAATTACTAAATCAAATTGTCTTCTCATTTTATCTAAAACAGTGTGTCCACAGTGAAGAGTTTGATCATTTATATGCTATAAAATGGTTAATAAATTGTTATTATTATTAAAAATACCTCGTTTGATCAAAAGCAACACTTAATAATATCTCATATCAAAACAAGGTTATTTTTAAGGACACATGGTGTTTCATGAGGCTTTAAAGTTGTAAGTTATCCACACTTTTTGTCAACAACTTCAGACATTAAAATGTAATAAAATCAGGTAACATCAGCAGCAGCTGTCACTCTGAATGACCCCATTGCCACCTCTGAAGAGTACAAGTCGACATTCAACATGAAAGTCATCATATTTTTGTGGTTCAAAAAGAAACTAATTTTTAATTATATTAAATATAAAATACTGTTATATTTTTTCTAATAATGTATATGATCATATATTTCCTGATAAGTTTAAAGTTAAAGTAGCAATAAATAAAATATAAGGAACTGATTTATGGCTAATACGGAGACAACTACTTAGAAATGCAGCTATTCTGACCCCACTCTATTTGTATTTATATTTACCAAAATGCATACGTATATTGTAGTTCATATGCACATATATGATATTCAATAATTAATATTATAATTTTCTGTTCATTTGCATATGCAAAAAGACAAATATTATCACTGGACAGCTCCATGTCTCATAGGCAAAGATATAAGAGAGTGAAACATCATAGATTAAGGGAATTATGACAAGCCAGAATAAATACTAATCTACAAAACCTAAATTTATTACTTCATAATGCAACCCAACAGCATGGGTGCTGGCAGACTATGATGTCATAATATCAGACAGAGCAGCTCTGCTCCTGGTTTAGAACCAGACAGGATGGAACAAAGAGAGAGAGTTTGGACTGGTGTTGTCATAGAAACACCTAGAGCTAACACATCCTGTCTAGGACAAAGACAAGGTCAAACTGGAGATGCACTTACTTACTAAATGTCAAAGGTGAAGTCCTAAACAGTGTACATCACAAATACACACATTCAAAATTGCCATTTCATCTTTATAGTTCAGTTGTGTTTGAACCTTTAATGCAAGGAACTTCACAGTAATGACCAATAAAATGACTTATTACTTAGATTTAATTACAGCTTCAACATACAGTTATTAAGATTTTTTTTCTTACACATAACAAAAGAATAATAAACATTAATAAAATAATTAACATATATGAGCAACTATAGCTACTTAGCACATTCTGTCTTTCAGCCAGTCAGCGAGGAACACGGTTTAGTCACCTAATTAATATTCATGAGCGAAGTTTTGAAGTTTTCTGTGGGCAGATTGTTCCTTCTTCTCGAAAGGGTGTCATTGCTTGAATGTGTCTCTGTGAGGTAAAAGCGGAGCTCTAATTCCTGATCTGTAGTCTAGAGAGGGACATGTCTAAATTGCTCATCTCCTCACCTCCGGTTCACGGGCCCTCAGAGAGACGAACTTCGATTTAGAGAAGTGTGTTAGCACCATGGAGACCGTTTCTTCATTAACGTTTGTAATCTGAAAGGACAACCTAATTACCCCTCTCAACTGGGCGATACTCATCTATTGACATTCTGAACTCATTTCCCGGGGAAATTAAAAATGGAAAGGGCGCGGGGGAGATTGCATTCAGGTGTGGCATTTTCAGGGGGAGCCCAATTCCCCCCACAGGCCCGTCTGTTTTCCCGTCCTTAATTAAAATGATATTTAGACGATGGAGTTTTGTGTTTGTTTAGTTAATGAACCAAGTATATTCTCTGTGGGAGTTAAAAGGGAATATAAGAAACTGATTAGCATATGTTAGCATTTGCAATGTTTATTCGGTGCATGAGAGAGAGTGGCCTGAGTCATTTTATTTTCTTTGTGCCGAGAAATGTCTTTTCAAGCGACTATGTAAAGATAAGAGCTGATGAGAATTAATTAAGACAATAGAGCTGTTCAATTTCTAGTCCTTAAACCTGTAAGACACTTTGCATTTTGAACCATGCAGCATTGTATTTATTTATTTATTTTTATTTAGTGGTAAATATTACTTTCACGTATTTGTTTTTTATTCTGCAACAAATGCACAATGTACTTTGTAAATGCATTTTGAAGCACTTTTGTTACTTTAAAAAACAGAAGCTGCTTTTATTTTTAGAGCACAAAATGGTTTCAAAATTCACACCTGAGAATATGACTGTGCAAAATTTATGTTGTATGCCTTAAAAAATGAAACACGAAAGACTGTTGAAGTAGCATTGACCAGAGACCTTCTTTTACCCACAACTGACAAAGGCTGAATACAAGAAAAACGGAATAAAACTGAAACAAAACTGCAACAATACTGAATTAAAAGGCAAAACAATAAATTTCTGATATAACTGGATGCCACTCCTGTGAAAGTGAAAAAATAATAATACTTACCATTTGAAACATTCATTGATACAAACTGCATGTCTTACTGTTTTTACAAGTAAGCAGTATACAGTGTTTATTGCTCAGTATTCATTAAGCAATTGGCTTGTAACATTTTATTATCCTTATGACCTGTAAAAATATTAATCACAGCACTGCAGTTTTATTTCAGAAAAAAAAATATTTAATTTTCATATTTGTATGTACATATTTGGAATGAATGGACTCACATCCTGTTCTCTTGTATGAGGCAGTAATGTGTCTCTTAAGTGCGGATCCAGTCATTCCTACATGAGTAATCATATTGAATCGATGAGCATCCACCTTCTCCTAGCCCATAATTCAGTCTCATCATGACCACTGTATTGATTTATATGCTCACATGGTGTGCAAAAGATGGGTAATAATCACATTTTGGCTGAAATGATTGTCAAAGTAAGAACAGTAGTAAAATATAAAAATAATAATGATATTCAGGACTGTATTAAATCTCAGGCCTGGCCTCTCACTGCTTCTCTAGTGTTAATGACCTTTGACCTTTAGGCCCAGTGTGGCCAAACTAACCAAGCAGATGCAGTTACAAATAATAATAGTACAGATTATGGTGATATAATAGATATGATATAACAGGACCAGCGATTTTCTCAGCTTCACTGGGATCATAAAAAAACTTGCCTCACTCCTATCCAAAGGAACAGAACCTCAGTAGTTAAGTACAATAGGCTCCAATGACAGGACAGACAGTATGTCCTATGAGCAGGCCACAATGATGTACCACAAACACACACTACTGTATATGAGTGAAAGTGCATGTTTGAGTGAGTGTGAGAGGTGACAGACAGACCCATCACAGCATAGCGGCACTGTGACATCATAAAGGTCATCAAGGCCTGTCACGTGTCAAGTAGTCTCAGACTTGCAGCATAAAGTAGGTTTGCTGCTCATTCTGCCTGATTCACATTTAAAGCAAATAAACACTTGTTCTTTTGTTGTTGTTGTTGTTGTTGCTTTTTTTTACATGCCATTTAGTCATGGTTTTATATTAAAAATAGAGTGCAACAGTTGGTTCCAGAAGAAAAAGCTCCATTCATTATCTCCATAGGGGAAATAACAATAACTGATAAATCTTCAAAGACAGACCTATTGTGAATGACAGGCTTGTTAATTGATGTTAAATGGTTTTGTTGAAGCTATTAGTTTGCATTTTTTCAAGTATTTGTGTTTAACATCATAATTCCACGTGAAAAACCCATGATTATGCAGAGAAATCTTTAAATGTAATTAAATGTAATTTAACATTAGATTAATAGTTTTATGATTTTCTGTCAATTTTATTTTTATTATGTAATTCCAAACACTTTATTGATTTTTTTTTTTGTTGTTCGTATACCTTCATTAAAGTTCATAAAGTACATAATTATTATTTCTTTTTTCAATCTTTAAATACTTTTTGGCTCCTAATCTAAGTTTGTAATGTTGTGATTAAATTCATAACTGGTTGGTTAGTTTATGGCTTAAAACTTTTTAATGAAGACTCTTTTTCTTATTCTTTTCTTTTTTATCCTAATGGGAAAAATACTTCTGGAACCAAATCCACTGAGGAAGTGGTCAAGCACTGTTACACTCTATAATCTCTGCAAAACTGTTAAATCAGAAAAAAAAAAAAAAAAAAAAGGTGAGGCATTTTCAGACTTTGTGATAAGAATTTCTGTCCTGCTAAACAAGTTCACCGAGAGAAAACAGTTCTGCTCCTGAATAACTTTCAAAGATTTGAAGCCACGATCCAGGCAAAATATGGCAAATCCAGTTTTGCAGTTGCATTGTATGTGCAATATGCATCAGATGGTCAATGAATGGACTATGACGGGCCATCTGAGGCTGAGACTACATAATGAGTGCTATGCTTTGGTAATAAGTCACTCTTTTTGTTCATCATCACAACATAGGTCCTTTTGTCTTATTTCATTCATTATATAAGTCATTGTTGATGACCTCTGCCCCCGTGTCGTCATGCGGGTCGTAGCTGCTAGGAGAGATGAACCTACGCTTCTTGCCGAAGGTGGAGAATGAGTTGTGGACATCGAGCTCACTGCGGTAGCTGGGCCGCAGGGTGCAGAAGCCGGACGGTGTGCCGGGGATGTAGACGTTGTGCTGGTAGTCCGGCGGGGGGTGTGAGTGGACCTGTGCCGTGGGCTGCTGCTGCTGCAGGTGGTGGGTGGGGTTGTGTTGGGGCGTGTAGTGAGGAGTCCAGGCCCTCTGAGAAACACTACCGGCTGGAGAATGCATCCGGTACTCTGAAAGGGTTAAAAAGAGAGGGAGAGAAAGAGTAGAAGTTCTTTAGATTAAATAATTAAAAATGTTTAATGTTTAAAATAATTGTGCTCACCAAAGATGCATTTATCTGATCAAGAATACAGTAAAAATTATATACTTTATATTTTGAAATATTTCTACAATTTAAAATTACTATTTCGTATTGCAATATATTTCAAAATGTTATTTATTTCTGTGACGCAAAACTGCATTTTCTGCATCATTACACTTTTTCCAGGATTCTTTGATGAAGAGAAAGTTCAAAAGAACAGCATTTGTTTGAATATAAATCTTTTACAATATTATACATTGTAAATTTCTTTACCGTCACTCTTGTTCAGCTTAATTTGTTTTTGCTAAATGAAAGTATTTTTATTATTAATTATGTTTATACTCAAAACATTTGAATGGTCTCTGGCTACTAAAGAAATATTAAGCAGCACAACTGTTTTCAACATTAATAATAATCAGAAATTTTTTTGAGCAGCAAATCAGCATATTAGAATGATTTCTGAAGGATCATGTGACACTGAAGTAATGATGCTGAAAATTCAGCTTTGCATCACAGGAATAAAATACGTTTTAAAATATATTCAAAAGAAAAGAGCTATTTAAATTGTTATACAATATAAAAATATTACTGTTTTACTGTATTTATGATCAAATATTTGCAGCTTTACTGAGCATAAAAGTCTACTTTGAAAATATATATTTTTAAATCTTCAGAATTTGAAACTATTGACTGAAACTGAAACACATTCGGAGATGAATAATCTCTTCAAGTAATGTCTTATTTACCAACAAATTGAACTAGGCCAAATTAATATATGTTTCACTATTGCACAGAAATAAAAGACATTCAAAGTCTGGACCTTGAATCTGAACATTAATCACATATTAAAAATCTGTAATTTTCTGTAGTAGTGCCTAATAACACCCATGTTTTTTTTTACATCTATAATTTAAATCTTTTTAACAGGCCGATAAAATGAACCAACACTTTTTCTTTGTTGATTATCCTGTTTCACTTAGAAATATGTCAGATAATTTGAATACTGTTTCATATTGATTGTTAAATGCCAAAAAAAAAAAAAAAAAGAATAATTATTATATATATTTATAATAATTACTAATAATAATTTGATTATATTGATAAAATCAAATAAGCAGTATCAAATAATGGGACATAAAGTATAGTTGTACCTCTCGAGCGGGTTCCCCAGGTCCAGTACTGTCCGGCAGCCATTTGACCCACATAATTCTCTGGTTCGGCCTGCATGGCTTTACGCATCAGAGTGCCATCCATGTTCATAGAGTTGCAACTGCAAACAGATGATGGGAAATTAGGCCAATCTGAGACAATGTAAGGATATATTTTGATACTCCAGATTTCATGCATGAAAGATCATTGTCTGCCAGGTTTTGTCATTAAAAAGGAACTAGGTACTATTAATACACTTCTTTTTTCTTTTTTTTCTTTTTTTTAAGGTTTTGACTTCTAGCATTTACATTTATGCATATGACTAGCATGCAATCCCTGGAATTCAACACAAGACCATAGCACTGTTAGCACCATGTGCTTCTGTTCGAGCTACAGAAACAATGTAGACTATATATATAGTCTAACACTGCAGACTATAGTCTATCCTTATTTAGAGATTTTAGAGTAAATATGTGCTTTACCTTTTCAGAGAGGAAGTTTGATTTTTGGTGAGGGCCCAGTCAGTGTTTGCTTGTTTCAACTGCAACACAGAACAATAATAATTAAATAATTAAAATAAAAAAATAACTGATTATAACACATATGTAGGATAAATGTTTATTTATCTTTTCGATCTTTTTCGAAAGTTTTAAGAGTAACAGAATGCTAGAGACATCCTCAGGCATGAAAGTAATCTTGTACGCCTCCCTGTGGCCAAAAGTGTGGTTCGCACATCATTTCTTTGGTAGCTGTGGTGCCTTGAGCAATGACTAGTGTCAGGGTCTTCTCTTTCATCCTCAAAGATGCTGCGGGGGTGGAGGAGGAGGAGGAGGAGGAGAATGGGGGTGTTATTTATTCCATGTCAAAGGGAGAGAAAGTAGGGATTCCACGCTCTATTAATTCGCTTGGAGACTTTTATAAGAAGAGCACCATGTAAGCTTATTATTAGAACCGTTCTTCAAAATACATTCTGTAGATAATTAGAACACCGACACACGATTTTAATCTTCAAAGGAAACCGCGGCGGGCAGGAAATTAATTTCGAAAACCCATTTAACTGTCCGATGAATTCAGTTTAATTTAATTTCTCGTTTTATTTTAGAACTCTCTTGCGTTTGCATTTTCCGCTACAGCTCTGCTGAATTTATGCAAAAGATTTCCAGTTTTAATATATTCCCAGAAGAAATCCTTTAAGTAGCCCTGACTGCACGCAAAAGTTGTACATTTGTTTGAGGTTTTGTATACCCTTAAGGGCAGAATTTGTCCAAAATGTGTTGGCCAGTGAGGAAAATCAGGGGTATAAAAGAGGACTTCACATCTATTCTATATGAGACCTAAGGGCGACAGATTCTATGAACATTACAGTTCGCAGTTCCCTCAGTGGACGAGTTTATTCTTCAGCGGCGGTAAGAAGTTCACTGACCCAAGGCAAGGTCACACCTGGCTCTCCAACAGGTCACCCTGACAACTGAATGATAACCAAAGTGAGCACGTTTACATTTTACAGCCTGACGTTTCCACCTAGTGGATGTTAACAGAACACGCGCGCGCACAAACACACACACACACACACACACACACACAGTTTCTCCCTCGTTCTATGAGGGCAAAGTGGCAGAATCTACAGGCGCGACACGTCTCCATCGGCTCCTGCTCGCTCCCTAATGCTTTCATTTCCCCAGCCCCATTATGGAAGAAACCAGTCCGCGTCCTTGTGCCATTGTGTACTGGATAATTAGCTTGTGTATGTGTGTGCGCGCCCTTGATATACAGTTGACAAAGAGTGTCTGTGCCTAAATGCAATAGCAAACTGAAAAGCTTCTGGTTAGAAGGTTAGAGACAGACCACGTTGATATATTAAGCTGACCACATTAACAACACAGAAGCATAAAAACATTTAATGTTTTGTTTTGCAACATTTTAAATATATATATATATATATATATATATATATATATATATATATATATATATATATATATATATATATATATATATAGAAATAGAGAGGGGGATAGCATGCGCACATAAACAGAAGAACTTGAGACAGTAATAAAAGACGCACGTTGTCCTCGGTTTCTCTGGTAAATGCTGCTGTCTAGAGGCGCAAGTTCACTCTCAATCAAGGTCACTGATTGACTGAGAAGTATTAAATATTTATTGTCAAACAATTAGCGCCCTGCAGTTTTGCTTTTGTGTATTTATTGATAATCGATAGCCAAATCACTTTGTTCAAACACATAGTTCACACTTATGTGCACAAGTGTTACCCTTCACCAAAATGACTCAAACATAAATATCGCCTGACCAACTGAATGAAGCAAGTGTTTACGAAAGAGGGTGAATGCAGTTTTACCTCGTTCGGTGTAGTCGCTCCGTTGTTCACGGAAGAGCAGCGGCTCTGTGAGCTCAGCGCCAGGTTATCCGCTCCTCTCGCTGCGTTATTTCTCGGTGTGCCGGGACTGCAAGGCTTGAGAAACATAAAGTCGCTCTTTGCAGATTCGGGCGTCAAACACACTTTGTAGCAGTAAGCTTGAGAGAGATTTCCAGGATTGCTGTTTACCTCCACGCAGTTCGTGGGCACTTTGGCGCCGGTGGAGATCTGCAGGTTGAGATTAGACTTTTTGAACACCTCGGCGGGCGGCTCCGTTTCAAAGCTGCAGCAAGCGGCACCGAGCGAGGAGAGCGCGTAACCGCCGAGGGAGTCGCGGTCTTTGTAGCACTTCACGGCCGCCAGGACGATGATGGCCACGAGGAAGATGAGCGAGACGGTGCTCAGTGACACGATTAAATAGAGCGCGAGGTTAGACGGGGGCTGGGGGCTGAGCGAGAGGTCACCGAAGTCGGACAGCGACTCCGGCATAGAGTCCACCACCGACAGAATGATGGACACGGTGGCCGAGAGCGGCGGCTGCCCGTTGTCCTTGACAAGTATGACGAGTCTTTGCCTGATGGCATCTTTGTCTACAAAGCGACGGATCGTCCTGACCTCTCCGGTGTATAGAGCCACGCTGAACAGCCCGGGATCCGTCGCTTGCAGCATCTGATATGACAGGCGAGAGTTTTGCCCCGCGTCCGCGTCGAGCGCTGTGATTTTAGCCACAAGGTACCCAGCGTCCACCGACCTGGGCACCATTTCAGTAGCAACAGAGCCGTTTCTGGGCAGCGGGGACAGGATGACAGGCGCGTTGTCATTCTGATCCAAAATGAACACGTTGACGGTCACGTTGCTGCTGAGCGGAGGGAAACCGGCGTCCTGCGCCTGGACGCGGATCTGAAAGTTCCGGAGCTGCTCGTAATCGAAAGAGCGCAGTGCGTAGGTGTTTCCGTTATCAGAATTGATGGAGACATAAGTGGACACCGGCATGCCCTGGATCTGACCGTCAAGGATGGAGTAGGACAAATACGCGTTCTGATTAGAGTCCGGATCGAATGCGGTCACCGAGCAAATGGAAGCGCCCGGGGCGTTATTCTCAGTCACATATACAGTGTACGAGGGCTGAATGAAGCGCGGCGGGTTGTCGTTAATGTCAGACACTTGAACCAGAATCGTCTTCTTGGTGGACAGCGGAGGCGAGCCAAGATCTCGCGCCGTGAGGGTGATGTTGTACTCCGAGACAGACTCTCTGTCGAGAAACTCGCTGGTCACGAGTGTGTAATAGTTTTTAAAAGAGGAATGCAGCTGGAACGGCACATTTCCGGGGATCTGGCAATCCACAGCTCCGTTCTCTCCGGAGTCGCGGTCCATTACACTGATCACAGCTATCACCGTTCCCGGAGGCGCGTCCTCCTGAACAGGTGTTGACACAGAGGTTAATATGACCTCGGGCGCGTTGTCGTTCACGTCTAGAATATCGACCAGCACTTTGCAATGCACGGCCACGGCTGAGGGACCCTTGTCTTTCGCCTGCACGTAGAGCTCGTACACGCTGGCCCTCTCGTAGTCCACGATTCCCTTCACCCGGATCTCACCCGTGTGAGAATCCACGCTGAACAGCTCGCGCACCTTCAGAGGTGCGTGCCCGCTGAACGAATAGGTGATCTCGCCGTTTGCGCCTTCATCCAGGTCCGTGGCGTTCAGTTTGAGCACGAGCGTGCCTCTAGGCGCGTTCTCCACCAAGCTGACCCGGTATACGGAGCGGTCGAACACCGGCACGTTGTCATTCGCGTCCAGCACAGTTACCGTGATCTGTGCCGTGCCCGAGCGCAACGGGGAACCACCGTCCACGGCCGTGAGCACCATCTCATGTGTCTTCTGCTGCTCTCGGTCCAACGGCGACTGCAGAACGAGTTCTGCAAACTTGCTGCCGTCGTTACGCGTCTGAATGTCTAGCACAAAATGTTGATTGGCGCTCAGCAAGTACGAGCGGAGAGAGTTCGAGCCCACATCCAGGTCCTGCGCGCTCTCCAGTGGGAACCGGGAGCCCGGCGCAGCAGACTCTGTGATCTCCAGATTAAACTCGCTCCACGGGAAACTGGGAGCGTTATCATTCACGTCCAAGATCTCCACTTCTACCCGATACAGTTCCAAAGGGTTCTCGATGACCACCTGCAAGTGTAAGAAACAAACGGGACTTTGTTCACACAGCTCCTCGCGGTCGATCTTCTCGTTCACAAACAGAATTCCGTTCTCCAAATTCACTTCTAAATATTGTTTTCTAGCCCCGGATACAATCCGGAATCTCCGTGAGGACAATTTGGCCACGTCCAAGCCCAAGTCCTCTGCGATATTTCCAACGAAAGCCCCGTGCTCCAACTCCTCGGGAACTGAATAGCGAATCTGCGCCAAAACCCGGTCCAGTGCGCACGCACACAGGAGTAGACACACAACCTGCCCTGTCAACGTCCATCGCCTCCTGTGAAGCCTCCAGTCCATCTTCAGAAAAATCTGATCTTTTTAGCTGCTTTGGCAGAGAAGACTCATGTTCAGATGTGAAAGATTCAAAGTTTTTGGAAAACAATTTAGGTACACAAAACACACTTACATTCTTATCCAAAGTGGAATAAAAATAATTGAAAAAGTGCATGTGTTGATTTACAACAGAGATTGAAATTCGCAGCAAACTTGAAGCCTCTTGGATTGTGTCCCTCTTTGCGCGCAGCTCAGACAGTGTGTGAGCAGGAGGTGCGAGCGCTTTGATTTTCCAGTGGGTTAGACGCTTTGAGGAGTGTGTGAGACGAGAGAGGGAGGTGATGGGGGGGGGGGGGGGGGGGGGTGAAATCGTATTGGCGGACGGCGACTTGAAGCACGGAGCATAATCACAGTGGAGACGAGTTTAACTCGCAAGCTACCGGGCGCGAGTAATCGCTCTGAAATAAACGAGACAGTAAATCAACGAATTCATACCTAATTTCTCATAAGGAAATGTAACTTTCTATTTCTGAAAAGCACCCGTCCATAGTTTGTAATTCTAAAACAGCGACCTTCTTAATAGGGTTTTTTTTTTTTTTTTTTTTTTTTTTTTTTGAACGCAAGCCAGTAAATAAATACACGAATAAAAGAATACGTATAGGATTTGTGACCAGATAGTCTTGTCAATTCTTGTAAGAAGCAGCTATACTAATACCGACATATTTTCACATATGTTCGTATGCAACAAACCAGATCGAGTGACTTATAAGATTATGGATTGTGGAAGTTATTGTTTTGATGGGACAAATCCGAATCGTGTCTTTAGAAAGAGTAACACATGTTCGCCCAAAATTAATCTTTAATTTTCATGGATAATCCTCACCAGTCGATGATGCGCGCTCCCCGCGAGCATCCTCAGAGGAATGTTCTAATTACGAACGCGCACAGCTCTCTCTCTCTCTCTCTCTCTCTCTCTCTCCCTCCCTCATAGCAGGTCTACACACACACACACACACATTATTGGAGATTGCCGTTTACTTTGGGCACATCTTGAGGGATGGAGGAACAATCCTGTTGGACGAAAAAGGTCAGATTAGACTAGACCAGGTGAATAGCACCTTGACCAGGCCATCATAAACTAACTGAGAACAGCAAACCACTTATTTCTGTCTTACTTTCTTTCTTTCTTTCTTTTTTCGACATCTCGGCCTCCTCTGACCCATCTTATCTCTACAGAGAGGTGAAATCCTCCACCCAGGTTTAAATAACCGCAGAATACAATCTGCTGTCAGACTTAACCTCCAGCAGATGTTAAAGCTCCAGCAGAAATGATTACATTTGGAAAAAAACAGGAGTTCCTCCGCTCTCGACTTCTTTTTAATTAACGGAGAGACGGATTAGTGCTCGGCTATCCGGGATCAGCCGTTCTTCAACAGAAGAATACAAATGTTTTTGGATAAATAATCCCCGGCGCATTTCACGGTGCCCGTCCCATTAACATGCATTACACGAGCCCTTAAGCCCCGTTTCATCCGCCGGCTTATTGTCCACGGGGCACGAGAGTGCCATTACTTTCACCACAAGCTCCATTTAAACTCACTCACGGTAACCTTGCACAACCCCTGTCTGTCTCTGTTGAATACTTTAGTAAGATGACAGACAGACGAAAAGAAATGATGAGAGAGAAAGATATGGCCTTTGTAGGCTACATCTTACATCAATATAGAGAATAAAAAACGCAGGGACTGAAAAGGATGAAATCACATTAACAAAAGACTCCAGAATCTAGTAATATATGAGTCTAGACTGTGTCGACAGTGTTGTAGGGAGATTTCAACCATTTCAGTCTACTTTAAAAATAATACATTTAAGATAAATAAATAGCTGATAAATGAAGCTGTGTAAATAGGTCGTCAGTAAAATGTCTAAAATAAATTTGGGAAATTCAAGTATTATAATTAAACCTCTTTTTTCTATTCAGTTGTTTGGACTTTCAAAAATGATCTTTGAGCTCCATCTGCTGTTCATCTCGGGGTGTTACAACAACGAGAAGTGGAAATGTAAGGCTAAGTCTGCATTCTAAACATCTAAAATACGTCAACCTACCAAAATGAGCAAGTTATCGTGGCACCAAACATGAAAACGTTGGACAGAGCCCGAGGTTCGATCCCGGTCAGCGGTTTCCCGGCTGCCCGGAGAAAGGGATTTGGTAACAATCGGAAGTAACCACTGAGCTAAACCAACGCAAACATTTCCTGTGAAAACTTCTTTAAATAGTAAGTAGTTTAACAGCTTATTACAAATTCACAGCAAATGTGCAAAAGGAAACATTAAATAGCAAGCCAATCTATGATAAATACATTTTAAAGTTTTTGTTTGGAACATGTAAAGCACAACAGTTTACTTGTTTGGAGTTTGGAGTTTCAAACGTGATTTTTGAGCTCCATCTGCTGTTCATCTCGAGGTGTGACAACAACGAATTTCAAGTGTGCTTTTTTTTCAGATATAGGTTAAAATAGCAACAGATTCATATTATGGCAATAAAAATAGCCTATCCCCTGTCTTACATTTAGATTTTACCTCAATTTAGATCACAATGAGAACCTGTCAAGAATCACACTATAGCTACGATTGGTCAGCATTTTAAACATCTAAAATACAACAGCTTGCACTGATTTGACATATGAACAACTGGTTTCCCGACAACACAGTTCAAAACTTGTGTGTATAACTAGACTTCTGAACCTTATTATAGATTTTGTGACAACTAGCCCCGATCTGGCCTACAGTGTGAGATTATTGTAACATTTAAACCTAATAATGTCACTAATAACTCTGTACAGTAAGAGCTATTCATAGTTTTACTCTTCTTGCATATAATAACATGTAATAAAAAATGGCCAACAGTTTTCTAGTACACAGCATGACATTGACCCTTCGATCCGTGCGGTCAAAAATATTTGAAATTAGTGAACAGAAAAGTAAGATTTAAACTGCACAAAAAAAAAAAAAAAAAAACACACAAAACGCTGGACAGAGCCCGTGGTTCGATCTCTGGCCGTCGGTAACCGTCAGCCGTGAGCTAGTTTTTGCTTGAGGAAGTAACCACTGAGCTAAACCAACGCGAGAAAACCTGGACTAAACAGGTACTTTAACTAGAATCACTGAACACACGGAAGTCCAGCACGAACAGAAAATGAAACTACGAAACTGAAGGCAGGAAGCATATTACAATAAAACAACAAGACCCATCAAAACCCATGGTAATAACTCAGATGATTAGCTATATTTTAAAACCTATACAGGTTTTAATAAAACTTCTGTTTTAATACGATAGATGCGCACAGGGCACAGTACACGGTCTCGGTGCGCCATCTAGTGGACATTACAGCTTAATAAAACATTTTTAATGTAGAAAATAAGAAAGTACTACATATTTCAGTAGAAAAAAATATATTCCTAAATATTATTACAATTCTAAATAGCTTCTTTTCAATTTGAATATATTTTAAAATGTAATTTATTCCTGTTAAGCAAATATAAATTTTCAGCATTATTTCTTCAGTCTTCAGTGTCACATGATCACATGAAATCATTTCTAATATGCTTATTTGCTACTCAAACATATCTGATTATTATGAGTCTTGAAGCAGTTGTGTGGCTTGCCATGCCAATCAGCTAATCAACTCAAAACACTTGCAAAGGTTTCCTGAGCGTTCAAAAAGGTCTCTCAGTTTGGTTCACTAGGCTACACAATAATGGGGAACACTGCTGATCTGACAGTTGTCCAGAAGACAATCATTGACATCGTTCACAAGGGGAGTAAGCCACAAACATTAATTGCCAAAGAAGCTGGCTGTTCACAGAGTGCTGTATTCAAGCATGTTAATAGAGAGTTGAGTGGAAGGAAAAAGTGTGGAAGAAAAAGATGCACAACCAACCGAGAGATCCGCATTCTTCTGAGGATTGTCAAGCAAAATTGATTCAAGAATTTGAGTGAACTTCACAAGGAATGGACCGAGGCTGGTTTCAAAGCATCAAGAGCCACCAGAAGTGTCAAGGAATTTGGCTACAGTTGTCGTATTCCTCTTGTTAAGCCATTCCTGAACCACAGAAATCGTCAGAGGCATCTTACCTGGGCTAATAAGAAGAAGAACTGGACTGTTTACCGGCCAGCAAACTCACCAGACCTGAACCCCAGAGAGAATCTATGGGGTATTGTCAAGAGAAAAATGAGAAACAAGAGACCAAACAAAGCAGATGAGCTGAAGGTCACTGTCAAAGAAACCTGGGCTTCCATACCACCTCAGCAGCGCCACAAACTGATCACTTCCATGCCATGCTGAACTGAGGCAGTAATTAAAGCAAAAGGAGCCCCTACCAAGTATTGAGTACATGTACAGTAAATGAACATACTTTCCAGAAGGCAAACAATTCACAAAAAAAAAAAAAAAAAAAAAGTTTTTATTGGTCTTATGACATATTCTAATCTGTTGAGATAGTGAATCGGTGGGTTTTTGTTAAATGTGAGCCAAAATCATCAAAATTAAAAGAAAAACTACTTCAGTCTGTGTACACTGAATTTATTTAATTCACCAGTTTCACAATGCGAGTTGAATTACGGAAATAAATGAACTTTTCCACGACATTCTAATTTATTGAGATGCACCTGCATATATTCTATATTTTTTTCAAGTTTATATATATATATATATATATATATATATATATATATATATAGATATATAAATATATGGCTTTTAATGTAAATTCATCAATGTAAACATTGTTACAGTGTAAAAGTCCTGCACTAAAGACTTGTAGAGAAGAAAGAAAACCTGTGCAGCATTTAACACTTTATATTTTGTTATCATATGCAAATGCTTTCATGCATTTTAAAATGTAATTCAAATATGCACATAATTCCTGGGGCTACTATATACCACAGTAATACAGTATCACCGACTAATACTGTATTTGCAAAGCTAGAAATGAAAGTTTATATTTAACTTGATAATAATATATATCATTATCCAAAAGAGGGCAGCAAAGACCACAGATTATCAGCAGAACCTACAGACACAGATGCTAAGTTTCCTGTTAGCTGTTGTTTTTCCACAAAACTATATGAAATAATTCTTCAGACAGCTGATTTGTTTGACACTCTCAATTGCTTGCCAGTTCTTTGAGAACGAGACAGATTCCTCACAGACCCGAAATCTGTAAAAGAACATTAATACATGCTTTTATCCGAAGTGATATGTTCTATATTCAAGATATACATGTATGTTTTCATTCTCAGGGAGTCAAACCTGTCCTTGGTGTTGACAGTGTGAGCTACAGAAACTACCACAATCTAAAATAAAATGTCAAATTTTAAGAAACATTTTCTCTCCTTCTGGGAAAAAAAAACATATCTTAAAGAGAAACAGGCGTGTATTAGTTAATTGTTGACAGTAGAGACATACAGTCAGACTTATATTATCTTTGAGTTTATATTAAGAGCTCAGGTTTTTTTATTTCAGACTTTAGTATCTAGTTAAATCTGAGCACATTTTGAGAATTACTGAGGAGAAACATAAGTAGGAGGGAGCAGAAAAAAATCTCCATTAAATCTAATTTCTGCTTAGAAGGAAGATATTAAAGAGATCTCATTTGTGATTTTTCTTTCCTACGGGTACATGAACCAGAAAGTGGCCTGTGTGTGTGTGTGTGTGTGTGTGTGTGTACTTGAACACCCCCTGTGGGGTGATAACCTGTAATTACTGCACCAGATGTGAACGAGTAATGGGGAGAGACAGAAAGAGAGAGACATACTATAAAATATTGCAAAGATGGAAAGAGAAAGTTTCTGTTCCAAAACATACTTGTCTGACTGTCTCCTGTTACACAGGTAGTTTTGGGTTTTTTCAGAATTGAATTTTATATAATTGACATTTCTTTATCTCCATCCTATTTTTTTTTTTTTAATTTTTTTTTAACTAAGCTTACTGTAATGTATTAGACGTTAGAAACAGACCAAAATTAGGTAGCGTATTCATGCTTCCTTACACTGCAACCTGTAACTTTCTTTAGTATTTTGCTTTTCTTCCCATTACAAATATCTATATATTCTTACATTAATATATATTCAGTTCTGAAGACAGATTTTAAGTCTTGTTTTCAGAAAATTAAGCAAGCTTATCCTTAAAATAAGAACAATTACATGCCAGTGAGGTCACCTTTGAATTATTTTTAAGTAAATGTATGTTTATTTAACAATGGTTAGATGTTTTACTGGGAAACAAGACAAAAATGCAGGGCACGTACATAGGTAGAGCTCAGGGATTCAGAACCAAACCAAAGACTATATGGGGAGGAAAATGGGGAAAATACTCTTTATGAGAGTAAGAATTTGACAGCAAGACAGAGTAAATTAATTCATGACAAACAGACAAAGAAAAGAGTGGAGATAGAAATGGTGGGTGTGGTGAGACAAGAGGTGTTTCTGTCTGGGAGAGGGTAAGATGGAAGAATAAAGACAGAGAGAAAGAAGAAGAGAGTTTCTTACACATGTTATTCAGCTGTGTAAACGGGCGTAAAGCAGGTCTGGGGTCTCGGGTTGCCAGTGAAAAGGGCTCATATTTATAAGAGACTGGCAGCCCCGACACCTCTTACACACACGTTAATATTATTATTATTACTGAGCACTCAAAAATGGAAAATGGCAGCAACCTGAGAGGCACATGTGTGTTCGTGAGAAAACGCAAGTATGTCTGTGAGAATATGTATACATAAGAGTCAGAAAAAGAGAGGGATAGAAAGAGTCCCACTGGAAAAAAAGGGGGCAGAGAAAGAAAAAGAAAGGTTGCAGAAAGAGAAGTTTGGCACGAGTAGATGGATAGGGAGAAAGTGTAACGTGATCTACTGAACATATTAGTGCTGTCAAAGAGGGGAACGAGAAAAAGAAGGAGAAAAAGGGTGTCAGACACGAGCATGTATTCCAGGACAAGATTATAAAATTCCCGCAGAAAGAGCATGGACATGTTGCAACAGACAGACAGACACACGCGTATTGAGCAAAGTAAATTCTTAGCAGGTGGGTGGGGCCACTCATATCAATGACAGATCCGTAATTTCCCTCAGGGTCATATTTAACCAATCACAGATCTGGTTGCATAACCAGATCACAGGGCCGTCCAGCGGTGTCACTGTATACTAGTCAAAGTTCACAAGGTCCAATGTAACATTCCCAGATTTCCTACGAACAGAAAGAACCGTTACCGGCACATCGGTGAGGCACAGTCTGTGTGCTGTAATGAAATGCTGGCACGTTCAGAAGAGAATACTAGCGCTAGCTGCATACTGTATACTGTATCTGATTTTTTAATAAATATTATTTTAAAACAGCATGCAATAATAAACAGTAGTATGATACATTAGGGTGGCCATATGCCCCCTATTTCCCAGACATATCCTGGCCAGGATTTCTAAATGGCCTAAAGTGTCTGGGTTTTGGCTTTGTTTCTGTATTGTTTTCATGTTGAAGGTGCTGATTGAAAAGTAGTTCGCAGGAATTAACACATTAGCAACATAACTGACAAATCATGAAAAAATGCGATCCACAGTGAACGGTCAAAGCAATGCGAATACTTGTACATATGATGTATGATGACTGAGAGCACATCAATAGGAAAACAAAGCCAAAATTCTGACGTTTTTGGCCATTTAGAAATCCTGGCCAGGACATGTCTGGGAAAAACAAAATGTGTGGCCATCCTATGATACTTTGTTGGCACATGCAACATTAAATTGCATGGCTTCCAGGTAGAATCTGGAAAGCAAATAACAGTCAGTTTGCATTTCAAATTTGTGCAAAGGTGCAGTGTGAGAAACAGTCTTAGACTCCTCAGAAAGTCAGAGTTGTTTAATAGTTAAACATACTGAAAGTGAAACTGAAGTGAGCATTAAACACTCAAGATTCATATTTTTTATTTTTTGTCTATGTAGTGCGCTCTACTACACATTTAACCTACTGTAGCTGGTAATATGTGTAATTCATGCATACAGAAAATCCATGCACATTATGCATAATGCATTAATCATATTTGTTGTACATCATTCTGGACATACCTGTTGACAGACTCACGTGGTACCACTGCTTCCCTGAAGGAGGCAGCACTCTCTGGTGGTCTCTTCACTTGAAGCTGATTTGTATCATCAGCCTCTTCGTCCTCATCATCCTCACCAGCACAGCACATTCATCAGTGAGAAATGAGCACAAGAGCTGATGAACAGAGAAAAGGAGATGAGGAGAGATGGGAAAGCTCTGTGACCTGCCCGTGTGTGTATTCCCTGGTGTGTTCGGGTGATAACACACAGAACAGACCTGTAGATTTAATGAGAGTAAAAGCTGGTGATTAATAAAGAAACGTGGAATGAAAGTGCTGGAGATTGATGAGGACGAGGCCAAAATGTGTGTTTTTACTTAGCTATACTTGAGGGGAAAATTAGTCGCCAGAATTGAGCTAAATCTGACAAAATCTCCCTTGTGCAGACATTCAGGAACATTTGGAAAAATTGCACTTGATTGGAAAAACGATTCATTAATGAAATAAATGTTTCTTTTTTTCTCTCTCCCTCGCTCTCTCTCTCTCTGTATATGTAAATGTTTTCTTTTAGGATTAGCACTTGGTGTGTAGTCATTATAATTAGCTTTATTTAAAAACAAAGGAAGTCTACAATATGTCCTCATTGATCTATGTAAATGTGGGCATCTGGAACGTTTGTTTAAATGTGAGAGGCCTAGAAACTCAATAATCGTGATTCAAGTTGCTGATGGATGCTGGTTCAGATGTAACCGGTGGATGTTTCCATCTAGACCTGTCGGAAACTGAGTCTAAATGACGCAGTCGGTCTAGGATCGGCCTAGAAAAGAGAGAGATGACAGATGGTTTCTACTGGAGGGAGTGACAACAATTACGGAAAGAAGAAAAACAAATTGACCCAGGGGAAGACCAGTCCTGCTCATTTTCTGCTGAGTAAACGCAACACGTAATCATGTTTTCTCTGAAATGAATTAATTAACAACCGCAAGCCAACTATGAGACCGAGAGTGAATTATAAGTGGTGTTTGCTTTAAACAAACCTCTAATGCCGAGCATAAAAGTTCAATTGTTGAAAAGTTGAAAAACAAGTGAAAAAAATCCCATTGAAGAAGGAAGCAGAGCCACATCGAGATTACAGATATTCACATGAGACAGTAAGAAAACATGTGGCAATGCACCTAGCAACTAATGAACGCCCTAGCAACGCCCTGGAAACAACCCAAAATCACTGTGGTGAGTTTTATACAGAGATTTAAACAAGTATTTATGCAGTATACTATTTTACATTTTCTGAGAACAGAAAACGTAAAATCTTTCTATTCAAAGTCTACATAAGGCAAAAATTATTTTCTAAACAAGCATTTATTTTTAGATATTTAGTCTTGTTTTCTGAAAAATATACATTTAAGTGACTTTATGCTTAAACAAACCAATAATTTCAGTGAGATTTCTTTAGAGAAATGTAAAAAAGTATTTGTTTAATGTGCAATTTCCAGCTTTCAAAAAAAAAAGGAAGGAAGGAAGGATGGATGGTTTTTCAAATAACAATTCTTCAGTCAGGATTAATTTACTTGAGAAGCAAAAATGACAAAATACACACACACACACACACACACACACACACATATATATATATATACATTTATTTTTTTCTGAAAGAATATCAAACATAGCTTTTTTCATGCTTAAAAAAAAGCACACATATCTACCAGTGGGGGTCACAAAATAATCTTGTTTTCACTTTGAATCAAGTTAATTTTTCGGATCCTATTGGCAGATATTTGTTCTCATCCAAGTAAACGTCATTTTTATACATTCTTATTTTTTGATACATTCTTATTACCTCAAGTCCTATTGTATCTCAAGTAAATGTATCTTGATTTAAGAATGTTTCGATATTTGTATCAGAAAACAGGACATGATTCGCACAAGACAATAAGAAACCATCTAGTGACCACCTTAGCAATGCCGTCAACAACCCACAACATCACTGCCCTGAGTTTTGTACAGACATCACTCATATTCTCCTCAGAAAAAGTAAAAACCTAATTTTCTACTCCAAGCTTATAGCTGCATTCACAACCGATTTTTCCCAACTCCTCTCTTTTCACCTTTCCTCTTCCCTCTCTCTCAAAATCGCATGTTATGGCTAAATGCCCAATGAGTCACAACTCTGGTAAAACCATCAGAGAGGAAAGAAACAAAGGGGGAGCAGGAGAGAGAGAAAGAGAGGGCAGAGACCAGGGTTCATTCTCCACTTCCAGTCCAGTAGTTCATGCGTGCATGTCACTAGCGTTTAATCTTCAAAGAGCAGCGCGCACACACACACACACACACACACACACACACACACAGAGCCAAATAACATTAGAGTTCTGTATCACCGGTACATGCCCTACCCATCACTCCCTTCTGGTTGCCAGTGGAAACCACACAAACAATCCCTCTTGGGCAATAGCAGGAGTCAGCAGAGGATGCAATGTTCTCTCTCTCTCTCTATTGTGTGCTAGACGGCATGCACATAAATATGCATGCGTGTGTGTGTGTGTGTGTTATTGTCTGGATTACATTTTAATTCTTACATTTATATGAAGTGTGTGTTTGGCCTCAGAAATGTGATGATGTCACATTCTCTGGCAGAGCTGAACACTTTAAAACTGTTTGAGTGCATAAGCGAGAGAAACCTTCAAAAACTGTGCAAAGCATCGTAATCTGACAATCAATTTGACAACATCAGGGATGTTAACAAAATGTTGAACAAAGAGCGCAGCTTCCAGCGAAGTGTGTGTTTATCTAACGCACATGCAGGGCCAGTGAGTGACCCACACACAGACAAATTACCATCAAATTACTTTCCAGTGTCCAGCAGGCCGTATCATTCAATCTATTTGTTTTTCCTTTCAATAAACTGAACCATCTGCCTTGATTTGAGCCATTAATAAACCATGAAAACCATATTGTTTGGATTTCTGTTCAAGTGTATACACATAATGATTATTGTCTCTTTTTGTCATCTTCAGTGGTTTTGGCTACACTGGACAAATTGTACATGGTGTAGGCAATAAAATTATTAGAAAATAACAGTAGTGACAGTCTGTGCAAAAGTCTGAAGAACACCCCGCCTCAAAAAAAAAAAAAAAAAAAAAAAATATTAAGACGTGTTTTCATTACAAAACTCAATTTCTTTTTTGCAGTTTTGTTGAATACAAGGTTAGAGTTAACTAAGTGCGAGCAGATTTTCCTCCAGAAAGCAGACGAGAGGAAGAGGTTGTTTTCTCTCTTAAAACCTAATTATGTGCCCCCTACGGCTTCACTACTACATATCTGCACCAGTTCAGAGGATATAAAGCTTCTTTTAAGATCACATTTACCAAAATCAACCCTAAACCTCTTCTTAAATGGATAGTTCACCTCAAAATTAAAATGAATGAAGTCTGGCGTCAGTAATGTTTTGGAAGAAAAGTTTCTTCTGCTCAAGGCTGAATTGATGTATAAAATATACAGTAAAATCTATAATATATCTGAAATATTATTATAACTTAAAATAACTGTTTTCTATTTGAATATATTGTAAAATGTAATGTACTTCTGGGCAAAGCTGAATTTTCAGCATTATTAATCCAGTCTTCAGCATCACATGATCCTTCAGAATTTATTCTAATATGCTGAGTTAACACTCAATATATATATAATTATTATGATTATTATTATTATTATCAGTATTGGAAACAGTTGTGCTGCAATATTATTATTATTATTTTTTATTTTATTTTTTTCTGTAGAAACCAACATGCATTTATCTTTGATGAATAGAAAGTTTAAAAAAAAACACTTTATTTGAAAAACAAATCTTTTGTAACATTATAAACGTCTTTAGTGTCAAAAAGCAACATATTTTGAACAATAGTGTACTTGAAAATCATATACACTTTTATAGTGCTTTTTACCCTTTTTGAAGCTTAACAACCCTAGTTTCAATTCATTTTTGTTGTATGTAAAAGAGCTGCTTCGGATTCAAGCAACACAAGGGTGCTTAAATGATGACGCAATTAAGCATTTTTGGTCGGACTACCCCTTTAATGTCACTTAAGTCATTTGCTCTCATAAGAATCATACCAAACCCTTAGCTTGACTTCTGACCCCTCCATCCACCTCAAAGGGTGATTTGAGCGAAACTCCAAGCCTAAATAAACTATTTCTAAAATCGCAGTACCCACGCGTCCGCTCTCACCCCGGGGAGGATGCAGCTCAGGATTCAGGCCTTCCCAGAAACTCGAGCAGAACTCCTCCAATACAAACACTCATCAATAAGTAGTCACATCGCATACTGGACGCGCTGCGACACTCCGTAAGACCTCATCTACATGAGAACATTCCCTCCACGCCTGTCAGCACGCATATGTGTGTGTGTGTGTGTGTGTGTGTGTGTGCGAACAAAGGCGAAGAGGGGTCGAAAAACAATTACGGTAAAAAATGACTAATATGTCACAGACGTGCTGAAGTACTTTTTTCCCTCTCTTCATTCGCTCTTTTTATCCTTTCTTTTCAAAGTCAGTATAATTACAAACAAAAGGGTTGATTTCTATCCAGCTCTAGGAATGATAATGGAGAATCTAGTGGGAATCAAAGATACGGACACACACACATGCATCAACGCAAAGTGACGAGAGGTTTACACAATGCATGCACACACTGTAAACGTATGTGTCTTCTCGTGTACTTGTTTAAACACAGCTGCTCTTAGTTGGTAACAGAAGACACAGTGAATCAATACACTTAGAACTTGACATGCAGGCATAAGTCTTTTTGCGAGCAACAGTGCAGGTGGTCGTACGGGGTAAATTAAGCACTGTAAAAAGTATTGTCGTTTTACAGTAAAAATATCGAAACAATTCTAATTTTAGATGCATTTACCGGACAAGCACAATTGCTTAAGATGTTACTTTGTATTTTTTTCTTTTTTTTAATGAACATTTGGATGATCTGCAGTGAATGGGTGCAGTCAGAATGTGGATCCAAATAGTATCAACTGATGGACTGGTGTCGTGTGGATTACTTGTTGATTTTTTTTTTTTTTTTTTATTAGCTGCTTGGACTCTCATTCTGACAGCACCCATTTACTGCAGAGTATCCATTACGGAGCAAGTGATGCAGTGCTGAATTTATCCTAATCTTTTCTGATGAAGAAACAAACTTTATTTTTTTGGATGAACTCTTTTAACTCATTTTCCTTCTAAATGTATCTTGACTTAAGATTTTTTATGTTTTACTGGAAAACAAGACAAAAATCATTATTTGCAGTGAGGCTTTGACAACCCATCCAGTGACAGAGGAGCAAATCCTGCTTGATCCAGCAGTTAGGGAGAACATTTGGTCAATTCAAACGAGCACACACAAACGCTGTAACACAAGTGCAAGCACACAAGCGCACAGCATGCATCTGAATTTCATCATCGGTGCTGATGCTGACGAGATGCCAAACAGTAATGACACCCAGATCACCTACACATGACTGCCAAGTGTGTGTGTGTGTGTTTATGCCCAACATTACCCATGGATTAACAACACACGTGTTTGCATGGAGTGTGGCTTCAATGAACCCAGCTGCTAATGAACATGTCAAATGTGTGTGTTGTGTTTGTCAGTGTATTTGTTTAATGCTTCGCCACAACTTGCAGGACTGATATGTATGTGTGTGTGTGTGTGTTTCAGACCAGAGATTAGAGCATCTTTTCTAAAGAGAGGAGCGGGTATTTTCGTCTTTCTCTCGTCATATGCCCCTGTCATCCCTCCATTTTCCATTTTTACATGCAGCTCCAGATGTTGAAGAACTGAAATATTAAATTACAGAAATTGGCTTGTTTCTGCACTTTTGGCTATATCAAAACAGCCCTTCCCTAATGCAGTCTCTCTGTAAGACGAATAACATACCTTAAGCAAGTATTCAGACACAGTCGTGAATGCTTTGGTAATGCATTACAATTGTACATACAGTAAGATGTTTCTTAAAACAAATTTTAAACAATGCTTTTATTAGGCAATGATGCATTAAAAAGATTAAAATGATCTAAACTTCAGTAAAGTAATTTAGATTGTTTCAAATATTTTTATTTTAAATAAATGCTGTTCTTCTGTTATTCAAAGAATAATGAAAATAGTAATTTATCACAGTTTACTCAAAAATACTAGGCAGCACCAATGTTTTAAACATTGATGATGATAATAATAATATTTAAATAAAAATATATTAAATTGTTTCTTGAGCAGCAAATCAGCATATTACAATGATTTCTGAAGGATCATGTGACACTGAAGACTGAATTAGTGGTTGCTGAAAATTCAGCTTTGCATTATTAAATTGTAATATATTTGCGAATTTATTACTGTATTTAAAAAATATATTTTGAAAAACACTGCAGTGGCTCCACGCCTCCATACCAGAGACTCTTTAAAATGTCTCTGTGTCCTTAAATGTGTTACTAGTCAAGTATTTATATAAGAACAGTTTAAATAACTTTAACTTGCTAGCTGACCTAAAAGAGAAAGTGAAGTTAATGTTAATGTTAATGCCCGCACTGCGATTGCTAAGCGTACTACAAATTGCACAACATGCGACTGACACATTTCAGAAAACAATATTGCCTGAAATTTTGCTAGAAATTTCATTCCTACTGGTTCAGATGCTATATCATCTCTCTCCTTAATCGTCCAGACTGGTGGTTCTTGCTCCTTCTGGTTCTAGGTGTGTTCTGCTGCACGGCTGTTCTGGATTAATTCTGGATGATTGTGGAGACTCCTGAAGGTTCAGACATTTTCTGGGCCAGCTGCTCAGAAACATTACAAAAGACATTAGCTTACCCATAAATTAGGGCCCAGCCACATCAGCAGATTGTTAATTCACTTTGAGTTCCCTGTAACCAGGTGCAAAAACAAAAACAAGGGGCCTAAAACAGAGCCCTGTGGGATGCCGAGGTGCTCACTTACAGAAGTCTACTGAGAGATGACTCAAGCCTCTGAACATTCACACACAACCTCACACACACACACACATATACACAAACTACCTGTGGCCATTGTTAAAGAAAGAAATGTTTTCCTCACTTTGTAAAGCATGTATATGGATTTATAAGGCAGTTCAGTGGTTTGTGTCCAAAACAGAATGATTAAACTATGTGTGCGTTTTTCTTGTATTCATATGTTTATGTGTGCATTTGCAGTGAAGTGTGGAGACTTACGTGTTTATGTGTATGTGTGTGGCACGTGCAGTGACTGCGTACGTCTGTTATGTATATGTGATGAGTGTGTATGTGTGTGTGATTGATATGTGATGTGTGTGTGTGTGTGTGTGTGTGTATATATGAGCCCGTCTGCTCAGGGCATTGGTTGAATTGTTTCCACATGTGTCTTAATGCAGTTCTAGGCGCAATGGGTGGGGGAGAAAATGTGTGTATGTGTGTGTTTTGAAGGGGGGGCATCAGGTTTCATAGCGCCACGAACCACATCTGGGCCTCCGTGAGCAGAGGTAAAGTTCCCACGACTAACCACACACAACACACACATGCATGGACATATTGCATCAAAAGATGCAAAACATGATGTACACACATGAAAACCACATGGCACAGGTTAACAAGTGAGCAAACACACATGCACCCGCATCATGCACATGATGTAACAAATATCCAGCAGCGACAATCAAAAACACCACACACACACACAAACACGCAGCACACACCCTGGTTCGCTGGCACGGCAGTTCTCTCTGCCATGGGCACACGGGCGTTTCACTGGCATTAAACACATGGTAGGAAAATGTGAATGTATTCGGTAATCGCTCCTCTATTACACCCAGTCTCATTTACACAACAAACAGAAAAATGAGGGAGGGGAAAAAAAAGAGAAAAAAGAAGAGAAAAATTCTAATAGGCTGCAGTTGGGCATGTCTGGACTGAGATTAAAGAGAGGGAGAGAGGAGAACAAGAAAGAGAACATGAAAGAGGGAGAAGAGGTGTGAGGGGAAATGAAGGATGGATGAATACAAAATATGTAACAATAAATACAAAATTAAAATGACAATAATTAACAAATATACAAATGCTACAATACAAACTGTATAGCTTGTTTGTTCAGAGTTGTAATGCAGAAGAACAGCTTATAAAAACCTAAATTAAAGCTAATAAAGACAAATAAAAGCTGTTAATATGTCAGGATGCATGAGCATTTTTCCCCCCACCGATCTGATGTTCAACAAATATTTGAACAAAATGTATATTTTAGTGCTCACTTCACACTGATGCACTCTATGCCAAATGTTTGCAACTCTGTCCATGCATCCACTTCAAATCACAGCTGACACAGAAATTTCCAACATGAAGAAAAGTGAACTTTGTGAAAAGACGAGATCATGCCACATACAGACACTTGCTTTGATATTCTCAAGTGTCTCGAAACTTTTCAGGGCCACTGTTTGGTTTTGTGCATGCATGTGGTTAAATAAATCTAGATCTAAATAAATCTAAAACACAAATCACACACACACAAATAGATCCCAGATTTGTTTACAAGCACTTGACCGGATTTACAAAACTACTGTGTAACTGAAGAGCCGGTTCTGATTTACCAACAGATAAGCACTTTACAAAGAGCGCGAGAGAAAGAGAGAGAGGATTGTTTAGTTACTGCAATTCATTAATGAGTTCAGAAACCTTTAACACACAGTGAGCCAGCAGTCAAACATACACACACACACACACAGTCACTTGCGCAACAGACCAACAGAGTCCAGGAAAACATCATTTTTACCAAAACATGCACATAACTACACACACATGAACGAAAATCTTAGCTCTTAGCATTCTATTTACGCAGTAATTTTGAATGCATTAGCTGTGAATACTGTATGACCTGTTATTCAGAGAACCAGGGAGATTCTGTGATACTTGGAACAGGTTGGATGAAGTGTGGAGAACTGATGTGATGAAGAAAGAGATAAACATGACAGAAAGAGAGGAAGGTGATGAAAATGAAAAAGGGAGAATCGAGGGGAGGCAAATAAATATTAGTGGCCAAAAGAAAGAATAATGAGAAAATGCGGAATGTAGCAATGAGGGAATGTGATGGAAAAAAGAAGGTGAAAGGTGAAGACGAAGAGCGTGAGAGAGAGAGAGAGAGAGAGAGATGACATTAGAGGGAGGAGATACAAAGCGTCTCAGATGTTTCTCCTAAGAAAAAGACCTCAGTTATCTTACACGCATCTCCTCAAATGATTTAAGAGATGTCAAGAATGTTTTTACCACATTAAAGTCTGCAGTTAGCAGATATCTCAGTACACTCCAAATTGTGTTCTTACTCTGTATTTTCATTTTGTTTTCCAGTACAAATATCTAAACATTCTTAAATCAATTTACGTTTACTTGGGAAGCAAAATGACTTAAATATCATGCCTTGTTTTCTGAACAACTACATCAAAATGAAATGGAAATTTGATGCATAAAAAAAAAACTAACACCTGCCAAAGGGGTCTGAAGAATAAACCTAAATATTATACCATTAGCAGATATTTATTGAATCCAATTTCCACCAAAATAAAAATAATAATAATAATAATCTCACAATCTGTTTTTCTCATAGTTCTGAGTTTACAGATCACAATTTTGATTTGTTTTTTTTCTTGCAACCCTCACCATGAAATAAAAAAAGGTAATTGTGACAAGTTTCCATAGATATTTGTTCTTTCTTTAAGACTAAAGTCTCTTAATTTGTATCCATTTTTCATTCAATTGTTCACATTTTTTCAGAACTCAAGACTTCAACTTATGTCTTTTTGCTTCCCATGTAAATATATTTTGATTTAAGAATGATTAGATATTTTTTACTGGAAAGAAAAGAAAGACAAAATATTAAGTAAGAAAATTTATTTTGCATCCAACTTCCAAACTGCTGCAGGGTCACTATCATCACTGTTTTAATGTGTTTAATTGTGTTCAGCTGTTGTGTTTGTGGTTTTGAGATGTACTGTATGAAGTCCTCTTCAAGTTCACACAGGGGTAGAGAATAACATTCACTATTAACACAATCCACTAACAAACAAACACAAAACATAACAGTATTTGTCTTCAGTTTGAATCCACCTATGTGTCTCAAATTCCACAATTACACCAGACACGACGGCACAAGAAAAGAGCAGGTGTGTAGGGAAAAAGAGAAATCTAGACTTCTCTCAAACTCACAGATCTCGCAGTTTCTACTTTTCCATAAGCTTCAGCTGAAGGCAGAAAATTGTGTTGATGCTTTTAAGTTTTACTGTTATAATTTTGGGCAGTTAAGGCATTAGGAATCACTTCAGGCTGCTAGATTTCTCTCTCTCAGACTGTGGTGGTGAAGCATCAGCCAGAGAAAGACAAGTGCAGCTCTGTGGTGTGTGTGTCTGCCTCCTGTTTGGCAGAAATTGGCCGGGACAGTCACAATTACCCTGTGGCCGACCGAAGCATTTCCTGGGTAAGTGTGTGTGCTGGGATGCTTTGCTGTGGTGGCCTACATCACTATTAACTGCTTGCTTTACTGAAACACCAAAAACACAGGGCTGTCAGACCACATCCACATCAGCACAGAACATCGCCACAGCATTTTACGTCTTAAGTCTCATTCTTATCGATATTTCAGCTACAAAAATTAGCAAAATGTTAGCTTTGCTCACAGCGAGAAACAACAACAAGACATTAGCTACTTGACGGACATATAATCTGCTAACATACACTTTATGCTTTAACTTAAAAGACTAGTTTACAAACTAATTAGTAATTTTGTAATCATCTTCTCACACCCCTGTAGCTTAATTTAAATAAACAATTATATATATATATATATATATATATATATATATATATATATATATATATATATATATATATATATATATATATATATATATATATATATATATATTTCTACACAGTTTTTTGAAAACAATAATAATAATAACTTCACTCAGAAAGTAAATTAAAAATGGAATATTCTTTTTTCATCTATTAATCAAATATGATTAAAAATGTAAAGCATTTAAAAGCAATTTGTTTTTAATTATCTTTACATTTTTATTAAATATCATTAACATTATACTAATAATAATTAATATTATATGTTTTTATAACAAAATACAAATATAATTTAGTATATTATAATAATGTAGCAAAGTAATTTTAAATAATATTTTCCATTAAATAACAAAAAAAAAAAAAAACTGTTAAAAACCTTAATTTTGGGATTTCAAAACTATGACTTCAGAACAATCTGCACTAGTCTGATTAACTAGTTTTGCCATTTAATTTTTAATTAATTAATTTATTTTTAATATGTTTATTTTGAAGTTTGACAGCCGTAGTCACCATCTAATTTCAGTATGTTGAGAAGAGCAGAGTGAACATTCTGCTAACTGATTCCTTTTGCGTCACGTGTAAAAATAACACCACTACTCACTCTCATGTGCTATTAATCCACTTGTTTTCTTTTTGGGTAAACTATCCCTTTGAAAGAGGTTCAGCTGGACTTCATTGCATTTGTTTGTATTTGCAACTGAATCTGAGTACCTGGTACAGCCAAACCGCATTCGCCCTCCTTCTGTATTCGGAAGATCAGAGACGTCTGCAGGTGAGATGGACGGACTGGTCGTGAAAAACAGCTGCAGACAGGAACACCTGTCACCATGACACACACACCAGAGAAAAGAGGGAATTAGAAGGGGAAAAAATGTGCGTCTATGTGTGCATTGGTTTTGCTCCACTCCTAAGCAGCCTAATAGCTTCAATAAGACTGTGGTTTACACACACACACACACACACACACACTTCTCACTGTTTTGCTTCTCCAGGAAAAAGAACCCCAAAAACAGCCATTTATTTACTTTCAGCTGCATGTCTGTGGTATCAACCCTGCCAGAGAGCAAGAGAGAGAGCGAGAGAGAGAGAGAGAGAGAGAGGCACAGAGGAGCAGACAGGTTTGCCTAATTCGTTTTAAGATGATTTGTTATGTTGCTGTTGATCTTTCATTATCGTTTTGGACACTTGATTGTTTAAGGACTCATACGATGATAAATGTTCCTTTATTGGCAGATGCTTTTATCTAAAGTGACTGAAGGTAAACCTTATAGATTAAATGGTTGGAGGTCACAGAGTGGCTATGCTGTTGCTCACTAACAGACGCTCAAATTCTGTTGCAATATCCAAATGAATCATTGCCAGCTCTCACTGAAAATGAATTATAAGCAGTCGCAGGGTATCGGTTCTTAAAGGTGCAGCTGCACAAACAGTTTTATTTATTATCATTGAAATACTACTGCATTTTTATTAAGATTGTTGAATTATATTTTATTTTCTTCTCTTTATTTTGCTTTCCTTTCAATTGTAGTTAAAGTTTTAGAAATGTAGTTGTTTTTTAAAATGTCTATTTTAATTAATGCTTCGCTTTTTTTGTTGTTTTAGTATTTGTTATAAAAAAGTTAATTTATTGTATTTCAAGTTTCAGTGGTAAAATATATTTTTTTTGTTTTTGGAACAAAATACTTGACAAACATCTTTACAAAAAAAAACTAGATTAAAAAGATAAAATATATTTAAAACATGACATGAACCCTTTAACCTTCAGCTGGTTTAGTTATCTTAGTATTATTTCTATACTAGTGTAGTCATTATTAATCATTTGAACTGGATTTAATTTATATATGTTTGGTTTTCATTTCAATTTGAATTATTTCATATTTTAATTAATTATTTTTAAGGTTTATGCTTTTTCATCATAAATGTATATTGTATTTGATTTCATCTTAATTGCAATTACAAAAACAGTTTCTAATAGTTTTCATTTTAGCTGCGCTCAACACTCTGCTTGGTCACCACCATTAATGTTCTTACATGTAGATTGTGTTTGTTTCTGTGCATAACTCCGCCTCCTGCATCACCTGATCCCCCGGAGACAGACGTTACCTCGGTTACCTGCTCCCTCATTACTGTCTCTCTCACATTTCTCCTCTCGCTCCCTCCCTTCTTCTCCTCCACTAATCTATTCCAGAGCATTCTGTGATCACATGGAAAAAACATAGCAAGTGCACATATTTCTTCTGAAGCCAAGAGAGAGAGAGAAAAAAAAAAACCTAGGGGAGGAGAGAGAAAAAGAGGGGGAGAAAAAAATAGAGAAAGAGAAGGAGGGGTAAATAGTTTATTCAGTCTGGGCACAGAGCCCTTTGTTGTGGTGGAGACCTGTCTTCTATTAGCAGCCTGTGCTGTCTTCAAAGACTGGAAAGACAAATGACAAGCCAAGAGTGAAGGAATACACAAGCCCACGAAAGAGAAGGGTTATGGAAGGGAGTACTAGTCATGTGTGCTGGCGTTTAACTAGGGAACACGCTTCACTGGTCACCAGGGACAGAGCAAGCTGCAGGTGGTTTCTGAAAGAAAGAAAGAAAGAAAGAATCTTAATTAGTCAAACCATAACATCAGGTGGCAATATAATATATGCAAATTAAAGCATCCTGCTTCCAGTAAAGATGACCAATCAGCAAAGTGGCAGTAAGGAATGACATCATCACAGCTGCACCCCAAAAATGCATTGTGTGTCTGTGTGTGTGTGTGTGCAGTACTAAAAATAAAAGGCAAAGAATAAACCAAAGTATGTTTTACATGTAATTGGGTCTCTAAGTCAAAAAAAAAAAAAAAAAAAACATCACTTGCTCACCAATGGATCCTCTGCAGTGAATGGGTGCCGTCAGTACGAGAGTCCAAACAGCTGATAAAAACATCTCCAAGCAATCCACAAGGCTCCAGCCTATTAACGTTGTGAAGTGAAAAGCTGTGTGTTTGTAAGAAACAAATCCTTCCAGAGAATCCAATTTTTTTTCCAAATAATCCATAATCCATAATATTGCTTTCTTCAGTGAAAACGTCATCCTGTCATTCTGATGGCACCCATTCACTGCAGAGGATCCATTGGTGAGCAAGTTATGTAATGTTATGTTTTTCCAAATCTTTTTCCGTTATGAATCAAACTCATCTACATCTTGGAAGCCCTGTTGGTGAGTACATTTTCAGAAAAAAAAAAAATTGGGGGGTGAAGTACTTTAAGAGTTGATTTTGATGTCATGTTAACATTTATATGCAGAAAACATAAGTGCAGTGACAAAAATCAGCATTTTCTCCAATGTGCTGCTAAACTTCCTATGACTGTACTGGCACTGACACACAGAAAAACGGCACTGCTTTCATTAGACATCAGTTATTTTAATAAATAGTATCATCTGCTCTCACAGCACAGAACAGCCAAACCAGCAGCATGGAGTTCTCTCAAAACCAACTCTGTGTGTGTGTGTTTGTGTGTGTTGGGTGTGAAAAGATTTTCCCACTTTTTTGGTCATCCAAGCAGGAAAATTTTGGTCATAAACAACATACAGCTTTGAACACTGACATGTGTAGAGCTGAAGACTGTTTAAGGGCTAAACCAACTGACAACACACACACATCTGCAGCGTGCATTTGATCACAAATGAGTTCTCTTTAATACCTCAATAGTTGCCCCTAAACAGCAATGAGTTTAAATGATGGAGATCATATGAAGAAATGTCCTGCTTCATTCTCAGATGTTTCACCTAAGAAAAAAAAAAAAAAGAAAAAAAAAAAAAACCCCTGATAACTGACTTTGACTTTGCATCTGTTTAGAGGAACTAAGTTGATATTCAAACTGTTCAGAATGAACCACGAACACATCAGATCTCTGCACAGAAAGAGGTAATGCACACACACTTTTCTGCTTCTAAAAACCCCATCATAGATCAAACCCTGATCACAAACAGACCCTCAGATAGAGATGCAGCCATTCTCACGCATGCAACTATGACGCAACTGTGATCTATTCAAATAAAACTACAGCACACGCCAAACATACAGCAGGTCTGAAGCCAGCACACGCCGGCCCTAAGGCCAAGAACTTGTATGTGTGTGTGCATGTTTTAACAAAACGATACTGCAACATATCTGTATCAGTAACATACTGGCATTTATCAGAACTCTACAAACTACAAATGCAACCTTAATTTTAACAAAACTACTCCTGCTCTTAATGAATCAAGCATGTGATATTAAAACTAACCCTGTTTGCTTAATTACTTCATGTAGATGAGTTTGTTTTGGATTTGGAGAAATTTAGTATTACATCATTAGCTCAACAATGGATCCTCTTCAGTGAATGGGTGCCGTCAGAATGAGAGTCCAAACAGCTGATTAAAACATCACAATAATCCACAAGTAATCCTCACCACTCCAGTCCATCAATGAATATCTTGTGTTTTGAAAAGCTGCATGTCTGTAAGAAACAAATCCGTCATTAAAATGTTACTAAGACGTTTCTATTGAATGTATCTAAAACGTTTTAACTTTAAAGGGGTCATATGATGCTTTTTTAAAGAACATTATTTGGTGTAACAGAATATGCTGACATGCTTTAATGTTCAAAAAACAAATTATTTTTTCAAACACTGTACATTATTGTAGGTCCTCTATGCTCTGCCTCTCTCAACTGCATCATTTTCTACAAAGTCCCTCCTTCTGACAAGCACAGTCTGCTCTGATTGGCAAACTGACCCACTGCATTGTGATTGGCCAAACACCGCAAGCACTCGTCGGAAATGTAACGTCCCTTTCCATAATTGTGAGCTTCATCTTTCATAATAATTGTAAAGACAGTTAATAATGTCCTTAGTTTTACCCTAATTTCAAGCTTGAAAGAGGAACAGTTACGTGACAGACACAGTGATGAAGATCGTATGTGTTTGTAGTACACAAGCCACGGACGGTTAAGACACCTGACTCCACTGGGTGACCCTGTCTCTCTCTCTCTCTCTCTCTCTCTCTCTCACACTCACACTCACACACACACACACACACACACAACATGCAAAACTCCATTTAAACATTCAATAGCAAATACTTAAACTAATAACAAAACATACAGTAGCTGATTCAGAAGCGCCAGATTGTTGTAGCAAAGTCAGAATTACCTCCTCTCCTAGGTTCACGAAACAGTCATCCATAAAATGCTTTGCTATTCTGTTGTAAGTAATCTTAAAGATTCCTAAATGCATTTACTTTCAGAAGGCTAAATAAAGTGCTTTTGCTTTCTTCTAGATACACACAGAATCTCTGTGACATGACTGCTTCAACACTAACTGTGGTTACTGAAACCTGCCTTCTTTCTTTGTGTGAACATTTGGGCAGAATTATGCAATTATTTTCACATAATGATGTAGATACGTGGGGGCGTGTTTGAATGAGCCGTTTAAGTGGGGCATGGCAGAGTCTTAACTTTGATAAAGAATATCAGTTTGGATTTGAGACTTTAGTCTTTGCAACTTTACAGATCTTCTTCATGCACAAAGAGCTTGTAACACTCCAAAGAGAAAAGAAAATGTGAAATCACATCATACGACCCCTTTAAACTGTTTCTTACAGAGGAAAAAGTCCAGCTCCTGTTGTCCTCAATATAAGTTTTAGCTTGTAAAGTAGTGCTTAATCTGTAGGCTACATATTTCTCATAAAAGTCCTGAAATGTCCTTTTCACACAGCAACATACAGTAGCATCTTAAATATTTTCTGTATGAACGTGCAACAGGTGTCAAGCCATGCGTTTGTGCAGTAGTGTGCTGCTGTGTGAATGTGGCCATGATTCGGCCAAGGATTGTTTATTACAAACACTCAGATTCATGTTGCAAATTTTCTGCAAATTTTCTTTTTTGGGAGGTGAACTATGCCAATTGTAATTGAATGTTGTTATAGAAATAAACCTTATTGTAAATTTTATGGCAATGACAAGAACAGATTTGAAATAAAAGCCATTACAATCGAGGCAAATGAAGATGCTCTGAAGAAAACTGTTATAACATTATGGCTAACATTCATTTCAAATGTAAAACAGCTGTTTTAACTTTTGCAAAGAGGTGCATCTTCTGATCAGACTTTAAACAGGATCCTCATGCAATCATAAAACTGTTCAGATACTTTGTATAAGGCTGCTCCAGAAACACAGGTTCAGAATTTGTGCTGGTTGGCGTTGAGGCTAGACTTGGCAAACAAATATTCTGTATTCGTGTGAAGCTTCTGGGCTGAATTATCCTCGTCATTACAGTAAGAACAATGATATTTGACCTATGACCCATGACTCACTTCTGAATGTCAGACGAGCGCATCAGCTGACAGACTGGAGGGAAAACACATTTATTTTGCCATTTAAAAGAGGACAAACTATATATATATATATATATATATATATATATATAAAATCCATGCACCACCCTGCAAACCCCCCATAATACTCCTACCACATACACACACTCATAATAAGTTTTCAACACCTCATTTCTCAACACTCAGATTATTCCCTAACGTGTTTAAAAAAGTTCTCTGTCTGCGTTTCATTTTCTATTTCTCTTTCTGTGTCTCATTCCCACATATTGTTCCAGAATTCTGTCATATTCCTTATATCCATAGTTCTATAAGGTTCTGATGGTATTCCAGAACTCTATCACCGTTCCTTTTTTGTCACTTTCTAAAATTCTGCCACATTCCAGATGAGCGTCGGCCTTCGTATCGCTGTCGCATCTTATATTCCCAACTCACTCCAAACACAACGTGACAAACTATCCAACTAAGTGTGTGTGTGTGTGTGTGTGGAAAAACCCCATCGGTGACACTAAAGGGGAGAGAGTGATGGAGGAGGTGTCATCGGATTTGCACTTGTTTTTTCTCGCCATTTCTTTTCACTTTCTGAAGAAAGAGCGAACAGATGGATAATTGTGCCAGAATCATTTTACCAGAAGCATATATACAAGAAAAATAATAAATATAATCAATAATAATAATTATGATAATTTTCTGTAATTAATTCATATTTTATGTATATTTTAAACATTTGTTTAACAGTATCTTTTTACTAAGTACTACAAAACCAGTATCATGGATAGCAGTACTGATTTTTATGCCTCTAAATTTATTTAATTGATTATTTTTATTATTATTATTGTTTGATAAATTTCTGGGGTTAAAACGAGCCACATTTTGTAACATTTAATAGACCTAAACAACTGTTACACAAAACAAAAAAAGATCTTAATTGTAATTTTCATAACAAACTTCATATAAACCAATTATAATAAAAGCCGTACAGACAGACAGATAGATTTGGAGATACTTGGTATTGAGTTCAGGTGAAATTGGAGTTGACAAAGGGCCGTGTGCTGCTGGGGGGTCTGGGGGCATTATGACCCAGGCCGGGCCAAACCGCACGGGGCAAGAGGGAGCTCACGGCAGCCCCTCCAGATGGAACACGTTATAGAGCCGCGCTAATGAAACACAGACGGACATCAGGCTTCACGCCCGGCTATTCTAATGCTGCTTAATTTGTTGTAATATTTGTGTACAAACGAGAGCTCTCAGATCTCTGGGGGCAGGGGTAAAGATTCAAAGGTCATGGGGTGGAGCGTGGAGACATGTCTAAAGCCCAGGGTTACGAGAGTGATCAGGAACATGTTTAAAATAACACCCTGAGAATTTTGCTTGATCCAGTTTTAGAGCCTTGACAAGTATTGTACGGTACTTTAGATCCCAGCTGTGTTGACGGTAGAGAATTGCGTCCAGCCGTCAGCGAGCAGAAAGACGGACTGAAAGAGATCCACATTAAAGCCCCTGTAATCTGTGGAGTGGTAAGTGATTGTGGAAGAGCCAGTGAAAGGCACACGTGTCATGCGCACACGTTTACTTAGTCTAAATGGGGAAATTACATAGACTTTTATTGTTTTTATATACAGCTAGGTAAAAATATTATAGCCCAAACTTAATCTTACAATCTTTCACAAATTTGTCCTCAAAATGTGTGTAGATACACACATGCACACCCCCCCCCCCCCCCTGGCCATTTTATTGGGTACACCTGTTCAATTGCTTGGTAACACAAATTGCTAATCAGCCAATCACATGGCAGCAACAGTGTGCATTTAGGCATCTAGATGTGATGAAGGCAACTGACTGAAGAATGGGGAAGAAAAGGGGTTTAAGTGACTTTGAATGTGGAATGGTTGTTGGTGCCAGACGGGCTGATCTGAGTATTTCAAAAACTGCTGATCTACTGGCATTTTCACGCACATACATCTCTAGTGTTACGACCCTTCTTTAGCTCTTAACAATCTAGGGATTGAGAAGGGGAACATTAAACCAGTTCGGGCACCTGTCAACCATATCACTGAATGAAATGAGAAAACAGAGAGACACGAGAATCACATAAAGTTAATTTTAATAATTGTAAAATCATAACCATTTTACATCAAGAAAACCAATATTTAAACAAAGATAATTTTTAGGAACTGAGGAGGACAAAGGGGAAACCTGGATTGTGCCAAATAAAACAAATCAAAAAGGAAACTAACTAAACCATTTCCATCTACTCCTAAACTAAAAACAAAAGATCAAAGAAAAAGTCTTCAACGTCCGTGACGTCGTAACTAAACTACTCTAACTAATCAAACCAAAAATACAGAGGGTGGCACAAATCCCTAAACTAGTGTGCATAGACAAAATTAAATCTAAATGTGTGCAAATGTATGTCACGGGACATGCTTACCTAAACCCCTTTTCTCCTTCCAACTTAACTCAGCTTTGAAGAGTTATTTAAAACTTCCAAAGCTCACACATAAGGAGTCAAATCACAACAGGTAATATTCACATGACAAACTCACTTAACAAAAGGCACAGCACAAACAAAATCAAAGCAAAAAGTCTCTCTCTTGCACTGGCAGTAGCATCTCCCTTAAATAGCTCTTCTCCAGGTGTCAAGCGTTGGGATGATTAGGATCACGCCCTCACAGGGCACACCCAATCAACTCGTCACAGATGATTGACAGGCCAAACAGCAAATCAGCAACGGCCTGTTAGTGACAGTGAAAGAGAGGCAAAAAAGACACAGAAAAGAGAAACAAAACACACAGAAATGCTAACCGTCCCTAAGGACGTAACACCCCCACATTTAAAATCAAACTCATCGTTTGATAAAGAAAACAAAAAACACTAAACAAGGGAATTCCTATCATACCCACATACCTAAAAATCAACCCCTAGAAAGAGCATCGGCAAGGATGTTCTCCGAACCTTTCTTGTGATGAATTTCCAAGTGATAATTCTGAACAAACAGAGCCCAACGCATCAATCGTTGGTTTGCATTTTACATGCGAGACAGAAACACAAGGGGATGATGATCAGTAAACACAATTGTAGGCAAACTGGAAGAACCCAAATAGACTTCAAAGAACTGTAAGGCTAGTAGCAAGGCTAGGGTTTCCTTTTCAATGGTAGAATAATTTGTTTGATGTTTATTGAATTTACGAGAAAAAAAACAAACAGGATGGTCCACACCATCTTTACCCTCCTGAATAAGGCTTGCGTCGACCTCCAGCTTGAACGCACAATCAAATTGAGGAGCCGCCAGAACTGGACTGGTACACATCAAAGCCTTAGCATTCTCAAAGGCCACCTGACACTCTTCAGACCACACAAAAGTCTGATTGGGGCTGAGGAGGTTAGTAAGAGGAGTTACTACTGTGGCAAAATTCTTACAAAAACCTCGGTAGTAACCAATCATACCCAAAAATCGTCTTAACTCTCGCTGTGTAACAGGTACAGGAAACTTAGTAATAGCCACCACTTTTTCTTCTACCGGCTTTACTTGCCCATTTCCTACCTGCTTTCCTAAATACGTCACAGTGGCTTGACCGAACACACACTTAGCGAGGTTAAGTGTTAAAGATGCATGTTTTAAACGTTCAAACACCATACGCAACAATGACAAATGCTCTTCCCAGTCATTAGAAAAGATCACCAGGTCATCCAAATATGCCTTACAGTTTGGTACCCCAGCAAGGACGATCTGAATCAATCGCTGGAACGTAGCAGGGGCATTTTGTAACCCAAATGCCATAACCTGATATTGTAAAAAGCAATCCGGAGTTACGAATGCAGATATGTTGGATGCCTGTGGGGTTAATGGAACCTGGCAGTAGCCTTTAAGTAAATCAAGTTTGCTAACAAACCTGGCAGAACCAATACTGTCGACACAATCCTCCATTCTAGGGAGCGGATAACAATCAGGCACTGTGATCGCATTGACTTTTGACGGATTGTTGTTTTATCGGTTTCGCACCTCGAACATCAATATCATGCTGTAACACCCTAGTCTGGGAGGGGACATCAGAAAATAGAACGGGAAATGATGTGATGAGAGCTGCCACATCATGTCTTTGCCCATCAGGTAGAGAAGATAACTGAGAAGTCAGATTGGATAGAATAACGGAGTTATCCAGTTTACTACACTGTTGAGGAGTATTTCTCACCACCAATCCATCCTCATCAGCATTCATGTCACCTTATACAACAGACAAATCTTTTGATGTTATCAATACGGCTGAATTGTCAGTGACCAGCTTAACAGGTTTACATACATCCCGATCATGGTATGCTTTAAGCATATTAATGTGGCAAACACGAGTCTTGCGCCGCCTTTCGGGAGTGCATATAACATAATCTGTAACACTTAGTTTCCTAACTATGTTATACGGACCGGTAAATCTAGCAGACAATGCAGACCCTGGTATTGTTAATAATACCACCACCTTGTCATCGGGTTGACAAGACCGTGCAACAGCGTGTCTGTCAAATCGAGCCTTCATCTCCGACTGCGCATTTTTCAGGAACTTACATGCAAGATCACATGCACTATGCAGTTTCTCTCGAAATCGACTAACGTAATCGAGGACATTCGTTCGTTTCTCCGTTTTACTCTCTGTCATCTGTTCTTTTAAAACCTTTAAAGGTCCCCGAAGAGTATGTCCAAAAACATCTCAGCCCGACTAAAATCAAGCGATTCCTGCACACTCTCACGTACAGCAAACAATACTAAGGGAATTCCTTCATCCCAATCTCTACTTGTGTCCATACAGAATTTTCGAAGCATGGATTTTAAGGTCTGATGAAACCTTTCGATTGCACCCTGGCTTTCTGGGTGGTACGCACTAGAAACCCGATGTTCAAAAGACAAAGACTTTAGTGTTTGAGTAAAAACTCGCGACAACAAATTTGTACCTTGGTCTGTTTGGACAACTTTAGGAAGTCCAAAGGTAGAAAAGAACTTAGTCAAAACTTTCAAAATGACAGGAGCCGTAATCTTCCGCAATGGAATAGCTTCAGGAAATCTGGTCGCTCTACACATTATCGTACATAGATATTGATTACCTGCTTTCGTTTTCGGTAATGGTCCGACACAGTCAACCAGTACCTCTTCAAACACTTCCCCTATAACCGGGATAGGAGACAGTGGAGCGGGTGAGATAACCTGATTCGGCTTTCCTGCAATTCGACAAGTACGACACGTACAACAAAATTTTGCGACGTCCCGCTTCAACCCAGGCCAAAAAAAAAAATGCTGAAGAATACGCTGGTAAGTTTTCGTTACCCCCAAATGTCCAGAGAGCAAATGTTCATGCGCCACACACAATACATGAGAACGATATTTATTTGGAACTACCACTTGATATACCACATTCCAGTCCAAATCCTCCTCAACCTTAGAACACCACTTCCGCATAAGTAAACCATTGTCTATGAAGTATGCAGTATTTTTTTTCTTTGCAGCCTCGGGGCTAATTACAGCTGATAAACATTTACTCAAAGAGGGATCACCGTTCTGTGCAATAACGATTTGAGAACGAGTAACAGGCAGATCTAATGAACTACAACTTTCAAGTAAATTATCAGAATTTTTCACCTTAGAAACATTTTCACCATTTATCTTAGTTCTACAGGGTTTGCCATCACCTGCTAATGCCGATCCCATCAGTGAGTCAGCCAAATCAACTTCGTCCAATCTTTTACCTGACTGAGCACGAGTAACTGCACAAGCAGAAAACACATCAGGATGCAAATCAACCACATCAACAATTGGACAAATCTGCGGAACATCAGTCACCTCTGGAGCTGGCAACACTTTGCCTCCAGCCAAATCGTTTCCTAAGATGAGTGTAATTCCTTTTATAGGGAGTGAAGTACGAATTCCAACTCGCACGACACCTGAAACTAGTGTACATTGTAAATGGACACTATGTAGAGGTACAGACACTACCTGCATTTCTATCCCACGAATCAAAGTGTTTGAGCCACAATAGGATTCATCCGAGAACGGTAATACATCAGACAGCATAATTGATTGCATAGCCCCTGTATCTCGGAGAATGCAGATTTCTCTCCGATCCTCTTCCTTTCCAGATAACGAAACAAATCCTGGCATAACAAAAGGTTTATAATTTGTGTCACAAACATCAGTACAACATGAGAATTCAGACGGTAGTAAAGTCTTCACTAATGCAACACTCTTGGGGTTCTTAGACTGCTGCTTACGTATAATCACCGGGCAATCAGCAATCAAATGTCCGGGTTTATGGCAGTAAAAACAATCCCTTAGCTCTTTCGATTTCGACATCCCAGACTTCTCCCGAACACCCTGAGTTTGAGATGGACTAACAGTCACGCTCTTTTCAGTGCGTGTCACAAAAAAGACACCCTTATGAGTGAGCATGAACTCATCTGCTAAAACAGCAGCTTGCGACAACGAACTAACCTTCTGTTCATTCAAATAGACAACCACACGTTCGGATAAACATCCCTTAAATTCCTCAAGCAGAACTAATTCTCTTAAGGAATTAAAATCATCAGTTTTAGTTGCACTACACTATTTATCAAAGAGAAGTGCCTTCTCTCGGGAGAATTCAACAAAGGTTTGAGAAGAATTCTTCTTATGGCCTCTAAACTTCTGCCGATATGCTTGCTAATTTTACAGCGTCATAGTTCAAACTGTCCTCTAAGGAAAGGGTAGAGAAAACCTCCAATGCTTTACCACATAAGCGACATTGCAATAACAAAGCCCAACATTCTTTTGGCCACCGAAAAGACATAGCAATGCGCTCAAAGGCACTAAAGTATGAATCTACCTCAGTCTCACGAAAATGTGGCACTAAGGTAATATTTTTACCAACATCGAATGACTCTGTTGCTACGGATGAAGCAGACGTCGGGGCAAAAGTAGGAGTAGGCACTACAATGGGAGAACGTTCAACAGTGGCAGGGGGACTAACTCGAGGGAGATCTGGTAACATAGCGGACCCTCCCACAATTCGCATTGCGTCAAACTCTTGCTGTCTCATTTTAACTGCGTCTCTGCCTCGATTTCAAACTTACGAATTTGTAACCGCAAATTCATCTCTGCCTGCCGAGCCTGCACCTTTTCCTTTGAGTCAAGTTGCAAACGGGCCAAACGGACCTTAAGTCTCGTTTCCTCTTTTGAGCTGACAGACATAGGGGAGAATGGTTCAAATGGAGGCAACCCCTCTCTGACCTCAGCCTCCGCCATAGGCGTTAGCTCCTCCTCACTCACATTCTCACTCCTACCAAAAGTATCCACCTCTACAATGTTCCCAACTGTAGCATTCTCCGGCAACACAAGCACATTCAACTCCACTAATCGATTTTATACCACAGACTTAATCTCTTTTTTAAGAGCATTTTTATTTACTGAAATCTGAAAATGACTTGCTATCATCACCAAGTCATCCTTCCTACAACTATCTAACTCTTCTAGCGAGGGACTTTCAAGAAACCTTTCCAAACTAAACATAACCATCCTGATGACGCTGTTCAACCGCCATACAAATTCTCAATACACACAGTGATACAAGAGACGGTGTCATGAACTGGTTCCTTATTAATTCAGTTGTATCCCGGACGAGCCCCCATTATGTTACGACCCTTCTTTAGCTCTTAACAATCTAGGGATTGAGAAGGGGAACATTAAACCAGTTCGGGCACCTGTCAACCATATCACTGAATGAAATGAGAAAACAGAGAGACACGAGAATCACATGAAGTTAATTTTAATAATTGTAAAATAATAACCATTTTACATCAAGAAAACCAATATTTAAATAAAGATAATTTTTAGGAACTGAGGAGGACAAAGGGGAAACCTGGATTGTGCCAAATAAAACAAATCAAAAAGGAAAATAACTAAACCATTTCCATCTACTCCTAAACTAAAAACAAAAGATCAAAGAAAAAGTCTTCAACGTCCGTGACGTTAAATAGCTCTTCTCCAGGTGTCAAGCGTTGGGATGATTAGGATCACGCCCAATCAACTCGTCACAGATGATTGACAGGCCAAACAGCAAATCAGCAACGGCCTGTTAGTGACAGTGAAAGAGAGGCAAAAAAGACACAGAAAAGAGAAACAAAACACACAGAAATGCTAACCGTCCCTAAGGACGTAACACTAGGGTTTACAGAGAATGGTCCGAAAAAGAGAAATATCCAGTGAGTGGTAGTTGTGTGGACAGTAATGCCTTGTTGATGTCAGAGGTCAGAGGAGAATGGGCAGACTGGTTAGATATGACAGAAAGGCAACAGTAACACAAATAACCACTCATTACAACCAAGGTATGCAGAATACCATCTCTGAACACGCAACACATTGGGCCCTGAAGCAGATTAGCTAAAGCAGCAGAAGACCACACCAGGTACTGCTTCTGTCAGCTAAGAACAGGAGGATACAATTCACACAGGCTCACCAAAATTGGACAATATTAGATTGTAAAAACGTTGCCTGGTCTGAAGAGTCTCGATTTCTGCTCTGACATTCAGATGGTATAGGGTCAGAATTTGGCGTAAAGAACATGAAAGCATGGATCCATCCTGCCTTGTCTCAACAGTTCAGGCTGCTGCTGGTGGTGTAATGGTGTGGGAGATATTTTCTTGGCACACTTAAATTGAGCATTGAGGATTGTTGCTGACCATGTCCATCCCTTTATGACTACAGTGTACCCATCTTCTGATGGCTACTTCTAGCAGTATAATGCACCATGTCACAAAGCTCAAATCATCTCAGACTGGTCTCTTGAACATGACAATGAGTTCACTTTACTCAAATGGCCTCCACAGTCATCAGATCTCAATCCAATAGAGCAGCTCTGGGATGTGGTGGATCGGGAGATTTGCATCATGGATGTGGAGCCGACAAATCTGCAGCAACTGTGTGATGCTATCATGTCAATATGGACCAAAATATCTGAGGAATGTTTCCAACACCTTGTTGAATCTATGCCACGAAGAATTAAGGCATTCCGGAGGCAAAAGGGGGTCCAACCCGATACTTGCAAGGTGTACCTAATAAAGTGGCCAGTGAATTTAACATACACCAAATGTCAACCTAATTTAAAACTAGGATATTTCAATTTATGTAATATATATATAAATAAATACGGTTCTGTTTCAACTTTCAGAGAATCCTGAGAAAATATCTATTATGGTTTCCTCAAATGAAGTAGCACAACTATTTTCAACATCAATAATAATCAGAAATGTTTCTTGAGCAGCAAATCAGAATGTTTTCTGCAGGATTATGTGACACTGAAGATGATGCTGAAAAGTCAGCCTTGTAGAAATAAATTACATTTAGAAATATATTTAAATTGAAAAATTTTTATTTTAAATTGTAATAGTTTTTCAAAATATTACTGTTTTTATTGTATTTTTATTAGTCCTGTCAAACGATTAATCGTGATTAATCGCATCCAAAATAAGTTTTTATTTACATAATGAATGTGTGTGTATTGTGTATATTTATTATGTATATATAAACACACGAACGCGTGCACACACTTATTAAATATATTTATCACATAAATTATATGAATGTAAATATATGTAAATGCATGTAAATAGTTTCAAAATATATGTATGTTTGTGTATTTATATTTACATAATAAATATACACAGAACACAAACATATATTTTGCAAACTAAACTTTACTTTGGATGTGATTAATCATTTATTTAAAAAAAAAATACAAAAATTCAAATAGACGCAGCACGGGTGAGCATAAGAGACCTTTCAAACACACACACACACACACACACACACACACACACACACACACACACACACACACATATATATATATATATATATACACTTATTATATACACTGCTCAAAAATAAAATGAAGGAACACATTTTAATCAGAGTATAGTATATCAAGTCAGTTAAACTCCTGAGATATTGAACTGGTCAGTGAAGTAGCAGAGAGGGTTGCTTATCAGTTTCAGCTGCTTTGGTGTTAATTAAATTAACTAGATGGGCAACAATGAGACGACCCCCAAAACAGGAATGGTTTTACAGGTAGAGGCCACTGACATTTTTTTCCCTATTCATCTTTTCTGATGGTTTTTCACTAGTTTTCCATTTGGCTAGGGTCAGTGTCACTACTGGTAGCACAAGGTGATACCTGGACCCTACAGAAGTTGCACAGGCAGACATCAATATGTGCCATTGCCAGAAGGTTTGCTGTGTCTCCCAGCACAGTGTCAAGAGCATAGAGGAGATTTCAGGAACTACGCAGTTACTCTAGGAGAGCTGGACAGGGCTGTAGAAGGTCCTTAACCCATCAGCAGGACCGGTATCTGTTCCTTTGTGCAAGGAGGAACAGGATGAGCACTGCCAGAGCCCTACAGAATGACCAAACAATCAGAAACATACTTCATGATGGTGGTCTGAGGGCCCGGCGTCCTCTAGTGGGCCCTGTGCTCACTGTCTGGCACCGTGGAGCTAGACTGACATTTGCCATTGAACACCAGAATTGCCAGGTCTGCCACTGACGCCCAGTGCTTTTCACAGATGATAGCAGGTTCACCCTGAGCACATGTGACAGATGTGAAAGGGTCTGGAGAATCTGTGGAGAATGTTATGTTTTTTGCCTGTAACAAAGGTTTATTGCCTGTAACATCATTCAGCATGATCAGTTTAGTAGTGGGTCTTATAGTTTAGAGAGGAATATCCATGGAGGGATGCACAGACCTCTGGAGGCTATAGACAATGGCAACCTTACTGCCATAAGATATTGGGATGAAATCCTTGGACCCATTGTCAAACCCAACATTAGTGCAGTAGGTCATGGGTTTCTCCTGGTGCATGACAATGCCTGGCTTATAGGAATATGGAGCCATACAAACTAATTTTTTCACTTAGATTGTTGGGTTGTCTTTGAATTCAGCCCTCTGTAGGTTGATTGATTTCATCCTCATAATCATGTAACACTTTAGACTGAAGAAATGGATGCTGAAAATAAACCAAAAGAAAAGAACAGGATTTAAAGAAGCTGGAAAAGTCTTACACTTATTCTTAAGTCAAACCTTAATGAAGTACTACTCAAATACAGTAGGTCTAGCTATGTAAGATCAATATCAAATGTCACCGCATCCCAAAACATGCCAGAACACAATACTCAACAAGGGGCGCTGTAGTAGAGTAAACCATCTTGTGAAGAAAATGTTTACTTAATCATAACTAACATTTGTATGCTTTTGAGAACAAAATGTACCAACACTTTAGCCAAAGTTAGTTAGTGTGTTCCATAACAAACCATGACTTGAGTCACAAGTAGAAGTAATAAAAAAACTAAATTTACTTTGCAAAAGCACGACAGGGAGTGAGGGGATCATGTAATGAATCATGTAATCTTTGCAGCTTAGTAGAACACTAAAGATCTTAGTCTCAATTAGTAGTGTCAAAAAGGGATGAGACATTGTTCAACTCAACAAGGTGTCACTAAAGAGTGTAATTTTGTAGACTTAGTTGAGACTTTCTACATCTTTCTACCACAGTCTTCTACTATGGTTGAGCAAGTCAAAGTTAGTTCCACTGTTGACTTGTTGGCAGTCCGCAATGACAACACATCTGGTTTAATTACAGACATCTGATAGAAACTCTATCAGCCCCTTGAGTACTGAGGTTTGTTACCACCGCTGTAACACGTTAAGCGCCTCATGCCTGCAACGCATTGGTCAAGCGTCATGTCTGAGTGTTTGTTTCTGGCCTCATTCTCCCTGGTGATTATAAGGTGCTTTATTGATGTGACTAATGAAGGAAGCCGTAGCCAAGAGTAATTACACAGCACATTAAACGCTTTCATAAACAGTACAGTTCCTCCTCTGCAAAGCAGCGAAATGATGGAGAGGAGAGGAAAAAAACCAAGGTGAAAAAAGGAGGAATAAAGTTGTAACCTGACAGACGAAGAGGGAAGCAAAAAAGGTGAGGAAGAGAAAAAAAAACCGACATCCAGAAAATTCTGAATCCAACACAAACCACATCTGCTCTCGCCATCAGCAAGGTCTGAAAACCTGACCTCATATTCCAAATATACACAATCATACCATACACCTTACACACACACACACATACCTTACACACATGTCATCACAATCCACACACCCGTCTCATAACAAACACACATATGTCAGGACAATCTGGAACGGGTTGACACACACACACACACACACACACACACACACAGGGTCATGCAGAGGAGACGGCATCCGCTCCTGCTCCACTGGCATTGGAACGATGTGAAAAGAGTGAGAGAACAGGTTATAAATCTTCTCAGCATGGCTCTTAATTAGGTGACGTAATTGATTTGCTGACAGTCAGGTAAGTGGCTGCTCATTATGGCAGGATTACCGCTTGCTCATTTGTTCAGTTTATTACTGATGCATTCGATTTCTGATGTGCTGTCAGCGGTTTTGCGAACTTCTGATAGATTAGCACAGAAGACAAATCTGAGAGTCACAAAGCAGAGAAAACAGTCCCCCTTCACACGTGCAATTAAAATGCATTTTGCATCCGGCTAGTATATCGATATTTTTTGCCTTTTATTGAAATTGAAATGTATGTTAGGGTGATCTAATAGGGATCTAATAGCATTTATCATGCAAAATCCAAAACTTACAGTTACATTTTTTTTTTTACGTAATGGGGCACTAAGTTACAACTTATGCACAACTATATAATTTGCATTGCACCATTTAACTTAGTTGATAAGTAACTATGTATAAAATAAATATTTATGGAAGCGACCTGGAATTGGAATTAAATAGCAGATTAAATAGAATCAATACTATAAGCTTTTGCTTTTCCTGTGAGTCATCAATAATGATGTTGAAAGAATTATGTGAATAAATTATGTTAATGCCTGTGTGTACATCAGTCCATGTCGTGCATGCCAAATAAAAACAATCATCATAAATAAATGTTATTTCCTATGTTTTCGTATCAGTATATATTTATTGATCCTTACTGATTTCAAATACTGTCCGAATTTTATATATATATATATAAATATGTTATTCATTATTAAGTTGTATCATATTTCAATGGAAATGTATTTTTACTGTCAATTACGTGAGGCAAAAAAATTGGAATCAATAATATACTGAGATTCACTGAATTTCAACACAACTGCTTCACGTATTTGAAAGCTGCTATTGGATCATTGAGGATAAACATCATATTACGCGGCTACACATTACTTGAATTATCGCTTACGACCTACAGCGCTTTGAACAATGCTGCTAGGAACGAGTGATTCAACCGAATAAAGTACAGAGTTAGCTATACATCAACAAGTAGTTGCTAAGCTTCTAGTGTCGACTTGCATTCCAATTCAAGAAACAACTTATGAACTTTAACATGGTAAAGTGCAATCCAGTCGTGATCCAATAACTAAAAAATGCCAGGTCGTCCCCTTGGAATTATAAGGTTCTATCTGCGTTCTGAGTAGTTTTGAGATATTGAGCTTTAAAATTTTTGTGTTCCATAGACTTCTGTAGATAGAACCTTTTTGTTTTTTCAATAAAAAATCCCAAAATGTACACAACTTAAAATAAAACATCACATAATGTAAATAAATTGTCACAGAATAAGATTATGTGAATAACTCAATTTTGACAAAAATGTCAGATAGAACCTTATAATTCCAAGGGGACGAGGTGTAAACAATATATCTGTCATATAGCAAGGATATTTTTTGCATGCCATTGCAAGAAAAGAGCATCTTCATGTCTTTGAACCACAGTTAAGAAAATCTGAAACTTTAAAATATAATGATTCTCTCCCAAAACATTAGCGGTGAACATAGAAACTTATAAAAGTATTACTACATGCTATAGCCTGCTTGTGTCATTTGTTAATCCCACCACAGACATTACCAATGAAATGGCTGAAAGCTTAAAAATTCAATAAAATATTTGAGTACTCATATGGTATGTATGAATTTCCAGGATATGATCTCCTTCCCCGAATGCGTCGCCGGGAAAGAAGCAATTGCACGAAAAAATGAGTTTCTCCGTTCCAGCAAAGGACAAATGCTTCCATTTCAGCTGTGGAAGGGCAAGGCGATGATGTCAGTTTGCTGTTTCTGTCAGTGGACACATGTCAGAGTCAGTCAGCCATTCAAAAACAATACCTGCTGCTAATTATACAATTACCTGTTAACCATCTCTGCCTGTGCTTTTCCTGCGAATCGAGGAGAACGAGTTCCAGGATCTGAGCCCTGCAACCCCCTGCGTACTGACCCCAAAATCCCTCCAACAAACACCAACAACCGCCGCGCTCCTGGGCTGCAGTGCCATACCTGTTAGTAATTGTTGGCAGCGTTTGCTGTGTTTTCCTCCATTTAGACAAGTTCATTTGGCTTGTCACTCTGTTTTCTAAAGCCAGCGGCAAACATTAGAACTCTTGTGTTTGCTGGGGAATGTTGGCTCTCCCGCGCCAGGAACTTCAGGAATAAATTTACTCCAGTTGCTGGTATTTGCGGCGAAAAGACGTTAGCACTTGCTAACGGAGCTTTGTGAATTAAACTCATAGCTGACATTCATTGGTCCTGGCAGCACAAGTAAGCCACTACCTGCAAGGACACACTACTGCTGTCAGATTTGCGCCAATGTCCAAAGGCTTTGCCGACTGGGTCTTTGGTCCCATTAAACCAGTTAATCTGCATTTGCATCATTTGAACCAAACACACACTGTACTGTACATAATATACAAAGAAAGGTGCTACTGCTCAAACGTTGCTCTTTCGTAGCTCGGGAGACTTAAAAGTATAAACAAATTAGATGTGAGATGCCCTAAAATTCCTTGGGAGAAATAAAGAGACACAAATGGGTCACTAGTTGTCCCAGTAAGAGTCTAGAGATGAGCAATGAATTCGGAGGAGCATGGATCATTTGATGAGAAATGTTGGAGTTCAGATTGCGATCTCTGACCTTTGATTGGAGACTTTGGTATCTCAGCAAATCTGAGCACAGATTATGACATTATTGAAATCTTGTCTCTTCTTCACAGTAGAAAGCATGAATCTTTATCAAAAGTCTTCGATTTTACTCTCACAGAGAAAAAAGCGGTGTAAATTGGTGTTTTCAGACCATTTGGCTTCCATAAAGTGACATATTTCCAAGTGGTAGATCATTTTTAATACTTATTTAGGTATCTTGGCTTGACTTCATAGAAAGTGTCTTTATGGGACAGGTGACATGCTCCAGATTGGGTTGTTGGTCATGCTGAACCAGATGATCTGCATTTGCCTCATTTATTCCAAAAACACACCATACTATACAAGTATACAGTTGTGATATCCCAAAGAAATGTGTTACTGCTATGAAGTTGCTCTTTTGTAGCTTAGGATGCTTCAACAAAATGTTTTTCCTAACATTCCTTGGAAAAAATAAAAACAGACCCAAACGAGTCTATAGTTATCATACATAATGTGTCTAGGAGCTATAAAATGAATGTAGATTGAGATCTCTGGAATTTTATTCCAGGCATTGGTATCTTGGCAAATGCAAGCACAGATTGTGATCTTTATTGAGATCTTCTCTCTTTTTCACAGAAGAAAGCAGGGATCTCTATCAAAAGTCGTATTTATATTTAGTTTGGGACTTGACTTGTTAAAAAATGTCTCTATACGACAGGTGGTTAAAAAACAAGAGTGACTTAAAAAGTCAACTTAAAAGGAAAGTTATAACATACGGTAAAAAAACAAACACTTAAAATATAAATTTCAATAATTTTCTTTAGACCAGATATGTGTTACTTATGACTTCATGGCTGATGCATGCAATTTCAGCACCACTTAGTGTTGGGGTCTCCAACCCTGCTAATGGAGAGCTACCTTCCTGTACATTTCAGTTCCAAGCCCAAACAAACACACCTGAAGTAGCTAATCAAAAAAAAAATTTGCAAAAATGAGGGTTTTCGAACAGGTTTCCCAAACATTTCCACCATTTCCCACTGGTTGGCAAACAGACAGTCCCATCCCAAACTAGCGCCTTTGGTTGAGTCAGTGTTGCTGTGTCAGGCTTCTCAAACAAATGAAGAGACATTGTGAAATCAGTGATACTCGAACTTAACCGCCAAATGCCTTACAGCTGTTATTGCAAATGAAGTTGAGGGCAATTACAAAAGTAAGCTTTATGTGATTTTCTGGCACATTATCTAAGACCTATCCTTATCTATAAATACAGTATTGACTGTAACAGTCAGTGAAAGAGCAATGCTTTAGCAGCACTTGAGGGAAGCCTATGCTGCACTATCTCACCAGTGTCATGTTGAAGTGATCACATTCAACATTTCGCACTCTTTTTACAAGAACTGCACTGTGGCGAGAAAAGTAAAGTTATCCCTCATCACCAAGACAGCTGTGATGGATTCCAAACTCGAAGCGAAGCGCAGATTGATCTCCTAGCAAAAGAGTCGGCACCCTGCCACCTACATCGTTGCTAATAAAAACAATATTTCATCTCTTATTCTTGCTCGCTCACCCCAGTCTCCTTCATCTCCTCGTGGTGATATCACACACACACACACACACACACACACTGCTTGCTTTAATTAATTCCTGACCCGTTCCCCTCACAGCTGTCCTCGCTTGCGGTACAAGTGGCTAACAGGTTCTCATTTCAAAGCTCCGCGCAAATTCCGCAGCTCTGCGGCACTTGACGGTTTCGCCAGGGCCCGTCATCAAAGACACTCAATAATGTGTCTCATACATTTACACATTGGGGAACGGTTTAGATTTAGTGAGTCACTGATAAAAGGGGTTTCATTGCAGATAACGACTTTATGATGAGATGTGACGAGCTAGTTCAACAGCCTTTCTATCAAGTGTGCCCCTAATGAGAAACATGAGACTGTGGACTACAATCACTGCGCTGCGCTGGAACGGTGCAATACTACAACCCCCCAAAAACCACAACTGTGGCACAGATCTTAATCCAGTTTAGCTCAGGTCAGACAGGTTAACCGAGAGACCAGAAGGTTTGTAATCACTTTGCATTAATGTAAGCCCAGATTCGTCCAATCTGGTTTTATATCTATCAACCACAGATCTTTAAAAAGACACGTGCGGTTTCCTTGTGCGGTTTAAAAAGCTCTCTACTGGTAACCTGCGGACTAACCTCACCACAGAGGGACTGTTATTTCCATACCAGACCCACCATGTTCATCCTGGCCTGTGAAAATCTTACAACCCAGACCGTGAAGGTGCGATAAAACTGAGATGTTTCTCCTGTTTGAAAATATGAGAGGACATTGGTTTAGCTTTCTTTTTTTCTTTTTTTCTGATGCAAGATTCATCCTTCTTATTTTTACATGTGAGAGTTTGTCCGCTAAAAACCATCAGAACAAAAACATACAAGAAAACCAACATAATATACATTTCCTGTGAGGAAACCAGGGTAATTTGCAAAGTTCAGAGTTACAATGTGGATCTTAAAAAGTTTGATTCATCAGTCTGAATGTAATGAGTATAATTGTATAATAGTATCATTTTTCTTCATTTACACAGGCGATGTGTTTAACCATTACAAAAACAAACTTAAGAACTATTTACACTTTCTAAAACGTTAAATTATTTATGATTTTGACATTTTCAATGGCCAAAAGATGGCCTAGTACCAAAACTCTTCCTCCTCCTCCTCCTAATTCAAAACATTATTGCTTACTTACACATATTACGTGTTATTGAACGTATTATGAATAACATTTTGTAAAGTCACACAAGAGAGTATAAATATTCAAAATATACACAAATTAAAGGGCACATTATATACCCCTTTTTATAATATGTAATATAAGTATCAGGTATCCCCAGAATTCATCCGTGAATTTTCAGCTCAAAATACTCCATAGCTTATTTATTATGTTATTTTGAAAAGGCCAATTTTAAGTGGAAGCAGAAACATGATGTTTTCGTAAATGTCTCTTTAATTGCAAATGGGATGCTGCTCCCCGCCCCCTTTTCCAGAATAGGGCTGTGCCTTTACAGCTGGCAGGTGGCAAGGAAGTCGACCCGAAGTTGAAGTTGGCTGGGGGCTGCCATCTTGTAGCAGAACTTCACTTGCATTAGCATTCCCATTGACTCCCATTAATTTTGGCGTCACTTTGACATCGAATAACTTTACATCTGAGGCGTTTAAAGACTCTGTTTGTCCATTATTTATTTCTAAAGATACACGACAATGTATAAATGGCTCCATTACCTTCTATGTTACATTATGGCCCCGTAGAAACAGTTTTTGTAAAAATAGGCTAACAATTGCGTCATAACCACGCGACTCTCTGTCGCATTACCGTACAGACAGGAGGAGAAGCTCGCAGGCAATTAACTTAATATGGCGTACTGGCGTTACATTTTAAAATACTATACAAAATAATGAATCAGAATACTTACTCCTGCTCACTCACGACAAAGAACTCCCCGCTCAAGCTCGCCGTCTCTGCAAGATTAACGATGGCAGTTTGCACGCACAGCCACTTAGAAGATTTACATCTGTCAGAGAGGTTGCTGATGTCATCAAGCTTAGTTTGAGTCTGTGCGTCAGAAACGGAAGTGCTAAAAAACGCTAAAAAATCATGTGTATCAAGGCGAAATCATGTGTTTTAAATCAGTTTAAATTTCTCATGTACGTTTTTCTGAGCACACACATCCGAAGCATGCGCACAGAAAGCGGCTGTCACATGGCATGTGAACACTAAACTAAGTTTTTCATTTCCTATTTATTGTCTCGTTCATGTCTTATTGAGGTTAAACTGTCAAATACACACCAGTTTGTTAGAAACACACAAGTTACAAAAACACTGTCAGTTATGTCTGTAAAGGTAAACAGCTGGGGAAGAAATCACATGTTTATGTTAGATTGGTGTATTAAGTAACAGCAGCATAATATCTATAAATAACCCAAACAATAAAATAAAAACATAAAATCACTTACTGATCTTGAAAGCATAATTTCTGTAGCTCTAATAAGAAGACCTTTCTTACTTGAATGCTTTTAATTGCTCCAGCGTGAAGATAAACATGGCAGATTGTGTGCGGATCACTCAGGGCGGGCTCTCTGCTAATACGCCAGTGTCTGTCAACAGTCGTGGGTGGGGCATGTAAATTGTGAACATGTGATTTATGGGGATTAAAAAAAGTTGCGGGTGGATTTGTATCATTTTAGGGTGGTTGTCTATGCACTGCCAACACACATTTATGTTCAAATAACATGTTACATTTTGGATAATGGGTGCCCCTACAATATATAAAAATCACACTTAAAATCCAGAAAAATATGTTATTACAATGTAACAATGTAAAATGGACTAGACAAAATGCCCAAATAAACAATCCTTGCTGGAAAGTAAAATGCAGTGATTTCCTATATGCAAACACAAACACCCATAGGGTACATAATGCTAGATCTGATCTAACAAGTCAAAACACTGTGATTTTTACAGTTGCTGACATGTCAGATTGATTCAGCCAATGGTGGATGTTTGGGACAGGACTATCTGTATTGTTGACACTTAGATTGACCAATGGTTGATGTTTGAGGCGGGACTATTGTTTTGCTGACTAATGGAAGATGGGAAATTGAAAACAGTCATTATTTTTACAATTCTGCTTGGTGACATTAGTCCGTGCCTAAATTTGCAATATAAATCTGCAATATGCTTGACATATTAATATTAGTGTGTATTTTGTGATGCAGAGAGCATGTTGAGAAGCCAAGAGCCCACATGTGCACTAACACACACACACACACACACAGCTGGTCTCGAGTCTTTGTCTGACTCAGACTGTATTGAGCTGCAGTGATTGATGTTAATTGTAGAACAGAATAGAGGTATTAAACACAGAGAAACTCACAGCCAAACACATTGCCAAGACAGACTCATTAACCCACACCTCTCGTACCATCTCAGAGCAAGCCATCTCAAACAGAGACAATACGTGTGTGTGTGTGTGTGTGTGTGTGTGTGTGTGTGTGTGTGTGTGTGTGTAGAGCCTCAGCCAAAGATCAATAGCCCAAAGCTGCAAAAGCAAAGACATGGGCAATCAATACTGCTGCTACAAGCAGCGAGCAGGGACTGAAGAGAAAGAGAGGGGGAAAGACGAGAGAATGAATTAAAGGGACAGGACAAAAAGAAAAACAATCTCCACAAATCAGCCTTAAAATTCAGAGCAACAAAGCCAAAGAATCCAAGAGTTGTACACTTAGCAAAGGGATCTCATACTTTTTTGACCAATGAATTTCCATGACTTTTCCATGACCTTTCCAATCGTTTGTGATTACTGGATGAGGATTCACTAATTAATCATGCAGAGCAATTTGTGAATCAGTGTGACTAATTCATTGAAAAGAAGCAACTCAAAAAGAACAATTTCGCACACAAATCAGACATCACTATGGCTCATGAGCAAGCTTCACTTGATACAAGAACAACATCTACCCGATGAAATATTTTAAAGCATAATTAGTGCACAGTGTGCGTTTACTATAGAAATTTCCATGACGTTCATGATTCATTTCCATGGCCTGGAAAGCATGATTTTAACATTCCTCAATATTTCCAAAATTTTTGTGATTATGGGAACTAAATAAAACAAATCCTTCGTTAAAGTCTGAGCGCATCAGGACATATACATGGAAAAATATAAAAAAATATTTAATAACTGTAATAATGACATATTACACTCATTAGATTTTAATATAATATTAATATCTAAATGGGGGAGTTGTGGGCTAGTGGTTAGAGAATCTGACTCCCAACCCTAAGGTTGTGGGTTCAAGTCTCGGGCTGGCAATACCACAACCGATGTGCCCTTTAGCAAGGCACTGAACCCCAAACTGCTCCCTGGGTGCTGCAGCATAAATGGTTGCCCACTGCTCAGGGGGTGTGTGTACTTTGGATGGGATAAGTTCTGAGTATGGGTCACCATACTTGGCTGTATGTCACTTTTTAAAATTAAATAAACAAGCCAGTTTTAATCTAAATCTGTGTGGAACTGCTTCCATTGTATAATGCATATTACGTCAGATTTACATAATATGCACAGTATGCATACCATGCATTATCATTTTATATAACGCAGAAATAATAATGGTATGCTACTGAGAAATCAGCTTAGGGTGAATGAGGCCAGAGGTCCTACAAACACCCTCTAGTGGAAGCACAGCACAAAACACCAGAGGAAGCTGGATGTTGGAAGTGACAGACGTTGGGATGACCGGAGGGAAACAGTCTCTAAATGTCAGGTGGATTAATAATGGTTCTTATCTGCTTCTTCTTTCCTCCTCTCCTTCCCTCCTTTCCTCTCTCTTCCCCTGAAAAACAACTTTCTTTCCAATGGCACATACTTCACAAGGTGGGAGAGATTGAACAAGAAGCAAACATGAATGCATTTCTAGGGAAAAAAAATTGATGTGTGTGTGTGTGTTACAATGGGTGGAGGGGACCAAAGGGATGACCTGCAAGTCCATATCACTGACTAATACTGACCCTCGTATCCCACTATTAATAATTGTCTCCCAGCTCACACACACATGCATGACTGTGTTGTGTGTATACTTAGTTATACTTTGAGCTCAAAAAATGTTAAGTTAAAAAGATAGAAGACATGCTGAATTAGACAAATGAGTCCTAAATATGGTTTTAATTGGGTACCTGCTTATAAAAACAGTCTAAGCATGATTAGGCGGATCTGTTCTAGCTTGATTTGGAGAGGTTTACAGCCAGTCATGCTGAGAGACCAGCAAACCCTCTTATGCTGGTTTAAATTTTTCAAGGGTAGGGAGGGTTTGGTTAGTTGCTTCAAGTCTATATAAAAACAACAGATGTCTATGGTATGTCCTCATTTAGATAGCGAAGTAAAAACGGTGTGTGTGTGTGTGTGTGTGAGAGAGAGAGAGAGAGAGAGACGAGTGGAGGGGGTTCGGAGAGGGTGGGTGAGTGTTGGCTTGGCTGACCGTCTGCGGTTCTGTCGCGGTGCTGAGAAATGTTCCTTTTGGATCGGACCGTGAGCTTTCATACCTTCCTCTCGCTTTCAAGCGAACCGTCTTTCTTCACTCTGCCCTCTTGAGTTTTACAGTCATGAAACGAAGACTTAAAATGCATCAAAAGCACTAAACTTCTGGAAGCACCGTAAAGCGATCTGGCTGATGTTGTGCTGGTCCCGGTTTACGCGAGGTGGGGGATTTGGGTTTGAACCCGTGGCAGATTTTTACCCTCTTATAGCGGCTGACCCGGCCTGGGCTTGAGGCAGGGGCGCGATGCGTCCCGGTGGGACCGCTGGCGCGTGCGCGTGTGCTCCTTTGTTGCGCATGGTGACATTGGCGAGTGTTTTCGCTGTAGTCGGGCGGCATCACACAGAGGCTGAGTAATCTCGTTTGGATCCAATAAGTGTGTGTGTGTGTGTGTGTGTGTGTGTGTGTGTGTGTGTGTGTGTGTGTGTGTGTGTATGAGGGGGGAAAGCAAGAGGAGAGGGAGCGAGGGAAAGAGAAGGGGGGCTGGGGGAGGGAGGGTGGATTGATCTGAAATCTTGTTCTGTTTTTTTTCTTCCTCTTCTTCTTCTTGGAGTGATTTCTGCGCTCTGCCGTGGAGCTTCAGAAGACAAACGAGCGGAGAGGAAACAAGCTGCGCAAACGCTTTCTAGCGTTGTTAGTTTTCAATCCAACGTTTTACGTGAATTTGTGAATGAAAGCGGCTGAGGAAGAGGAGGAGGCGCAGGTTAAGTGGACGCTGCTTCCAGTGCACGGATCGCTTGCTTTTAATGCGCAAAAAGAATACGCGTTTTCCCTCACAGATCGAAGCGCTTTCGTCGGGGAGACTTTTGCGCTGTACTGGGGGGGAGCTGCAAACTTTCTTCATTTTAAAAATAAATAAAAAGCTCAGATTGCATTCTTTCCCCCTTCAAACATTTTGGAGGTGATGTCATCGGCCCGTGTCTTGGCTGCTGTTGCGCTGGAGCTCCAGAATTGAATCCGGGAAATCAGGTGCAGGGAGCTGCGAGCGTGTGCCGCTTTCCTTCTGCTTTCACTTTCTCCCCCTCATCTGACCTGGACCGCGCCGCCGTCTCTCCGGCGCAGCAGTCATGACTGAGCACGCTCCGCGGTACCCGGAGTCCAGCTCGCCGCCGCGTCTTCATCTCTCCATACCCGTCCAGGTGCTCTGCCTCCCGCAGCGCGTCATTTCGCCCGTAGCGGACCAGCAGTGACGAGAACTCTCATGCGTGCGCATGCACTCGACGGAGTTTTAATCCTTATCTGTGCAAAGACATTTTCAGCAGGTAAAGTTACGCTTGGACTGCTTGAAAAACACTTGGCGCGAACCTTTCGCTGGCTGTCGAAAAGTTTTTACGAGCGGAAACGGCGCATAGGTGTGGGTCGCGTTTGAACTTCGCTTCACCTGTTCCTCAGACTCCGGAGGATTCAGCTTCGCCCCGCCTCCTGCCCGTTACTGACCGCGCACCGCAACCATCCGTGTCGAGTGCCGCGGCGCGCTCACACCCCGCTGACCCCTTTGCCGCCCGTTGACGGTGAAAAGATGCAATCCACCGGCCCCAGCGCGAACATCCGCGGACCCTGCATTCAAACGGATTAAACAAACTGGAAAGACGTGAAGCTGTGACCCCGAGAGTCGTTTCGCAAGCGCGCACGGAGCCATAAGGACGCGGAGGAAGCGATGTGGGCCTTTCTCTCCACGGTGGCTGTCTTGTAAGTCATTTGTGAATGAGCTCATGCAGAATCACTCTTAATGAATCGTTGCTTAAGTTGTAATGCGCAAATTCTTAATCAAAAGCAGTCTGTGTGCCACACGCTTCACTTGACGTGACAAATTCCAAGTCTTGCATACATAATGATCTCATGACATCACCTCTCTGGGTTGCCATAGACACATGTCAATCACACCCAGCTCAGGTAAGGCCCATTCCAATGAAAACAGGTCACTCCACTCACTTTTGGTTGTGCACACATGGCAGTCATCTTGAGATGGTTATCATTCCTTTCCAAACCTGCGGATGGGACCAAAGGGCCTCTGATAATCCACTCTGCCCAGAATCCCGACGCTCCCCCGGGCAGGCAGAGTGGCTGTCTGGTCCTGTCCCGCCAAATTACTAGTAAAAACGCCCAAGAATGGTTGTTCTAGCAGGCATGGAGCTGGCATCTTATCTGCTGTCTGGATAGAGTGGAGTGCCTGTGACCTTCTCCGACAGGAAACTGCAGTTTAGAGACAGAAAAACATCAAACGGAGCTTAACATTCTCAGATGGTTGTGCAGAATTAGCAGGGAATTGTGCAAGTGAGACAAGATCGTGTTTGCCGTCTAGTTCTCAAGGCTGGTGTCATTACAGGCTGATAATAGTGGTTTCGGTGGTTCAGGGTCTGGGGAAACAGAAGATGACAGCAGATGCTGATGTGTGAAGGTCTTATTTTCCTGTGTCAGATGCGTTAGTTGACGTTTCTCAGACACGTTTTATTCAAAGCTTTTCTCAGTGGTGCACCTGCGGTTCAGTCACAAGCTCAAGGCCATAGCGATAAGCAGCAGACAATGGAAAATGATTTGATTTTGTGCACTCATGCAATCAGAACAGAAATTTACAAGCCACGTGTTCTTCAAAAAGAAAGACGAAATGCATGGAATTGATCCTATTTACAAACCAAGCAATCAACTCAACTGACACATTTCTGAGTTTAAAGTAAATATTACACCCAGCATAAATTGTATTGCTAGCTCATCCATTTCAAGTTTATATCTCACAATAATGACTTGAGTTTTTTTTTTTTTTTTGCAGTATTGAGAGTTTATATCTCCATTCTGAGAAAAAAAAAGTGAGATATGTGAATTTTCAATCCTGAGTATAGTTTTATAGCTCACAATTCTGACATTTCTTCTCAGAAATCCAAGTTTGCATCTCAGAATTTTTAATTTAGCTCACAGAATTAGCAATTTTTAAACAAACTTGTGAGGAAAAAGTCAGAATTTTGAGTTAAAAAGTCACAATAACCTTTTTATTTTGTGGTGAAAATAAGCTCCCATAGCTTTAGTGCTGGTCTGGCAAAAGTGCTGCTAAACCACAGTGATTTTTCTGATGCATCTGGTGAGCAAGGAAGTCTGACTCTTACTGGTTTACACTGAGGGGAACGTCAGCAAGCATAGATGCAAAACAGGTTTGAAATGAATCATGTGAACTTTAACAGAAGGAGTGAAAACCTAGGAAAAGACATTCCCATATCAGGACAGATACAGTGACCTTGAGTGAGCGCTGTGGAAACCAAAGCTTTTACCATGACATATGTAACATGCAAAAGTCCACAGATGGGACTTTCTGTTCCTGTAGATCTTTCAGAGAACATTAATCTTGAGCGCCGACCCGACTCGCAGCACCTACAGCCCTGACTGCATTTCTCTCCCCTTCCCTGTGCTGCTATATTGTTTAAACTTGGCCAGCGGTGTAAATTGTGCTTGAAGGGTGTGCGGGGTGATTTGGGATACGACTCCACCTCTCTGTGCTCAACTCTACACACGAACGCCTTCAGGAATCGTTCTGTCTCAGGTTTGATGATGTCATCACCCTGCTTGTTTTGGCCACCGACAATAGCGCTTAGTGGAGTAAAGCTTGCAGCTACTTTCTTTCTCCCTTTATCCCTCTCTTTCCCCTTTTCCCCCACCTTTCTCTCTCTCTCTGGCAGGCCGCAGACTCGTTGCGGTTTGGGAGGGATATGGAGAATCCGAGGTTGCAGTGAAGTAGTTTTTTTTTTTTTTTGCATTTTCTTTCCCCCTCACTCGCGCTCTCTCTCAGTGAAACACTACTGTTTTAACAGCTGAGAGTTCTTACGGGACCCAGAGCCAGTCTCACCTGCGCAGCCAGGGTTTGGCAGCTACACCAACCGTACTTGCACAGATCCACAGCCAGCAATGCTGATCTGCAGCCAGCATGCACAGATCTGCAGTTTGCATGTGCATACAGTGTGTGCAGAGCCACTGTGCATGCATGATCTCAGAGAAACAAACATTTGTAAACACGTATGCCATCAAAGCTCACTAAAGCACTAAATATACTCAATAACATTCATAAGACCTTATTAATGACCAGATAAAATGTTTGACAGGCACGGAAAATGGAAGCTATATGTCTATTAGCTATTGTATAGATTGTACAGACAATACCATTCAAAAAGTTCTTTTTCTGGATTTCTGGAGGATAACATGACCCGGAATTCTGGAGTAATGATGCTGAAAATTCAGATTTGATCACAGGAATAAATTAAAGTTTATAATATATGCATATAGAAAACCAGTGATCAAATAAATGTAGCATTGGTGAGCGTAAGAGACTTTTCAAAAGAAATGTTACCAACCCCAAACCTTTGAACTGTATTGTTCATTTGTTTAAACAGCTTCATACATATTCACATCAGAAATGCAGACAGCGTACATCAGTGCACAATGGGTATGCATGGATTAAAAAACTGCACATAGGTGTTTATGTGAGCAGGTGCACACACATAAACACACATGAGAACCTGGTCAGCACATGCACATCTGCTCAGTTATTATGCGAAGTGTGTGGCCATCCAGGGACTCGGGTACGAAGGGTCAAAATGCAGGTGTGTGCCGGCCAGACGGGTGAAGTCTGTGCCATTTAGAATCAGGATATACAGAGTGTCTCTCTTTCATTTACATTTTAAACACAGACAAACATACTTGCTTGTGTACATATTGGGCCAGTATGAGTGAAGAAAAGGGCCTTGTATCTGTTATGGAGTGAGATGCTCATTTTACATTTTCCTACATCTTGTTTCTCTTGACGTGGAGGAGTTTAGTAGTGGAGGGAACTGTTTTGAGAGTGTGGTGACACCTGTGTTTCATGACTTGTTTTATGTGCTGATTGGATGCCAGGAAATGAAAGAACAAAACGCCAGATCATCTCCAAAAATCTGATTGGTTGGAATTGCTCACAGATAGTTCAGCATCAAGGGCTTTTCCTAGTTAGCATGATCTTGTAACTAGACCATTTTGATATAAAAACCATCCAAAGTAGTAAACGCTTTTCCCCTAATCACTCTGGGGCTGCAGGGAAATTATATAAAAACCTTTTGTGGCATAAATCCCATATACACTGTAAGAGCATTTAATGTAAATGGAATAAAATTAACTATTAATCACAGCACAGGGTTTGGAATCATGGCTGCATCCAAAATCGCACACTTCCCTACTATGTAGTAGGTAAAAAGTGTTTTTCTGAAGTGCACATCTCATGGAGACTTTACTATCCCATGAGGCCATAGGAGAGGATTTGTCAACTGTAGTAAAGCATGGTAGGCCACATGACAATGACAACATAATGAATGCAGTAGACTCATTAGTCACATGGCATGAGTGGCTCAGGTGACTGGCTCACAAAACCTGTATTCAAAATACAAGGATGGCAGGTTTGCGTGCACTTTTTATTCTGAATGGGAACTCTAACAAGTTGCCTTTAAAAGCTTTAAAAGTGTCTCAGTCCCTGAGAGGTTATAGGTGACAATGGATATATCATAGCAAACATTGTTTTTCTTGTCCTTCGAAATAAGAATTCGCTGTACTATGCAGAGACTCTAACAATCACAATGGAAACTAAGTTACAAAACCGACTTGTTCAGAAATCATCATGGTTTTGACAGTTATGGCATTTACATATCAAAGCCTATTTTCTGAGCAACCCACCAACTATTCAGCGCTGTTCAGCAACTGAGCCTGCCATAGAGAATGACAGCCTGAGCCTGGATAACAGAGAACGTTCTCAGAACATTGTTGGAAGGTTCTCTCAAAGTTATGAACAAACATGCTTCCAGTAATGTTAAGAGAATGTTTGTGCATGTTCTCAAAATGTTAGTACAGAAACGTTATTTATGCATTATTTTGCATTATTTATGCAAAAAAAAAAAAGGATGTTTTCATAACTTTATGGTAAGATCAGCAAAATGTTCTTACTGGAACTACAGCAGTACTCAGAGGTTAGTCAATAATGACAGATACAAATAGACATCTCTAATAATTGGCACATTTATCATTTAAAGTCTTCCTCCTAGGGACTTGCACTTTTGTGGTAGTTTAGTAAAAATGCAGACAAGTATATGATCAAAAGACAGAATTTTAGTATAAATCATGTGAGGGTAGTTGTAAAGCGTACAGCAGAGGTGAACCTGGGAAATGTGGTTTTTGTACATTGTGCAGCTTTTATTGGGTGTGTGTTCCTGTGGTTTGTTGTTTAATGTAGGGAGTGTGTAACTGACGTGCACAACACATTTAGTGAATGAAATGTCACACACTTATTGCATTATGTGACTATATTTTGTATGCAAATGTGCAAATGAAGCTGAATACAATATATACATAGCTTTATGTATGAAGTAATAATGTGATTTACTTTTTTCTTCACTATATGTGTCCAGGTAAGGTTAGTTATATTTAATATACTAATTATTAATTAATTAATTTTAGTTATTAATGTACCCACAGAAGGTACAATAATAGCTTCAGCCCAAAATTAATATTCAGTTAATATTCAGTTATATAAAAATCTTAAATACAAAAAAAAAAAAAAAAAAAGAAGATGAGATGTTGCTTTTCATGAAAGTGGGCATGTAAATAAGTAAATAAATCACATTTTTAAATGACCATAACAGTAATCAATTTGACTCGTGCACTACATTCTAAGTATTCTGAAATCATATGTTTTGTATGAGAAACAAATTCATAAAATAAAAACAAATCTAAAAATGTAAATATTTATTTTAATTTATATTTTATATTATTTAGCAAAAGATTGCATAAACATAGTTTGCTTGAGGGTGAGTTAATAAATTTTTTTTTGAATGAACCATATTATATATATTTTATACATGTATTATATATATATATATATATTTATTTGATAAATATGTCTATATAGTTTTATTTTTAATTATTATTTTTATTATTATTGCATTTATATTAGTTTTTTATATTTAATTTCAATTAACATTTGTTTTATTTCAAGTAACAAAAATTATTTTATGGTTAAATTTTTAACTAATAATCCTGTCCTGGAGCATTCCTTTAATCGTGTTGTTTTGTGATGCAATATGGTGCGTTATGAACATGTGTATGTTAAGTGTGTGTTGACAGGCATGATGTACGTGTGTGTGTGTGTGTGTGTGTGTGGTTGCAGCTGTCAGCTGGTTAAATGCTACCCCTCTCTCTCTCTCCCTCTCTCTCTCTCTCTCTCTCTCTCATATCTCTTCATAGCTGAGGCAGTGTGGGGGAGTTGTTCAATCTCTACTTCCAGATAGGGAAACAAGAGAGAGGAAGGGAGAGAAAGAGCGAGGGATTAAAAACGACGATGAGAAACACTCTCTCAATTCCTTTCCTATCTCCTCCATTCCTGTCTTTTTCCCCTCTGGCGTGTTTTCCTCTGTTTGCGGCGCCTTCATTGACCCCGCCAGTGATTTCATTTGCGAGCTGAATTTTTGGGATGTAAACAAGCGATGGGCTGCAGCTGAATCATCCGGAATAAATCAAAAACTACCGTCTTATCGCGATCGACGGAATATTAATGTCGAAAAGAGCCACAACCCTGCCACAATTCTCACCGTTCATAACATCAGCTGGAGGAAACCTCATTGACTGGGAATCTCACAGAATGAGCTCAGCGATTCGCTGTTACATCAGAGGTCAAAGGGCATTTCTGCCATTGATCGTTTCAGAATCACTGGAAGCGTCTTGCTTCTGAAAATATAATAGTATATAAATAATAGTATTTAAGAAAAATAACACTGGTGCTCACATTCCAATCATTGTGTGAAATATCTGATAGACATATTTAAAAAGCTTCACATACAATCTGGACATCTGATGAATGTATCTGAAAAATCCTACAGATAAAAATACATAAATCCAGTTAACATTAGCATATGCTTTCAGGGATTTGTCATACACTAAAACCAACCCTCACACGAGCCTGCTGCTGACATTAACAGCCGATTTACAAAACATACCAGTAGTTGGCTTAAAAGTCAACTATTAGCGAGAACATTTTTGACTAGCATTTTGGCCTCACATGTATGGCAAAAGTTGTCCACACACCCACACACTCATGATCTCAGACATTCGGTCATGAAGAGGTCGAGGGGTCACTGGCGAGACGATAAGGAGGAAGTGATGTGTTCTTCTTGGTTCACACCCACTCTCAGCTTCTCAATGAGTGACATAACACTGACCACACCCACACCACCCAGAGAGAGATAGAGAGAGAGAGAGAGAGAGAGAGAGAGAGAGAGAGAGGAAGAGAGAGAGGGAGGGAGAGAGGGGGGGGGAGGGAGAGATGGGACAAAAACCCGATTGAAGCCCTGCATGCTGAGTTCTGTAAGAGTATCCTCAGAATATAGAGGCTAAATAGAGACTACACAACTGCAGATTATCTGAGTACAGTGAAAGACTGTAAATTAAGACAGTTGAGGAGGTACAGACTGAGCAGTCATCCTCTGAGTATAGAGACGGGCAGATATCAACAGCACTGGTTGCCCAAAGAGAGCCATATCTGCCCTTACTGTAATCATGGGGAAGTGGAGACATAGCAACACTTCTTCACCAGCTGCCCCAACTATGGAGATATTAGAAAGACATTCTATCCCAAATTTGTAACACTTTGCCCTGACTTCAAAACGTTAAACAAGAAAACACAACTTCAATATTTATTAGGTGAAAAACAAGATTGTATCTTACTAGCAGCAAGATACATTGATGCCTTTCACAAAAAGAGGGAGGAGTCAACAAATCAGTGATGCGCCCACAAACACACACCGCATTGATTTTTTAAATGTTCATAGAATTCTAAAATGTTGATTAGTTCTACTTTTTAAATGTATACATGCATGTTTTTGCTGCAGAAGATGGAGAAGTGTGTGCATTAGCTGCAAGAGAGAATTATTGGTTTATTAAATTATTGGTTTATTATTAGATTATATAACATTTTGTTTGTATATTATCAGTTTTCTTTTTAACTGTAGTAACATTTATTTAATAAAAACAAGAAACTATCAATCAGACGACAGAAGGTATTAGTAGATTGTGTCCAACAGCAACACTTTGATCATGTTGATCATTTAGCCGTCAGAAATGTAAAAATAAAAATATGAATCTGTAGGATCATAGGGTTAATAGCTACACAGGAAATCCTTGCTGGAGACTCTGGCCACTCAGATTCATCCAATATTACATGATCTGAGCTAATGTTAGTTAGTTAATGTTAATAGCTCCATACTCTTAGTGTAGACAGCGTTGAGTCATTTCTGTCTAGTTTTATTTCTCATAAGAAGGAATTTTAAGAAACTGCATTGTGATACAATAGTGTCATCATTCAGCTCAATGTAGTTCAATGTTGTTTCAATTTAGTTTAAATAATGCTCCGAACTCAAGCCGATGATTGATCAGATGTTTCTGTGTGCCGGGAAGCTGAAACAGTCTGTCTCACAGAGTTGAATCAGCCGACAAAAATGGTTTACTTTTAGTTGTCTCTGCATATTAAGCCGGGACAGGAGAAAGTGTTTTTACATCAGAGAAATTGCACACGTCATCGTCAAGCGTCTCTGAGCAGAAGTGAAATCTGTTCCTCCGCTGGTGTCTGACGTTTGAGTCCGCAGCAGGCGTTAGTCCCGTAGGGGGCTGTGGTCTCCTCGTTGGCTGTCATAACATCGGACTTTTCACACTGACTTATGTTGAGCAGACGCACTGATCCGTCCTGCGGGCCTGTTCGATTTCAAAGTGGCGGTCCCCTGCCAGAACAGGGCCTGTGGTGATGGAGAAGTTTAGCGTGGGCCCTCATCCACTCGCTCTTATACGCTTAAAATCTTACTCACACCCACGGCCTTCCAAGTTTCCATGAAAATGTGAGTTATACTTCAAATGTCAGGGTTTTCCCTTTTCCAGCAACATGTGGCGATTAAACCAAGAAGGGAAAGTAGTTTAGAATTGTCATTCAATTAAAATTCACATCATCGATTTTCTAAATGCATGCTATTGTGAACAATTTATCTGTGCATGTTTCATTTCTTTAAATAGTTTTTTAACCTTGTTTAATAAACAAAAATATGTTCTAAGAACGATTTGTTAATGTTCCTATTAATTTCTCAAAGGGATAGTTCACCTAAAAATGTAAATTCTGTCATTAATTACTCACCCTCGTGTCGTTCCAAACCTGTAAGATCTTAGTTTGTCTTCAGAACACAAATTAAAATATTTTTGATGAAATCCTAGAGATTTCGGACCCTCCATAAACAGCAGTGCAACTGACACATTCAAGGCTCAGAAAAGTAGTGAAGACATTGTTAAAATAGTCCATGTGACATCAGTGGAGGGTCAGAAAACTCACGGATTTCATCAAAAATATCTTAATTGGTGTTCTGAAGATGAACAAAGGTCTAACGGGTCTGGAACGACACGAGGATGAGTAATACATTTTTGGGTGGACTATCTATTTGATTTATTTTTCCATTCACATTCTGAGAACCTCGTTACTGTGAAAAGGCGTTACTGGGAAAATGTACATCACAATATGAAAAACAAAAGTTCTGTCACTACCTCTACTGCATTGTGACTTATTTGAATTGTCACCTACACATGGAAACGTAGTATTCTGATTGGCCAGTGACAACTTTTCTGTTTTCCTTTTGTATAAATGGCCAAAGAATTGCATAATATCCCTGACGGGTTTTTTTTTTTTTGTTAAATGCTGCACTAGTTTAATTTCTCTTGAATCACTCTGTGCGCATTTTCTCATCGCATTTTAAAATAATTGAACTCAAACCATAATTTCTTATTAATGCATTTTATATTTAATAAGTACAAGATTGGAATTTTAATGGTAAATAAACCCCTCTAGCTTGAAATAAGACCCTTCTAATTTTTTTTATTTTGATAATGAGTTTCTAACTCTACATAATCCTTTACATAAACTATGATACTCAGACTGGAGGATGGTGTTCATCATTTTGTCTTCACATTCCCCGAAGACCGGATCCGTCAGCAGGGCTTTGGGATGCTGGGTGGAACTGTTTGTGTTACCATTGTAACACTCACCTGACCTTGATTGCTCTCTCTGTCTTTCTCTGGTTTCTCAGGTATATTCAGATGATGCTGGTCATGTGTAATCCTCTACAGGTGAGTTAACCTGAAATCAAAATGGTCTTATTGTGCATGATTCAATCAGTGCATGTTAACATACTGCTGGTTATTGTAAAGTGTTGCAATTATTTAAAACTGTCAAAAAAAATTACAGCTAGTATACATGTAAAAACTCTGGAAGCTGAATTTAGGCCATAGATCATCCACAATCCACTGCAAACTCACTTTCTGATATGAAATACCTGCTTTAACAACAACACACCATAAATTCAACCTAGGCTTATACCGTAGTACTTCTCTTAGTAGAGTTTTCACAATGAGTTCACTTGAGAAAAATGTCTGAATATAAGGGGAAATAAGGACTGGATGTGTGTGGTCTGTTGCCTGCAGGTGTTTGGAGTGGACGGGGTGAATTTCAGCGTGCACGTGGAGAATCAGACTCGTGCACGAGACGCCATGAGCCGGAGACATCATCGCGTGTACCAGCTTTACAGCCGCACCAGTGGGAAACACGTCCAGGTGCTCGGACGCAAAATCAGCGCACGAGGAGAGGACGGAGACAAATATGGTAACAACAGATACACACATAAGAAAGACCACCCCCACACTCCACACACACACACACACATACACACACACACACACACAGGAAACAGGAAAAGACAAAGACTCGGCTACTGCTGATACAGTGATTCACAGACAGAGAGAAAAAGAAGCCAATGAATTCTGGTTATGTGTTGACAGTCACATCATGTAATATAAACCTATAACCTTAGATTTGAGCCACACCACCATTATTCCCACTGGTGTCAGTTCCAATATCTACAGCACATTTTCACTAGATATCAGTATTGGTGACTGGAAGACCTCTGTCAGTCAATCGGTATCTTCGTTTACCCCCCTCCCATCCATTCATCCATCCCCCTCTCCTCTTCTGCACACAATCAATGGATGTGAAAGTTGAAAGAGGATATCAGCACTCAGATCTAACAATGGGCCTGATTTATTCATGGGTGGATCTCACAAAAACATCCCAATTGCACAGAATGAATGAATTAATTAATTAAGAATTTTTGTATTTTGAGAAATAATTTTCAGAATACTTAAGCATGTTTTTAACTCAAAGTCTTATTATTGTAATGCATGGATACTTTGTTATATTACAAGCAGGTTAGTAGCAGTGTATGATAATTAATGAAAACTAAAAATGAAAGCAATAAAACATTCATTAATTGAAATAAAATAAACACTAACGGAAATAAAATGTAAAAAAATTGATAATTTCCAAAGCAACGTTTAGCAATTTTCATTTACTGAAATAGCTAAGATATAAATAAAAATACACAAATTACAAAAAATTTTAACTAAAATTTAAACCATAATGGGAAATACAATTCTAATAGTATGTCCGAATGTAACTGAATGAGAATGCCTTGAAAATAGAATTAATTATTGTGCAAATATTGTTAGAATTTAGAAGATCTTTATTATATATATATATATATATATATATATATATATATATATATATATATATATATATATATATATATATATATATAAATATATAAAATCTACTCCTTTCCTGTAAGAACATATGACTTGAACACGATCTTGACAGTTTTTGTGAGATTCACCCTCATAATTCTTTCATTCTTTATGGTGAAAATATTATTCAGAAAGCTTCCAGAGAGCTTGAGGTTTTGTGATCGCCTCTCCTCGTCAGGAAATAAAGGGAAGAGAAAGACCGGGAGATGGGAAGAGGGTGAGGATGAATGTATTTACTCAGCGAGTCAGGGATGTCTGGATCAGGAGAGATTGGAGAAAGACAAAGAGGTTATTGATCTCTGGTGACCCCTGCGCTCATAAAGGTCACGCAGGAGCCATTTCAGAGCTTCAACTGCCATATCCTGAACACACACACACACACACACACACACACACACACATGGGCTGAATGACCTCACTAGAGGCTGACAGTGAATTGTAGCTGGAGGCTTTTATAATGCAGTGACAGAGAGGCTGATCAGAGTAGCATACTGCTAATATTATTTTTACAGCATATGTCCTGCGTATTGACCCACCATTGCCAAAAAAAGTCTCTCATAATGCCAGGGCCCGGATTAAGAATTAAATTGCTGCTGTGACTTATATTAAGCTTGATTTGGTTTTGAACCATCAGGTTTTATCAGGCCTCTGTCTCTTTTGAACTGTTATTAATAGTGCCAGTCAAGGCAGCTGCTGAAACAGATCCACTGCATCAAATTATAAACAACGTCATTGTAAAACCAGAGCTCACAGTGATATTTTAGTAACGTCTGTCTGTCTCTCTGCCTGTCTCTTTACAAGCCCAGCTCGTAGTGGAGGCAGACACCTTCGGCAGCCAGGTGCGAATCCGAGGGAAGGAAACCAATTATTACCTGTGTATGAACCGCAGAGGGAAACTCGTAGGCAAGGTGAACTTCACTGCTGATTTCTTTCACTTTCTTTCTTCCTGTATCACCTGTTGAAACAAATTTGAGCCAGGATATGAATATAGATCTTGTCATGTTTTATAAGTGGCCATTTCTTTCTTCTGTGAAAATACAAAAAATATATATATATTTTGAAGAATGTTGGTAAACCAATGGTTTCGAGTCCCATTGAATTCGATATGGACAGAAATGCCATGAAAGCCAATGGGACCTCAAGCTATTTGGTTACCAACATTCTTCCGAATATCATCTTTTGTGTTCCACGGAATAAAGTCAGTAATACAGGTTTAGAAATAATATGAGGGTGAGTAAATGATGCATATTTTTGATTGTCAGGTGGACCATCGATATATATAAAAAATAAAATAAAATAAATTAAAAAAAAAACAGCTAATCCCTAATTACTGTTACCTTAACAAGTGTATTTTTTTTATTTAAGAGCCAATATATTTTCTAGTTGTGACCAGAGCTAAAATATTTTATCAGGTATAAATGGCTGAGAAATTGCTGTTTTGAATTAAAAAAATAAATAAATACATTTTTAATTGATTTTTTTTTTTTACTTGCGGAATTATTAAATTAAATTCAAATGAAAATTAAATTATTATTATATCATGTAGAAATGACTAAGAAATGTAAATTTAAAATCATTTTTAAAAAATTGCAAAAAGTTATGAAAAATAAACTTAAAATCCTGTAGTTGTGAACTACTGAAAACTCAATTTTGAAACTTGTGGAATTAAATAATCAAATCATCATTATTATAATTATTTAACTATTTTAATATGTTAGCACTCATAGTTTTTGTATAAACAAAAAGGAGCGAATTTGTCAATACAGCAGAAGTAACAAAAAAGATACTGGTAATTTGCTGTTTCTAAGTTTAAAGACATTTCTTCACCCTAACACAGTGTAATGCACTCATGTGAAAAATCAATCAATTGTTCTTCATATTAACACAGTACATATTACACAAGTCCTATTTTACATTATGTGTAATATTAGCCTACATGGAACCAAAAATATTTAGAACAACTAATGCAGATAATCTCAAATCTAACAAACATATTTGTGAATTTTCTTAACATACAACGTTTATGGTCAAGCTAACACATTTGTCTCCATGTGTGTGTATATGGACTTTTTGGTCTCCCCAGAAGGCCAGCAATCGTAGTGCAGACTGTGTCTTCATCGAGAAAGTCCTGGAAAACAACTACACAGCGCTAATGTCGGCACGCTACACGGGGTGGTACGTGGGCTTCACCAAAAGAGGGCGCCCTCGCCGTGGTCCGCACACGCTTCCCAACCAGCAGGACGTCCACTTCATGAAGCGTTTCCCACCCGGAGAGCAGCCGGATTTACCGCCGTTTCGCTTCACCACTGTTAGCAAGAGGAGCAAGAGAGTCCGAGCGGCGCGACCGCGCTAACGCTGAGGCCAATGTCCCACTGCTAACATTTACATGAGGACGAGGAACAAACCAAAAGAGAGTCCCAGTGAAAATGACACTGCTAATGCGAAGCAGGACCGTCTTGTCTTATTTGAACAGTGACAGCATCACTTTATATTCCACTGGGTTGGACCTCTACAACCCTAATAATAAATTCTAGCTAAATTACACCAGAGCTGTGGTCAAGACAGCTTGCTTCAGACACGGAGATGACTAACCAAAGCAAACGTCTGGCCCAGTGGAGGAAGCATTGGGCTGCGCATACATTGAGCGGCTCACAATGAAGACACGAAACAAAACACAAGCACACAGGCCTGTAGACGCCGATCGTGTGGCAACTTTTCTAAGACAAGACTTGGACGTGATTCCGCCTAAGGGAGAGGAGTGGAAATCCCTGAACCTGCGGAAGAAAGAAATGGACACTGACTGGAAACTAAGACAGAAGGGCTGTTATATGGGAGCTCCTGGGATCAGACCTGCCTTAAACGATGCCCTCAGACAAAAATGAAAGTTCGGGCATCATTTACTCACTTCAAATCACTCCAAAGGCATATGTTTGGTTTATTTTGGGGGGGGGGGGGGTTCACTGCAACAGAGAATAGCACGCATGTTTTCAGACAACAGTTCATAGTTAACATGTCTGTCAAGCTCTCGAAAGGACTAAAAAAACTAAACAAAAAGTTAATTTTGACACATGAAACAGCTTTGCAGAAACAGCAGTTATTTTTAATAATAACTGAAACAGCAGTTATTATTAATTGTGACCCTGGACCACAAAACCAAATTAAGCTAGATTAAGATTTATACATCTGAATGATGAATAAATAAGCTTTCCATTGATGTATGGTTTATTAGGATCGGACAATGTTTGGCCGAGATACAACTATTTGAAAATCTGGAATCTATGGGTGCAAAAAAATACTGAGAAAATCGTCTTTGAAGTTGTCCAAATGAATTCTTAGCTATGCATATTACTAATCAAAAATTAAGTTTCGATGTTTACCATAGGAAATTCACAAAATATCTTAATGAAAAGAAAACTCGATAATTTTGACCCATACAATGTTTTTTTTGGCTATTGCAAAAATATAGCCTTTAATTTTTTTTTATTATACTACCACTAGTACAAGTAGCATCAAATCCTTTCTTCCATATTGTGATGTACATACAGATGAAAGTGATTATTAAACAAGAAAAATTGTAGGGTGTAGACTTGGTTCTATGCATCGGTTGCTGACGGGATGTCGAGATGTGGGTGTGGCAGTCAGGAAGGGGTGGAGTTTAAGCAGACTAAATCATTGGAGCATCCTGCATACATCAGCAGAGCGAAATCAGACGTTTCACTGGAAGTTCCAGTTATAAAACGATTAAACATTACAATGTGAAAAACAGTTTAAAAAAAGGCATGGATGAATCTTTTATCATAAGACCAATACATAATCATCAAACAATATGACTTCAAAGATTTAGTGCACTAGTCATGTGGACTACAGTTTTAGTGTTTCATTTATTTTTGGAGCTTGACAGACTCACTATGAACTTTAATTTTGAGGTGAGCAAATAATGACGGAATATTAATTTTTGGCTGAACTATGCCTTTGAAGCTAATGAATAAATGAATGTAATTCTGTATAAGTGTGTGTGCATGTGAGTGCAATGGCGTATTTCAGGTTGCATTAAAGACCGTGAGGGATATATTCATACGTGACTTATTGCTGGATGGACAGGATTTAGCGGAACTGGAATGTAAAGGATAATAAAGAGGAAACTCTCTTAAAGCTGCACCAAATACAAACCAAACCAAAGACAAGTGGTGACCAATGACAGAGACAACCTGAACAGCTCCGATCCCACGAGAGCACAGGACGGGTCGCCACGAAAAATGACACGAGGAGCAACGTTCCTGTTTGGATTTTAATGTGGAATGCTGCTACTGGGAAATATAACGGAGAACCAAAGTCTTATACCAGCTTATTAAAGGAAAAACATTACAAAACTTTTTTTTAAATATAAATATATATATATAAATAAATAAATATATATAGATTAATGCTGACTAAGTGATATTACTTTGACTGCTACTATCATTGTTGTTACTATAAAATAATTCCACTTATTTATTTTATCTCTGTGTATGGCAAAAACCTTTCCAAAGCCAGTAAACTCTACAGAAACCTGTCTGTGTTTCAAAACATACATGTTGTGTGAGTCGTCATTATCATCAATCTGCTAACAAACATATGGTCAGGAATTCATGTTTTATGTAACCCAGGTCGTATCTACATTCCATAATCATTCCAGCAACCTTAGTGTAGAAAACTATAACAACCACATAGCAATGTCCCAGCAATCACCCAAACATTTTAGGAACCTCAAAGTCACGTGGGAAACTTTGTCAATCACATGACAATGTCCTGGCAACCACCCACAACATTCTAGCAACTCCCTGGCAACTACCCACAACATTCTAGCAACTCCCTGGCAACCACCCACAACATTCTAGCAACTCCCTGGCAACTACCCACAACATTCTAGCGACTCCCTGGCAACCACCCACAACATTCTAGCAACTCCCTGGCAACCACCCACAACATTCTAGCAACTCCCTGGCAACCACCCACAACATTCTGGCAACCACCCACAACATTCTAGCAACTCCCTGGCAACCACCCACAACATTCTAGCAACTCTCAGGCAACCACCCAGAACATTTTAGGGCCATTCTAATGTCAAAACTAATACGTTTTCGTTTGAAAACCCCTCTTTTTCTCTCCGTTTTTATGGAGGCATATTTATCAAGGAAAATTTAGCTTTTCGAAAACGCTCTCCAAAGTGGATAAATTTGAAAATGCCGTTTTCGCGTTGTAGTGTAGACTGTGAAACTGAGGCTTTTGAAAACGGTGATGCAAGTTTAGAGTAATGTGACGCATATTATACCAATAAATATCCGTGTTTATACTGGTATGGTGCACATTATGTGCTATGCACTTTCACACTATTGCAATAGATGTGTTACATTTGTACACACATATCACAGTCCCGCAAAGATGAAAGCAAATTTACCCACGATCGCTATTTGCGGCGAAACATGAGGGCAGTTGCGTTATAGATCAGACATAAAATCATGAGTGTGTGCGACCTGGACGCGTGTGTGAATGCTGAGTTCTTTACATAAATAAAATTTCCTTTCAGAAAAACTGGATGAAAATGTCTCATGTCTGTTTCATGTGTATCATCCATAGTGAGATCAAAGTAACGCGGGAAACTTTAGCAATCACATGGCAACGCCCTGGCAACCACCCAGAACATTTTAGCAACCACATAGCAACACCCTGGTAACCACTCAGAATATTCTTGGAACCTCAAAGTGGTGTGGGAAACATAATGATTATTGCTTTTATTTCACTTTATAGTATTTTATTTTTTTTTTTAAACATGAAGAAAATAATGTCAAATAAATATTTGAAATAAAATAAAATCTAAACCTCGAAGGAATGCCCTAAATATTTCTAGATGTGGACTTGTTGCTTATAACTGAAGCACTGAACACACACACACACACACACACACACACACACACATTACTGTCACCAACAACCTGTAATCCCGGCAGTCTCTACCCAGCTGAGTCAGCGGGAAAAGCGAAGGATTCCGAGAGAGAAACAGACTGTTCTGGAGGCGAAGTGGTGGAAAGATTTGTCGGCCAAACCCAGAGGAAGGTGTATGGTAATGCTGGAGAAGGAAAGAATGCAAAATATGTGCGTGAGAACACAGGGGTGACCTGAGACCGGCTGGAATTATGGGAAAATATATATCCCACCGACCCACAGGAAACACTCACACCCTCCGTCTCTCACACACACACACACACTCACGGTCAGTTCCAGGCAGACACGCAGAGGTCATGCTCACACACCCTCAGTATGACACACAACGAACACGTCTGACACACAACACACCCTCAACCAGATGGACGCGCAGACCCGCTCAAGTAACGGGGCAGCTTCACACACAGATACAATATTGTGTTATATGTGCTTAATTAGCTACGAGCGAAAAACAGATGAATCACACAAAACTGGGAAAAACCTGCCAAGGATGTATTTCACTTCAAAATCAGACAGTATTCTGCATAAAACAAAAATTAAGGCTATTTTTAGGATTATTATAATTTTTTGCATTATGATATTATGATTAAACACATTGCACCCCAAAATTCTAAAGACAAATTATTTTAATTAGTACTAGAATAATAAAATATTTCCGCATCATCAGTGGAACGTTCTATTTTTGTGAAATGTGGAATTTTTTATTTCTCCTGATTTTTATAATAATAATAATAATAATAATAATAATCATAATAATAATAATAATAATAATAATAATAATAATAATAATAATAATAATTATATTATACAAAGAAATAAAAAAAGTTATAGAAAGTTAATAGATTGTTTCTACTTAATTGGTTTTACAATGACACAAACGCAAATAAATATTATTATTTAGCATTAGTATTCAGACATGACATATTACACAATTTTTCACATTACGGTCCTATTTTCAAAATATAAAGATTTGTGAAAATAAAAATAAAAAACATGTCAAAAAGTAATAATAATTATTTATATATATATATATATATATATATATATATATATATATATATATATATATATATATATATATATATATATATAAACTATGCATTCATTCAAGTATTCAGACATATTATATTAATAACAATTAAATGTTTTTCACGTTATAGTTATAATAATTTTGGAAAATACAATAAAATAATGTCAAAGTAAATAATATTAATAATAACAATAATAATACATATTATTATTATTATTATTAAACTAATCAGACATGATGTGTTATAGTAATGACAGTATTTTATTTTCACTTTATAGTCATATTTTTCTAAATAAAAAGATTTGAGAAAATTAATTACAAATTTTTTAAAAATGTATAATATATATAAAATAATATATTTAGAAACAATGTTATTTAAGTATTCAGTGTATTTATTATGTATTATTATTATTATGCTAACTTACATAACAAATATTATTTTACCTTTGCTGTTGGAGTGAAATATGACCCAGACATTTGCTAATGACAGTCAAACACTCACACATCTAACTTTTCTGTAACATGGGTAACTTTTAGCCCCAAATATTCACTACTAGAAGGCCACTAATACCGCAGCGTAGAGACTGAATCCAGGTCATACTGCTGTGCAGCGAGCAACCACAGCTCCATCACACAAACACACACACACTTTTCAGCACAGCAAACCACAACGAAACTGACGTGCCGCAGCCAGACCCACAATGTAAAACAACGAGCATTAAGGGCTCCTTCTCTCTCGCCGACACCACAAACAAATTACTTCTGACACACATTCTCTCTTTCCAATCCGTGAAGACGCACAGGCCAATGCCGATAAAACTCTCCAAAGACAAATGCCCTTTCTGAAGATGTGTTTGGCTGAAACGGGCTGAATCGCCTCAACATTCCCAGACAAACATTCTCATGTCGGCCGCTGGCTGTAAAGACGGAGGAATTGTTTGAAATGGGGGAGAGTCTCGAGGTGCGCCAGGAACCACTAACAGGTGCAGCGTTTTGGGATTGTTTGTGTTTGTTTGGGATTGTTGGGGAGAAGACGGCTTGTGGCCTCTTCTGAACCTGCCTGTGCTAAACTGTGCACTCTTCTCGCTGGTTTGTTGTGAACTTTTCCAATCTAATCTGGACGAGTGACATTTATGCATTTATATGCTTTAGTTTGCCAAGGAAAACCCATTGAGGACATATTAACATTTCCAAGCATAAGTCCACCCAGGGGTGAAGGTGTTTGGCAGGGGCCGAGTGTAACGTGCTTTATCCAACTGGAACAACACTTCTGTTGGCCAATCATATTTCAGGAACCTGTGCAGAGGTTGCACTCAAGCCAGCCAATCAGATCGCTGTTAAGGTCAAGGAGGACACTTGTTTATGTGAAGGGAGCTAGTATGGAGTTAGATTATTTATTTATTTTAAGTGGGGGAAGATGCTTACACTGTACACTGTTACACTACACTTTTTTTTTAGATGTAGATCAGTTCATCGTCAAAATGTATTAAAATTGACTTTATTTACATATTTAAGGTCCCGTTTTTCGCGCTTTTTTGAAGTTTTGATTGTATCTACAGTGTGCAATATAACATGTATTCATGTTTTGCGTGTATAAAAAAAAAAAAAAACAGTATTTTTCACACAATTCAACTATACTGCTGTTTTCACTGTGATAAAAACGGGCTGATGACTTCCTTGTTCTATGAAGTCCCTCCTTCAGAAACACGTAACGGGTTCTGATTGGGCCAGCGGTTCCTGTGTTGTGATTCGACAGCAGCTGAGCGCACGCGGCCCTCCTGGAAACGTGATTGGACTAGTTTTGAGAAGCAAGTGGGCAGGAGCCAGGCGGCAAGGAAGTCAACCGGAAGTTGAAGTCGGCCGGGTGGCGCCATCTTGTAGCAGAACTTCACTTGCGTTAGCATCCCATTGACCTCCCATTCATTTTGGCGTCACTTTGACAGCGAATAACTTTACATATGAGGCATTTAAAGACTCCATTTTTCCATTATATATTTCTAAAGATACACGACAATGTATAAAGGGCTCCATTACCTTCTATGTTACATTATGGCCCAGTATAAACAGTTTTTGTAAAAAATAGGCTAACGATTGCGTCATAACCACTCCACTCTCTGTCGCATTACCGTACAGACAGGAGGAGAAGCTCGCAGGCAATTAACTTAAAATGGCGTACTGGCGTTACATTTTAAAATACTATACAAAATAATTAATCAGAATACTTACTCCTGCTCACTCACGACAAAGAACTCCCCGCTCAAGCTCGCCGTCTCTGCAAGATTAACGATGGCAGTTTGCACGCACAGCCACTTAGAAGATTTACATCTGTCAGACAGGTTGCTGATGTCATCAAGCTTAGTTTGAGTCTGCGCGTCAGAAACGGAAGTGCTAAAAAACGCTCAAAATGGGCTTCACTTGTCTCAATTGAGTTCCAATCATAGACAGTAAAAGAAATGGACACAGCGACCCCATTGGAACTCAATTGAGACAAATGAAGCCCAGTTTTAGCGTTTTTTAGCACTTCCGTTTCTGACGCGCAGACTAAACGAAGCTTGATGACGTCAGCAACCTGTCTGACAGATGTAAATCTTCTAGTAGCTGTGCGTGCAAACTGCCATCGTTAATCTTGCAGAGACGGCGAGCTTGAGCGGGGAGTTCTTTGTCGTGAGTGAGCAGGAGTAAGTATTCTGATTAATTATTTTGTATAGTGTTTTAAAATATAACGCCAGTACGCCATATTAAGTTAATTGCCTGCGAGCTTCTCCTCCTGTCTGTACGGTAATGCGACAGAGAGCCGAGTGGTTATGACGCAATCGTTAGCCTATTTTTTACAAAAACTGTTTATACGGGGCCATAATGTAACATAGAAGGTAATGGAGCCCTTTATACATTGTCGTGTATCTTTAGAAATAAATAATGGACAAACAGAGTCTTTAAACGCCTCAGATGTAAAGTTATTCGCTGTCAAAGTGACGCCAAAATGAATGGGAGTCAATGGGAATGCTAACACAAGTGAAGTTCTGCTAAAAGATGGCAGCCCCCAGCCGACTTCAACTTCCGGTCGAGTTCCTTGCCCCTTGGTTCCAATGGGGTCGCTGTGTCCATTTCTTTTACTGTCTATGGCAGGAGCATGTGCTGGAGATGTACTTATAATCACAGGAGCGTTTTTATTGAAGAGATGTGCATGAAAATCGCATTTGATTTTTTTTGCACAGCCCTACCATCTAGTTAACAAAGCTAAACAGCATTGCCCTTTGTGTAATAAGTTACAGAAACTGTTAAATGCACCAACTTAAATAATAAAATACACTTACCGGTTGTGGTCCATAAACAACGCCTTCTCCAGACAAAGAGGGAACTGCTCCATTTTTCAACAATAATCTTTGTGCGAATCCGGCATTAAACTGATTGAGATTGAGAAAGATGTCCTCAGCAAAATGTGCTGCACATAGTTTTACATGTGGATTATAATTTTCGGGAACCGAGTTAAACATAAATTGTAACCATTGAACTCCAAGTACAGCGTCCCTGGGAAGACCACGCCCCCTTTTTGTGAATTCATGTGGGCGGACGTTAGTCAAAAAAACTGTTTTAGTGAAGTCAGTACTGCAGGAACTAGAGCGATGTAGTCCAAATGGGTCGTTCTTTGTAGGCGAATTCTGTTAAATAAAATATCTCGCTTGGCATTGAACTTTGAGCTTTATAATTTTACAGATATTATTTATACTCTAACAACAATATTACACACTAACTAAAGTTTAAAACATGGGATCACGAAGAACGGGACCTTTAATATATCTCCCAGTCTTATTTTGATGGATTCATCTATGCATGTTTTTATTATTATTATTATTATTTATTGATAATCAATTAGGATTTTCCTGAATCTTGACACTGTTAAAGGCCTGAGGTCAGAAACATACTCCAAGCCAAAAAACAAAAACTGTTTAAAGAAAAACGTGTTAAAATTTTTAACAAAAACATAAAAAAAGAATTAATAACAATTTAATAAAAATAAATAACGATACTGAAATGAATAAATAAAAACACATTAAAATCTAACAGCACAGTGCTGTGTAAAATAAATAAATGTAAAAAAAAAAAAAATACATAGATTTTTTTTTTAGAGAGAACAGGCATGGGATAACAATTTATAAATTTACAATATTATTTAGATGAACAAATGTTCATTATTTAGGATGGTCTCTGATAAAACTGAGCCTGCTGAATAAGTTCAAACCTACAAGTAACCATCAAGTCTCTCATAAGCTGCTAAAAGAAAATGAGACCACTGGCTCCACTCTAATGGACTGCCTCTGTCAGAGCGTTTATTACACAAACCAAGACAAGACAGGATTTCTGGAAGAATTCTCTCTCTTGGCACGAGTGTGAAATAATCCCCAGCCCACGGCGCTCTGTCATCCGCTTATTACTGAATCAATCAAACGCTTTAACCAGCAGCTCATCAGCAGCGTTCAGGCTTGTTCGGTCTGGATGAACTCGGCTCAGTCTGAGGGAGAGAGTGTAGATGCGCAGCGACACCTAGTGGTCTCTCTGACCAACAGCAAGACGACATGTCCTGCATCTTTGAATTATTTAAGAACTACTCGGGTCAAAAGGTCAAATTGCTTATTAATGTTAATCAATCAGGATTTTCTGAAGCTCAACTCTTTTAAATTAAAGGCCTGAGGTCAGAAACATACAGTGGTTTTTAAACAATAAATGTAAAAAAAACAAATGAGAAAAAAATGTAAATTGAAAATAATAATTCAAATACAGATTAAAATGAATTTTAAAATGATTAAAATAAACTAAATACAAATTAACTAACTTGATTAGTTGAACTTGAACCCTAACTAATTTTTACATATGATAAATATTCACCAGATATGGCATTTTAGACATATTTATGATTTATATTTTTCAGTCCTTGGCCCTTCGCACGAAGATGATCAATTATCAAAATTTGGTGTTATATGGCATTGAAAAGATTGAAAACTCCTGCTCTACACATTAAGGTTATAATAATTACATTAAACTAAAACAATAAAATATATATTTTGATTACTTGAAATATAAACAATTATATACATACATACACACACACACACACACATATATTCGTATAATAGTGTTTATTATATTTCAAGTAATCAATATTTTTTTTTTTTTTATGCAATGATTGTAAGCCTGATTTATTGTAACCCTCCTTCACACGTCTGTGACTTTAAAGCATGTGTTATAATTTAGGTAGCTGCTATAAATATGACATCAGCAGCTGATCTGAAAGAGAAAGAACTGAGCAAAGAGGAAAACGCAACTGCATTTGAACCACAAGAAATTTGCACACTTGTGTAAAGCATGTTTCAGGTCAAGTCCTTTATTCACAATATTTTTTGCTTAAAAAAAACTCTCTCTCTTTTTTAATATACAACACAATCTGACAAGACAATTTTGTTTACAACTAGATTCAGCCCTCGATGAGCAAGCAGGCAGAGAGAAATCAAACCAGACATTGAGTGACAAAGACATACAATGCCTAGCAGAACCATACGGGAGAGACGAAGAGGCCAATTAAATAGAAAAACAAAATCATAAAAACTAAAGACAAAAGGAAAAGAGGCATCAGTGCAGACAGTCACCAAGCTGATCCTCGCATGCATGCAGACGGACTCTGCTTCACGCCGTCATCCTGAAAAACACGCTTGTCCCTGGTCCTGAAGAGAGATGTGGCATGAAAGCCAAAGGCGGCAGACGTCCTGAGCGAGAGTTTACTGCCGTCCGAGTTCCTTTCTCTCGCACAGCAGTCCGAAAAGTCTCTTTTACCTGTCCTTCATCCGTATGTTACTCCCAGAATCCCAGCTTCAGTGATCCCCGTGTGGATATGAGCTATTAGTAGTGCAGATTTCCAGGTTATTTGAGCAGCAGTGATAGTACAGATACACTTTGAAGCTGTTTAAATTGTGTGTGTGTGTGTGTGAGATTGTGCTTGTCTTTTCCCCACTGGATAAAGCAGAACAGTGTTGAAACCCAATGGTGTGTTTGTTTGGCAAAGCATAAATCAGTGTATGTTTTTCTGTAAGTTTATAGTCAGATAGAGAAGAGGAGGCGGATCCTTAGGCACCATTCTGTGACGGACACGACCAACAACCAATCAGCTCTCAGCTCTCCCAGGACACACTGGCACATAGAAGAGGCACCTGAACAGATCAAACAGACATCATTCAAACAATATTTAAAAGAATGAAAAATAAATTACAACTATTATATGATATTATATGAACGTGAAAAACATCTTTTTTTGTATTTAATACTTACTGTACATCATATGGATGGAAACTAAACAGATTTACAGACAAAAACACTTGAAACTATTTTTTTTAAACATTGAAATATAAATTGCACATGCACAGCAACCGTTACAATAAAAAACAAAAAAGAAACAAAACTATAGAGAAGAGTGTTTAAAGGATAAATACATGAAAACAAATACTAAAAAATATTTTAATTGTTTTATGGTTTCAACAGAATACAAAATAACATGGTATAAAATAAAAGACAATAAACTATTTCAAACACTACAATATCCCTTAAATATACACAATAATTATGTTAATAATTATTGACAAAAATATTTTTATTAATTGTATTAATTAATCAGAACTATTGCGATATTAAATAAACAAATAAATAAAACAACTACCAATGGAAATTAAAGAACAAATTAATTAAAAAATAAATAAATAAATACTACCCATGAAAAATATGGTAATATTTTTATGGATTTAACAAATAATACAAATATAAAGTAATAACAAATAAAATACAAGGACAACTATAATAAACACTAGAAAACTAAATTGTAAATATATTAACCATTACAATATGAACAGAAATGAAACCAAATAACTAAAGAAAAATATTTAATGAATAAATTAAACAAACTAATAAACAGACAGATAACTAAATCCACCAATGGAAATTATTTATTTATTTAATATTTTATGGTTTAAACATTAATATTCTTAATATATAAAATAATATATTACAAACTATAATAAACACTATTGTATTAATGAAAACTAAACAGAATGAAATGCTTTAAACATGCTTGGTGGTCAGACTTAAAGTTTGCAAACTAAAGTGTGGACTATCAGTGCATTTTTTTTTTTTTTCACTTTTTTTTTTTCCTGACAAACATGTAAAACCACCAAAAACAGTTAAAGCTTAACTAAACCTAAACTCTGGCGAATGACTGAAGCTCTGTGCTGTGCGTGTACCTGCTATCTGGAGACGTATGTATATGTCCTCGAGGGCGATCGCCTCTCCGGCTGGCCATTGGTGGAGACGTTCAGGAAGTCCCATATAAGGATGGTGTCGTCATGGGAACTGCTAATAATCTGGAACTCATCAAACTGCAGTCGGAACACACGGCCGGAATGCTCCTGCGAGATGTTACCATGACAACACACACACATACAGTAACGCACACGCAGACACTGCAGACGTCTGTCAGAATCAGGGAGCAACACTACTGATGTACCGACACACTACTGCAGCGTATTGCTCAGCTGCTGAAATAATGATTCATGTATGAAAAATAAAACATTCCTGATTCTCAAATCAGCAGTCACCTAGTGCTGGGGAAACCACTTTGAAACTAGTTTGTCAGAGGCTACTAGAAATACTAGTATTAAAAGCACAGGGAGTTAAAGAAAAACAATGATGACCCAACTGATTTGGTCAATCGATTCTTTTTAAAATAGTTTTTTTTTTTTTTATATGTTTTTTACAAATGATTTGCTTTACAGTTTTAATAGCCATTAATCTAGTTCTTTTAGTGAATCAGTTTGGGTATCTAATTATTTTAGTGAATCGATTTGTATCAAAGTTTGTTTCACAGTATAGCTAATAATCTAATTCTTTTAATGAATCAGTTTGGGAATTCAGTTCTTTTAATGAATCATTCTGTGTCCAATTTTGTTTAATAGTATAGCTGGGAATCATATTCTTTTAGTGAATCAGTTTGCAAATCAATTTTTTTTAAGCAATCATTTTGATTCAACGTTTGTTTAATAGTATAGCTACGAATCTAATACTTTTAATGAATCATTTTGGGAATTCAATTATTTTAATGAATCATTTTGTTTCAAATTTTGCTTAATAGTATAGGTGGGAATCACATTCCTTTAGTGAATCAGTTTGGGAATCAAATTATTTTAATGAATGGGTTTGTTTCAAAGTTTGTTTAAGAATATAGCTAGAAATCTCTTATTTTTCTTACTGAATCAAGTTGGGAAACCTATTATTTTAGTGAATCAGTTTGTTTCTAACTATGTTTAATAGAATAGCTGGCAATCACATTCTTTTAGTGAATCTGTTTGGAAATCCAATTATTTTAATGAATGGGTTTGTTTCAAAGTTTGTTTAATAGTAAAGCTAGGAATCAGATTCGTTTAGTGAAGCAGTTGTTTCAATGCACCATTCCAACAAAAACTGATTAACTAATTCACTTTATTTAGGCTGCCACTACATTCCCATACGTCCCTGTGTTTCCAATACTATTATTTCTAGTAGCCTGTAGCTTCGCAAACTGGCTTTAAAGTAACACTCGGTGACTGCTTATTTAAGAAGTATGAATTATATTTGAAGGGTTAGTTCACCCAATAATCACAATTATGTCATTAATAACTCACCCTCATGTCGTTACAAAAATCTGTAAGACCTTCATTTATCTTCAGAACACAGTTTAAGATATTTTAGATTTAGTTCGAGAGCTCTCAGTCCCTCCATTGAAGCTGTGTGTACGGTATACTGTCCATTTCCAGAAAGGTAAGAAAAACATCATCAAAGTAGTCCATGTGACATCAGAGGGTCAGTTAGAATTTGTTGAAGCATCGTTCACGAGTCAAGAACCGTTTCTGTCAGACGTGTCCGATTCGAGAACCGAGCTGCTCTTCACAGCAGTTCAGTCAATGTACTGTTTGAGTACATGAATTACTCCGGGATATTGGTTTGTTTGAACTCAGAGGGAGTGTGAGCCACATTAAAAAAGTTAACAGCTTAATTCATCTGTGGATTAATGCGTATTGGAGACGCGAACCGTTTAAAGCAATTCAGTTCGATTTGGTGAACTGATTCAAGAAGATCCGGTTACATCGAGTGATTCGTTCGCGAACCAGATATCACAAACTGCTTTGTTTTGAACTCTCTCACAACAGACACGGAAGAGAAGACAATGCTGAATAAAGTCGTAGTTTGTTATTTTTTGGCCAAAATGTATTTTCGATGCTTCAAAATATTCTAACTGACCCTCTGATGTCACATGGACTACTTTGATGATGTTTTTCTTACCTTTCTGGACATGGACAGTATACCGTACACACAGCTTCAATGGAGGGACTGAGAGCTCTCGGACTAAATCTAAAATATCTTAAACTGTGTTCCGAAGATAAACAGAGGTCTCACGGGTTTGGAACGACATAATTGTGATTATTTGGTGAACTAACCCTTTAACATATTCCCAAACAGGTAAACTAAATGATTATTTCAAACTTACAAAGGTAACTAGCAGTGAAATCTTGTGGTTTATCAGTTTTATCATATGTGAATGTAACAACAAAAAAATATTAATAGTAATATAAAAAAAAAAGATAAAACATAAACATGAAATGGCAGAATTCAGACGCACCACGAGTGTACGCAGACATAACGTGCTGGCAGGGGCCCGAGGATCCAGAGCGGCCTGCAAATCCCAAACTTTAATTTTCCTGCAGAGGAAGAGAGAGAATGAGAGTGAGTTATGGCTGCATGATATTACCCAGTTTGACAGATGAACACCCTGTCAGTAACAGATGGTGCTGTGACTGAGTGTGTTTATTCACCCATCATATGCTCCGCTCACGATCCTCTTGTTGTCGAATCGGATGCAGCGCACAAGCTCCTCGTGACCCTCCAGCACACGCAGACAAGCTCCACACTCAATGTCCCACAGTCTGAACACACATAAACACACATGTATATTAAAGATTTGAGAGATTTTATAGAGCATTCATAGATATTTTAATGATCATCATTTACTCATACCAAACCTGGATGACTTTCTTTCTTTAGTGGAAAACTAAAAATTTGAGAGGTTTTATAGAGCATTTAAAGGGTTAGTCCACCTAGAATTTTTTTTATTCTGTCATCATTTACTTATTCCAAACCAGCATGTCTTTTTCCTTCTGTGGAAAACAAAAAATTAAGACTGCAGAATGAGTCGTCAAGGACTAAAAAAAATCATAATAGAAGTCTATACAACTCGTGCATTATATTTCAAGCCTTTTGAACACTTACGATAGTTTTGTGTTAGGAAAACATTTCAATTTAAGCAATATTTACTCAAAAACAGAGGAAAGGGCAATGATTTCTCACACTCAGAATTTATGACTTTATAAAGCAAGTCATACTGTCTATCATAAATACTTTTATGATGCTTTTTTTGAGCATCAGTTCTTATGACACATACTTTTGTATCTCCTTACACAAATTCTTATAAATACAGTAAAGTTCAAGAAAAAACAAGAATTTTAAAATTCAAATTTTATTCAGGAAAGATGCATTAAATCGATAAAAGTGTCAAAACACCTTTGCAATGTTTCAAAAGATTTCTATTTTAAAGAAATCCTGTTCTTTTGAAATTACTATTCATCAACTAATCCTGAAAAATAATTATGAAGCTGTTCTCAACACAAAGAAATGTTTATTGAGCAGCAAAGCAGCATATTAGAAGGATTTCTGAAAGATCAATGGAAATTCTGGAAATTCACCTCTGCATCAAAGAAATAAATCTCATACGTATTTTATTTTAAATGGAAGTGTACGCCAATGTGAAATTTACCAAATTAAATATTATTATTATTAACACTAAAATATTTACAATTTCTTCAATCAATACATATTGTTCTAATTTCACACTCTATATTAATGTGTTATGATAAAGAAATTATTACTGTTTCAATGTATTTATCTATTAATTAAAGCATATTTAAAACATGAATAAACTCAATATAATAATGAAATGTAATAAACCTGATGGTGTTGTCCGAGGACCCGCTGACCACGAGTCTGTCTCTGTACTGAAGGCAAGCGATGCCGCGCTTGTGACCGTTAAGCGTCCGTACAAACTCACACGTGCTTGTGCTCCACACCTGCAAACAGTCAAAACGTCTTTCATCTACATCATCATCATCACACTACAGCTGCCAATCAACCATTACTAAAACCCCGCCCACTTTTATGGTTCTGTCTCCAGACGCAGACACGATGTATTTGTCATCAAAGTCCACCACGTTGACGGCGGCGCGGTGACCCACGAGCACACGGCGCAGGCTGATGTCGGTCGCAGACGCCATGTCCCACACCGCGATGGAGCGATCTTTCGAACACGTCACCATGAGACCGTTCCAGAAGCGCAGGTGCAGAACCGCCTCGTTGTGATGGATCAGAGTGTTGAGAACCTCACCAGAGACAACATCCCACACCCTGAGACAGACAGGCAGAGAAAAATATCACAGATTAGGACACATTATGAAGGGAACATGAGTACAACTACTGTAAGGGAGTTATTAAAGTTAAAACTAAAACCAACCATTACAAAACAACATTTTGTCACTTGAAATAAAAATGTCAAAAGAAATTAAAGGCCATGTTGCAGGTTAAACACCACTTTCGATTAATGGATACATAAATCACTCAAAATATGTATATCATTTTTAAAATGTCACAAAAATGGTCTTAAAGACCAGTTTTTTTAGTTTTTGGTATTTTTACGCAATTCGGTGTGACGTGTAATGTACGAGTCGAAAACTCATTTTACTTTCACTGAAGCAAACAAACGATCTTGGCGTCTGCGCTGAAAGTGAGGAACTAACTGATCTCTGCTTCATTACAGTTTGCACATATGTTTTCGTCACGAACGTTGATCTTTCTTCAAAACAGCTGGTAAAAGAGTCGCACAATACCGTGCATCATCACTTCGACACGGCATTAGATCTGGCTTTTGTTCACACAGCGCTCGTCCCTGGTTGAACCCGGCAATGTTACTAAGTCCCCGATCCGGGTTCAATGCCAGAATCAATCCCGGGACGTGGTTGCTTTCACACAGAAGGCGAGCCGGCAATGTTCCGGCAATATGGCAGGTCCGACGTGCAGTGTGAAAGGGGCTCTGGTTAGTTTCTATCATTTAGCAATGCAGCAATGAGCACTGGAGCTAGTCTACGAGCAGCAGTGCACAATAACGACACATTTTTTACTGCCATTGAATAACACCAAGTGAAAAATCAAGGTTTATTTATATCTAGTGGCAGTGATCATGACGTTAGTTCAGATAAGTACCTGTAACCTTTCGTAGTACTGGTAAACTTTGTCTTTGTCATCTAGAAATCGAAGGCATCATGCTAGCTATATGGACGTATATATATATATATATATATATATATATATATATATATATATATATTTGTAACATTATTAATGTGTTTTGACACTTTTGATCAATTTAATGCATCCTTTTAACTTTTTGGTGGCACAGAATTTCCTTAAAACAAGACGGTTTAAAGAAATAATAGATTTCTATCCTATTTTTTCAATAATTTAAGTAGTAAATATCTCCTGTAATAACTGCTACGCTCTTTTGGCAAAGCCGTTGTTAAGTTAGAGGCAAAGCTCTAGTGGCATAAACGAACGACCGCAGCAGGTGCAAAACACGGATGGACCGTAAATGACATGTGAATGACCTCACCAGGAGCTGAACTCGGCCAACTGAAGTGTTAATGCTCTGTAAACACCATCACATTACAAAGACGCTTCCCTCTCCAGGTGTTAAACGTCCGGCCGTTTGCGCTTCCACTCGCAGTGACGCAAACCTGATTTATGCAGCTGTGCAGCTCGTTCCCTCAAACTCTCACAGGTGAGAGAAACGCACACATACTCGCACTGGAAAAGGTGACAGAGCTCCGGCTCCAGCTTTAAATGCTTCTAGGGAAGTGAGGTCATTGTTTCCATGGAGATTCTGCAGCTGGAGGCAGTATGTATGTGAAACATTTAAAACTAATTATCTAATAATTATCTAAAATTTGCAGCACATCATATTTTTATTTTCTCCGGCTTAAGGACTCCCATACTTTTAGACTTTTATAGCTGTTCAGGACTACTGGATAAAGATTTTTAGAAAGCATTTTAAAGAGATGAATGTGAAATTTAGAAAAATGTGAACTGATTAATCAGGTTTTTGTTTTATAAATGGTTTTAGTTTAACTACACTAACCCTGCATGAACCCTTACTTCTATGATGCACAGAAGATGCAAAAAAAGCAACATTCAAATCGGAAATCTTTTGTAACCTTATAAATGTATTTTATGTCACTTGTGATCAATTTAATGCATGCTTGATGAATAAATGTACAAATTTCTTAAAAAAAAAAAAAAAAAAAAAAAGTTAACAATTATGCCACTGCAATATTATTGTGCAAGTACCTGACAGTCGAATCAGAGGAACCTGTCACAATCACTCTATCATCGTACTGCAGACACAGAACCGAGCCAGTGTGACCCGTCAGGACCTTCAGACACTCCAGAGACTGTTTGTCCCAGATCTGACAGAGACAGAGAGAACGTGATAATCACCACAACAGACAGATCAACAGAGAGAGAGAGAGAGAGAGAGAGAGAGAGAGAGAGATCTACAGATCAACAGAGAGAGAGACAGATCAACAGAGAGAGAGGCAGATCAACAGAGAGAGAGACAGACTGATGAACAGACAGACAGATCAACAGAGAGAGAGACAGACTGATGAACAGACAGACACATCAACAGAGAGAGAGAGAGAGAGAGAGAGAGAGAGAGAGATCTACAGATCAACAGAGAGAAAGAGAGAGATCAACAGATCAACAGAGAGAGAGACAGACTGATGAACAGACAGAAATACAGACAGACAGATCAACAGAGAGAGAGACGGATCAACAGAGAGACAGATCAACAGACATAAATACAGACGGATCAACAGACAGAAATACAGACAGATCAACAGAGAGACAGACAGATCAACAGACAGATCAACAGAGAGACAGATTAAAAGAGAAAAATACAGATCAACAGAGAGACAGACAGATCAACAGAGAGAGAGACAGATCAACAGACAGAAATACAGATCAACAGAGAGACAGACAGATAGGTACTTTGATGGAGTTGTCTCGCAGGCCACTGATGATCTTGTCGTCGTCGTACTGAAGGCAGTAAACACCTTTACTGTTCTCTGACCGGCACTGAATCCGCTGGAGATTGTGACGTCCACAACGCCAGTTCGCTTCAATAGTCTAAACAAACAGAATAAACAAACAGGAGACAGAATGAATGAAGGGGCGATGGATGGATGAACAGGCAATCGGAGGGATGAGGTTGTAACTGGACGGACAGATTTATGGAATGGATGGAGGCTCACCTCAATGTCTTGTATAATTTTGGGATAGAGTGAATGGTAGTACGAATTGGGCGGAACCTCGTTAGTTCGGTTCTTAAATAAATATTTCTCCCTGGGAACGAAGACAAGAAAAACACCAATCAGATACAAGCAAGGGATGAACAACCCAAATGTTTCTGAACTCTTTATGGTGATTGGCATGGCATGACTATTTCAGTTACTGTTTAACAGTAAACAATTTTTTAGTTTTAGTTAACTTTAATACGTAGTCTTTTTTAAATATGTCTACATAGTTTTTACTAAGTTGTAGTTTTAGATATTTTATTACTTCAACTGCAACTAGCTGAATTAAAATAAGATTAAATAAATATAATTTTATGTTTATTTCATTGGTAAGGAAAAAGTTTTTGTGGTTTTCATTAATGATAATAACCCTGTGTGGTAAATATGGTATACGTAGATATTAAATTAATGAATAAATAATAAGAAGAATGCACACCCACCATGATTAATTTATATTTTTGTTATATTAACATTTTACATATTAAAATACTGACAGTTTGTCGATGATCTCACAGGACTGATAGGCCTTGTAATTAATCACAATCATCACACACATATCTGAGTTCGTCAGCACTAATTATGATTCACACCAAAGCACATGGTCCTAATATTTTAGGCATGTGTTCAAATGTTTTGTCAACAAAAATAAGAACAAAATAAGAAACACTGTACTGACTGACATGTGACAGATTACATGGTATTAATAAGGAATAACTGAAAATAATTACTGACATTTAATTACTGATGCACACATGGAGCACATTTATTTTCAATAATATATATATATATATATATATATATATATATTTTTTTTTTTTTTATTATTCTGCCTATTAATATTATCTTTATCTAAAATGAAACCATAAAAACAGCTAGTTTCCAAGTAAACATTTCTTGCTCAGAGTAACAAAGCATGAGCGTCAGTGTGTGTGTGTGTGTTTTTACCACTGGTGGCGCTCTGACAGGCCTTTCCACAGCGGGTCTGTGCGCACCATCCTCTCGATCAGCTTCTTCCACAGCATCCCGTCTGAAATGACCCGCTGCCATTCTCGACAGACCAGCTCAGCAGAGCACAGAGAACGAGCGTCAAGAAACGACAGGATGTTCTCCGCTATGTGATCCAGACCCTGAGCTACAGACAAAGAGATTCAGTGAGAGCTACTGTAGCTTTGTGCAGTCACGGACAGTCATGGTGCGCCTGATCCATACTGCAAAAATAGCAAGATAGATATATAGCAGTTTATATCTAGAATAAATATAACTATATCTATACATTCTGTTAATGTTGCAAAAACATTTTTTACACAGACTCAGAATGTCTAAATATGCATTGTTTCGGTTTACAGTATTTTATTAAAAGCTACAAAAAAATCATTTACTTATGTAGGACAGGACTCATAAAGAAACTATAATTTAGTGTGGTACTAATAAAGAAAATCTCTTTTTAATTGTCAACATTTTTGTTTGTTTTTTATTTATGTGGTTACAAGTATACCCATCTAAAAACACCTGAAGAATAAATAATTATTATTTAATTTAGTAATTATATACCAATATATATATATATATATATATATATATATATATATATATATATATATATATATATATATATATATATATATATATATATATATATATATATAGACACACATACACACACACACACACACACGCACAAATATAAAAAAAATATATTCACATAAAAAACCTAGAATAAAAACAAACTGTGGTGTATGTTGTCAGATGTGTGTGTAATTGATGTAAGTGGGCGGCTCTGGCCGTGTGCCGACACACACATTTCTGACTCTGATGAAGCATGTGTTGGAGTAGGAGGATTTGTTTTAGCCAAGGCTTGAGGAACGTGTGCTTACATGGGTGTTAGTTACCTGGCAACGCGGTGATGAAGTCTCTCTGTAACATGGGTTTAAGGTACGAGTTTATATGGCCGTGCTGGTAGTGACACATGCGTGCGATCAGATGCTCCACAAACTCCACCTGATCCGATTCGGACCACTGATCAAACAGCTGGATGCACAGATCTTTCTCCTTCTCAAAGCTCCCCTGCGACATCCTCTTCCTCGAACCCGCTACTGAACCATTCCCAAACTGAACACACAGACAAGAAATAAAATAGAAAAAAAAAATTGGACCCACTTTATATTAAGTGGCCTTAACTACTATGTAGTTACATTTTAATTATTAATTTGGTACAATGCACTTATTGTGTACATACATGTTTTTACATTGAACTTATATTTGAAAAATATCTGCACATAATTACATCTGTAATTAATTTCTGTAATTACATGTATAATTACACGTTGACCCATCCCTTACACCTGAACACACTCTTAAACTTACCCATACCACCAAATCTGTCCCTAACCTTACCTGTTTCCCACCTCAATAGCAGCAAAAAAAAAAGTTGCAATACAATATGAACACAATAAGTACATTGTATTTATTTTTTGATGGAAGTACATAGTAGTTAAGGCCACTTAATATAAAGTGGGACCAAAAAATTAATTGAAAACAGATTTAATTTCAACTACTTGATCTAAAATAAACCTAACTACACATGATAACTAAACAATTGAAACTACAGCCAAATAAATAAAAAAAAAGAAGAAAAAAAATATTAAAAGCTTTTTATCTAAGTTTTTAATAAGTGAAAAACCTTTTTTTATTACAGCTAGCTGCTTAATTCCTTATTTTAATTTAGCTACATGTTTTAATCTGAAGTACTAAATTAGCTAAAACTGAAGAGAAAAAAACAAACATATTTTTTAAATATTAATGAAAATTGTTTAGAGATGTTCCGATACCCTTTTTCTCTTCCCGATACCGATTCCGATACCTGGGCTCAGGGTATCGGCCGATACCGAGTACTGATCCGATACCTGGGTGTATATCTGTATATACAGCTGTATATACTACTAGCCCCGTGTAAATTGCTAGAATTTTTTTATGGTGTGCTTCAGACAGATCCCTCAATAAAACATGAACAAATACATGGTGAACTACTGTATTTATTACAGTATTTTTATTATCTAACATGAATTTGACAGTATTATTTATTTTCTTATGCAAAAAAGAACTTCAAATGCAGCCAAAAATCTAACACCGCAAACTAAAAAAGGTATTTAAGTTTTACAATATAACTGTATAAAAAAACTGCAACAAATAAGTGTAGGAATATAAAAAAAGATCTATTAATCAGATAATCTCTAACAAGTAAAAAACAAGTAAAAAACAAGCAACCATCTAGGCATAATTATTATTATTATAGAGATGTATTATTATTACTGTAGGCTACAACAGTAGCTTTATATATTGTCAATTTACTCATGTAAACCAAACATTTATTTTAATGGGCTGCCATGAAGATCTTTGAGTGTCTGTGTTTATGATATGACAGTATTCTCAAATGAAACGGTAAATTCTCATGAAGTGACGGTTTATGCGTTCGTGTCCTCATGACACACAGCAGAGACTACAAAACAGCGAGCTCTCGCGCATCTGTGCCAGTCACCCACAGAGATGTAGATTTTGCGGGAGTAATATTTAAATAGTATTTTGCAGTTTAATATTCACAGACACTAGTATATATTCGGCTACTGTCTGGAGCCCTGCGTTTTGACTTACACGGAAGCGACTGAACGCAGTTGCCGGTACTGAATATACTCGAGAGTCTGTAACTACCGGTACTACAGAGACATACTGCTAACCACTGATCTATAATATAGTAGCGGCTTCACTGTGTTTTGGCAGTTTAGAATGTGATGAGTGATCCAGTCATATATAGATAAGGGCTGCTAACGCGTTTTCATTTCTTCTTCGCTGCTCTAAACAGGGGTTGCTTGTGGCAACACAGCACAACTTCCTGTGTTTTCAATGCATTTTGAGCAGCGAAGAAGAACCGTGCAGCGGTTAGGCAAAGCTTGCGGTCATAACTAGGTCTTTTTTAAGAAAATGGTATCGGATCGGTATATGGGTTCATGTACTCGCCGATGCCGATGCCAGAATTTGTTGTGGTATCGGAGATATTTCCGATACTAGTATCGGAATCGGAACAACTCTAAAATTGTTAAACTTGAACTAAAATCAAAAAGAAAACAATATTAAGATAAAACCTAAAATATCAAAATAATATTAAGAAAAACTATTAATAGAAGCGTTATAATGAAATAACTGCTACTTGGTCAACTAGTAAAACTAGTTATGTAAGCGGTAATTTATCTAAAAGTATATAATATACTTATTTAAGTATTTGAAATTGTCTTGTATACCTGTTGGTGCTACAAATGTACGTAACTTTGCAGTTTTTTTTACTCCCACTCGCTGTTGTGGATCGGTGAGGGAAGATTATTCTTGTAAACACTTTTAGCATTTTAGAAAAAAGAAAAGAAAAAGTCTATATTTATAATGCACACACTTTACATTAAAGCACAAGAGTGCTGATCTCTTCTTAGAAGCTCGGAGGGCAATTAAATTACCACATGAGGCGTGATCTTGGTGTTTGTCAAAAAACTAATTCGGCTGGGAATTTTTGTTTTTGTGGTGGGAGGCAAACATTTTCCGGATATTCTGGATTTGGACTGGTATAAAATCACAGACAAGCCTCTGTAGATGAACATCTCTCTCTTTCTGTCACACACACACACCTTGAACACTGTTGTCTTCTTGGGTGAGACGTCACCGGTGTTATTCTGTGACTCCATCACCATCATGCTCTAACAGAGAGAGACACACAAGAGAGAGAGCGCCGGGTGTTAAACATGTATCTGACTGAAAGAAAGCTAAAGAATGGTGCATTCTGGGTAAAACATTCCAAACACGAGCAGTTTAACATGCACACAGAGACGGCAAACACAAACGAACAGATCGAGCTCTCAAAACCCTCTAATGTGATGTCTGTGGAAACAAACTTTGAATTTTCTCTCAGATCCACTCAAACTCTCACAAAATGAACAGGCGTGGGAGGGGAGGGGCTTAAGGACAAGTGGGAGGAGTTTCATTTATAGCTGAACTGTTGCTTTAATTGGAATCACACAAAGGGTTAAAAACACACAAGTACATGCATGTGCACCTTTGATAAAGCAAACAGTGAAACACAGATAAAGACAAGACTGATGAAACCTGATGTTAATACACACAGCTCACTGATTTCCCATAAACACTTGCACTGCGACTTGAGTGAAATGTCTGAACATTTCTGTAGTAGAAACTACAAATGTGTTTGTGTCTGTGAGTTTGTTGTGATGTTGACTTTATTTTTGAGGTTTAGATGTCTTTAAATCAGCTGGTATTTTGGCAGATTTAATGGATGTATGAAGTCAGTTCTTCTCAAATTCTCAAAAACCACATAAACTAGCAACATCATCCACTAACTACACTAACCACAAACAAACCAGACTGACTGACTGTCTGCTTCACCCGTGAGCTGCAAGCTGCACTTGAGAGTCTGGCAAAAGAGCGGCACAAAGATAATGGTCTGATTCATGAATGTCGCATTTTTAGATATATTGAACTATTTAATCTACACATAAAACATGAATTAGAAATGTAGTTATAATGAATACTTCTCTCACTTCATCTGCATCTCAGTTTTTTTTTTTTTTAACTGAGGTCAATGCAATGCATTATGGGACTTAAAACATCACTACCAAAAATGTTATTAATACTGTAAAAGCAGTAACATTGTGAAATATTATTACAATTTAATATAACTATTTTCTATGAGAATATAAAACGTAATAAATGATCAAAGCTGAATTTTCAGCATCATTGCTCCAGTCTTCAGTGTCACATGATCCTTCAGAAATCATTCTAATGTGCTGTTTCGGTGCTCAAGAAACATCTCTGAAAATGTTGAAAACTTGTCATGCTTCACATGTTTGAACATTTTTAAATATACTTGGCAAAGGTTCAGATATGAGATGGTGAGACTAAAGCAGACACAGACAGGCAAGCAGAGAGAGAGAGAGAGAGAGAGAGAGAGAGAGAGAGAGAGAGAGAGGATGGAAACAGACAGCCACTCTGCGCTTCAGCACTTCCTCCTCTGTTCTCTCGCAAAAAATAAATAAATAAATTAAAAAACACTGAATTATAGAGACTATATTACAGCTCAGTAAACTTAAGACATCTACGCATTTAATTCACATCTAGCCAGACACACAGACACACAACCAGTGTGTGAGACAGACAGACAGACAGACAGGAGGAGCGGAGAGGAGAGAAGAGGAGAGCAGAACCTGGTTGTGGGCTCGGGAAGACGGGAGGCTCTGCAGGCATCTGAGAGCACACAGACTCTCTGCCACCGACGAACAACCCAGCCAGACAGAACGAGGCAAAGAACACTGTGTGAGAGAGAGAGAGCGAGAGAGAGAGAGAGAGAGAGAGAATATGCAATACAAGAGGGAGCGGTGGGCAAAACAGAGAGAGACCCACAAAAAAAGTCAGAATGAAAGTAAACCATAAACAGAGGAGAAAAGCAACGAAAGACAGAAAGAAGAGAACAAATAATATAAAGGACAAGACAGAAAGAATTAACATATCGATGAACAAAGGAATTAGCAAAAAGGAAAGAATAAACAAAGAAAGAAAAAAAGAAAGAACACGCAGTGCATATAATGGCAGTGACGTGAGGGTTGAACAAGTGAAACAATGTGAAAAAGAGAAAAGAGAAGAATCAGTGTGGAAAGTGAGGGGGGAAAAAACTGTATTAGAGCAACAGTGAGCAACACACACACACAAACACACACACACACACACACAAACACACTTCTGCAGACACTGACCAAAAACACAATTATGAGTAGGCAGAGTGGAAAAGAGGGAGTGGCCTAATAAGCTCCTACCTCTGCACTCCATTGAAATATGAGCTTGTTAAGAGTACGGACATGTGAACAGACAAACTTTACACACTCAAGACTGTTTGTGCATGACACTCAGGGTGCTTTCACACCTGCCCCATTTAGTTTGGTTGAAACGTAAATCGCACAGATTGCACAATCGATCAGACTAGCCAAAAAAAAAGTTTAGAAAATGAAAATAGGGAATCGATTTTAACCAAATATGTACACTATTCATTTAAAAATAATTAAACAATAAAAAAATAGATGTAACAAAATTCACAAACAAGCAGAAAAAGAAAATAAAGAATTCCGAAAGTGCAGTATGCCTTGCAAAAGCTAGACAGAAAATAGGTGCCTACAAGACCCAGCGACGTCGAAAGCGACTTCTTATGCTGCGTTCACACCAAAGCGAATATAGTCTGGGAACATGACGTCAGCAACGCAATGCATTCTGGGACTTTAGAACACGGGCGCTGCTGTATGTATAGGGCTTGGGCGTTGTGACGTCATTACTTGGCGTGGCCCCCACGTTGAATGCCTCCTTTATTGCCACTCGGACTACTAAGCAGTGTTTAGACATACTCCCTCTCATCCGTGTGTCTTAATTTGATTAATTAAAAAATCTATTTTAACCATTTTCAACCGTTGCTGTATTGTGGGGTGTAATAGCGCAACACATAATTGCCATGGGGAAAATAAAATGAGAATGGATTAACTTTACACCGCTTTCCTGCTTGGAGACGCGACTACGGAGACCATAACATCTGAATATTAATTTATATAGCTTAAGTCAACATTGAAAATAAGAGAAATTTCTCGAGTTACTCATCCAAAATACGGGAAATTTCAACATTCATCTTTTTGTTGCTATCCCTCTGCTGACAGCAAAAATTCGTACTTGTGTCTTTAGTTACAGATTGGCGTGACGTGCTCTCACAACAACCACGCTATCTTAAAAAGCCAAACATCACGCTAAGGTTGCTTTCAAGTAAGCAAAACGATGCTTTGAAAGCATCCGTTTCGCTGGAAGGACAAGGAGTAGCAACAGGACAACAACACAGAGACTTGACAGGTCTGATGGAGGGGCTAACGAGATATTTTACAGGAAAATACTAAAACGGGAAGACAGTGGGAAAACAGCTCAAATATGCGAGAACCCCGGAAAAACGGGAGGGTGGACAGCTACTAACTACACTTTTGAAACACATTGTTAAAAGTCCATGTGTGAATGGTTGTTAGCACTAACGGTTACTAAACTAGCAGCAAGGTAGAGAACAGCTTACCGGATTACTGTATACTGTTTTGCCGCCGTTCCGTTTCTATGATTTGCAGCCCCCGAACCCATCCATTTGTGAACTGTACATGAGACTTGACTTGTAGCTTTGGAAGTTTTCTGAAGTGTAGGCGCTCACAAAACAAACAAGGTATCCGAAGATATCTGTAATGACAACCTGCGGCAACAAGTCTCCGTCGGTACTCCACTATTTGTTGGGAATTTCATATGGATCCAAACCGTTAATAGTGCCGATTTTGTCCACATACCAGTCCCTGACATCCCTATTTAGCGTCTCCCTATAAATCCCACAAACTTTTCGCGATTTTGACATCTTTTTTTCTTTCTCCCAGCTCTGCTCTTCTCGTTCAACTGGCTGTATGTTTACATTCGCGAAGCTGGCAACATGGCCGCCACGTCCCAGAATGCAACTTGGCGCCCAAGCCCTATTGTATTGGATTGATAACAGACTGTTTTGTTTGCTCTCTACAGCTAAAAAATAAGTTACAATGGTAAAACATTGTTGTGTAATTAACTGCCATTCGTACTCTTGACCGGCATGGAAAAATTATTTGAATGGAGTGCGATTTTTCAGCTTTCCCGCTGGAAAAACGCACCTTGATCTCAGGTCTCCGAGTTAACAAAGCGGCGTCACATAGCTTGATTAGCAGCAGTAAGAAGGAAAAGAAGGATTGTCCCTTCGGTCTGATATATAGATTACACACGTATGTATGTGCATATATATATATATATATATATATATATATATATATATATATATATATATATATATACAGAAATGTACGTTATATAAACAACTTTTTTTGGATGCGATTAATCGATTTGACAGACTTACATTAAATGTTACCTATGCATGAACCACATCTCCTTCATTATCAGTGTTATGCATATTGCATACCACCTGTTACAGTAATAAACGGCAAACTTGATAAATTCTGTATCTCTTTATTTGTGCATCATAACACACTGAGGTTCATTTGTACAGTTTACAATAACGCATATTAAAAAGCAAAGGGACAGTGTAACTCGCTCGTTGACGCGGAAAATGTGTAGGTTCTGCACCCATCCATTTGTAAATTGCAGGTGAGACTCGAGAGATTTATCATTTTTAAACTGATCAGAGGTGTACGCTCTGACACTACAAGCAAGGTTAGAAAACACATTGGGGTAGGTTACGAGCGGCAGCTCTTTAAGATCATCCGACCACTCTTTGTGTTTGTGCAGATTGAGTTCGTTGATTGTCTTGATTTTTTTCTAAATACCTTATCTTTGCTTCCTTGTTGCGTGTTTCTTCATATGTAATCTTACACTTGATCTGTATGTCATGTCACTTTTACTGATAAGCGTGTCCCAAAAAATGGCCGTGACTACCCAGAATGCATTGCGTAGGGACGTAGTTTCCCAAGCTCTATAGAGTCTGGCGTGAATGATTTCGATGTTAAGTTAATGTAAAGACGCGTTTACGCGCGTCTGGAGGTCTCGCGGCGCGGTAGACACGAATTTGCCTCATTCGCTCATCTAGTTACAGGAGATTCTGAGTTATGAAAAGGCCTAGTGCTGCAATGACGCGCCGACATCATCGATTACATCGACTACAAAAATACGTTGACGTGTGTGCCGTGAAATGCGTTGACGCGTCACACTGTTTGTTTACATCTCGCGTAATGGCATACTGGGAATGGAGAGAGTTGTATTCTATCACAAAAACAGAGACCACTGTTATCAAAAGTATGGGAATACTTTAAACAGAGGACAAATAAAATGGCCCTTTGTTCCCTTTGCAAAACCGATATGGTGTTCCACGGCAGCACAACTGCGATGCGCGAGCGCCTCAGAGGAAAACATCTCGGCGCTCAATGGTGTTACGGTTTAACTGGTTACCGTGTGATCTGGTGGTGACCAACTTCCTTGGTTCAGGTCTGTTATTTTTGCACTTGCGGCATTCTGAAAAGTTTAGATGTTTTTAACTCGATGCGGTGCGTACACGCCTGGAAAAAATTAGCGCGTTGCACAGCGTGCGCGTCGCGACCGCGTCGCTTCCATTATGAGCGCACTTAACACGCGCCTACATCTGGAAATAACGAACTTGAGCAAGCAAAACATGTGATATGTGAACGGCCCCTTAAAAGACAGCGCCGCGAGACAACAGTCACAGACCACCGAGCTACCCCGAATCAGCCATAGACAGTAAAAGAAATGGACACAGCAACCCCATTGGAACTCAATTGAGACAAGTGAAGCCTATTTTTAGCGTTTTTAAGCACTTCCGGTTCTGATGCGCAGATTCAAACGAAGCTTGGCGATGTCAGCAACCTTTCTGCCATATGTAAATCTTCTAGTAGCTGTGCGTGCAAACTGCCATAGTTAATCTTGCAGAGACGGCGAGTTTGAGCAGGGAGTGCTTTGGCGTGAGTGAGCAGGAGTAAGTATTCTGATTAATTATTTTGTATAGTATTTTAAAATGTAACGCCAGTACGCCATATTAAGTTAATTGCCTGCGAGCTTCTCCTCCTGTCTGTACGGTAATGCGACAGAGAGTTGAGTGGTTATGACGCAATCGTTTCTACGGGGCCATAATTTAACATAGAAGGTAATGGAGCCCTTTATACATTGTCGTGTATCTTTAGAAATAAATATTGGACAGATGTAAAGTTATTCGATGTCAAATTGACGCCAAAATGAATGGGAGTCAATGGGAATGCTAACACAAGTGAAGTTCTGCTACAAGATGGCATCTCGCAGCCGACTTCAACTTCCGGTCGACTTCCTTGCCGCCTGGAATCAGCTCCAGATCTGTTTTATGGTTTGTGATGCTAAAGAACATTTCATGATGTCTCAGACAACTGTAATTTATGGCTACTGTGTATTAGTTATAAAACGCTATCATAAACTCATATTTACCATAGTAAAATAATTTTCTTTGCCTCTTTATTATTTTATACTGTAAAAACTTGTTTGAAAATGAATAAAGGTTGAAATATTATATTGGAAGTTGTACTTATATATTTTTTGTAAAGTTATCAAAAGGATTCATTAGCTAATTTAAAAAGAACATTAGATTAATTATTTATTGTAATAAAAATAATTGTTAGATTAGTCGACAGAAAAAATAATCGTTAGTTGCAGTTCTAAAAAGGCCCATTGCAAGCCGACAGCGACCGGTAATACCCCCACCTTGCGCAGCTGTACACGAGTGTCCCTGGGACATCAGTGCGGTCGGAGCGCGTCTTCTCAAGAGCTGTACATATAGTGAATAAAAAACGCTCTGCTCTGGACCCCAAAAATGCTGATCGACTTGTTTTCCTGCCCAATAAATTTGTAATGGCCCTAGCCTTTTTGCACATGCCTGCCTAGTGCCGCCTAGACTAAGTGTCGGTTACGTTCAATAAAAAAACACACATGGCCTGTTCTCAAGTCCATTTAAAGTTTCATTTTTTTGAACAGTTGTTTGAAATGGATTGATCATTATTTAAAATAATCTTGGAGACTTTTGAATTGCCTAAATTACAAATGCAGCTGGGTTGAAGCCTGCAGTGATGTTTTTCTTTTGTTATGGCAGCCATCCCCTCTGCATATATTTTGTAGAGAATGTTGCACTCCTGTTGCTTTCTGTTATTCTGCACGAAACTTCATGCCAGTAAATAAGAAATATTGCTGACTTGTGCGTTTCCAGCGCTCTCTTTACGTTCGTCCATTATTTGACATTGAAAAAGGAAACGTCTTTTTTTAGACATGGAAAATCGATTTTACAATCGATTCAATGAACACTTAAGTCTTAAAAATCGAAATTGATTTTTTTTTACAAAAGTGACAGTCCTATTAGTTTCCCCCTTTGGTGCAGTTCGATTGGGCAGGTGAGAAAGCAGCAATCGCACTCAGGAGCGGACTAAAAGCGGATCAAACAAGTGTACCGAGACCTGCTTGAAGAGGTGATCTCAGTATGCTTTCAAACGAACTCTGGAGCGGTTCGATTGTGGTGAGAATGTGATCCGACCTCGAACAGACCCAACTGCAAAAAGTACTGATCATTTTTGGACTAAACTAGCTGCCGTAGTCAGCTGCGTCGTGCATCATGGGATGAGGAAGTGTTTATTGACAGTTTGCCCTTTAGCATGGCAGCTCGTGGACAAACTTGGAGTAGTGAGGAAATGTCATGACTTTCACTTTCACTATCCAGCGACTGGCCGAATGCCGAGATGAAATGTTACGCCTCTTAACATATTGTGGTACTTTGATGGCATACGTCACAGTCACGTGGCGTCAGCGCTGTATCAAGCCGGACAAAATTTCTAACCAGCATGCACTGCTTCAAGTCAGCCGACGATCGGTCTGCGCAAAACTGCATGAAGTCGAACAAGCCTTATGTCTTTGGATTTGAGACTTTAGTCTTTGCAACTTTTTATTCACCAAGAGCTTGTAAAACTCCAGAGAGAAAGGAAAAAATTTAAATCGCATCATATGACCACTTTAAATGATTTATTATGAATTATAAATAATTTTTTGAATTTACTAAAACATAACAGAAGATATTGTGAAAAATGTTAGTAAGCACAAAGTTAGTAAGTCAGGATCTCTTTGGTTATCCACATTCTTCAAAATATCTTATTTTGTGTCCAGTAGAAGACAGAAATATATACAGGTTGGAACAACTTGAAGCTGAGTAAATGATGACAGAATTTTATTTGTGTGTAAACTAAACTGTTTTCCATAGTATAAGACAATTTTACTGTTTTACTAGACCTCACACTAATATTAACCATTCATAAATCTGCATCCAGTAATAAAAGAATAAACTCCAAATCCCTTTGAAAACAACCCAGGCGCTGTGTCTCCAGGCAGCTGTCCTTTAACAGAGAGGCTGTTGTTGAATTCAACCTAACATGACCCCAGACGAAGACTAGCATAACCATGACAGATCTAGAGAGACTGAACTGGTTACACCCTCTTCTGCATCATTTACATTCAGATTCAACTATGCATGACTTATTAGGGCACGGATGAGTAGAAACAATAGTGCATGTGACAGTTTAGTAAATGTGATTAACATAAAAATGACTAATTAGTCATTTAATAGATGTTTTTTATGCAAAATGGACAATTTCATTAGCATGAACAGACTTGCATGTAGACCGTAATAGTATAGATAATATATACAAATACTGTGATAAATAAAGCACATAAACTGTATGAAATGATATCCAGGACAGATATTAGTGGTATTAAATACATATTATACTGTTTACAGAGTGAATTACAGGCATACAGGTCGTGTAAGGTAAATTAAGCACATATAGATTATGTGTATTGGGATTCAGCATATAGCAGTAATACATAGGCACATATGGACTCTATGTGATATATGAAATAAATCTGGATTGTGAGATGTTAAGTGCACAGAGAGAGAGAGAGAGAGAAATGATGCATATATAGATGATATGTGACACAAAGATTGCATATACACTGTTTGAAGCACATATAGACTATCATATGGACCCTGGACCACAAAACCAGTCACCAGGGTATATTTGTAGCAATAGCCAAAGAAAATGTAAAAAAAAATAAACCTTGTATGGGACAAGATTTTTCTTTTATGCCAAAATTCATCAGGATATTAAGTAAAGATCATGTTCCATGAAGATATTTTGTCAATTTCCTACCATAAGTTGCTAAAAACTTAATTTGGACAACTTTAAAAGTTATTTTTTTCAATATTTTAATTTTTGTTGCATCCTTGATTCCAGATTTTCAAATAGTTGTGTCTCAGCCAAATATTGTCCGATCCTAATAAACCATACATCAATGGAAAGTTTTATTTTTTATTTTTTCAGCTTTCAGGTGATTTTTAGATCTCAGTTTTTTAGTTAATCGACCCTTATGATTTATTTTGCGGTCCAAGGTTACATATGAGAAGAATATGGATGAAAAATATAAAAAGTAAATACATTCATAATTTGCAAAAGATTTATACAAAGTCTATATTTTAAACTAGATTGCATATGACACGTATACAGATTAATACATGAAGCTCATACAGATATGAATATAACGCGCTGATAGATTGTTTATATATCCATACAGAAAATGCGATATATAAAGCCAATATAAATAATTCAGTATCCTATAGGAAGGACGCACAGAATGCATTAAGCTCGTATGAACTATATATATATGAATCACATATAGATTTCATGTTATTTTTAAAGCTCTTACATATTGTTTAATAATGAAATGAGCACGGACTGTTTACTGATACCCATATAGATTAATCACATATTGTTTACTATCTGAAGCGAACAATATATGACGCGCCTATACATTGTTTAATATCTATTACGTTATACACAACGCATGTATAGCCATGAAGTGCATATGTACGTAATATATGAATCACATATAGACTGTTTACAACATAAAAAGTCCATATGTATATGATAAATAAAGCGCGTAACGACTGTGATGCAATGGCGCAGCGGTGCCGCAATGATGTCTTCGATCCTCCATTGAACACAAACAATCCCTCGACATTCAAAAGCGACAAACTCGTCAAATCATGAGCGAAAAGTCGTTTTAACGACAAAACTAAAACCAATCATTATTGCTCAACACGAAACCAGGCGATTGTCTCACATCGATTCGGGCCGCCGCTGTGTTTTTGTCTTCCTCCTTCTCTATCCCGCGTTATACTGCATTAAGTTATTACACATATAAACATCCACGGCAGCGCGAGGTACACATATTAAGATCGGGTCGAGTATTAGACGCACGTACCATCAGCTCCAGGGTTTTGTCCTCCATGTCCGGATCCATATTATTGTTGTTCTGCTTGAACCCAACCGTGAAAATGGAAACCCGTCGATGAACCCGAGCGAAGAAAGAAACAACATACGCCTACAAAATACGGAGCAACAATGACGTCACAGCAGAATAAGAGTCCCAGTCCACAGTGACACTCACTTTGCACAACAAGTAAAGTGTTTTAAATTAATTACAACGCTGATGCATTGTTTGGATAATAGTTATATAATATTTTACCATACTTTCCATTTAAAAAAGCGAACGAGAAATGCCAAGATTAGACATGATTAAATGTTCATTAAAATAAACAATAGTACAAAATAGTAAATATACCATGTGCATAATTATACATGGATAAGATAATAATAATAATAATAATAATAATAACAGGAAAAACAATTAACTAGTGATATATTCCTACTAAATGTAATAATATATTATTTGTTATAACTATATATATATATATATATATACACATATATACATATATATATATAACTATTTCAATAACATATTATATATTTTATTTAACATTAATCTTCTAATTTCACTTCCCCAAACAACTCAAATTAAGAATACACAACATGCACAAATTTATTCACGCTCGAGTTCGGACTTCTATTTTGCAAAAGCAGCGACAGCGCTGCCCAGGGGTCACGTGCTCTGGAGGCGGCGCTATCTTTAAAATGCAGACGCCCTGATTGGTCAAACAGGGTTGTAGTGAAGCATGCTTCCAGTTGATTGGCTCCTTCTGTTGTTGGGTCTTTCATCATCAACAGAGAAAAACAACAAATGAACACCTCGGACCTCTTTAGATCTAATAATCTCGCAAAAATAATTTATAATATTAATTGTTAGTTGAAAATTAAAAATAAATGTAAAAAAAAAAAAAAAAAAACCTGCATACATTTTCTGCAAGTTTGTATTTCAAATTTTTATTTTGTTAATCTTTACTAAAAATGTGTTTAAGATCAGATGTTTTCAATCTTTAATATGTAATGAACCCCCAAAAGGGATTATCAGGGACTCTAACCCCATATAAATGGCACGTGTGTGTGTGTGTGTGTGTGTGTGTGTGTGTGTGTGTGTGTGTGTGTGTGTGTGTGTGTATATATATATATATATATATGCCTTTTATGTAGGGTATGTATTTTATATAGGTAATCTTAATTTATATTGTGAAAAATATTATAGGAATATTTGAAGGGTAAAATCAGCTTATTTTACATTACATTACATTTTAAAGTGTTTGTTATCACTGCAGTAATGTTAGATGTATAGTCAAATCTTATTTAAATGAATTGTATTTCTTTAAGTAAAATGAATCAATCAATGTTTTTACTATTTTTTTTTTTTGACTGTTTATCTGTAAACATTCCACAACCCCCTGTCACTTTTAATTTTAAATACCTTTAAAACTTGATTAAAATTGTTGTTTATAATAAGTTGACCAATAATTGTATTTATATTTATTAACTGGTGTGTTAAAAAGAATGAAAAAAAAAAAAAAAAAAACGTGTTTGCTATAGTATTAATATAGTGGAAAAGTAAATGGTCTATAAATAGAAAAATGTCAATCTAGAAGCACAGAACAAGGTTTTAATAAAAACACATTTTTGAGGAATATACAGAGCACACATCAGTAAAACACCAACAGAAAGAAGCTTACTTCAGAATTTTCAAATTTATTTTGTTTTCCCCTATTCATTACAAAATACAGCATTGCCAATAATAATAATAAAATACTAAAAAATAAAGGAAGAATACTATTTGTGGATTTATGGTGGAAAAAGTTGGGATGAGAAGAACAGAGAACTTAAAATAAACATTTTAAATTAAGTCCAAACAGTCAGAAGGATTCTGTGACTTTAATTCAAACAGGGAAAGAGAATAAAATGAATCCTGTCCAATCAGAATGCTCTAAAAGCCGGGCTGTTTAATTATTCATGAACGGTTCTGTCCTTCATTTGACTGACGGACGACACACTTCTTAAAATGTGTGTTTTTGAGTATTTGGTAAAAAAATAACTTTAGATTTTCCCCCATGATTTTTCAAATCTTCACTGATTTCTCTCAAGTTGTGTCTCGTCTACCTAGTAGTCATCCAAATCAAAAAACTCCTCATCTTCTGCCTGGTAATCCAACCCCTGGAAATCCACTCGGTACCGCAAAATACCTAATAGAGAGGCCATACTTTGGTGAGTGATAAACAGTAAAAAGATTCTTGATCAACATCTTTTCATTCGTGAACTAATCCAGATTCAGTGTTCGCTCACCTCCGATTCCTCCGAAACCCTTGACGAACTGCGATCCCTCTTGACTTTTATCCGTCACGATCTCCAGAGTCGCTCCGAACTTCTTATAGCTGTTGGCGAACCACTCCAGCAGCGGCATGCACTCGATGAGCTCGTGTTCCTGACCCGTCTGAGCCGCACAACAACACCACAAACATTACACATGTCAGGGCTGTCAAATGTGTGAGTGTGTTATGATAATGCAATGCAAATTACTGCATATCTTCATTTGGTGGCTCTTCTTTACACATGTAAAAAGAAAGGGGGGAACAACTGTTTCATCATCAAGCAACCAAGTGCATTGCCTGACACTCTGTAAAATGAAAAATGTAAAAAAAAAAACTAAAAACATTTAAATGCATTAATAAAAACAATATACAAATAATAAAATAAATTATAAATTATTAAAATAGTAACTTTTAATCTGAAAGGGGACTTTTTTATTAAATATATTATTTTTTTAAATATTTTATATAAAAGGGGTTCAAGCTGACAGAAAAGTTTGGAAATCCCTGATGCAGCAATGCACATGCCATTAAAGAATAGAAATTCCTTATTATCTTTGACTCATCATAGTTTTATTTATACAAAAAAAAAAAAAAAATATATATATATATATATATATATATATATATATATATATATATATATATATATATATATATATATATATATATATATACACACACACACACACACACACACACACACACACACACAGTATTAACAGAGACTAGCTATCCAGCTATTCTAATCAAATCGGCATATACACTAGAAGAGCCAAATTTTACAAATATTTAAATAAAGATTAAGTTAAATTAACAATAAACAATTTAGATGAAATAATAAATAAAACAATTAAACTAAACAAATGAGAAATGTTGTCTCAGGAACCAACTGAAATAAACTTAAGATGAATAAACTGAAAAAAAAAAAAAAAAAAAAAATAAGAACTTAAAATTATATAGGTTCTTAATTAATAATATATAAAAAAAATAAACAAGAAATAAAACATAGAAAATAAATACAAAAGTAATTAAACCTAAATAGTAATATTTACACATAAATAAAGCAGCCAAAAACAACAAAACTGAAAATAAAAAATAAAATGTAAAATATGAATAATAATTATGAAAGTAATTGTTTTCACAGCACATACAACCTTTGACACACACACACACACACACCTCTTTGTCTATGAAGTGGGATTTGTCCTTCTCTTGTTCTGGGGTCAAATGAATGGTTTTCTCATCTGAAACACACAGCAGTGAGGAGAAATAACAGAAGCACTGCCGAATCTCTTACTGTCTGCTGAAACAACAACCCACAGTAGAGACAAACACTGCTCGTGCTTACACTGAACACAGAGCCAGAAGGCAAGAGTTTGGAGTAAATAGAGAATATTATTGCATAATATGAATTATTTTGTGTGTGTCTGTACCGTTCTCCAAGCCGTTGACCTCCGCGCCGTGCAATCTCAGGACATATCTCATCGTGTCTAAGTTTTCATAGACAATGAGAATTTCAGCAGCTCCCATTTCCAGCGCCTTCAGTGTGTCCTCCACACCGAAACAATACTTCCCCGTGTCCTGACTGATCTCATCGAAGTATCGCCCTGAGACACAGAGCACCGCCATTAATGCCTTCAGCTCGGTTTAGGATAGCAAACTAGTCAAACATTTGATTTAGTTTCAAAATAGGGAGTGAATTTTCAGCATCATTACTTCAGTGTCACATGATCCTTCAAAAATCATTTTAATATGTTGTATTTCTGATCAAATAAATGTAGCCTTTTGACAAGTAGAATACATACAGTATGTACTGAAATGAACTAATGTGTCAATACATGGATTTTGTTAATGTAAAAATGTTTTTAAAAATAGGCAATAAAAAGATTGTTTATGATTGTTATTAAATAACCTTAAAAACTAACAACCTTAAAAACTAACATAATGCATAATGCAGGACATTTAATTATAAACAAGAAAGCCTCTTAAGGACTCTTATTTTGAAATAACAATGTTTTATTGCTACAATATGATAAAATATGGACTCTTATAACCATCAACAACATGTTACAACAAACACATAATATAATTCATTAAAAGTCAATCATTATCGATCACTTTGCACATAGCAATCACATTTATAGAACTTAATCATCACCTTTGATTAATAATTATATTAGGTCGTCTCATGAATCCTGCTTTTCAGTCTCAAATTGAGTGATCAAGACTTTTCTTACAGCACTTAAAGGTATAGTTCACCCAAAAATAGAATGTTAGCAAACAAATAATTGACTTCCATATATGGAAAAACAGTCTGTTTGGGTACCTAGATTCATCAAAATATCTTCTTTAGAAGTAGAAAGAAACTTTGCTTGAGGCTGAGTAAATGGCAGAACTATCCCTTTAAGATTTTAAATTTGATCAAACCGAACTTAAGAGTTTAAGGACTCTGGGGTTTGGTTGTTTGGTTCTAGAATGATCTCTGAATGCAGAATAAGACTTTGGCATTGTTAGAGACTCAAAAGAATCTATATTTACCATAGACTGTAAAAAAATATGGACGTAGTGTCCGTGACGGCACCCATAGACTCCTCAATAGCGGTTTTGAAGCCTAAAGTGTGCAGAGCGGGCCGTCGCCATCTTGGCAGCGCGTCATCGCGCAACTCTCCCGGATAATCGAAAATGGGCAAAAAGACGGGAGCTGATTGCTGAAGCCACGCCCACCTAGCGCGACTGCATTATCAGCAGTGGCAATCCACCTGTCACTCAAGTGGCCACGCCCTTAATTATGCAGAACTTTAAGTCTTAATATAATTTAAACGGATGAGTTATAAAAAAATTCACCCCCCTCACAGTTGTCATGAAGGGCAAAATTAGCAATATAGACCAAAATAATTTTTTGGACCAGGCTGTAAACATGTTTTTTTCTGCTGTAAAGTTGGGCATTTTAACATGGGGAGTCTATGGGAATGACTTTCTTCTGCAGCCAGCCTCAAGCGGCCAGTCGATGAATTGCAGTTTAAGTCACTTCATTATTGGCTTCACGAGAGAGAGCGGGAGGTTGCCGCTCGATATTTACCTATTAATTTCTTCTCCTGTATGAACTTGACGTTGGACAGGACCTCAGCGGACAGTTCGATGGCCTGATTAAAGCCGTTTTCTCCTCCGTAAGAGATGTCGACCAGCTTTAATACTTTCGCCTGTAACCTCTGCGAGAGACAACAGACTGATGTCAGAAAGACAGACTTTAGCCAAGCACCAAGAAACTGCGGTTAGGTCACATCCGATGATAAGCTATGTACAGAATCATATTTCTACATATTACTCTTAACAATGATTTCAAGGAAAGGGAATTCATCTAATCAGAGAACAACAAATGCCGAGCAGTCTTCATGCTTTCTTACCGGGTCGAACATGTCTGATTGGCTGAGCTCGGTCTTGAAATCTGCGGATCCGGCCAGCACCAGTCCAGCCACGTTGACCTTATCATTAGACACGAAGAGCTGCACGGCCGTCTCTGCCACCTTCCTCACGTAATTATGTCTCTTCTCCATCCTTAACCGAGCGAAACGCAGCGCAGACTGGCCGCCTCTTCCTGAGAGAGAAAATCATCATATGTTTACAAACACACACACACACACACACACACACACATATATATGGATTTAATTCTATAAAATAGTATTCAAGAATACCAGAAAAAAAAATGTATATATATATATATATATATATATATATATATATATATATATATATATATATATATATATATATATATATATATATTTTTTTTTTTTTCAATTTTTTATTTTAGCTGTAGTGTCCAGTAACAATTTCAATATTTATGCTTCTAAAATGTAAATAGTAACAATTAGGAAAAAAAATTAAGATTTAAAATGTTTAAGCACATTTTTGAATCTACAGTAGTTTAGAATAATCAAGGAAGGTTTTAAATAAATTAAACACATAAAAGGATAATCTGTAATTATTTTAAATCATATTCAACTACAGAAAGTTAATTGTATGAAAAATGGGTAATGATGCAAATTAACTGGGAATCAATTAACTGAAATAAATATGGGGTTAATTCAATAAAATAACACTTATAAATATTGGTTATAAAATAAGTAACGAGTGATCCAAACGAATCATTGAGTAAGACTTTAGAATCAAATCAATCATCCTTTACCAAATCTAACATTGATTTTGCTAATAATTTTTGAAAGACACACGAGTCTAAAGATGAATTATGAAAGTAGTTTAAAGGGACACTGAGTAGGAATTACTCCCATCTAGTGGTGAAATTGTATTTTGCATTCAAACTAATTTTGCTCTCCAGCACCTCGCTTTTTCAAATGCGCGTTGCATCTACGGTAGGCGATATGTACCAAAAAGCTTTGACAGGATGTATTCTAATAGCACTTCGTCGAGTTTTCCTTCAGGTGAACAGGTGTGTTATTTCAAACAAACTGCAACATGACAACTAACAAACGAATGTTACAGTATGAATTACTGACTGTGGAAAACATGAAATATTGTAATTAGTAGTTATGTCTAATTTATTCGTTATATTTTCTGAATTATATGCATTGTTAGATATAAAAAAAATATTATAATATAGACTGTAACACTGACTTACCTGTCGAGAAGAAAACTGGCCACTTCAGCGTCTCTTTTGAAATCTTTATCAAGCATTAGCTCTTTCCACCTAGAAAAAGCTTCCCCGACATTAACTCTTGTTTTCTGTAATCTACGGTCACGTTTCCTTTTACGTTCTATTTTTGACTGTTTTGGCGACGATGTTTTCTTCTCCTGTGGCGCGGCATATGTGTGGTCCATAATAAGAATGCAATCCAGACCTATAAACTTGCCGGTGCAGTTTCAAGCGCCTCTCACTGCTCTGCACCTGCGTTTCTGGCTCTGACCGAAAACGCGCTGTGGAAACGCGTTGGCTTAGTACTTTTTGTCCCTCTCTGCTATTATAGTTTTGCAAGATGGCGGAACTACATGGAAGCCTCCGTCGACCTACCCGTCCCATGTATATAAAGATAATAAATTCTTCATTTACAAGGATTAGTTTAAACATTGGCATAGGTATTTGTACACCATTGAGGGCATATTTATGAATAAAAATATTGATTTTAGATAATAAAATACCTAAAAAGTTACTTATTGTCCCTTTAATAACACAATCTCTAAGAAACTTCATAGCTACATAGTAAGTACACCTAAAGCACCTGGACGCAGCTGTCAGATCAGAGTGAGTGTTACGCTGTGATCACCGTGTTTTTTGGGCAGGTCCACAGTGAATTTGTGCAGCACTTCTCTGGTGTTTCCCTGCAGAGTCCCGAACAGAGCTCCACTTCCATCAATGACTATGAATCCAAACTTACTGTCGTCTGACAACAACGCCGTCAGAGCCTAGAGAAAGACAGACCATTATATAGCATCTCAAGAACAACGAGCTTCAGGAAACAGGCTTGATTTGGACTGGGATTGTACCTCGGTGTGGAACTTGTTATCACAGAGGTACAGAGAGGTGTTGATGGGTTTGAACGGCTCAAAGTCAATGTTGACTTTCTTCTCTTTGCCTTCTTCTGTCACTATGGTGCCACAGTACACCACCAGACCGTTATGGGGCACTATGAACACACACCAAAACAGGAACAAACTCCAGCTGGATATTTGCTAAAGTCTGATGATCAACTATAAGAGTGTGGACTCTGGATGTGGTTGACATGAACAAACCAGAAAAACCAAAACGTCAACATGCAACGCTGTGCAAAACTCTTTTACTTTTACTTCAGTACCATGAAACTGAATGTTGAATGTGAAAAAAAGTCAGTGCAGGACAGGAATTGATCAGATCTCACTCAATCTATCATTATAGACTTTAATGCATTAACTGATATTAAACTATTGTGTTAATAACAGGCAATAGCAATGCGCTGAAAGTATTTAACCAGGACACACTGAAATTCAAAAACCAAACTACTGTTATTTAATCATCAGCTAATTAATCAAATATATTAGTCACAACACAAATAAAACATCTTGACTAAACATCTGCAAATAAGGTCACTTTTTAAAGGTATTATGATGCTTTTACTCCAATTCATTGCTGAAATATAAACATTTAAAAAGTGGGTATAACAGAAACTTGTTTTGATAAAAGATTTATTCAATCACACTCAAAAGTTATAATGAATATGTATTAACGCATATATTTGCTCCATTTTGGTCAATGAATTCTGGCTTTCGAAACGTGTTGTGTCCAAAACCTAAAATTAATTTTGTGGCAGAAAACGTTTTGATTTCAGGATATCGATTTCATACATGGTCTACAACAGAACAGACAATGTGAATTTCCCCTCGGTGCCATTGGAGACGTCAGGTACAAAAAACGAACTTATATACGAATGGAACGTGCCGAAAAAGATCCGCAAGTACATTTAGAAAGTAAAAATGGTCTATTTGGAGGGTCATAATGAATGAAAATCAACCTAATAACATTAACATTGTTCTAACTAGCAATTATTTGACCAAAAAAGCACCAATTAGAATGCATGTAGCACCAATTTTATTTTTTTCTTAGAAAGCACAATGCTAGAGCCTTTTGCTTTCATAAAACTGTTCTCATATGCTGAATATAGTGACTCAGTGATGTGAGTGGACAAACACAGGCTTTTGTCTCCGATGTCCTTCTTAAAAATGCAGGTGTGTTTGGGTGAGGAGTGTAAAGACACACACACACACACACCTTTGTTGTAGAGTTTGAGTCTCTGCTGGACTGAAGTAATGGCTCCCAGCACTGACAGCCGGTTCACTCGACTCTTGATGTTTGACGCTGTCCCGAACTCATCCGCCAACATCTTGGCCACTCTGGAGATCTGATCTTTAGGAGGAATGATGAGCGAGATCATGCTGGTCCCATTACTGACAGAGAGAAACAAACGACAATGCTGTTCATTTACATTTATGAATTTGGCAGATGCTTTTATCCTAAGTGACATGCATTGCAGTCAAGGCACACATTATATCAGTACATGCAAACCGCCGTCATCTACTGGAGACACAGGAACTGATATTCATCAAATGGACAAATTACTGTCAATGAACCAAATTACAGAAAGGTGACTGATTCGGAACACTAGATAGTCACCAATCCTTAATTTGCACAACATCAGGAACATTGTTACGTTCGACACCGAAATACTACTTTTTGATCAATACAATTATGTATTAAGTACTTCAAAGATAACATCCCATTGTGGTGTCAGCATCAAATTAAACTCACAAAAGTGATTTTACATTTATAAAAAGTGTGTTTTTCTATATATATATATATATATGCTCTATTGTTACACTTAATGACATTTCAGTGGGCACCTTCTATAAATCATGGTAAAACTGTATCGTAGTCACTAAAATTATTTCAACAAGACACATTCAAATGTATATAAAAAATATTAATAAAAAAGCTGTATATAACTTTTATTGCTTTAATGCTTAAAAACCACGATCTTTCCTTGACCCAATTACAAAGAATCAGCAAGTGACACATCGAATTAAAGGTGAAACCGTTAAGCAGTAAGACTGAAATGGTATTTTCATGTAAAACATACTTTCTACTTATATAAAAAAATGCCAGATTTTTTTTTTGTCCCTCTTCGATTTTTCATCATGGTGCATTCTGGGATTGCCTTCTCTGTATGTTATCAGCTATCGCATGCATGATGCCTTATAATGGTGCCTAGATTGGTAGCTGACTAGTTAGAGAGTCACAGAGAGGTGAAAGTCCTCGGTATTATCAGCGGACTGAAGTGGCATTTCTAGAGTTACTCTCACACAAACTGCTGCTAAATCACGGAGACTGACTTCAAACGCTGGGTTTACACCGTCCACACGGAGCAGTGAGGAGTTATCAGGGTCACAGACAGACCAACACGCTCTCCTTTATTTACACACACACGTGGCAAGAAGGTCAGCGACACACAGGCATAAAAACAAAGCGTTTCAGTTTATGATGTAGGATTCGACACGTCATTGTGTGTCTGCGAGTATTAATTACTCTTATCTCACAGAAGTTACCCTTGAGTGAAGGTCCGTATTGTTGTGACGCTCAACATAACTACCTGTCAGAATGAAAGCACGAGTGTCATGCCGATGACGCATTTACACTCTCTCTGAGCGGTTCTTCTTCAAATAGACCCATGTACACTTGCTTTAACCTTCATCAAGAGATCAAGAGCTCACGGATCCACATTCTTCATCCAGCAAAGCTAATCTCTGTTGCAAAACGCCTGCCAAAAAGTAGGTTGTAGGTTCAAATCCAGAAAAAGCTGACTGTGAACAATCACAATCATGCCCTTGAGCAAGACTCTTATCTGAATCTATAATAAATGTACTGAAAGAATAATATGTGTCATTATAGTTATTATGAGGCTAAAAACACACCTCACTGTGGTCCAGAACTCAAACACACACACACACACACACACACACACAGGAGGTCTGAAGTGAAGTATCTGACACCATCATGAGAGCTGCCCGGCCCTGCGGCTGCTAACCTGTCATTACTGCTGTTTACTAAGACAGAATCACCATTACTACAGCTCACTCTGAAACATCTGGGGTCAGGAAGAAAACCACATCACATGGAGCTCTCTCTGCATGCATGTGTGTGCATATGATTTACCCCTTCTGCTCCAGATATAAATATCATCTTTCATTAAGATATTTTGTAAATTTTCTACTGTAAATACATAAAAAAATTTATTTTGATTGCTAAGGACTTTATTTGGTCAACTTTAATAGCGACTTAAAATGTGACTGGTTTTGTGGTCCAGTGTCTTATATACAAGCTGTATAAAACATTCGTTTTATAGTCATGTGGTGACATGATAAATATTTGTGGGGTTTGAAACTATAAGCTTTCAGTTCACAGTCCAGATGTTAACCACTAAACTAAGGCAACATGAAAACACTTTTATTATTCCGTTTACCATTCAAACTCTTCCACATAAACTCTCTCGCTCTCTCTCACATACACTCTCTCTTTCTCTTCAATTTCAATTTCGGTGAGCTTTATTGGCATGACAAAAACTGTACATTTGTATTGCCAAAGCAGTTGTGGCTGGGCTGCTTACAAATAGTGCACATATGTATTTACAGAAAGAAAAATAATAATGGTAATAATAATAAAATATATAAAAGTATTAACCATGTAGTGCAAAGTGAATTAGTGTATGTGAATGTATAAGTTAGAAATAAAATAAAATAGAATATCTCTCTCTCTCTCTAGGTCTTCCTCTCTCTCTCTCACACACACACACACACACACACACACGCGCGCGCGCGCTCTCTCTCTCTCTCTCTCTCTCACTCACTCACTCACCCCCTCGCCGCTTCCAGACTCTTGATGAGTTTCTTGATCTTCCAGATCTCCACATTTCTGTCCGCCGCGCTCGGGTCATCTGCCATCTTCAGTCCTACAACAGCGGAGAGAAAGCGCAGTTAAAACCGGGACTGACCAGACCTGGTGAACGGTGTCTTGACGCCCCTCTTGCTCTCCAAGGCTGCATCAACTAACAGTACCACAAAGTACTATGATATTATACTAATTTCGGACACGAACCCCACGGGTGTTACTGTTTTCTTCGAAGTAACTTACCATATTAACAGCAGGGTACACGTCGATGAACACAAACCGAGTACTCCAAATCCTCTTTAAAAAACCATATAAACCTATACGTAACATATTTGTCCGTTATAAATACCTGTCTGTCTCCCTCCGGTCCGCCGATCTCTTTCACCACCCGCGTCACGCCGGTTCCTGCGGATACACGTGGGGGGAGGAGCTTCAGTGTTCACTTCCTAGTTACCTGCCTAGAAACGACTGGGCGCCACGTCAGAGATCCCCTGCGTCCCAGTGTGCATACTATACACTCTATCTTCCTTAACTAGTATTGAAAATGACTAATATCACATATCATTTATTATGGAGAGTGCGCATATTGGGACGCATACATATTACAGCCGTAACGTCATTGAACTTCAGTCAGAGTTTTGCGACAGCTTAGTCACCGTTTACGGATACCATAGAAATGAATGAGAAGTGCCGTAAACTGAATCCAAACTGTCGCAAAAAGTTAGTGACCTCTCTCTCATAAAACGGCAGAAGAATGTTAGCCAAGTTCCACAGTACTTTTGTGGTTCCTGGTAATTATAGTTAAACGTCTAACATAATACCTTATAACACGGTAGTGACATGAGTGTATATAATGTAATAACCTGTCAGTTTAGTTTATTGTATTGGTTGATATCATTTCTCGGTCGTCGCCAGCAGAGGGAGACACTGTCTGTCACATGTCGCCTGGCAGTGAGGAATACCTGATAGACTTGATTTAGGTGTTGTATATTCCAGTGTTTGTTTGTTGAATTCAGGTGAAGTGTTTACCACACACCCAGTGCAGTTAATTAGTGCACACATGTTAAATTTGTTGTCAGTTTAATCACCGAATAAAAACATATACGTTTTGAGAAGTCATACATATTAATAGACATCTTAATTAATCGTCCTTATCACGGTTGACAATTTTGATTAATTAAACAACAGCTCTCCAAACTTACAGGGGATATTCTATTTATGTAAAGAAACTCCCATATAGTTTTTATGGCCAAAATATATTTCAAATATATGCTAAATAAATGTTGTTAACAGTTACACTCAATGAAATATGATTTTGAAAGTAATTATATACTTAGTCAATATTACAGCCAATCTTACAGTAGCATATAAGATCAATGTGATGATCACAACAAATTAAGATTTTTTCTTCAGATGTGACGAATGTGAATCTGTTCTCTTGGATTGAAATATATGGGGGCCAAAATAACTTTTTAAGTGATAATTTTTTTTTTCTTAAATGTTTTACATTTTTTTAAATTTATTTTCAAAAATTGATATATAAAATATTTTTTTGTATTTATTTCAAAATATACAAAAGTAAAATATATATAACCGTGATACGGACGATTAATTAATTAAATAATAATAATAATAATAATAATAATAATAATAATACAAGATTTTATATATATATATATATATATATATATATATATATATATATATATATATATATATATATATATATATATAATCTTGTATTATTGTTATTATTATTATTATTATTTAATTATTATTATTATTATTATTTTATTTTTTTTTGCCAACAGAGAACATTAAAATGTCTGTTTTGGGAATGTTCTGGGAGCTAGAACTGTTAACTGGGTATAAAATATGTGTGTTCACACAATTCACACTCCAATTGGAACAACTGAAAATACTTTGACGATTTAGCATGTTTATATTTAGTGTTTTTCCACGTTTAACACACACCTAAATCTGTTAACCTTGCACAGGCCAAGAAAATCCCAGCTGAAACTATCTGTGACAATAGCGATTTAAGGATGACAGTCTCAGTAATTCTCGGCTCAAACACTTTTGAGCACCCTGAGACTCTCTGGCCCTGATGCTGGGGTTATTTTGGGAAGGCTGGATGTGTCTCCTGGAGGGTGTGAGGACGTTTGCTCCCGGTGAGAGTCAGGTCAGTGTTTACGAGCGCAGAGACTGCCGCAGCTATCAGACGAGGCAGATGGTCATTACCACCGCATGAGAGCCTGGTGCATCAGCACACCAATTATTACACTAGCCACATCTGAATGATGCTTTAACTTCATGTCAAATTAAATGTCAGCGCTTTTATTCTGGAAATAGAACGAAAATAATTTAACAAACAGAAGGATGAGGGGTCACAGGAGGCCCTGTGTTTTGCTGATTGTGCACTTGCATTTCTACATCTATAAATGAAAGTATCCACCTTATTTCAATAAGCTGAAGTTCAATAATTAATGTTAGAGTTTTGAGATCCCTAGAAGTACTCGAAGTATTGATGATGCTTGACTGTAGTCAGATATGAAGATGCTGTTTCTCTATAGCATCATTCTCAGCAGCACTGCTTTCCCGGGACAAATCCCAAACTAAACAGCAGAATTAAAGATGGCCGTTAGCTGGATAAACTCACTGTGAAGACTTGGCGAGACAAACACAATTATAAACGCAATTTTCAGATCTCTCCCCGAACGATTGGAGCAGGAGCAGGTCTAATCTGGTTTGCTCGTTGGATGTTAAGAGGTAATTTGAGAGGCCTTTTGGGCCGCCGCGTGCCCGAGTCAGAAACTCCGGCCAACAGATTTGTTCCAAATGGAAAAGCTTGGTACCCGATGACTCTGAGAGGAATGATAGATCGTTGCGGGGGAGATGCGGTGCTTTCAGGCCTTGCCAGGATCTCCTGGCAGAGAGGATGCTGGGTAACCAACAGAGTTCATGCTTCAGGTATAAAAATGTGTCTTGAGCACAGATGACCTCCTTCAGTCCTGTTAGTCTGCACAAAAAAATCCCATTTTTGGTAACGTCAGCTTTTTTCGTTCATGCAAATGCTTCCTCAGACGCCCCAGACATCAGTCTGAATGTCACACACCAGCCGTCAACATGACGAGATCAAATGGAGACTAATAGCTGCCGTCTGCAGAGGAACTGATGCGATTATGTGTCTCTCCGCTGGCACTAATTGATCAGACGTGATTTCCCATCATTCCTGCAGGGAAACTCGTGTCCTCGGCCCTGTCATGGTTATGGTTCAGGATTAAGGTCAAAGGTCATGATTATTTATGTAGCTTTATTAAATACAGATTGTTTCAAATCAGCTTTATAGAAATAAACAGGAAAACAATCATTTGAAAAAAGCAGCACATTTAATTTCAGCTGTAAAGCAGAATACAGTCATTATTTAGTTCAGTGTTGATTTAATAGAATATAGATAACATATAAAAAATTTTGAAAGTGAGACATTTTGAAATGTGACGCCAAATATTGACTCATTTTGGATTTCATGGGAGCTACACATTCCAAAAAAGTTGGGTCACAGGTAGCAATAAGAGGCCGGAAAAGTTAAATGTACATATAAGGAACAGCTGGAGAAACAATTTACAACTTATGATGCCAACATGATTGGGTATAAAAAGAGCCTCTCAGAGTGGCAGTATCTCTCAGAAGTCAAGATGGGCAGAGGATCACCAATTCCCCCAATGCTGCGGCGAAAAATAGTGGAGCAATATCAGAAAGGAGTTTCTCAGAGAAAAACTGCAAAGAGTTTGAAGTTATCATCATCTTAATATATCATAATATCATCCAAAGATTCAGAGAACAATCTCAAAACCATACTGGATGCCCGTGATCTTCGGGCCATTAGACGGCACTGCATCACATACAGGAATGATACTGTAATGGAAATCACAACATGGGCTCAGGAATACTTCCAGAAAACATTGTCGGTGAACACAATCCACCGTGCCATTCACCATTGCCGGCTAAAACTCAAAGGTCAAAAAAAGAAGCCAAACCTAAACATGATCCAGAAGCGCAGGCGTTTCCTCTGGGCCAAGGCTCATTTAAAATGGACTGTGGCAAAGAGGAAAACTGCTCTGTGGTCAGACGAATCAAAATTTGAAGTTCTTTTTGGAAAACTGGGACATGAGGCCGATTGTTGGTGGGAGGAGTGTGGCCCAGATCAGTCAGGTGATATTTGGCCCAAATCAGGCTAAGATCTGGCAGCATATTATGTGACCCATGATAAACAAGATAAATACAATATTGCATGATAATGGTTAAATGATCACATTCATTTTAATGAAGTGTAGCATTGTTAAAATGTAGTCTTTGAAATGGCAAGTCAAAACAGAATGAAACATATGATTAATTAAAAATTAAAAAAATAAGCAAATCAGTCAAGTGGATTAAACCGCACTTAATTATAATTTTATTAAATTTTATATTATCATTCTTGGTACAAATAATCTTAGAATCCTTACATGAAAAGAAAGAGAAAGAGAGGACGTCGTCTCTTTCAGGAAAGACCTTGCATTTTCCAACATGACAATGCCAGACCACATACTTCATCAATTACAACATCATGGCTGCGTAGAAGAAGGATCCGGATACTGAAATGACCAACCTGCAGTCCAGATCTTTCACCCATAGAAAACATTTGGTGCATCATAAAGAGGAAGACCTAATTGAGCAACTGAAAGCCTGTATTAGACAAGAATGGGACAACATTCCTATTCCTAAACCTGAGCAACTTGTCTCCTCAGTCTCCAGACGTTTGCAGACGGTTATAAAAAGAAGAGGGGAAGCCACACAGTGGTAAACATGGCCTTGTCCCAACCAGAGGTGGGTAGTAACGAGTTACATTTACTTCGTTACATTTACTTGAGTAATTTTTCGGGGTAACGAATACTTTTCGGAGTATATTTAAAGATGGGTACTTTATACTCTTACTTGAGTACATTTTTTGGGAAAAATCTGTACTTTTACTTCGTTACTGTGGGCGACGCCCCTCTCGTTACTTTATCTTAATGCAATAAATGCTTCAGTTTATTCCAAACGCGCCGTCTACTTTTCTCTGGACAATGAGCGATGCCCATTCGCGAATGATTCATTCTTTTGAGTCAACTCTGTTCAAAGGCTTGATCAAACCAATTGGCAAACGAGTGAATTGGTTCATGAATCAGTTTGATTGAGTCGTTCAGTTCCATGCTGCACGCGCTGAGCTCTGAAGCGGTTCACTCAGAGTTGTAACGTTTAAGAATATTAGCCACGTTGAAAACGGGGCTATGGAACTGCACTGAATTGAAAGCTAATCTGCAAAGGCTATTCTTTGCTTGCGATGGAGATCCTTATTAGATGAACGCGTGTGCTGTCTACTGTTTAACAGGTAATAACTTGGGCTACATTCGATTACAGTACACGATACCACTGTGACATTAGTTTGTTGTACGTGTGTGGCTTATAACAGGTTGAATGCAGCTTCCAAAAGACAAAGAATAGCCGATTAAAATTTTATTAATTTTAATACAATCACACCAGTGCGAGTACGTTCAGCAAGTCATATCATCAGCTGCTAAATTCAGATCTGTGATCGCTTGCTGGCGCTGAGCCAGAGACAGACGCGTTTTTACAGCGCTGCGCATTAACCAATCACACACGGTTCTGTTGAGCTTTTGAATGCAATGGCCAATCAGAGGCGTTCCGATGAGTCATCGCTGAAATGCCGGTGCTTCCTTCACTCGCTCACTTACTGAATACCTCTTTCTGCCGAATTCTCTCGTCAGAAACAACAAAGTGCAGATGTGTGTACGAATCTATAATTAAGATATTGATTTCACAGTGTTAACAGTTTCAGTGATTTTAATGGTAGTTTCTGAGAGTGAATGAAATCTAGACTGTCAGTGAAAATTATGTTTAATAATGTAAATGTTATTTGCTCTCTTTCTGAACAATGAAAGATTAGTAGCAATATTTATATCACATTAACTTTCAATGTTAAATTCACATTTAAAATAAAGTCAGTCGTATTAAAAATATGTTATGGCATGACACCTATATTTGTTACTTAAATAAACAGACAGGGTTTTATAATAAATTACATAAATTGGATTAAAGGCTGATGAAATATATACATTTATACACACACACATACATTACATACATTTTTTGTCTATATATCTATATAAAAAAAGGCTCCGTATATATGACCCAAAGTAACTAGTAACTAACTACTTGAGTAGATTTTTTATCCGATACTCTTTTACTCTTACTCAAGTAACTATTCAAGACTAGTACTTTTACTTTTACTTGAGTAAATATTTCTAGAATTACTTTTACTTTTACTTGAGTAAAGTTTTTGGGTACTCAACCCACCTCTGGTCCCAACCTTTTTGAGATGTGTTGATGCCATAACATTTAAAATCAACTTACTTTTCCCTTAATATGAGTTGTGTTTAATAAGATTCTCAAGGTGGCAAAATTAATCAGTAATGAAACCGATTCAAATTCAGCTGTAAAACAGCTCTAAAACAAAAAGAGTCGTTATTAAATAAAATTTAATTCAAAAATGGTTTATGTTGCGAAATGAATCAATTATGAAGAATTCACAGCAGTAAAGCTGCTCTACAGAACATTAGTGTCATTATTCAGCTCAGTTTAGTTCAATGCTGATTCTAGTCCGATGTGTTAATACTGCAAAATTCATCAATACTGAAAGAGAAGCAGCTCTACTCAAGACAATAGAGTCATTATTTAACTCCGTGTGGATTCAGTTACATAAGGTCACAGCTAGAACTAGATTTGCAGTCGAGACATTATTGTGTAGATGTTCTAAAGAAGGTTCAGAAAAGATTTATATCCTTAATTATTTAGTAATTGGTGTCACATCTCTGCCATTCATAAATCCATCATATGCACTGAATCACGGCAGAAGTAGTAGATCAGCCGGATACTTTTTGCCTTCTCTTTCATATGAATTCATACATACATCTTTTATCACATACAGGTTTTTTATTTTTTTTTCTCCTGCTATCTAATAGGGAAGTATGTTATTTCGGATATAGCCTCAGTTATTTGAGGCCTGTTGACCTCAAGGCCAGATGTTAAAGGTCAGATTGAGTGTTATGATTCAAGGTTAACATTTGTTTTATTTATATACAGTATAATGTATACAGTATATGACTCGCCTGAATCTCTCTCTCTTTCTCTCTCACACACACACGTCTGCCACTGTTCCAGTCTGCTCTAGTTTTCATATGTAGCCATCTGCTATTATAGTTATCACTCAAAAATGTTATGATTTATGTTTTTAATTGCAAAAAAAACCCCATGCATTTGGATTACAGTTTAAACAAACTAAAACATTTAATATGAAACATATTTGTCAGTCACATATCAAGGAAACAGTTCAGATTTTTGCACTTCAAATAAATGCATTGTTTATTTTGAACTATTTGCATTTATTTAATTACTATTCTTTTTTTATGTACACTTTTGCATTAATCTGACCTGTTTCAATGAAGAAAGACTGACAAATATGAGTCACGTTAAATTCATTCGTTTTTTGCTAAATCTGCAAAATCCAGATGCATGGAAATTGTATATGGAATTCAAATACATAAATCTTAAAGTCCTCAACATAAGAACTGCTTGGTGCTTTAATAAACAGTATATGCAACAGTAAAACATTTCTTCCTGGGTTGCATGTTTCATTATTTAGCGTTTCTTTATCAGTAAAGCAGCATGATTATTTGTGAGTGACAGAGGCAGACTGAGTGTATCACTCACACGTACGGCTTGATTTGGTCTCGTCCAGCTCTCAGAGGATGGTGTTTGTCCATCAGGTGGATGTGGATGTGTGTCTGGGTTATTTCAGGGGTGAGAGACGACATCCGCTCGGCTTTCAGGCTTGAGTTCACCATGCCTTCGCTCTGATATAATCCCTCCGGGGACTCCACTTGGAGAATCACGTCTTCCGGGAAACTCAATGAAAACTCTTCCTCAACTCCAACACGTCAGCTTTGAGTCGGTTGATAGAGCAGCATGAAATGTTAAGCCTCCACAGGCTCGTCTGCTGAACATGTCTGTCATGTAACATGTCTATGAGCTGCTTTAGCTTCAGAGAGGACTCTGAACTGTGCCAAACGTTCTTTGCAGTCAGATCAGAGCTGATCGTGTTTAGGACCCTTTGTTCAGATCTGTTCATTTCTTTAAACACGCATTCAAATTGCTTTCATAAAATATAGACTAGGTCTGCTACAGATGCATAAAAAATACATGGCCACTGGTGCCCAGAAATGTAAAATCCAAAAAATGTCAAGGTGCTTGTAGTGAAATGTAAAAAGCTTTTAATAAATTGGGTTAGCCATTAGTTTTAATGATCAAAGCCCAGTTTTGCCTTGGAATGTTTTGATTTTACATTAAAATGCTGTTCAAGCAGGTAATGGACAGATAAGAACATGTTTTAAATTCTTGAATTAAAATGTGAGGTGTTAAGGAAAAAATATCTGGGTTGTGTAACCATCCTGAGATTGTAAAAATCTATATATATTATCATCATTAAAAAATATTATATAAAACCTTGTTTCTAAATTGTATTTTTAACTATATGTATAATACTTTTTAATATTTTAACATAAAAAAGCAAACTTATTTCCCTGGTAAATCAAAGGAAAGAATATTTCTGCCAAATAGTAAAAGTAGTATTCTGCCTTTAAAATATGTAAATGCTATAACCATATTGAGATCATAAAAATTGCTTGCGTTTATTATTATAAAAATGAATGCTGTTTAAAAATATAAACATTTGAATAAAAAATAAACTGTCTGGTATTTTATAGGCTAAACTGAAAATAACATGAAAAAGGGAAGCAGTCCTAATAATCTGACACATTCATTTTAAACTATAGATTTTCCTGTTTATGATCTCCAACTTCCTTATTTGTCATTGATCTTGTGTGTGTGTGTGTGTGTGTGTGTGTTTCTTTCCTCTTAATCTCCATGAGATCATTCCTGTCACATCTGATGAGGGCTGCGTTATGCTTCAGCTCTGAAATATTAAGTGGATTAATGAAGAATTTAAGAGCGTCGGTGTCATAAATATAAATAGGAGTTTTAGAGACAGTTGAGATCAGGCCGGTGCGTGCAGGCTGGATTTGCCGTGACACTGCTGCAGGCGTGTATGTGTGTGTGTGTGTGTGTGTGTGTGTGTGTGTGTGTGTGAGCGTATTTCAAGCATCGAAGGTCAAACACGAGGGAAAGCAGAAGTTCAGTGCCTTTTAGGCTTGACTGACAGGCTGAATGAGACCGTTATTCTGCTTTAATATGGCAGTGTGGGAAGAGCAGCACGTCCTCTAGTGGTTAGTGTATCTGATCCGAGTAAGAAACACCTGCCCGTCCTCATCATTAGTGCAGAAAAGCCTCTGAATCTATCTCCTCACAATCCACCTTTCAACATGAATGAGCTCGTGCTAGTTAGTGATATTCGCCAAGGCAAAGATTAGCACATGGTTATGACTAGGGATTTTTCCAACCTCCAATTTAAATTTCAAATGAAAGTTCATGATCAGACTGAAAAGCACATTCACACAACCTAAGGAAAATGATTTTGTAAATCATATTTATGATATCAAATGTCATAATTATGATAAAAATCTAAATTATGACAAAAGTTGAAATTCCGAGATAAATATGTCTAAATTGAGATAAACTGAAATAATGAGATAAAATGTCATAATTATGACAAAATGTTGAAATTATGAGATAAGTCAAATTTATGAGTTAAAAATTTGAAATTATGTAGATAAACTGAAATTATGAAAAAAAATATAGATTATAGAATATAGATAAAAATTGAAAATTTTAAAGTCAACAAGTTAATTATGAGATAAAAGTTGAATTTATGATAAAGAGTTTAAGTTATAGGATAGTCATAATTACAGCTAAGTTGAAATCATGAGGTAAGTCAAAATGATGAGATGAAAAGTTTAAATTATAGAGATAATTGAAACTTTGAAATGTAAAACTTGAAATTATGAGATAGTCAAAATTAAATACTACTGTAAGTTGAAATTGAGATCAATTCAGTTATGAGATCAAAAGTCAATTATGACAGTTGTGAAAATGAAAAAAGAAAACTTGTGAGATAAACTCTTACTATGAATATGCTACATAGATATGAGTTAAAAAGTCAGAATTATGAGATATATAGTTTAAATAGTCTTAAAAAGATAAATAGAAATTTAAAATTATAGGATAAAAAGTCAAAAATTAATAGATAAAAGAAGAAATTTTGGGGGAAAGTTTCTTGGGAAACAATTTCTTTGTCGTTTTCAGCATAATTATGATATACGTCAAAATTACGATTTACCAAAATAATTTTTTTTAATGTTGCGGATATTGGACACAAAACTGGAATAAACTCAAAAATCAAGTTTTACCTTTTAATTCCCTTTCATAAAATCTGAATCCCTGTCATATTGGCCCATAATACGTGGAAATAATAGACTAATGCTAACTGCTGTCTCACTCATAGAGGGAACACACATTCTGGCATATGTTGCGGCTAGCCACAATCCCCCTGGAGACCTCTGAAACAGCTCTGTTGTTTTCGGACGGACTCTGAAAGGGGACAAATTGACATGTTGAATGCAGGTATTTTAAGGAGTCCAGATGGTAAAAATTTCCATGCTAGCATCTGTAAATAAACCCAACGGCCACTGTCAGCTCCAAATTGCTTTTATCGGTGGTGAGGAGCTGAGAGTGAGGAGATCCCAGTTCAATAAAGATTTTTGGAACAAGAGGAACATTCTAGAATCCCACTGAAACCATACCAGTTAGCACGTCCTAAATGGAGTGAGACGAGAGAAACGAGTGAGAGGGAACGAGTGGGCGACACAGACGCTTAGGAAGAGTGACTGACAAAATAATGGATTTTTCTGCCGGCCTAATGAATTAAAGCATAGAAATCGGGTCTTATGAAATCAATGCGTGAATAAAGCTTATCAAATGAAGACAAAGGAACAGCATCTGCCGTGTCGGCTGGAGATCATTAGCTTTGACGGATGCGTGCCGTTCTGAGGGCGTATCTACGGGAAATAGAGCCTCAGAAAACAATCGATAATTTTGACCTCGTAATGTTTAACCAAAATGTCACAAATGGACCTTAAAAAACTGATAAAAGTCATGAAATACTAAGTCAAAATTATAAGATAGAAAGTTAAAATTATGATCTATCCAGTCATATATCCTGCATGAACAAAACAACAGTGGAAATTATAAATATACTGAATTGAAACTGAGATATAAAGTTAAAATGATAAAATACATAAATCCAAATTATGAGATAAAAAGTTATAATGACATAAAGGTTCAAATTATGAGATATAAAGTTGAAATTATGAATTATCCAAGCATTTATACAACAGGGAAATTTGAAAATACTAAATCAAAAGTATGAGATATAAAGTTGAAATGTATATTTCATACACTTTTGAATGCCACCCATCTTCTCATCCATCAAAAAGCTGATGCACAGAACCAAGTCCTGCCCTACTTTTTTTTTTTGAAAATGGATATAGATCACAATATGGAAGACATTATTTGGTGCTACTTTCTACTTAACTTAGTTTCCGTGTGACTTTAAATGCACAAATAAGGGTCAAATATTTGTTGCTGGATTGCAGGGTCACCATTTCAGATATTCAAAAACTGCTATTGGAACCAAATGCATTGACAACGGTTCAGTTCTATTATATTCTATGAAAGAACCAGTTCTCAAACCTTGTATAGACTCACAGCAATCAGTTTCCTATAAAGACACACAAGCAGAAAAGAGCTTCAAAGATGGAGAAGAACTGGACGAGGACAAACTCCAGTTTTATTCAGACAAACAATTTCTCAAGGAACCATTTTACAGCTAAAACTAAAAATAAAAAGGAAGAGAAAGAAAGAGAGAAAGAAAGAGAGAGAAACCAAACAAACCAAACAGAGCAAACAAATCAGCCCAGAACAAGAACATTCCACTGGGACTCTCGATCAGGAGGGGAAATGACGGGAAAACACCAGAACAGAGAGAAATCACCGAAGTGGTGCCGGCATTCGGCCACGTCTGATGTTACTCGGGCTCACTTTTCAGATCTGACCCAGAACTGGCCATTTTTGAGATCACGGACCACGGGCACTGAACTCAAAACTCTCCTGTTTTGTAGTTTAGTGATTTTTGAGCACATAATGTATAAAATACACTCTTAAAAATGAAGATCTCAAAGGGCGGTTTCACAGCGAAGCCATAGAAGAACAATTTTTGGTTTCTCAAAGCACCTTTAAGTAAATCTTCTTTTGAAAAACCTTTAACATCCATGGAACCTTTCATAGACGTTAAATGTTCTCCACTGAACCATCAAATGCCAATATAGAACTTTATTTTTAAGAGTTTAGAATGTTTCATTTCAATAATTGAATTGCACCTCATTCTCAGTCATTAAATCTGATCAGCCATCTACAGTAGCTATCGGTTTTGGCTGTTAAAAACCCACACTGGCTCAGATTGAAGAGTGAATCCAGTGCGAACAGCGGCACTGTGACGGTAGAGAGAGAGAGAGAGAGAGAGAGAGAGAGAGAGACGGGGGTCTGTACACTGAACTCAGGACCACAGGAGGGTTTTTACACATCCAGACTCAGGCAAGGCAAACGGACGAAGCCACATGACGTCATTAATTACATCTCCAGTTGAACATTCAGCATTTTTCTTCTTTTTTACACATTAATTATTGTCTTTACAGAGTAAAAAATATAGAGAATTAACAAAGGAAACTCTTGCAAATATGGCCATCGACTGTTTCATCTGTAGCTGCAGGTGTGAGCGGTCAGATCACCTGTGTGTGTGTGTGTGTGTGTGTTTGCGGTAAAATATGTGAAAACATCTTGACAAAGCTTTTCTTGCACCTTAGTACAGGAGCGAAGCAGGCGGAGGCGGGACGGGCCGGGGGAAGTTTACAATTGCAGGCCAGGCATCAGAAACACAGCAGCACTAGAGGAGGGGAGAGGTCACCTCAAAGGTCAAAGGTCATTGTTATCATCAGAAGTCCATGATGCAGTTCTGCAGAGATCAGATCGGGGGGGTGTGTGTGTGTGTGTGTGTGTGTGTGATGCTCTCAGCTTATCATGACAACAACTGATTTCATCTGAGAATGTGTGAGAATAAACAGAGTGAGAGAGAGAGAGAGAGAGAGTGAAAGAAGGATGGACTTCCTGTAGCTTGATGCTCATATTTCAGGATAGGGCTGCATGATTGAACAAAATATAACCAAAATCCCAATATGGCTTAGTTTAAATCAAAAACGCTGTGATTGAATTAAAAATATAAACGTGCTGTATGTTTCAGAGTGAAGTGTGACGGTGTGTTCGTTTACACGTGAGCAGCTCAAAAAACATCTTCCTGCCAAAATAAAAGCTTTGAGATTTAATTTGTAAAAACGAACAAAATAAGAAATCCATAAACAGCAACGTAATTTTATAGTTGATATTATTTATAACAATATAATATTATTAATAATATTATTTTCTTAAATATGCTATTCACTGTTCTACACTGAAATATTATTTAATATTGCATTCATTTAATACTGTATTTAACATTTCATAAATATTTGAAATCGTGCAGCCCTGTTTTAGGGTATCTTAAAGAAACAGAAACCTTGTGTTGTTCCAAACCTGAAAGATTGTGTCTTCCCACAGCTCTCAAATCTCTCCAGTTACATGAAAACTAACAGTGTCTGTTGTTATATATCATGTTGTAAACACATTCAATAAAATACAAATGAGATTCTAGAAGTGCATTTCTTAAACGCAATAGAAATGCAATTCCTCTTGGAGAAAAGTTCTTAAAATAACCATTTTATCTTCATTTTTCACTATAAAGAACCTTTTGCGGAATAGATGTTCTTTGTGGAACCTTTGATGTCAATAAAGAACCTTTCATTTCAAGACTGTATGATGCTTTTATGTTTTATTTATTTATTTATTTTACGTGTGTGCTAATTTGTTTAGTCAGCTTTCTATGTAATGTATAAAAGCAGTGAAAACTTTCTTCAAAAACCTGTTCATACAGGTTTAGAACAACATCAGTAAATGATTTCTTCCTGATTATTCACTGCTCTTAATATATTAAACGTATCTCCTACTCCAAGCTAAACCACCATTTAAATGGGAATGAAAAGGTTCAGTGGGGAACACAGGAAAAAAGAATAGAATAAAAAGGTGTTAGGAAGCCATAAGCCCATCAGTTCGTTCCTCTGTTACCCATAATCCCTCAGGAGCACCCAGAAACTTCCCCTCTGGGTGCAAAATGCCTGGTAAAATCCATCTGCAGTGGTGTCTATGATCACTGAGCGAGACGTCTCCTTCTGCGGAGTACTCACCGCTGACATGAGCGAGAAAAGACATGCCAGAGAGCTGAGAAACGAGTGTGTGAATATAGTCAGAGGAACAGAACTAAGCTGCTGTGATCTGATATCAGCACTAAACTCTTCTGCAGTGTTTGTGTTCATCCGATCCGGTCTAACAGCGGTGCATCACCAGTTCCTTCTCGAAAGGAGCCGACCGGGGAATTGCGCGAATGCTGAGCAAGGGAGATCAAAAAAAAAAAAAAAGTGAAATTTACAACTGTATGCAAATTAAAAGCAGAAAACAGCAGGTGGAGGTTGTGATGCCTGTCAGAAGACCTCACGTGTGCTTATAAAACGGTTTAAGCTTGACATATCCATCTATTTTGATCGAATGACGAATGCAGAATGAGATGAAGATTCGAGGCGGACGTGACTCCAGGGCCTGGGGTCTCACGGATGCGCTAACGACGGCAAATTCATCTGCAGACAGCCGTCACGCCGTTTCATTCGCCTTCTGTTTTTCAGCGAGAAGAAGCTTTCGTTTATGGTTTGAAAAGGTCAGGCTGACGAGCCGTTTGATCACTTCTGAATTCTGTCAAGCCCAAACTCTCCAGCTCCAGCGAACGGATCACACAGAGAGCCGACGCAAAGGTCACGATCCACTTAAACACTCCGAGACGGTGAAAGAAAAACAGAACAAAACAGAATGAGGGACTCTGAAATGAAATCATCAGCTGAAGACAACAAACAAACGATAATATCAGGCTCACGGCTGCGCTCACATCACGTCACAATTACTGCAATTACCAGATTCTGTTCACACGCTTCGACGCAGATGCTATTTCTCACTATGGCATCCGTGAAACTAAATACATGAATTTATGCTCAGAAGTTTTGAAAAACAAAGAAAAGGCTCCAGGCGAAACTGCAATAAAATGAAATCATATCAAGCAAGCAGTCAAATAACTTTAGTCATTTCAGTTGTTTTACATGATGTCACACTAGTAAACACTGCAAAAAGTGCTGTTCTTCCTCAGTATTTTTATCTTGTTTTCCAGTATTAACATCTTTAAATTAATTTATATGAACTTCAAATCCAAAATGACACATTAAGTCTTGTTTTGTAAGATTTTAATGCTAAGATTTGAAACGGTTTAGAAGTTTATGCTTAAAACAAGAACAACTATCTGCTAATGGGGTCAGAAAAATAAACATACAAGATGATTTTTCTGACCCCATTTGCAGATATTTGTTCTTGTTTTCAGCAGAAACTCACTTGGAGTCTTGTTTTTAGACATATCTAGCTAAATTAATTGAGTTTATGCTTAAAAGAAGAACAAATGTCAGCCATTAGGGTCAGAAAAATAATCTTGAAGACAAGTTCATTAAAATGAAGATTATTTTTCTGACTCCACAACTAACTGAAATTAATTAAAAAAGTACTAAAATAAAAAGCTAGGTCGAAATAAATAATATGAATTATACATTTATTTTAAAATGTAAAAATGAAAAATAAGAATTAATAAAACCATAAGATATTATTTTTGAAAATTGACATTAAGCAAATATAAATGTTTTATTGGCAACTGAAACAAAACTTGTGCTATAAAACAAGACAAAAATACTGAGGGAGAGCAGCACTTTTTGCAATGGAGTTCATCTAGAAGTTCACAGTCGCATGCATGAGATTTGCTACTTCTAATTACAGTAATTGTGAACTGACGTGAAAGCAGCAGAAAGCCAAGCACATACAACCCGACTGAAGCTCATTGTTCTGTGCGCATTTACACCGTTTATTGTTGTTTTTGTGCACATTATGCTCAGCTAATCACAGTCTACATGCATTAATTACAAGATCATCCTGCACAAACTCTCCTCATTCCCACACAAAAGCAAGGGCTTTCAGGTCATTTTTGCACGGATTTAGCATGCAACAAAAAATTCAAAGAAATCAAAAAATGCACGAGCCAGTGCTTTGGGAGAAATTCGCCATTTTCTTTCTCATGCAATCTCATTACCTTGTTGCTCTTTGCTCAGATTTGAGATTTGAACTAGTATTGTAGTTGTAGGGTGTCTCACACAGAACCAACATTAAAGCTGTAAGTTCACTACGATCCGCAGCCTCTTGTGGCAGATTTAAAACATGAAAGCGCGATGAGCTTCGGTCTTGTAGTGTGCGTTTGGCTTAAGCGCACCTGATCCTTGCCCTCGAAGGTCTCAGACGTCGTCTCCTGCATTCAGCAGTGGTGTTCATGCATATCACCACTGAGAATGAACCTTTTAAAAAGATCCTATGAAGAAAACTGGTATGAAGCCCCCGAAATGCTGAACAATCTCGTCATGCACGTCTACCGTCTAGAGCCGGTCTAGAATACGCAAGAGCGATCCACGAGAGTTTGAACGAGGGAAAACAGAGGAAAGAACATGAAGAGGCGGCTGAGGAAAGAGAGAAAGAGAGAATGAGAAGGACAAGTTTAGATCCAGAATGAGAAGAAGGGGGCGTGTCTGAGGGGGCGGAGCTGGAATGGCTTCAGAACTGTGCATTTTAACATGGGTCCCTGGTTAATTAGCGGAAGATGGGTGGGCGGAGCTACCAGACGTAGCCCATCTCGTCGTCCTCTCCGTCTTCATCGTCCTCGATCGCCCCGCGGGGGTGGAGTCGACCCCGCCTCTCTTTCTGTCGGCCCCGCCCACGCTGTGGAGACTCCTCCTCCTGATCATCCAGTAGAATCACGGCGCCGCCGCCGCCGCCGCTGCCGCCGAAATCTCCAGAAGTCTCCTGATCCTCCTCTACACACACACAGAGGCAGATGAAAGGGAAGGTGTCAGGCGGATAGACAGCGGGTGCACGTGTGTGTTCTGAGAAGATCATTTATTATATATAAAATATGATATTTTATACATTTTGAACGAGAACTCAAGAAACACTGTTGAATAATGCAGCTTCAGATGTAAGAGTTTGCTGCAGGAATCAAAATGTGTGTGTGTGTATATCAGTGTTGACTAAGACTAAAATTAAAAATGTTTCCAAAGTTAGTTCAATTTAAATATAAATATTAGATGAAAAACTTAAACTTGAAAACAAAATTAATGAAAATTCGAAATGTAGCCTTGGCAACTTACTGAAATAAAAACAAACGAAAGTTCTGTGTAAATATAAAAATATACACATAATAAAATTACTACATTATTAAAAGTATTCAGTAATTTATATATATATATATATATATATATATATATATAAACTGCCTCAACAATTAACAGAAACAAAGTTACAATTATTAAAACAGAAATAATATAGCTATCTATCTAACATTAGTGCTGAAATAAGCTGAAGCTGAAGTACTAAAATTTTCTAAAAGTAAAACTGAAATAAAACCAATTAAAGCTATACAGAAATATAAAAAAAATGATGAAATCACAAACACAACAAAAACACAAAAACTTAAACCATTGAAAATCATTTTGAGTAAACTAATTAAAGATATATATATATATATATATATATATATATATATATATATATATATATATATATATATATATATATATATATATATATATATATATATATATATATATATATATATATATATAAAATACAAATGTAAACTGAAATAAAGCTAAAATTTTATAAAATATAAATATAAAAAAAAGGGTAAAAAGTTGCTTTGGTAAGTGGGTGAAAATTAAATTAAATTCAAGTACTAAAATCAGTCAAATTGAAATAGAAATATACCCATACAGAAAAAAAGGAAAAAGGTAAAACCACAAAATAATTACTGAAAATAACTGAAATGAAAGCTGAAAATAAAATATAAAAATAAAAGGTAATTTAAAATATTAACGAGTATGTAAATCCACATAAAAAAAAGTCTTCTTTTAAAGTTATTTTTTACAATAATCAGTGTGTGATTGTAAAACGGCGTGAAGTAAATAAATAAATCGATGCCCCCAAAATAAAATATTAAGTGACAAAAGAGCGAGGTGCAAATGGCCATGTGAACTATGAACAAATGCAGTAGATAATCCTAAAACGAGACTGATGTGTGTTTTGGAGTCTGTACCACAGGTAGGGTTTCCCTGTCTGCGGGATCCTGCGATCTCATTGCCGTATTTGTCGACACACCAGCACTGACCGCTGCTGCCATGACACTGAGTGGCCTTAAAATACCCGTCTTCAGAACAGCGCGGCACATACGCCCCTGCACACACACACACACACACACAATTACAAGTCTTTTCATGCTGGATTCAGGGGGAGGAGCTAACAGCTGTTCATCAAATCCACCCACCAATCAGAGTCTTCCTCCGGCTCTGAGAACGAATCCTGTTCATCTCGTTCTGACACGGCATGCCTGGAGAAACACATTTAACAGTTTTTTTTCTAATTCAAGTTATGCCTAGCTCCCCATTGTGAAATAGTCCTCAATATAATGTTTTTGTCTAATGTCATATAGCTCACCGTCAGGTTTCTGGAAACAGTAGCACCACTCGTTGTTGGACAGCTTTCCGTCTTTGAAGGAGTCGCAGGAGTTGAACAGTGGCCGCATGCACAGCTCGTATTTGTCAAGGTAAATGGCGCTGAGCTCTGATTGGTCGAGCAGAAGGTCGTAATTCATGTCCAGCTTGTTGAACATCCACCCGAGAGAATCTTTACAGATGGGCAAAATGCTGGTGTCAAAACCTAAAGAGAGACAGAGAGAGGGAGAGAGAGAGAGAGAGAGAGAGAGAGAGAGACGCTCAGGTTCACACTGGTGCACACACGTATTACGATAAATAAACACATAAGAAACTAAATAAAATAAATGATCTTCTTTTTGTAATATTTATTGGTTTTAACACTAAAATTAAAATTTAAATTTCAAACAGAACTTTTCATATATAGTGGACAGAAAATCCTGAATAAAGTGGTAGTGACCCTGAGCTTGAACTTACGTCCTTGTGCAGTGTCACTCGTGGTGCTCTTAAGGTCTCTGTTGGCGTCCGTGTGCAAAACCCCAAACCAGTCTTTGAGTCTGGATGCTAAACTTTTCAAATCAGCATCACTGCAGCCTACAGAAACACACAGACACACATTTAAATGAGCACGTCTGTGAGCTGATGATATATTTATCTGTCTGACTTCACAATAGTTGTGCGGGAGACACACACTGAGGAACTCTGATTACATTCAGCTCTCCGAACAATGCTGGTTTCTATTTACAAACTATTTCCAGTCCCTGAACAGAGAGACTCAACAGACACAGGTCAGAGATCAGAAGAACATTTCTCCTTCACGCCTCTGGAAACTTAATGGAGTTAACTTCTATTGTCAATAAAATACGTTTCACCTAAAATTCCAGACCTAAATGAGTAACTTGTCATCTAATTAGAGTCTAGAGCTCTAAACTGAATGTAGAGCAGCTGAAATCATCTGTTCATATTGAGATAACTCAAGCTCTCATTCATGATTCTTCTGTTATTATGAAGTGTGTGAGTGATTGAAACAGCAGGAAGCCTCAGCGGAATAAAATCAAGGGCTTTATTCGGATGGTAATTGTTTTTTCGTGATGGTTTAAGGTAATTTCAGCTCTTACTTCTGCTAGTCTGTGATTTTATTGCCGTTTGAATCGGAAATGTCAGTGATTTTCTCCTAAAAGCCCAGGAGAATATTCCAGACCGAACACGCTAGTGTTTCTGACAAGCATTGAGGTCGCATGTTAAATTAATTCTCATCTGAATCGACATTGAGGAGCGCCGTAGGGCGGCTGTTTGACACTTTCACTGTAACGAGAATCTGAGTTTTTGCCGTAATGGGGGCTTGTTTCAGAGAATTGCTCCAAATGAACTACATGAATAAAATGATGTTGTTTCCTCGATGTGATTTGCCACGCTGGAATAAGGTCACGTGACTCCCTGTGAATTAATTGACATTTGAATGTTTTACCACGAAAAGAACAATTCAGAACTGAGCTATCGAAAACCTGGAAAAAGAACACTAACATCCTGTCTACACAGGAAGTACCTCACAGACCCATCAGCTGGTCTGATAGATTAAGCACTTATATTATACATTTTTATAAAAAAATACAGACATATCATAAAATATAAAAAGCTTATTTAACCTTGTTACAACATTTATCATTTTCATTTAGTTTAACATGATGTACTATATGTAAAACAATGTACTGAAAATGACAAAATAATAACAAACAAAAAAAAATTACATAAAGTACTAAAATTAAATAGATAATATAATAAATACAATTTAGTATAATATAATTAGTGCTGTCGAACAATTAATCACTATCAATCACATCCAAAATAAAAGTTTTTGTCTACACAAAAAATATATGTGTGTTCTCTCTATAATATATATATATATATATATATATATATATATATATATATATATATATATATATATATATATATATATATATATATATATATAAACATATTTAATATTTAAACATAACGTATTTTTCTTAAATATATACATGCATGTGTTTGTATTTATATATACATAATAAATATACACAGTATAAATACATGTATTATGTAAACAAAAACATTTCTTTTGGATGCAATTAATCCCAATTAATCGCTTGAAAGTACTTAATTAATATAAAAATATATTTACTAAAATTAATATAAAAATATAATATTATATAACTGAATTTACAGCTAGAAATAAAAGCTTATTAGTAAGCCAGAAACATAACAAACAGCAAGGAGAAAACTGACCAAAATCTATCCATTCAAACGCATTTATTTACATTTATTAAAAGATGATTTAAAACCAAAAACCAAAGCTGAAGCAACAGCTCAATTGACTCTATTGATGCAAAGGAAGCGATTTAATTTTGAATGCACAGTCTTGTTTTGTTGGTTTATATTCTTACAGCACTGTGTCAAACGCACACACACACATATGCTCCTCTGTATAATCCTGTATATCTCTATATCTGAGAGTGTTGGATTATTTTGGTAGCTGTGTGAATCACACCTTTGAGCAGGAACCAGATAACACTGCGGTGTAATTCCTCTATTCTGCTGATATATCTGAGCTATGATACATCGCATCATATCTCTGTGTGAGTGTCTGTATTGCAATCATGAATCTGGTTTACACTACTCATAAAGCAGCAGAAACACACTGTGCCAGTGGGGAGGATTATGGAGATTACCTTTAGCATGTGTCTCTCTGTGTGTGCGTGGCCAGTAAACACGCTGGACTGGGAAAACATGAACAAGTGTTGATTTTATTTTCAGAAATAGCTGAAGATTACCCAGCTGACTTAAACTCTTTGAGACTGTTGAAACGGCGACTGCAGTAAATCTAGGAAAATCCGGGATTGCGATGTAAATGTAGGCTAGTTTCCCATAAACCCACATAGCTTGTAAAATCGATACAAAATAAATTCAAATATAAATGCATCATTTTTCCCTTGACACTACACAGGACAAGCGGTTCTGTAGAAAGAAAAGCTACAGTAAGTATTTATAAATCATCTTTCTGATGTGTGTTACACTGATTTCTCTTTATTTTTACAGTTCCATCTAGTAACAGCACTTGCGAGATGACACACTTCACCTCTACAGACGAGTGTGCTTGACTGCAGTCATCTGACAAAGGAGGAGGAAGTGCAGTAAAGGCTTTGATGGTGCAGTAAAGCACCATGAAGTGCTGTAAAATGGATCTCGTTACTGTGGCGACTGATGGGTGTTGTGTACGCACTCTTACGAGCCTGTAATGTAATTATCCTACAGAGATAAACCCTAATGAAACGACACACGCTGCAGCTTAACCAGAGACAGACACACAGCTCTGCTGCCAACGCCTGCCAAAGTCTCCAAACAATAGACCAGCACCGAACACACACAATGTGCTTTCACACTGCTGCGCTTACAGAGAGGACCTCAGTGAAAGCATCTTCTTACACAGAACAAGTATAAAAGTGGAAGTCTGCGGGAGTCGCCCTGAAGTGTTTAAAGTGCAATAATTCAGCTGAATTGTGTTGCTATAGATTTGTGACAGAAACATGTCACTTCTATTTCCACGAACATCAGCGCAAAGCTGCAAACTGGAAATTGGCAAGTGTCAGGAGGGAAATGGCTTTTCAGAATAAGCCACCTGACTGATGGAAAGTGATAACACACACATACACACACACACGCTCAGCGCTGTCCTTGGTCCTTAGATAAACAGCCAGATCTGAAAGCAGAGAAGAAGATTGGCTCATATAGAAATAGAAATGTGTTGTTTCCTTGTGGCTTGAAACATACTCTGGAGTCAGATTGTCTTTCTGATCAAATACTGTCATGATGAACCAACAGTTCATTAAACTAAATGAAAAATGAAAGAGTTAACAATAGAATGATATTTAGTGTGAGATATTTGACTCTAACTGAAGTCTAATCAAGTGCAGGAACACATCATTTTAATATACTGTCCAAGCATTCATGTCTGTGTTCTTGTGTAAACAGTTGTCTATAAGACACTCTTGCTGTGTTTAGGGTCATTTTCCTGCTGGAAGGTAAACCTTCTGCCCAATCTGAGGTTCTGAATGCTCTGGACTGGGTTTTCATTAAGTCTATCTCAATATTTTGATGCAATGAGCTTTTCTTCTACTCTGACCCTCAAAGTCCCTCAGTCCCTACCGCTGAAAAACACTACCAGCACACTTTACTTTTTGGATGGTACTCTGCAGGTGATGAGCAGTGCCTGGTTTACTTCAATTATTATGCTTGGAATTGAGGTTCATCAAACCAGAGAATCTCATTTCTCACAGTCTGGGAGTCCTTTAGGTGCTTTTTTGCAAATTCCAAGTGGTTTTTGTGTATCTTCAATGAGGAGAAGATTGAGTCTGGCCACACTGACATAAAGCCCAGATCGGTGGAGTGTTGCGGTGATGTTTGTCCTTCTGTGTATATGATCATGGAGCTCAACTAGAATGACCATCAGGTTCTGGGCCACCGGTCTAGACAAGGCCCTTCTCCTCCATCAGTTGCTCAGTTTGGCCAGGAAGCCAGCTCTAGGAAGAGTTCTTGTTGTTTCAGACATCTTCCATTATAGATAATAAAGGCTACATGATTCTGTGAAACTTCAACAAAGCAGATTTTTTTTTTTTTTCGAGCTCTTCTCCAGATGTGTGGTTTGACGCAAACCTGTTCCTGAGCTCTACAGGCATTTTTTTTTACCTCAGGGCTTAGTTTTTTGCTCATATAGGGATTATTAGCTGTTGGACCTATTATTAAGACATGCATGCCTTTTCAAATCATACCCATTCACTTGAATTTGCCACAAGTTAACTTCACTCGAAGTATAGTAAAATCTACAAGCAATATGAATCCTCCTGGGCTAAATTTAAACTAATAAGTTTATGAATACAATGGAAGCATTTACGTTTTTTTCTTTTCTTTTTTTTTTTAAATGAATTTGCAAAGGTGTTAAAAACCTTATTTTTTATTTTTTATTTTATTTTTTTTGCTTTGCCATTATGGTGAACGGAGTGTCGAATGATGTGGAATAAAAATTAATTTTAAAGCAGTTTAATATAAAGCTCCAACATAAAAAAATGAGTATGCAAGTATGCAAAATGTCAATACTACTATTAATTTTTGTATTATTATTTTTTTGTCTCACTTTATTTTCTGTATTGTTCTGAATACCATTAAGTTTATAACCTTTGTTGTGGATTGAAGGCAACTATTTTACATTACTTTTAAAATGTACTCATAAAATTTGATTTACTCTCTCTCTCTCTCTATCTCTCTCTCAAATATTTGGACCCGGGTGAAATATAGTCAGATTAGATCTGTATAGATCTATCTATAAATACTTACACAATCAGAATCTCCTTGAATCAAGAAATTAATTGCACCTAATTAAATTTGCCATCTCAACACCCCCAGTTTCTATTAATAAAAGGTTTCAAAACATGCAGCGTTGTAAAAATTACAGCAGAACTATAAAATAAATATCTTTTATAGTTTTGTTGGACAATGGGGTTCTTTGAGTCAAAAAGGTTGAGAACTGCTAAAATAGAGTCTAAACAAGACAACGCATGTATTAACCGTTTAACCAACACTTTAATTCACACGTGTGCTGGTTGAGATGAAATAAATAGTCAAAACGTAGCTCATGAATATTAATGAGGCGAGGTTCTCTTTCAGCTGCTGCTGTTGAACAGCATGTTCTCTGGACTGTCATGTCGGGTTTCGCTCGAGATCACAGGACTGGTGAGAGAAATTACAGCAGGGAGTCTAATTAAATCACTGCATTAACTAGTTGTTTAATTTAGCTCCATTACATACTTCAAAGAACTCCGTAAATCAAACATGTAATTTAAAAACGACTATTGTTGGGAGAAATCCAACCATGTTTAACAGTCGAACTTACACTGATTTCAATATATGCAGCACCATGGAAAAACTCATGCAGTTAAATTATAAAGTAAAAGGTCTTTTAGTTTAATTGTACAAATGTCTTAACTTAATTTTAACTGATGTTTATCAAGCAAAAGGGTTCCACTGAAAACCTGGAGAGGTTTCTAGTCTTCTGTTTGATTGACAGGTGAGTTTCGGTGCTGACGCCGCCTGGCTCTGATTGTTCCCGTACACTGCGGATGATAACTGCTGATGCTCACGTGGGACGGTCGTCCTCGTCTTTAAAGATAAACGCTAACAGCACCATTCACACTCTCCGCTCCAGACGAGATGATGAACGCATTTAATTCAGACAGATGTATTTATTAGTCATTCCTTCCCAAACCATCTCTCAGAGCGATTAACGGAGGGATGGGCGAGATTACACACAAAGCGCTTCTCTCTGTCTGCTGGGTCAGCGGTAATGACATCAGATCGACCGTTTGATGTCACATATAGAGTGTGAGAGATAGATCGTAACATTTAATTAAAATCATAGATCACATATTAATGAAAGCTGTCACCGTTCACTCTCCAGTGTGCATCCTTACAATGAAAGTGGATGCTGACCAAGGCTGTTAAATCTACTCCAACTGAAGTTTATAATGTCACTGTATTGTATATTAAAAAAGGCTATTGATAGAAATGATTAATTATTAATAGAAATTAATCCTGGAATTTGTGATCATTACAAGCTTATTTGATGACCAAAAAAAAAAAAAAATAAAAAAAAAAAAATAAATGCACTCCAATAGTTTTATTTTATTTGGAATTTAGAAAAATAATTTTATAATATATTTTTAAAAAATCTTCCACTGCTCTCAAATCTTAACTGAGAAGATCATAAACATATTTATAATATTTGCTTCTAAATACTAATATATACTATATATATATATATATATATATATATATATATATATATATATACACTATACTATATATATATATATATATATATATATATATATATATATATATATTAGATTTCTTATTTCAATTTTGTTTTAATTTGATACACTAAAACAACTAAAACCAAAACTGAAAAAAAATATTTGAAAACTATAGACATTAAAAAATTACATTTAAAAGAAGTACTAAAGCTTTAATAAAATTAAAATGAAAAAAGAATACTAATAGAATCAAAATACTAAAATTAACCTGCATTTTCTAAGAAAGTATTAACGTTTTTCTACTTCAAAAATTACTTGCGATTTCTGAATAAAAACTTTTCCTATACCATTTTTTTTTTTTTTTTAGTATATGATACTTTTATGGAATGTTTTGTTGTTTTGGAGCTCCACAGCATTCATCTCCATTTGCTTTCACTGTAAGAAAGGAAGCTGCTCGATATTTTGCCAACAAGTGTGCATTTCAAATAAGAAAGTGTCCTACGGTTTTAGAACAATATGATAATGTTTCTATAAACAAATCTTGCACTCAAGTGTTTTTAAAACATTTATTTTAATCCACACACACACACACACACACACACACACACACACACACACACACACACACACACACACTGTAATCTAATATGATCATTTAATATCATTATGCACTTAAATTAGATCCCAGCAGCTGAACAGAGTTTGCTCAGCTGTGGCGGTGAATCATGTTTAATAAGAGCTCTCAGATGACAAATGTGGAGGTGTGTGTTAAAGTTCAGTATTACATTCTTCAGTATTAAAAGAGTTTTAAATGCACACTGAGACTTCTGCTCTCTAAAGAGGCTAAACGAGCATAATTTAGTCTTGTTTAATTAGGAAGGAACAGGCCAACAGATCAAAGACTAAACATTTGCATGATCCCAGAGACATAGAGAGGAGGAGATGCTTCAAAACTTAGAATTAGACATCTCTGCACTCAACCCTTAAGAGTTTACAAGTTCAAGATTTCTGTCCTTCATGCTCTGAGAAAATCAATAATGGAGAGAAAGCAACCAAACACAAATGACCAAACTTTTTTCTATCTAAAACTAAAACATTTACTCAAACTTGCCTGCCTATCTTTATGTAACACAAAATAAGATGTTTCGCACCATGTTCACACAGTTCTGCACCAAGAAATAAACACATATGGTAACCAGTTAGGATAAAAATGCACAGTAAAAGTAAAAGTCATGCACATGTGCTTCTAATTTGCGTATGCAATTTTTTTATTAATACGTCTGATGTCAGTGGCATTAGTTGATATTAGTTTGACCATGACCAAGTTTGAATATTTTGAACTAAACAAAACTGTGATTTGAGAGACATTTTTAAGTGGATAACAGTCTTGTTCCCCTTCAGGAACTCGAGCTGCGTCTGAGAACATTTTGGGAAAGCCCTTCAGCATGACCAGCTCTGAATAATTTGTGTAATCAGTTTTATGAATGGGAGTGATGGCATAGGCGGGTGACGTAGCGACCAGGAAGCTATAAAAGCACGTTAGGTGGAACGAGCATCAGCTTTCTGTCATTCAGGGAAGCTCTGTGTGTGTATCAGTTACAAATCATAATGTGTCAGTCTTATTTACTGTTGTCTGTCATACAAAGTTGACCAAGCACAACATGACAAGAAAGACTGATAGCAAGTTGAAGCATTTGGGCGAAATAGGAGTGCGTTTCAAGCTGTGTGTTCCTTCCTGCTCTCGCTACACCACGAGCGGGGATACACAGTTTGTGCGTGTTCTGCCTCCGAGGAGGTGGATGAAGAGAGCGTCGATGAATCGCCCTGTCTGTCACCACAGTATGAGGAGATGTTGGTGGTGATAACTCACGCGGTAGCCAAGTCAAACATTGATTGGGCCGCCTAAAAAAAATCTGAACCACAGAAGGGTAAATTCGATGAGTGTGTTTTGGGATTTCGGCCACCATCTCCACGCTGGAGCCTTCCTTTTTTCCCAGAGATCGTGGCTGAAACCATTCTTGTCCCATTTATTTGTCCCGGCTCTAATTATTATGGCAATGTGACACAGTTAGATGATTATGGATATAAATCAATGCCCCGGGCAGAACAGATGCTCGCGAGTTATCTGTCTCCCGACGCAGCATCATCTTTAAAGGCCCCGGTCTTGCCTTCCAAGCCGCTGCAAACTACATCAGCACTGGTTGGCAAGGGGTAGGCGGCAGCAGGTCAGGCTGGTTCATGTCTGCATACGATGTCTGTGTTACAGGCTTACCAGGCTGATCTGCTAAAAAAGCTAGATGAAGGCGAGGAAGTTAAAGAGGAAAATATTTCTGAGTTGAGGAAAACTGCTGATTTAGCCCTCCGTGCCACCATGGCAGCCCTGGTGGTGGCAGAAAGACATCATTGGTTGACCCTGTCTGATTCAAAAGAGAAAGACAGGGTCTTCCTTATGGACGCCCTGCTTGCGCCTTCTGGTCTGTTCGGTGGCACCGTCAATTCCATCGTCGACAGATACCAGGAGGCTCGTAAACATGCAGCGGTGTTCCAGCAGTTCCTCCCTTGCTGTTCTCTAGCTCAGGGGGCTGCTGGGCAGGAGTACCGCCATGTACCAGCTCCTCATACAGAGAGGTGCAAAAAATGAGCATCGCCTCTCATGCTCCCCCGCAATGGAACAGAGGTCGGTGGTGCTCTAAGCAGGAGGCTTCTAAGATGAGGCCTGATGAGATGATCTGAGGGTCGTGCTTCAGTCAAGGAAGCCCTTGACAAAGTGGTCCTGACAACCAACATCAAAAAGCAGGACCTCTGAGGGTTACCCTAACTGGAGAAGAGCGAGGTGCACCGCATTACACGGTGTCCTTCTCTCCTCAGAGCCTTCAACAGCAGCTAGTTCAGTTGTTTCCTGCCAGTCCTCTGCTTACTATGAGGCAGGTCATGTCTCAGATCAGGTCCTAGGACTGGTTTGTCACGATAGATCTAAAAGATGCTTATTTTCATATCCTTCCCAATCACAGGAAGTTCCTAAGGTTTTCTTTCAGAGGCAAAGCTTACCAGTATCGAGTTCTTCCTTTTGGCTTAGCACTCTCACCCTGAACATTCACGAATTGTGTGGGTGCTGCGCTGGCTCCACTGTGACACCAGGGGAATCCGTATACTTAATTATCTCGACGATTGGTTGATTTTGGCTCAATCAGAGCAGATGGTGGTCGGCATCAAGATGTTGTTCTCGCCCATATAAAAGAGTTGGGGTTAAGATTAAACGGCAAGAAAAGTGTGCTTTCTCCATTACAGAGGACCACTTATCTGGCCGTGGTGTGGGATTCAACCACAATGCAGGCACGTCTGTCCCCTGCTCGTATCGAGTTGATCCTCACGTCAGTCAAGGGAGTCAGAGAAGGCCAGTCACTGACTGTCAAGCAGTTTCTTTGGTTCTCTCTAGTTCATCCAGCTCCTCTGGGACTGGACGCTATGGTGCAGACTTGGCCGAGGCTTCGTCTTTCTGCTCTGAAGGGGCACATCTAGTGGCTTTTGGTCTCTCAACCTAGGTTGCTGAGACCATCCTCCAATCCAGAGCTCCCTCAATGAGGAAACTGTATGCCTTGAAGTGGAAACTTTTCACTTCTTGGTGCGGAGATCGCCAATTTGACCCAGTTAACTGCCCAGTTGGTACAGTACTGGAATTCCTGCAGTTTCTCTGAAGGGTTGACTCACTCCACCCTGAAGGTCTACATGGTGGATATTGTGGCCTACCACACCCCTCTTATACATTATACGTTTCCTCTGCGGTGCGCTGAGGCTGAGGCCTCCGGTACGATCTCATGTCCCCATGTGGGACCTGGCTTTGGTGGTAGAAGCTCTTTGCAAGCCTCCTTTCGAGCCTATTGAAGAAATTTCTGATTGATATCTCACTGTTAAGACTGCCTTTCTTCTAGCTATCACTTCTCTAAAGAGAGTTGGGGATCTTCAGGCCCTCTCAGTAGCCCCTTCCTATTTAGACTTTGCGCCTGGAATGGCCAAAGTGTTTCTCTACCCTCGAGTGGGGTATGTCCCAAAGGTTCCCTCAGTTACCCCATAGCCTATCATACTACAGTCCTTCAGGCCTCCTCCCTTCAGGGAGCCAGACCAGCAAAAGCTGAACTGTATCTGTCCAGTGCGAGCATTCGTCAGATTTTATGGTTTAGTTCTGCAAGCCACTCCCGGCTCTTCTATTCTCTTGCCTTAGCTGTGCTTCTTGTATACTGTACACACTAGGCAGGGACTTGCAAGTCTGGCGGCGTTGGCAAAGGGCGTTCCCAAAAGCGTTCTCGGATGCAGCATCTCGTTCGCTTCGGGGAACCATGGTTATATATGTAACCCGAGATGTTTAATATCATCTATATATTATTATAGTTTCTATTTTTAGATTTTCTGTTTTCATTTTAATTTGAGTTAAAGCTTTAGTATTTTTTATAATTATTTTACCATCCTCATCGTCATTATAAGTATTTTAAATAAATAGTTTTTAGTTTTATTTTATTTTTATTTATTTATTTACCTCAACTTTAAATAAATAAAAAAAGTATATTGTAAATTGCAAAAATAAATAAATGTGGTACTAACTTGAACATCAGTCAAAGACTGAAACAGAAGAGCAGAACTTGTTTAAATAAAGTTGTTATTTTTCTTTGCACACAAAAATGATTCTCGTAGCTTCATAACATTATGGTTGAACCACTGATGTCACATGAACCATTTTAACAGTGCGTTTACTATTTTACTGGACCTTGAACATGGTAGTTCCATTGCTGTCTATGCAGGGTCACAAAGCTCACTGATTTCAAAAATATCTTAATTTGTGTTCTGAAGAAGAACAAAGGCCTTACAGGTTTGGAATGACATGAGGGTGAGTATTTTCTTTTTTTGGTGAACTATCCCTTTAAAATTGTTGCATCATATGGCTTCATATAGTTTGGAGTACAGTGCATGAGTCAGATGGATTATTTTTATGATTCTTTTATGGTGTTTCTGTCCTTTCTGACAGTGTCTAGTCACTGTCCACTTTCACTGTATGAAAACAATCAGTGAGTATCTGGGCTCTTGTTGGCTGATGGTCAAACTCAGCCAGCAGACCACTCTAACAAAAGCTTGTATTACTGAAATGAATTTGACAGAAAGCAGAACCTATGGTCATGGTCACATCTTTTTGTTACTGGACTGTTGTCACGGTAACAGGTGCAAAACACAGGTGTGGCAGCACAGGTAGGTGAACTCAAAGGTCACAAGGGCATCTAGAGTTAAAGTCCTGCTGCTATGCATCTGAATTCAATTATGACCCATATGTTGTTATGAACACACAGACACACACACACAGAGTAAGAGTCTGTGATAGGGAGTGAAATGTGTCATCACTACATTCTCAATTGACTATGTTAATTTGCCAGATAATAATAATTTGGGTATTTTCTCCAGGGATCTGCATAGCCTACTGTAATTACAGTCAAACTCTTTCTTTCTTACTCAATTTTTATTCATGAACAGGCATAGAGTGTAGCTTAATTTAATAGTTTTGAGGTTTATGTAAAATATTAGTTCATGAAGTATTTTGAAAATAATACATTTCAAATTGATACTATAATAATAATAATAATAATAATAATAATAATATGTTATTTTGAAGAGATTTTGTAGACCACTTTTGTTTAGCATACAAAAATAAAAGGACTATTTAATTTTGTAAAAAAACTTATTAAATGTGTAATATAATAGATTTTATTAAAGGGCCCTGTTTTGCTGACATTAAAACCCTTACTTTTCTCTTGAGTGCGTTTTGGTAATCAGATAAAATTACTTGCATATGGATTACTGATGCAAGTTTTATACTACGTTTTAAAATAGCGCTCTCATCTTGGCCTTCAGCCCCAGACTTTCACCAAGGTTCTCCCGCAGACATATGGCAGAGTTAATTTGCTCTTATCAGAGGGCTTTGACATACAGCTGCAGAGATTTAATTCCTGATGGAGGACCGTCACTCTGGCATGTATGCGTTTCTCTGCCTGGAGCTCTGCTTAATTAAAATGAAACTGGGAATCTGGTTAAAAGAATTAATCTCTTTAACAGAGCAGTTTCGGTAAATGCAAATCAAGCGTGCAAGCATGTGTGTGCGCGTCCTGGGTAGAAGCATATGTTGAGTGGGTGTTGTCAATGATTCAAAAAACCATTCTCTGTCTCTTTCTGTGTTTCTGGAGGCTCAGGATCTCATCCAGACCATGAGCAGGAGCAGCAGGAGCGTGTGAACATGCAGAGGATGATGCGCTCGTGCTGCTCACGGCTGGTGGGGGTCCAGTGGATGAACAAGAACAGTTCAGAGTGTGATGAACTTGAGAAAAACTCAGATCTACAGTGATTCATCTCCTGCCAGAGTGGAGGATTATGGGTGGTTCGCGACGGAACACAGATCAGCAGGTTGGAAAATACAAGTGCATCAAACAGAGAAGCTCAAGCACAAACAAACACCAAACAAACTCAAACTACGGTCTGAGTTAAAACAGCTCAGAATGTAATTTCTGCACTTCGGAAAAAAATTTGATTTTCACAAGCTGAAAAATCCAAGCAGTCTCCCAAAAGCCCCAAGTTCTCCTTCCTATACCTTACATTTCAATTAGTTATGTGCAATTAGTACAATATCATGATGTTTGCCATTATATGTTCCTGAGACGTCAAACAAACAGACACAACTACAAACTCTTTGCAAAGACATATTCTCAATATTTAATCAGTGAACGATTGACATCAAGGTATACAGACACAATCCTTCAGTTGTGCTAACACTCATAATTTATTCAGTTATTGCTTTCCCAATTGAATATATGAAGGAGGTGGCTGAAATTTATTAATTTTGAAAATGTCTTCAGTATATTTTTACAAGTTGATAACCTGAACAGAATAAAATGAATGCAGTCTACAATATAATACACATGTAAACTTCATTATCACTTTAATATATTAAACATTTGATATAAATCAAATGTCCTACTTTACCTGCATACCATGCATCAGAGACGAGACATCACATTTTGGTGCAAGTGATTCTATATACACAGAAAGCATATCAAATGCAGGTAAAGTGTTTACTTTAATGTTTTAAAATAACTTTTGTAAAAATTAAATATCAAAATATGAGTAAAATAATGTTCCATCTCTATTCATCGTAACATATATGTTTATGTAGACATTAAACAACATAATCTGCCCGGTTATTATTAGAATATACAAAAGAAGGACTGATCATATTAAATTTGATCATAAATTAATAAAAAACTTATTGCTGACAAAAGGGTAGAACATAGAGATAGTGGTAAAGACTGGCAAAGATTTAAATGACTATTAATTAGTTTTTGGGGCTTTTTGATATATTAACTATTGCTACAATTAATAACATTTAGTGGGTTTCAGTAAATCATAGTAAAATGTATGATAGTCATATTTTTTTCCCACTCAGAAATAATACAATTAAACAGTGCACATTTTAATGTACAAAGAAAAAAAACAGAAAGCTGTGTTAAACTTTCATTGTTTTGATGGTTGAAAATGTTCTCGGTTACTAACATAACCCCGGTTCCCTATCTGTCGGTCACTACGAGTTATGACGAAGGACATATGGGGTCTCACTTGGGAGGCCAATCATCTCTGAGTTTATGAGAAAACGCCAATGAAAATTGGCTAGTGGATTTAACATACCTGAGCCACTCCCCATGCCAACGGGTATAAATAGGGCGACAGGTTCATCCACTCATTAGATTTTTGCTTCGGAGCCGAGTGGTTGTATGAAAGCTGTTATACTCCACAAAGCCATTCATCTGCTGTGTCGGGAAGCTGTTCTGGTTGGCGGTACAGTGCAAACAGTGGTGTCCCTTTCAGCGATTGCCATAGGCGCTTCAACTAAGAGAGCAGATTTCCTAAAAGAGCAAATCACGGATGATTCGCATCTTTTTAAAGACACCGATTCGTCCGCGTCCTTCTGGATGCGGTCGTTTCCTGTTCTCTGACAATGGCCACGATCGATGTCTTCCGTGTCTGGGCATTCAGCACGCTGAAGGCACGTTCGTGAATGGTTCATGCATGCACTGCGTGTGTGACCATGGCAATGCTGTGATCGCGTCTCCCCTTTCTTAAAGGGAAAGGAGCAGACCCCTCCGTCACTGCGCGTTCCGGTTTCTCTGCCACGAGCAGAGAACCGCCGGCTAGTGCTCTGGGAGATTTGAAGGTGATAGTGAGAGCATCTCCTCCAGGCCACACCCCATGGACCTCTTTCCCCTTCCGCAGTGTTTGTCCTGTGCAGCTGCTGGGTGATTTTGCTGGGCTGTCTTATGGCAGTCCCAACGGGTCATTCAGTTTGCCGCCGGGGATCAGATGTTGATTGCAGCATCGGGGATGGCCCCCTCAGGTATTGTTGCCACTACCGAATTGGACCCGGAGTTGGCAGCCATGCTTGCCGGGCAGCTGTGAGCACCAGGATGTAGGTGAATGCACCGCCCAGCCCGGAGTGCTCATGGCTGTTCGATTTGATCTCGATGTAGAGCGTGGCTCACATGGGGCGCGGCAGACCTAAGTGATCTGCCACCAGCGTTGGTAGACACTATAACTCAGGCTAGAGCACCCTCTACGAGGCAGGTCTATGCTCTGAAGTGGAGTCTGTTCACGAATTGGTGTTCTTCTGACCGAGAAGAACCCCGGAGATGCCCGATCAGAGTAGTGCTTTCTTTCCTGCAAAAAAAGTCTGGAGCGTGATGTGGCTGCTATTGCAGCCCATCACAATGCAGTGGACGGCCGGACCCTGGGGAGGCATGACCTGATCGTAAGGTTTCTGAGGGGTTCCAGAAGGTTACATCCTCCTAGGACACCCCTGATTCCCTCCTAGGACCTCTCTATTGTCCTGGCGGGACTTCAGAGGGGTCCCTTTGAGCTGCTGGATTGCCGCAAGGTTTCCACCACTCCCTTCCGAGACCAGGTGGTGAACCTGAAAGCGCTGCCCCTGGAGGAGGCAGATCCAGCCTTGGCGTTGCTGTGTCCCGTAAGAGCACTTCGCATATACAAGGACCGCACCCAGAGCTTCAGAAACTCTGAGCAACTTCTGGTCTGCTTTGGAGGTCAGCAGAAGGGGAAGGCTGTCTCCAAGCAGAGGTTGGCCCACTGGATAGTGGATGCCATCGCCTTGGCATACCATTCCAAAGGCAAAACGTGCCCCCTGTGGGTGAAGGCCCACCTCACAAGGAGTGTGGCCTCTTCCTAAGCGTTGGGGCACGGCGCCTCTCTGGCAGGCATCTGTCGAGCTGCGGGCTGGGTGACACCTAACACCTTCTCAAGGTTTTGCAACCTTCGTGTAGAGCCAGTTTCTTCCATGTGTTGGGTAACAGGTAAATTAGCGGGAAGGGATGGCTGGGGGTCACGTTTGCTGCACCATTCCCCCTAACACAGGGATGCGAGCGCCTTTCTTCTCCCAGTAGAGTTCCCTGGTTGGCGTACCCTGGTTGAGCATCCTCCAGCACCCTCGGCAGTCAGACTTGGCGGAGCAGTCTGTCGCCAGGCCCAGTACTGGTGTTAGCATGCCCGGAGCTCCGGTCAGCCCCTTTACTGGGCTAGGTTTCCAAATGGCTTGATTCCCTACAGGTAATCCCATATGTGTATTTTTCCATGGTAAGGTTTCCCTCTCGGCAAACCCGTGTCTTCCCTTGACAGACCCGTTCTGTCAGTCTCTTCTGGCAGCCATTCCATCCCTACTCTAAGGTAGGACCTGCCTCAGAGACCCCTTCCATATGTAGTACTGCCCCCTGGGTCAGTCCATATCAGTATCTCCACATGTCACCTTCCTATGGGTAGGATGTGGTCTCCGTAGCGACATTTTCCTAAGGCTCGCTTCCCCATTGTCTTGCCTATCTGAAAGAACAAATAGGGAAGATTTGAAGCAATCTTTCTCTGAAGGTTGAAATCCCTTCCATTAACTTGGAACAGCAGCGTGGCCTTCTTCAGTAGCGATGTACTCACCCTCTGGCCCCTACGTCTTGCTGTCAATTGCAGTGCCACGGGGATGTGACGGTGTTCAGGTTGTGGCGTTCTCCATAGGACCCCATATGTCGTTATACATAACTCGTAGTGACCGAAAGATAGGGAACGTCTCGGTTACGTACGTAACCCTCGTTCCCTGATGGAGTGAACTGAGACGTTATGTCCCCATGCCACAACCTTGAACCGGACGCTGTTGCCGGGACACGTTCCCGGCTCCTCAGCGTAAAACCTAATGAGTGAATGCACCAGTCGCCCTATTTATACCCGTTGGCACGGGTAGTGGCTCAGGTATGTTAAATCCACTAGCCAATTTTCATTGGCGTTTTCACTTTATACTCAGAGATGATTGGCCTCCCAAGTGAGACGCCATATGTCGTTCGACATAACGTCTCTGTTCCCTCCATCAGGGAATGAGGGTTACGTACGTAACCGAGACATTTCCCGAGATACGTGAACAATTACTGCATCGTTAAGACGCTATGGGAAAGGTCCTTTTTTTCTCCTAAAACTGAAAACTTTTTTCAATAATGCAGTGTAACTACACAGCCATTGGTTTGTGCAGTGTATTATAAAAGGAACAAATTTCTCGCCAGTGGAAAAAGTTTGGAACATTTTTTATTTGTTAAATATAAGTTGTTGTTTTTTTGTCTTTAAAGTACAGCAACCAATCGGCAAGCAGCAGACAGTGAGACAATTTTGGATCAATTTAGCCACCTCAAATCATCATGACTTGCCTTAAATAAAATATAGATATAAAACAGTTCAAGCATATATCAATGTTTAAAATTTAAACCTAGATAAATGTGCGTTAAATCAATTAGTTTGTGTAAAGAGTGCAAGCTAAAGCATGTTTTGCAGGACATGGAGACGCCAGCGCAATTTTTTTCAGTAGATACGCATAAGTTTTGCTCATAATGGTAAGAGTAATATATTATTTGTAACTGTAAAGGGTCTACTTTTCTTGGTATGCACTCACAATATCAACAAAATATAGCTCTTTTATAAAATAAAGAATGTGCTTTTATAAAATAAAGAAAACAAACATGATGCGCTTTCTGCCGTGTCATCTTGAACAGTAGCACTTCACAAAAATAAACTGAAACTCAGCGAATAGCCTACATGCCTCACAGACATGATAAATATATTTATAGAAAGACAAATAAACAAAATAAACAATTTCATTATAATCATAATTTGTAAAGATGCACTTCTCTCCAAAGGAATGTTTAATGAGAAGATGGTGAGTCAGGATCGCCAACTTCATCCTTGCGACACAGACTCAGAAAAAACTATTTATTAGCAAATATTTCAAATATATAATCCTAAATAATCCTATTTTCCCCTTACACATCTATGGTTATTAATTTTGCTGATGCTTTTGCGGTCTTGTGTTGTTTCCACCAGCATGGCATTTTTTGTCATCATTAATTGATGGATGTCTAAAATATAAAATAAGGAGAAGCCTAAAACAGACTTGAGGCCTGGCCTGTGTCTAAACTGTGACATGAAAATTGGCATGAAGCCCTACCAGAGTGGTGTGCAAAAGTCTAAGGCCCATCCACTGAGAGTCTTTTCAAGGGGTCAGAGCTATTACACAGGTCTGTTCCACCTTGATATATAGGCATCCGTGACGCCATGCGTTGGATGGAACCCGTGGTTTAAGCCTGTACTGAAGGAGCTGCATACAAAGCATGCTCTGGCATGACAAATTCATTCAAAATTCATTGACTGGGGGACAGTGTGCACTTGGCAAAATTGACCCTGAGTCCCAGGCATTCTAAGTGGTTGAGGAGGAGGAATCTAAGAGACAGCAGCTCTGCCTCTGACTGGGCTAAGACAAGCCAGTCATCCAAGTAGTTGAGAATGCGGATTTCCATCTGCCTCAGATGGGAAAAAGCCACATTCATGCATTTAATAAAAATATGAGGAGCCAAAGACCCTCCGAAGGGAAGAACCATGTATTTTTAAGCCACTCCCTCGAAGGCAAATCTCAAGAATTTTCTGTGATGGGCACTATCTGGATGTGAAAGTAAGCATCTTTCAGGTCCAGACAAAAGAACCATTTCCCTGGGCATATTTGCGAAAGGAACTGCTTCAATGTAGTTGTCTTTAGTGGCCGTTTCATAAGGGCGTGTTTTAAAGGGATAGTTCACTCTCAAATTAAATTTTGGTATGTTATAGCTTACCTCAAGGACATCCAAGATGTAGGTTTCTTTGTTTCCGCAGTTTTTCCCATTTTTCATGCGCGAGAGATCACTTCTGGCGCTCTCGGCGCTTGCGCAGACTAAGCCAGAGCGCGCGGACATCACATCAGGAAGCAGTCGCGCACTCAGATCAGTTAGGCATGGTTGTATACAAGAGGTAAAAACGATATAAATACTGTTCGTTTTCTTACACAAACCGCAAATTTCGTGTCTTAGGTCATCAATGTGTACTTACGATGGGTAATTGTTTAATTTGGACTCCTCTGTGCATGCTCTTTGAGGTGGTGACCATTGACCTCCATTATATGAGTCACAGACAAGAATGGTTTGACCTAAAAATATCAAAATGGGAAATACTGCGGAAACAAAGAAACCTACATCTTGGTAGGGCTGTGACGGTGGCTGATTTTTACCACCGCGGTAGTCATGGACCAACAACCGCCGGTGGCGCGGTGTTGAAAAAAATAAAAAAAGAATATATATATATATATATATATATATATATATATATATATATATATATATATATATATATTAGTGTCATAATTTGCTCGTTAACGAATTTTCTTTCAGTTTAACGTATTCAAAATATTTTACGTAGGGGCGGGGATAGCCACCCACTCACAACTGCTGCTTCTGTAACTTTTTCTCATGACAAGAAGTGAATTTATTCAGTCGCAGAATAACTGAACAGGAGACGTTTCAGACATGCGCTCCACTTCACTTTGTGCACGCTTCCTTTGTGCGTATCCTTTCATATCAAACTGCGAAATAAACTATGTGCAAGCAGTGTCATGGTCAGTTAATTCATGGAATTACCAAATTAATGGTGATTAAAGCTGACTTAAACTGTGCATGCTTGTAATACATTATATTATACATATTAGGCTATACAGGATATATTTATATGTATGCACATGTCTACTAAATCAGCCCAGCACTGTCTCACTCTTCTAACACATCCTATTTAACTCATCAGTTTATTTGAGCACTTCTATCAGTAAACGCCGCCTGCAAAACAGTAAAATAAATATCAAAGAAATAATGCAGTTAAACAAGAAAAGCTCAATAAAACTCCTCATCTGCACACGCTCTCTTTGAAATAGGAATCGCTGCCATATTTCTTGTTACCATCTTTTTTTTTATCGCTGTCTCATTTGTATTTGGCCAGTTTGGAGAAAGCATCACCAAACCTGACCAGCCAGCGTTTGCGATCACGAGAACTTGTGCAAACACTGATGGGAGACATGAATGCAGATGACTCCAGATCTGCGATGTGGTATTTGCTTTCCCAACAAGATCCATCACCCAACACTAAATTAATTTGCTGAATGCATAAACTATATTTTCCAAAATTTGTATTGAGTTTGTGACGTCACGTGCACTACCGCAGCTGGCAGTAGACAACCGCGGTATCAACCGACCACCGCGGTGACGCGGTTGTCACGGCAACCGTCATAGCCCTACATCTTGGATGTCCTTGAGGTAAGCTAAAACATACCAAAATTTAATTTGAGAGTGAACTATCCCTTTAAGCGTCTGAGATTGACGCAGGTGAACTTTTTGGGGATGAGGAAGTAATGGCTGTAGAAACCTTACTCGCTCTGAGCTGGAGGAACCATTTCCACGGCTCCTTTTGACAGTAAATTCATCACCTCGGAGTGCAGGATGTATGCATCTTTGCTCTGAACTCTGGGAACCACACCGCTGAAACGCAGGGGTCTTTGAGCAAATTGAAGTGAATAACAACTTTATTGTCCCCAAAATCCAGTCTGACACTAGAGGGATTGTATGCCAGGCCTTGGCCCATTTGACAAGTCTGGGTGAGAGAAAAGGACATAAAAAGTCTCTCTGGCTGCATCCGAAAACTTAAGCAACTGTCTTGTTGCATCACTGCCGTATGAAGCAATTACTTGTACAAAGGCACCTCATGAAACTGATTTTGGACAGACTTCTGAGGCAATATAATAGTTTAATCATCTACATTCAAAATATAACAAGCTTTTGTGATAACTAAACGAATATTTAATTCTCTGAAAAGAAATCTATTCGTGAGCGCAAAGAGGTGAGACTCATGTCCTTGCAGTGAGGGCTTTCCGTCTCTGAGTGCCGCTTCAGCATGGGATTTCCCCAAGTATGAAACCTACTCCCTGTGACCGTCAGTAGCAGCACAGCACATTTGTAACAGTGCTGTCAAATTTGCTATTTTAAAAAGATCTTTATCCCCAGATGGCGGCAGGACAGTGAAACAGCTGAGAGAGTGGCAAGTTAGCCGAGCAGAGAGGTCTTAATCCACTGTGAGGCTTTTCAATGGCGAAGGCTTCACGTATCATAGAGCGAAGATCTTGCAGTCATCACTGAAGGAGAAGAAATTTGAGGATCCTATCCAAAACACCCACTTACATAGCCAGAAGGCTCTGCCCCACTGCTGAGCCATCAGTTATTTTTATAATACACTGAATGAACCAATAGCCATGCAGTTACACTGCTTTAGGAAAAAAAAAAAAAAAACTTTTTCCTATATCAAAAGAAAACCCAATTTTTTCATCGTTGACCCACATACAGTATACTCACGTAAAATTATATATACTACATCGCAAATCTCAGCTGTGTGACTGTGTTTATATTGTTGCAAAAATGAAAAATGTATTACCACAGCTCTGTTTTATTTATTTACTTATATATAGTCATGTAAAGTGATATAAAAATGTGTGATTTCTTTATTTTGTTGCAAAATTCAACTACATTATTGCACAGGTCGATATTTGAAGTTAGATATTTAATTACATCCAACTTTATTCACATACATACAGTATAATTAAATATTATATATCTAATATAGGATGCGTGATTGTTTTTTTCATCACAAACATTTGACTTATATAATGATACAGCTCTATATATAAAGCTGGACTTACATAACTTTATTCACATACAGTACTATCGCGCAGGGTGGTATATACTATAAAGCAAATCTCAGCTTGATTTTAATTTTTTTAACAAAATATAACTATTATCGCATGGCTCTATAAAGATATATAATATGTCCAACTTTATTCACAGACATACACTACACTCACATAAAGCAGTTTATACTACACAGTATATCAAATATACACTTTTGTATCACAAAATGTAATGTATGAAGTAAGATATTTAAGTATATCCATCTCTATTTGTATACATACTCTATACTCAAGTAAGGTGGTATATATGTCAAACCTCAAATGAACGTAACTAAATGCAACTACATTTTTTTCCAGCTCATCTGCTAAATGCATCTCTATAAGACATTAAGATATTAGTATATTATAGACATTAGCATCATGATTTTCTGTCAATATTCGTGCAATATTAAATGTGCTATATAAAGAAATCTCCCTTGACACTTTCAGGAAGCCTCTGCAGGCTACATGTATGACTGGGGGTTTAATCTCAGAAAGTCTGATTAATTAATTGGCTTGCAGTCAACGACAGAAAAAGAGAGAATAAAACACCAGCTCTTACTTCAATTATCGTCCTTCCTCTATCATTACGAGCAGAACTAACAGAGGGAAATGCTGATAACGTAGATCATTAATTAATTAGCTGCACTTTCCTTTTGTCCCTTTTCAGTTTCCCCGTGTTGAACTTTGAGCCTCTTTTACTTCTTTTAATCAAAGTCCACAGTATTCCCCTGGGCCGCCGCTAAGAGTATGTGCGTGAGATTTGATGAGGAACAGAAGAGCACCGTGGTTTTCTGATGATTCATAAAGTCTGGCAGCAATGCAAATTCAGGTTTTCACATCCACACACACCTTCCCAACAGGAGTTGTGCAAGTGTGTGTGTGTGAGTTGGCCACATTGAATTATGGGTAATCAGAGTATAAAGTAGGACGTCGAAAGGCAGAACACTTCTGTTAAGCAGGAAAGTCACCTTCAATGCACACACACAAATGTAAATGATCAATGCAAATGTGCAGGATCTCAGGTGGTCTGCTCCACTAAAACTGCTGAAAGTACTGAGATATGCAAGTTAAATGTGGCACTGATTCCATAATGTCTCATTAACAAGTGTTTGCTAAGACAAGCATCACTAGTACTAATATTAAACTGAGCGTTTGTGCTCTAAATCATGTCTTGTTGAGGAGAGTTGTGCAGATGCAAGATTTTCACTCACTGGGCCAGGAAACAGGTGAAAAATGACCCACCATTTTTTTTTTCCAAGATGCAAATAAAAGAGATTATTGGAATACACTATTTCAGTCATTCTACTTCAAAATATCACATTTAATTCAATGTAAGGAGTGGGGCGGTGCGAGAGCCGGTGGAGTTTAATGATAATGAGCGACACCTGTGCCACTCACTGGCCTCGAGTCCCACAAAGGAGCTCAGGAAGGATAAAAGGAGGAGTGACGACAGAGGACCAGGCCTGGACTTTATTTTGTGTTTTGTGTGTGGCAGTCATCCACGAGGGGCTGCCGCTTACTTGCATTTTATTGTTTGTTTATTTTTATTATTAAAGTGTTTAAATGTTTGCTGGTTCCCACCTCCTTCTTCCCATATCTACGAACTGTGTTACATGTTATGTGTATTTTTTTTTTTGATTTATGAATTTATTTTTATTGAAATTTAATAGCAATTTCACGTTATCTTCAGAACCCTAAAACATCTATTATAAAAAGTACAATATATATTTAAAAAATACTTTGATTTATGACTTTGCTGGAACCAAAAAACAACATATATGAAATATAATATTTAACATTACTGAAAATATAATATTAAAGAAAATATTTTTTTCAGTCTTTCTACTTTCACATTAATTCCTTGTGTTACTTGCCATTACTTTGCAATTATTTATAAAATTTACTAGCAATGTCTGAGTTAAAAATTATTGTTGTAGTGATTTATTTAACATTAATTACTTAGTAATGTGTTACTGTAATTTGATTACTTTTTTTAGTAATGGAGTAATTTAACGTGTTATAATTTTCAAAACAGTAGTTAGTATAGTTACAAGCCGAAGTCTCTATGCGTTACTGCCGCGTTATATTGCTGACAGAATGCAGTGTTTTATAAACTACAGATTATAAAAAGGATGTAGCACATGCACTGTTGAGTCAAGTAACAGTTGATTTGAGACCTGCTCCAGCAAGACTTATAGGCTATAAGGCTAGTGCATAGACATGTGTGTGTGCGGAATGTGGGAGAATAAAATGATTCACTGGACTCCTGCAAAAAAATATAAATATCTAAACATAAAATATCTAAAACAAATACATTGGTATTCATCTATTGCACAAACGCATCATGAAGTAATGTTAAACATAAATGATTAACAAGTGCAAGCTTATGCAGAGTTTCTATTAGGCTATAACACATGGACTGAGATTTGAGTCTTTTAGAGATTATTAATGCAGCGCTCTTTACTTGCATTCAGTGATTACTTTTAAAAGGAGTAATCAGTAATGTGATTACATTTTCAGAGTAACTTGCCCAACACTGGTCACGGACATAATCTCCTTAACATATGACCGCCCACATTTGAAGCACATTTTACACTATTGTCACTTAATTAACCACAAATAAGTCTTAAGATACAGTAGCATGAACTAGAGAGAACATAAAAAAAATCAAAAATAGCTGATTTTGCTGCAAAAAACTGACAAACATTAGAAGCACACAAGCTGGTGTTAAATAAATGAATTCAGACACAGTCTAACGAAAACCTGTAAACAAACAGCACTGAATAGTGTATTTATCATCTCCTAATGTGAAGTACAGACAAGAATAATGTTTGGATCACATCAACCTGCCTCAGAGAGCTATTGATATGTCTGACCTTTAAAATGAAGTGTTTATGAGTACGAGAGAGTCAAACACTCCAGTGACATTTATTCGGATGTATTAAAACCTTCATATTAATGCTCGACAGGTGCACCTGAGATTCAGGAGGAATTACAGGATTTCCAGAATGTTCTGCAGGGTTGTGAAGAAGCCCAAAATAAACAGACATTCACATCTGTGTTTGATGAGATTCTGAAGCCCTTCATTTTCAAGATTAAGCTCATAAATGGTTGTTTATTATAGATACAACTTAAAAGGTTAGTTCATCCAACAATGAAAATTAGCCCATAAATTACTCCTGCTCAAGGCATACTAGGTGTGTATGACATTATTCTTTTAGAACAATCTGGTCAGAGTTATATTAAAAACTGTCTTTGATCTGTCAAGCTGTTTAATGGCACTCAGTGGGTGTTACAGTGCTTCAGTCCGAAAGAAGTGAAATAAAAAGCCCCCATCCACAAAAAAAGTGTATCACCGGGGGGTGAATAAAGGCCTCCTGTAGTGAATCGAAACATTTTTGTTAGAAAAAAATATCCATATTCAAAACATAATAATCACTTTAATCTAGCTTGCACCAACATTTGTACATGGAAGCAGCTCCAGGCTGATAATGTATAAGCTCGGCGTTGCACATGCGCTGGTGAGTCTCTTCAAAACCAACGGTTGTTAACCGAAGCAGAGGAAGCAGTTTCCTCACTTTAGCAAAAGGAAAACCAGTCTCCTCTTGGCTTATATCGAAATCCTCCGACATTCTTCTTTACAAATCCTCATTTTGTACTTCTAATTAGCGACCGTTGTTTTGTCTTGATCTCTTCCCTGCGCTTCCGTGTTCGTCACTTCTGAGCGGCGCATGTGCAATGCTGAACTCATACATCAACCGCCCGCAGGTGCTTCCATGAGCAACATTGAGCGCAAGCTAGATTGAATTGATTATTACATTTTAAATATGGTTTATATAATATAGGACTTTGTCCACCCCCAGAGCCATATGAGACACTTTTTTATTATAGATGGATGCTTTTTATTTCATTTCTTTTGGACTCATGCTTGCAGTACCCGCTGAGTGCCGTGTAACAGCTTGGAAGATCAAAGACAATTTTTAATATAACTCCGACATGATTCGTCTGATAGAAGAAAGTCATATACACCTAGGATGACTTCAGGGTGAGTAATTTATGGGCTAATTTTCATGTTTGGGTGACTTTAATGGAATAAATGTAATTGGCACACCAAGACAAAAATGAGAAATGTATATTCACTACCATCTAAAAGTGTGTTGTCAGTAAGTTTTTTATTCTTTTTTTCAGTAAAGATGCATTTAATTGATCAATGTTACAATCAATGCTGTTCCATTTTATACTTTCTATTCATCAAAGAATCCTGACAAATAAAATGTTTCATGGTTTCTGCAAAATATGAAGCAGCACAACTGTTTTCAACACTGTTAATAATCAGAAATGTTTTTGAGCAGCAAATCAGGATATTAAAATGTTTTCTGAAGGACCATGTGAGACTGAAGACTGGAGTGATAATGCTGAAAATTCAGCTTTGCATCACAGAAATAAATAAAATTGTATAATAAATTCAAATAGAAAACATTTTAAATTATAATAATATTTGACAGTTTTACTGTTTTTATTGTATTTTTGTTGAAATGACTTCTTCAAAAAACTTGAACTAAAGACTTGAAGCTCAAAATCCCCAAATATTTCATATCCATAAGTTTTTAAAAGGATGGAAAAATTAAATCTTATTTTCTTATAGTTATTATCATTTAAAACTATCTTCCTAAGAAAACGTGTTTTGCTGGAAACATTTCAATTTTCATTCCTTTTTATTTATTTTTTCATTCCTGGAGACACCATACCTTGTGTTCGGTTAATAATGAAATTATGATGAAAGAAAACGAACTAATATGTTTTACATCTGTTCTATCCAGCATATGAAGACACATGGTGAGATGAAGATATTCTACATAACTGAATGACCCAGAAACACACACGCACTGACACAGATTTGTGCAGATGTAATTTTACACTGAAAGCCTCATATTGCTGTTTTTCCTCTAAGGCCCAATGAAGAAAGATGAGCATGTGTGTGTGTTTGTTGTATTATATTGCAGTGTAAAGCGTGAAAAACGATTCTTCAAAACACAATAAGCAAGTGTTGGTCGCCGCGCACACTCATCTCTCGACAGTATTTTCTCTCAGGTGATCCCTCTATTTTTCACTTTCCTCTCCTGCTGTGAGTGAAAGATCTCTCTGGTGTTTCTCTTCAGATCATGTCTCTCTCCTGCTCTCCATCCATCCTTTCATCCTAACAAACCCCATTGCCCATCTCCACCCCCTCTGGCTCCATCTGTAATCATCTCCACCTCTTTGTCTCTCACTTCCAGCACCTCCAGGAGTTTCTACAGATCAGCTGGTTGAGATCACAGGTTTGATTCCATGCAAGTTGCATCAGATAAAAGCCTCAGCTAAGCACATACATTTAAATCTCCTGTAGGGTCCCGTTAACCGCCCTCCCCCCAATTATTTTTTTTCTCCCCAAATTGCTTTTTTTTAAATGTATTTAATTTCTTCCCTTTTTTTTTGGATTCTGTGCTTTCTGAATTTATTGTTGTGGTAAAAAAAAAAAGTACGTCTAAATTACAATTAATGAAAGTTTAACTATTTAACTACAATAACTTAAACAAAAGTTTTAAAAGGCACTTTGTATGCACCTTTTTATAAGGCTTAATATAAATCTCAGGTGTACCCAGAATGTGTTTGTGAAGTTTTAGCTCAAAATACATATATATATTTATATTATATTTTTATTAATTATTTATTTATTTGTGAAAAATACCTTGCAATTTTAATCCATTGTCAAATGATATCAAATTTCTTAAATATGAATTACAATTTATTTTTTTTTACAAATAATATTGGATTTATATCAGCCATTGGCCCCCCTGCTTTCTAAGATATCGGCACAAAACCTATATTGGTCAACCACTAGCTCTAATAAGATATTTCTTACTTGAATGCTGCTTTTAATTGCTCCGGTACGAAGATTAACATGACAGACAATGTGTGTGCGTCAAACTCAGGGTGGGGTCACAGTTAATATGGCAGTTTCAGTCAATTATTATGGGTGTGGCAGTTAAAGTGTGATGTCACATTTCACAGATAAATCATGAACACAGAGACACTGTTCATGATTTATAGAGATAAAAAAAAGGAGTGAGTGGATTTTTAGCATCATAGGGTGATTGTGTACACACACTGCTAACAAACGTTTATGTTCACACAACATGTAAAAGTTTGTGTCTAAAAAAGTGATCTAAAAAAACTTTTACAATTTACAATTTTAAATGTTTTATTTGTTAAGAAATTCAGTTTTGTCTGCTCAATTTTTCTGTTTTCTGTTTTGAAAAAATGTATTATAAAAATAGTGTTAATCAAAAGAAGGCATAACACATTAAAACATATTAAACATTAAAAACATTAACATATTAAAATGAAAACAAGGGAATTTTTTGATATTCCTTAAAGTTCTGATAGTTTAATTATCATCACTTTTAAAGGTACATTCTACCGTATAGTAGGCAAATATACAATGACTGATACTGATATATTGGCATTTTTCAAATATATTCATCGGCCAGTAAGTAAGTGAGTTGTCAAAAAAAAACTATATCAGTCGACCACTAGTTTCAAGCTGGAGAAGATAGAGAAAGATAAAGATAAAAGAAAAGAGAATATATGTGAGCATTCCAGACAGGGGTTGGAAGATCATTCCACCAGCCATGAACGGTAAACCAAAATGTTCTGGAAAGTGATTTTGTGACTCTTTGTGATAACACCATGAAACAACGCTCACTAGTGAATATCAGACTTCTGGAGGGGATGTAGATTCATAAGAGTGAGTGGAAGTAGTTGGTGCTGAGCCTGAGCCTATGTGCAAGCATTAATGTCTTGAACTTGATGCGAGCCGCAACCGGTAGCCAGTTCAAGGAGATAAAGAGAGGTGCAAAATGGGCTCTTTTGGGCTTGTTACAGACCAGTTGTGCCACAAAGGTTTGAATGTGCATGATGGGAGTCCAGCCAGAAGAGCATTGCAGTGGTCCAGCCTAGAAATGACAAGGGCCTGGAAAAGAAGTTGTGACATTTGCCAAACATGGTAACCCATATTCAGAAATGTTGCTCTGCATTTAACCCATCCAAGTGCACACACACAGCAGTGAGAAGTGAACACACACCCGGAGCAGTGGGCAGCTATATCTAGTGCCCAGGGAGCAACTGGGGGTTCAATGCCTTGCTCAAGGGCACTTCAGCCATGGGTATTGACAGTGGAAGAGAGTGTTGTTCATTCAATCCCTCCCACCTACAACTCCTGCCAGCACCAAGACTCAAACCAGCAACCTTCGGGTTACGTGCAGCTACCACTGGGTCATTTGGTTGAAATAAGAGAAAGAGCTCTGTATCATCTAGCATAGCAATTGTAAGAGAAACCATGTGCCCATATGATGGGTCCCAGTGATGCGGTGTATATGGTGAAGAGGAGGAGTCCAAGAACTGATCCCTGAGGAACCCCAGTGACCATTTGATGTGCTGTGGATACCTCTACACCCCAGGCCGCCCTGAAAGACCTACCAAGTGAGATGGGATTCAAACCAGCAAAACATAACACCCAGTGATGCCCAGTGATGAGAGTGTGGAAAGAAGGATCTGATGATTCACCATGTAAAAAGCAGCAGATAGATCCAGTAAAATATTAACTGATGATTTGGAATCAGCTCCTGCAATCTACAGGGCTTCAGTGACTAACAGTAGCACAGTCTTAGTTGAATGGCCACTCCTAAAGCTGACTGGTTAGGATCCAGTTGGTTGTTCTGGTTAAGAAATAATGATACCTGGTTAAAAACAACTCATTTGAGTGTTTTTGCTATGAAAGGAAGGAGACTGACAGGTCTGTAGCTATCTGCAAGTGAAGTGTTTAATGTAGGTTTTTTGAGCAGTGGGGTTACCCAAACCTGCATGAATGCAGTGGGGAATGTGCATGTGAGAAGAGATGTGTTGATGTTGATGATGTGTGTGAGCTGTGGTAACAGTGTAGGGGAGATTGCTTGGAGATAATGTGAGGGGATTGGGTCTAGTGGTCATGTTGTGGGATGTTGTGGGATGGCTGGAGAGGAGAAGTTTGGATACTTCTGCCTCAGAGAGGGGAAAAAAGGAGAAGGGAGAAGTGGTGGATTTGGCAGTATGGACTTGAGCAGAATAAGATGAAAGCAAAGAATGAAGATGAATATGACACAATACTATAGAATGTCACATTTTATTATTAGCTGTTGAAACATACATGTTGTACCAAATAAAAAAGACAGAACTTTTAGAGTTCATCCCACCATCTGATGTAAGCATAAGTATCGGGACAGATGAACTTAAAGGGCACTTATTACGCAAAATTCACTTTCACATGTTGCTTGGACAAAAAAACTGTGTGTATACAACCACTCTATAATAACAAAAATCCACCCAGTTCTTTTTTTTAATCCCTGTAAGTTAAAAGCAGTGTCTCCCAACAACCTGTTTTCAGTTTAGCTGCTAATGCGACGTCACATTAGCCACAGGCCTCACCCACGAAAGTTGACAGACACTGTCGTTTATACATAGAACCGCCCTGAGCGAGTTCACAGTGAGTTCAACACTGTCCACCATTGCCATTGCATTGCAGCACTTTAGGTGTTCTGTAGCTGGTTGTAGGAATCCACATAGCTCTCTCCATTTACTCATGAAATCTGAGCCGCTGAAGATGAGGTGGATTAACTTTATTTTTGAAGAAGATTCTCCGTCAACTGTGCAAATTATTTACACTGTACTGCTTTGTGAACGAGGGTCAGTGTAAAGCAGTTTTTGCACAAACATTTCTATTGAAGTATGGAGCAGTGCCAGCTGTTCGTGATCCAGCTACACCTCCAGAAGACGTAAGTATCACACATTAGTTTTCCAAATTGCCTTTCCAAAAGACCTCCCTGGCACTCTGTAAGGCTAATGTTGCAAAAGCTACCATTGTCTGTCTACTGCCTTCACGTGTTACCAGAATGATCATGAATAAGAAATTGGGAGTTAAAATTGCATATGAAAGCAATGTGAAGTTGACCACTGGAATAAGTCATACTCTTAATCCCAAGTGGAGCTTATAAAGTTTGTAATAGCATGTGATGGCACCATGAGTTGCTCCTGTCTGTGTAATTCGTAAAGTGCATTTTTTTTATGCACAATACAATCAGATGACTGACTTTTAAACCGAGTGTGTTTTCTGTAAAGAATAACCGGCTTGTACTAATAGTGGAGTGTTTATTCGCAAAGGCTAGCTTTAACATTTCAACTTTTTTTTTCTTCATGTTTTCAATTGTATCAAACGTTAATATGTCAATGTTTAAAAACAAACATTGAGCCTTTTTATTACATCTGTATCTGCAGTTTAAATGAATCCATGTCCCCTCTGAGATACATAAACTGTGTAAATACATGCTATTTCAGACGCAGATTCCAGGAATGTTTTCCTATTTTGGAATGAAAGACACTAAGTACCGGATGAAGTGATTCTTATTCTTACCCAAAAATACAAAATGGAAGAAATAGTTAAAAATGAACACAATCTTGCTACTCAAACTCTGTATGAACACACACACACACACAAACGTATATATATATATATAAATAATTGCTTCTTTTGCATTTTGCATTTACTTGTACCTTTACTTTCAATACTTACATCCTTTGAAATGCTTTTCCCCAGCCTTTAATCCCAATTACACCTGTTGCTTGTTTTGGTGAGTTTCTGTCTTTAGTCTCCTCTTCAGCTGGTGAAATTCTTGTTCAATTGGATTTAAATCTGGAGGTTCGGGCAATCTAAGACTTTAAATTTCTTTGCCCTGATAAACTCATTGACTGAACTGGCAGGGTGTTTTGTATAATTGTCCTGATGCAATATGAAGCACTTATGCAATATGAGTCTGGTGGCATTTTCTTAAATATGGGTAACCAAGATAGTTTTGTACCCTTCAAATTCATTCTGCTACAGTCTCCATACACTAAGTCATCATTAAAATTGATAGGGCCTGTTCTAGAGACAGCTAGAGACAGCCCATGACATGACACCACCTCTACCAAGCTTTAGAGATGAGGCTGTATACTTAGGATCATTTGCAGTTCCCTTTTTTTCTCCACACTTTTGCTTTCCCATCAATTAGACAAAGGTTAATCTTTGTCTCATCGGTCCATAAAACCCTGTTCCAAAACTCTACTGGCTTTTGCAAACTTTAAGCTTTTCTTTCTATTTTGGGGGCTTGCCAGAGGTCAGGTTCTTGCTGTGTAGCCTCTATAATTCTGTGTCGAAGTCTCCTGTGGACAGTAGATTGTCAGAGCATCACCCCAGATTTCTAGAGGTTGTTTTTATACAGACAAGTATTTTTCAGGTTCTTTTTCACAGCTTTTATGATTTGTCTGTCATCAACTACTGCAGTTTTTTTCTGCTGATCAGGTCTTTGTTGGTTGTTGATATCCCCGGTGATTTCCTACCAGTTGATTTCTCCATGCCCTTTGTTTTTAATTGACTTCCTCTTTTCTTTTAGCATCCAAATTGCCTGCTTTTCTCCCAAAGTCAGCTCATTCGTCTTCATCCTGGTTTGTGTGTGTCGTCACTGAATGCAAGACTCAGAATGCAGAAGCAATGGATATAACTTATGACACATTTCCTGCTTTTAATATCTGAACAATTAATGCAATAGGACACAGCTGATCGCTCAGAAAGACCTGTGAGGCAAATGTTCCAATACTTATGCTCACATCAGATAGGAGGATGAAACTTTAAAAGCGCTTATCTTCTTATCTGATAAAACATGTATGTGTTGAAACACCCAATAATAAAACATGTCAACTTGTAGTTATGTCTCATATTCATCAGAGCAATTTTGTCTTTATTGTTTCAATACTTATGGAGGGCACTGTATCTGTAATAAGTTAATTTCAATAGCAGTTGTCACATCACAGTTAGATAAAGTGTACAGTCCTACTTTTTATTTATTCATCTAAAATTCTGCCTTATACAGTGAATTTCATTTTCATGAACTGTATTCTGTGATTCTGTCCACGTTTTCCTCTTTGCAGAAATGTTATGGCCCTAGTCCTGCCCTCTATCACCCGTCTTTCTAAACGACGATGTAGCTCCAGTGAGAATCACACGGAGGAAAACAGAAGAACAGATAATGGATGGAAGCTGAAAAGAAAGATATTTTCTCAGTGCAAACACTGAGGAATAACTGCTTCATCTGAATACCGAACAGAGACACATAAAAAAGCGTGAGATGAAAGTCAGAGATAATATGACAAAAGATGAACAGGTCAAATAAAGAGAAAGGCAAGAGGCCGTGAGACAATAAAGATGAGAGGAAATGAAAGAGAAATTGACTTTCAAATGACACGTTCTCTCTTTCGATGGTAATTGCTTCCTGATGCATGCATCACTTTTCCAATTAAAGATCATGTCAGTGATCTGAAGTCATTAAAATACAGACATCATAACGCTGCTATCAGACCGAACCCTCATCTCTCCTCACATCTCACAGCAGAACCCACAGAGAGAGACTGTGCTGTGTGGGGAAGCCTTTGGGAAATAAGTGCAAACAGGCTATAGGTCATGAATCTGAATTACAGCACAACAAACCCTTAAAAATATCAGACTGATGGCATCAAAACACTGCAGGAGGAAAACTTCACTGCTCAGACTTGCTCATTCAGCACTCAGGATATGTGAGGGAACTAGGGCTGGATATTGACACAATTTTCACAATTTGAATGAATAAAATACATTTACAATTCTGTATCTAATAAATATAGTCAAAATGTATATGTTTAGACTGTAAACAGATTGTTGTGGTCTCATCTCGTGTGCTTTCTTTCCCAAGCGCAGCCTACAATCATTTTATCTGCACTGTTTGTTTACTTCACTGGTTTGCATTCTATCTGCCATGTGCTGCTTTATTTAACTGTTTTTTTATTTGTATTTTTTTTAACATACCCTTATTTCTATAGTTGTATTTTATATTTAATCTGTATCTATCTATTTTAGGCTCTACTGTTAGTGTTATCTGTATGCACCAAGGTTCTGAGAGTAACGCAATTTCATTTCTTTGTATGTGTGTAATATATATGTGGAAGAACTGACTTACTTAGTTTCACCTGTTCATACAATACAATCTGCAAATGTAACATTCATCACCATTCAGTTTGATTCAGATTCATAATCTCTTTTTGATTCAATATCAATTAATTTGCAAATGTATTAGGTACGTTAGTTTTTCTTAGGAATTGTTTTTTTTTTCTATTTATTTTGAGATTAATAACATTTAAATTGCACATTAGGCAGTTTTTTTTATTATATATGCAATAACATATGCTATTATGTTTCAGTCCTCAGATAAGTTTTATGTAAGTATGAAGAGTATTGACAGAGTTCCCAATTCAACTTTATTTTGATTCACAAGCTCTTGATTCAGTTTGTTTCTGATGTCATTTCAATATTAATTAATTTGGAAATATATCAAATACATCTACATTTTCTTTAAAGAAAACCTAATCTAAACCTGCTTATGATTTTTATTTTAATTTTTTTGAAATACAATAATTAACACTGAAAAAATTATAATAATCTAAATAGCAGATAAGTGGGGGGTTTATATGTTTATTAATGCATTATGTTTCAATTATGTTTAATGCAAATATTAAGAATATTGACACAGATTTCAAAGCTCTTGATTTTATTTGATTTGATTTGATTCCAATCTCAATTTTATTCAATATTAATTCATTGGGATATGTATCAGGTAAAAAAAAAAAAAAAACTAAAGCAGATTTTTTTTCTGATTTATTGCTATAATTATTTCTAATTATTTAGATTTGACAATTAACACTCAAAAACTAATAATTGGCATTTAAATAGCACATAAGGCATGTTTTATATTATATTTATATTATAATTTCTTGTTAAAATATAAACATTTATACAGTGGCTGTAATTGAAACTCTTACCAGATTAAGTAAAAATATAATGAATATGTAATACAGTGCATATATTTTAAAAAGCTCCTCTGTAGAGTATTTCTGAGGTAAATATGATGTTACATGACATTATTGTTTACAAGCTGTTTCATTTATATCTTTCAGCGGTTGAAACAGATTTCATAGTCCATTCAGTAAGTTCTGTTTTTTTCAACACCTTCTGAACAAACTCTTTTGGTGCTGTAACTAATGGTAAAGACAGAGATGTTCGTTCACATCTACAATGATCTGTCAAGTCACATTAAAGAGTATCAAAACTGAATAAAATTGTTTTATATATATATATATTTTGTGATTAAATACACAAAACTTGAAAGCTGATCCTTTGTGATGTTTAGTGAAGTTTGGTTCATGAATCAACCGACAACAGTATCAATCTTGGGATTTAAGATTAAATATCTTCATTTAAATGAAGCATGTTTAGTCAACAATTGTCAACTGAACCCTTGTATCATCTTTATCTCACATGTTTCTTCTGTAGGAGACCAAAATGTGTCACTGGTTGATAAAAATAATGTGAAGTGCAGCTCATCAATCACTTGATGAGAAATGTTCGGGTTCTGGTAAGACCACTGCTTAAGAAACCTTCTCTAAATCCAGTGCTTCTAGAAAACTACAGACATTACTTTTACTGCAGAAATGATCCCTTCTTCCATTCATTGCAAAGACACTTGAGCGAAGTGTGTTCAACCAGCTCACTATGTTCCTTGTACAGAACCACCTCCTGGACAGTAACCAATCTGGCTTCAAAAGTATCCACTCAACTGAGACTGCTCTGCTCTTGGTTACTGAAGCCCTGAGACTGGATTGAACATTTCAGCTGCTTTTGACACCATAAATCACCAGATTCTCCTGTCCACCCTCAGAAAGATGGGCATCTCTGGAACTGCACTCCTGTGGTTAAAGTCCAACCTCTCCAAGAGATCCTTCAAGTTTCAAAGTCACAACAACTTGCTACAGGGGTTCCTCAAGGCTCAGTACTTGGACCACTTCTCTTCTCCATCTACATGACGTCATTGGGATCTGTCATTCAGAGGCATGGCTTTTCTTATCACTGCTATGGTGATGACACCCAACTCTATTTCTCATTCCAAGCAGATGACCCGAAGGTAGCTGCTCGCATTTCAGCCTGTCTGAGTGACATTTCTAGCTGGATGAATGACTATCAACTTCAGCTCAATCTTACTAAGACAGAACTCCTGGTGATGCCAGCTAACCCATCATTTCATCACAATTTCTCTATACAGCTGGGTTCGTCAACCATAACCCCTTCCTGGACAGCCAGAAACCTAGGAGTTGTGATGGATTATGAGTTAAGCTTCACAGACCGCATTGCTACAACGACCCAGTCCTGTAGGTTTGCCTTATTCAACATTAGGAAGATTAGACCCTTCCTGTCAGAGCAAGCCACCAAACTTCTTGTCCAAGCTCTTGTTCTCTCCAGACTGGACTATTGTAATGCTCTCCTGGCAGGCCGTCCTGCATGTACTGTCAAGCCTCTGCAACTGATCCAGCAGCGAGGGTTGTCTACAATGAGCCAAAAAAAGCTCACGTTACTCCTCTCCTCATCAGGTTACACTGGCTACCAGTAGCCGCTCACATCAAATTCAAGGTACTGATGCTTGCCTACAAGATGACCACTGGCACGGCGCCAACATACCTAAACTCACTAGTTCAATCTTATGTGCCCTCCAGAAGTTTGCACTCTGCAAGTGAACGATTCCTTGTGGTGCCATCCCAAAGAAGTTCAAAATCACTCTATGGACCTTTTCCTGGACTGTGCCAAGTTTGTGGAATGACCTCCCGATCTGGATAATACACATGCCCTTGGTGTGAGAGACCCGGGTTCGAATCCACTGTGAGACACCAATGTGTCCCTGAGCAAGACACTTAACCCCTAGTTGCTCCAGAGGCGTGCGACCTCTATATATAGCAATTGTAAGTCGCTTTGGATAAAAGCATCAGATAAATGTAAATGTAAATGTGTATACTGTTGTTGTTCTCTTGTTGATCTGATTGCTTTGGATAAAAGCGTCTGCTAAATGTAAATGTAAATGTGAGTTTATTCTGAGACTTTTGATTAAGACACTGGCTACGTTTAAATGCAACCAAATAAAATGTTCATATAAACACCTTAATCGATCCGATTGAGCTCAATTGGAATTAACTTGTGATCGGATTGAAGGGGGTGGATTACTCCTCTTCTAATATGATTGAGAGTGCATTAAACACTCGATCGGTTTCAATCACAAAACTGAAAGGACTGTGCATGTGCAATGACGCAGAAATAACGTAATGACATATGATGCACGGAATGAGCGGCTCTTCCTTTTGAATAAAAAGTTGTATAAATGCGTGTTCTATCATTATTAAACTATCCATTCACTCGGCAACTGTGAAGTGGAGCAGGACAACCTTGTTTTGGATACTCATCCACAGGCAACCCATTTTGGGTGCGGGGAGGGGCTTTTTCTTTTTTTGTGATAAATATGAGCAGCATAATGGATGAATATTGATATCTTTATTTATTCATAAATGGATAAATATCAATACTGCTGTTAAAAACAAGTAAAGGAGAGTGGTTATTATGTGCCATCAGTGAGAAACGTCTCAGGTTACAAATGTAACCTTGGTTCCCTGAGAACATGGAACGAGACAATACGTCATCGACGCTATGGGGAACGCCTCAGGTGTGACAGGTGTCTGAAATTAAATATCAACTCACAGCAATCATGCTGACCGGCGACAGCCGTGAATCATCAGCTTGAATGATGAGCGTGCGACCTGGATATAAAAAGGGCGCCTTGAAACCATGACAATATCCTTTTGTCTGAAGGGTCTGTTTGGCAGGCAGACCCTGAGGCATGGCTGGGAGACGTATTGTCTCGTTCCCTGTTCTCAGGGAACCAAGGTTACATTTGTAACCTGAGATGTTCCCTTTCGAAGGGATCTTCGACAATACGCCATCGACGCTATGGGGAACGCCATGCTAAAGGGAGTGCATGCCCAATGGCAGTGACAACTGTCAGAACCAGCAATTCAATGAACGCTAGAACCACTCACCCTCAGGTCACACAGGGCTGTCAGTGACAGCACTCCCTACGGTCATAGCCCAAGCTATATGATACCACAGAAAACTTCCATAAACATAGTTTAGTGAAAGGTCTACCTGGGCCTGCTCAAGGGCCTAGTACCACAACTTCAACTTCTTAGAAGGGGTCCCTTCTAGGGAATGTGGCCTAGGAACCCGAGGGAACCCCAGCCAGTCACTATTCAGGGGAATGTACAACCTGAAATGCCACCAGGCAGGCCTGACCTGGTGTCACTACATAAGACAGACTGGCCACTTCCTGTCTGTCCGTAGACAGAGCCTCTGGACACTTGCCTTTAGGAAGGCATCCAGCCCGAGGAACTGCGGAGCAGGCAGTGAACCACTCGGCCCGGATCTCAGAGAAGGGATATCCTGGAGAGTATGACTCAGCATAGTGCTTTACAACCCTTGCCAGCGAGGGGAGTTTATCTACTCGATCCACGGATCTACCCAGTGTTTGTGTTTCAAAAACACTGAGGAGACCTGTGAGGGCCTAAGGACTGATCTAACTGGGAGGCCTCATGAGAAGCCTATGACCGACTGACCAGACTCAGGAGACCACATACTCACATTGACCCTCAGTGAGGGGAGCATAAGATCTACCTGGTAGGCAACCAGGCTGTAGCAGGATAAAGAGGTTCCAGGAGGGAACCCGTAGCAGAGAATAAAAACTTGAGCCGAGCCAGGGCGCAAACTCACCTTCGGTAGCTGCCTGATAAGGACTGCTAAACTGAAAGTAAGTGGCCACTAGCTTACAAAACCCAGCATCACCGTGAAACTACTCCCAGGGAGACCTGGAGAGGCCTACTACCTGACAACCACAGTATGTGGGAGCTCACCTTCAGAGAGGCCTGGTGATGCCTACTATCTGACAACCACAATATGTGGGAGTTCACCTACAGAGAGGCCTAGAGAGGCCTACTACCTTTTACCAGATAACCACCTTAAGTGGAAACTGAAAGTCATTTGGAACTCAACTCCAGGGAGGCCTGGTGAGGCCTACTACCTGACAACCACAGTATGTGGGAGCTCAACTTCAGGGAGGCCTAGTGAGGCCTACTACCTAATAAACACAGTGCAGGAAAGCTTACTTTCAGGGAGGCCTGGAGAGGCCTACTACCTGAAACCCATAGCTGATAGTGAGCCAGACTGGCAGTCCAGTTGACTGTCTTTGGGGCTTTGCCTTCAGGGAGGCCTTATGAGGCCTACTACCTTACAGTTCAAAGAAGCGGAAATTCAACTACAGGGAGGCCTGTGGAGCCTGCCACCTAGTAACCACAGTATTTGGGATTAAACCCTCAGGGAGGCCTAGTAAAGCATACTACCTGACCACCACAAAATGTGGGAGCCCACCTTCAGGGAGGCCTGAAGAGGCCTACTACCTGAAACAGTCTAATCAGCTTGATGTAACTGCTGCTGGGGACTCGCCTAACAGGGAGGCCTGGTCGAGCCTACTAGCTGATAGCGAGTCTATTCTGCTACTTTAACGAACACTGCTGGAACCATACTATTAAAAACTTTTCCTATAGTTTTGTCCTAGTGTATGTTCCACAATGTTGTGACCCACCTCCGAGGAGGCCTGTTAAGGCCTAATAATCGGCAGTGAGCCTTCTGCCCAAACTACCAGGGCCAACCACCGAAGGTGAGCTGGCCTAGGAGCCGTATTGGGTGCTATTCGGTCAAGGAGGCCTGCTGGGGCCTACTACCCAACCGTGCAGTCTTCGTGGCAGAAAGCTGTTGCTACAGCATCTTGATACCTAATCACATTGCCAGAGGCAGTGTACTCAGCAAATAGCAATACCCTTATAGCAGGGGAGTACAACATACGCCATTCTGCCTAGTGGAGGCCCCATTAGGGGCCTATCTACTAAATGCATAGGCGTCAGCCCATGGCAATGCTCTGGCTTCAAAGGGAGCGGAGTTCAAAAACTGGAATGAAATGTAGTTTAGAACTCCCTGCTCAACCGGAGCCATCATGGTGTGAGGTAGATAAATACAGAGGTGAGAATGGACTACTCAAAACTACCCTGAGTTAGCGGGGGAGTAACAACCATATGCCCCTGCAATGTTAGACAGGGAACGGGCCTGCAAGTGGCTCCAAGGGTTACAGGGATTTTTCCTGCGCCCAGCCTAGGGGACAGGGGGGGGGGCTAAATTGCAAGCCAACCCACTTCAACCCATCGGTTGAGCGATTAGCTCAACGGGCTGAGTGGAGCCAGCTCTAGAGGCCCAAACATCTCTGTTCGGCAGGGTCTGACAAACTGTCATTTCGCAGAGCGAAAGATGGCCTAACCCTGCCAGACTGATCCTACCTCAGCTACCACCCTGCATCACCCCTGAATGCAGAGAAAGGGGCGGGCCTTGGCCAACAACTCCCATTTAAGGGAGGAGGCTGAAATCTAGGGGAGGAAACCTAACACATAATAAATGCGGCAGCTATACTTAGCAACACACCTCCAACATCTTTTTTTTTTTTTTAGGAAGAACAACTACTCTACCCCTGGGTGGCTAATAGCCCTGAGGCTAAACAGAAATGAGTGGTGGCCCACCACGCATATAAAATGTTATGACAGGAAGGCCATCACATACTCAGCACAGAAGCCAAATCTTCTTTGAGCTTCTTCCTAATTCGTTCTAGCCACCAACTGGGGGAGGCTTCAGGGCCCTAAAGTCCATACTTTAATTGCTCCTCTAAGAATGACCCCCTAGGTATATACAGGGAACAAGGTCTGTAGAGAAATACAATCAGTGTTAGTTATACACACAGAATTTTACAAACCAAAAAGTTCACCTGCGGCGTGCGGAGTGAAGACTCGCCAGAGAGTTCTCAATGAATCTGGGGTCCACCACTTTTACATGCCTAAAAGAGGCGCTCACATCAACCAGTTGCTACGGCGGGCCATCAGAACATAGTTCTCATCATAAGGCCCATCCCCAGGGCTGGTGTAACGTAAACGCCTGGGGAGTCAAGAAGAGGGAGAGGGCTGGTAGAAAAGGCCCTCCAGGGAGATCAAACCCTACTTCCGCTGAGCGTTGCAGCGCTTGTGCTGAATAACCTCCCTTAAGTCCCTCTTTTTTCGGGAGGCTCGCCTCCTCTGTGTCCTACTCCTCCATGGAGGGGGGACAAGAGAGGCGACCCTAGACCTCTGGTCCTGCCTACGGTCCTCAGACCAAGACGGACCAGGTCCTCCCACCTGCCTGGGCTGGGGCCCGGATCTCAGCAGTATACAGGTCTTAAATTCAGCTGAGCGCCCCTATGCCTCCCTAAACTTTCCAACCACCGCCTCAACGGAGGTGCCAAAAAGTTTATTAGGCAAAACTGGTGAATCAAGGAGAAGGGATTTTCTTTCTCCCCGATATCAGATGCCTCTCTGTGGCCACCATCGCCGCCATCGATCGGCCGATCGCGGCAGCAGTCTGTTTAGTGGCCCGGAGGGACAAATCTGTGGTCCGGCGCAACTCAGCGACCGCCTCAGGGGACAGCCCTGCCCCCTGGTCGAGATCCTGCAGCAGGTCAGCTTGGTAGGCTTGGAGCACTGCCATGGTATGAAGGGCAGCACCAGCCTGACCTGCTGTCGTGTACGCTCTGCCATTCAAGCGAGCCGTGGTTTTAAGGGGCTTGGATGGTAGAGTCGGAGCTTTTAGTGTCGACACCCGCCCAGAAACAAGATAGTTCGCAAACGTCTCGTCAACGGGCGGCATCGACACATAACCGTACTCACCGATCTCCTCAACATCAGCGAAGTTACCCCGCTGATGTCGATGAATACGGGCAGAGTACGGTTTCTTCCATGCCTTCTCGATCTCTGAATGGAGATCATGAAGGAATGGAAGGCTCTGCTGAGCTGGTGGTCTATGTTCAGGGAGAAACCGATCATCCAAACGACCGCGAACGATCTCTCCCTGATTCCCTGATTCCCCTATATTTGTGCAGTGTGCACATGTAAAATAAAAAAAAATAAAAATTAAAAAAAAAAATCTTATTTGAAGCTTGTAACCTATAAATGTGCGCATCAACCCGATCACTTTATTTAGCATTCATGTGAAAACTACAGTCAGATTCATCAATCTGAATGAATTCAGTCCCATTGAACCAAAACTTATGCATGTAAACGTAGCAACTGCTGAGATTCTTGCAAAACTCTGTAGGAGGCACGTGTATGATTATGGGATCTTTGTCTCAGGGGAAACATCTGAGACGCAGGAGACTGAATCTCCATTTAATCTGGAAGTTAAGTATTAAACAGATCTCATTGGAGATGTTTCTCTCCCATGAATAACAAAATATCTGAAAAATTCACATTAACAAACATCTTTCTGTGTTTATTCCTCCTGAGAGCTTGTCTTTGTGATGTCCAGTGTTGTTCCCAGAACTCTAAATTCACTATTCTCTTCCCCCTCAGGAAAGACACACACACACACACACACACATCTTGCGTCTGAGTGTTTTTCTTTCTTGAGGCTTTTTCATGTGTCTCTTACGGTTTGTTCAGACAGGCAGCAAAAATGTTTCAGTGTCCAACTCAGTGTGTTTATTTTTCTGTGGTCTAAACTGAAAAAAAAAAAAACTTTCACTAACCCCATCCAAACCACATTCACAGGACAATTCATATTCAATTAAAATCTGATCCAGTGTGGTCTGAGCATGTGATCGGATTTCAAAGTTATTATCCCTTCATTCAGAGTGCATCAAAAAAGTGTTCAGTAATGACTCTATGCATTTGTGAAGAATCTGTTGTTTAGTGAATTAGTGAGTGATTTCAGACACTGCAGCATATGCATGAATGTGTAACATACACTAAAATGCTAATTCTCAAGAGTTCTTAATAGTTTTATCTTTTTTTCCAGTACAAATATTGAATAATTCTTAAATCAACATATATTTACTGATGTGAGATATGCAATGACAAACAAACAACAAAATCCTAATTAAGTGAGTTTATGCTTAACAACAACAAGAAATCTGATTTAAGATATTATGTTTAGATACAGTATTTGTCCTGAAAAACAAGATATAAATACTGAGGAAGAAAATCAGTTTCTGCCTTGTGTCAAAATGTCAAAGAGGCAAAATCCTGCCTTCTAACAATCACAGCTGCTCTGAATTAAACAGAGAATGTGTCTTATAATTGTTCTGACATGTTTTACATATAAACTCATAACATTTTTATTATTATTATCCGTATGATTAGGAGAGCATCACCTACGTAAACAACGTATGCAATATATGTACATGGATACATTGTTTACATTCAGATCAAAGCATAAACAGTGTCTCCACCTATGGTGCTCCAGACACAGAACAGCATACATTGTTTACAGTACGTACTGTATGTGATACTCTCCAAAATGGCCCTAAAGGCTAACGCAGATGAGACAAATTGTTAAATAAAGTCATTATTTTAGTTTTCTTTGTGCACAAAAAGTATTCTCGTAGCTTCATAAAATTACGGTTGAACCCCAGATGTCACATGGATTATTTATTGATGTCCTTGCTACATTTTTGAGCCTTGATTGTGGTAGCTACAGGTATCCTTGCTGTGTATGGGAGAGTCTGAAAACTCTCAGATTTCATCAAAAATATCTTAATTTGTGCTCCGAAGATAAACTAAGATCTTACAGATTTGGAACGACATGAGTAAATGACAGAATTTTAATTTTTGGTTGAATTTTCATTTTTGTTTTCCTGCATGTTAGGTAACCATTAACCAACATCAAAGTACCATGAGCTTGGACAAGCTTAGTCATGTTTTAGAAATATTCACTTAAGATTTTGACGGTGGAGAAAGTCTCTGTTCAGACAGTATATGGTACTATCTACATCCTAACAAACAGGAACTAACTCACCGTTCTTCTCTGCATGTGGTTTGATGACTTCCTGTCCTGGCAGACAGGGACACGGACCCTCACATTTCACAGAGATGCTCTTGCTCGAGCTGCAGGCCTGGAACTCAAGTTTACACTGTGGAAGAGCAGAAAGGATTCTGGGTAGTGCATTTGGAGACATTATCACATTTAACTGTCACAGCCCAAGCTCTGAGCTTTATCACTCGTGAAATGAGTCTGTTTCCTCAGCAATGAGAAAAATACGAGCTATCAAATTAAGATGACAAGATTTGAGTTCCTTTGAAGTGAAGCGATTGTGTCAGATCTGATCATACAGAAACGGTATAAAATCTGCTGTGTTTTTTGGCTTTTAATTAAAGATGATGTCATGATTAGACTATCAGACATAACGCTTAATCAAGTGAAATACTTCATTATTTATTAAAAGCAGGATCAATTAAATAAACAGCAGACTGTCCTGTTGATTAATATCAAGACATCAGAATGTTGAAAATGTGAGCTTATAGAATAGAATGAGATTGTCTCCACGTAGAATGAGATTGTCTCCACGTAATTCCATACTGATGGAGAATAAAGAAAATATTAAATAAATCTGTGACATGGCTGTGGTGCTTTATTTACTTTTTTTCATCTTGATGAGTGTTTAAACCTTCCAATAACCTTTAAAAACAATAGACTCACCTGAACAACACACGGCATTTAAACACTGTTTGTGTGTATATTAAGTTCAGACTTGCATCTTGTTTTACCTCTGAAAGGCTCTTTTGTTCAATAAAGAGTCTGTTCAGTGTTTCAGATTAACAAAAATGGATTCAGAGAAAGAAGTGAATCACATCTGTCAAAAACTCTAGAGATCAATGTTTTCTGGCATACTCTATTTTATAATACATGCAAACAACATGAAACAGCTTTTACAACCCGTTTTATTTTCATAATGTGACCTGAATGTGACATCAGTTCATCCATCCAGATAGCACAGATAGTAAATAATTGACTAGAAAACCAGAAAAAAAATTAAATAAAGCATAAAACAAGTCTGAAGTTGTATGCAGGTTATTTTTTTTTTTTTTTATAGTGCATAAAGCTTTTATTTTGGTTCTATCTTATAGAATTTACTGTCATTTGTCTGAAAATACTCTGTCAGGGGATGGTTTTGTATATAATATTTTTTCTCTGTATAGTGCTACTGATTGTACATTTATTCATCCATCCCTCTAGATGTACAGTAGTTTAATAAAGTAAATACATTACAAAACAAATATGTTTCATATGTATATATTTCTGTTTCAGTCTAGTTAGTTTAATGGTGCATGAAGCTTTAATTTTTGTATTGTCTTTTCTTTTCTTTTTATTATGCTGATTATTAATTTCAGTATATTAGTTTCAGTTTGTTTTAATGGTGCATAAAGATTTAAATTTGTTTTTGTCTAATGAAAATTACTGTCATTTGTCTGAAAATATTCTGTTAGTAGATTTTTTTTGTTTATAATAATTTTTCTATATACTGTATAGTGTTATTGATTCTACATCGATTCATCATTCTTCCATGCAGACAGTTAATACACTATACACCAACTGTGATGCAGTCTATATTTATTTATTTATTTATTTATTCTATTTATTTATTTATTGTTCATAGAGCTTTAATATTGTATTTCTTAAGCTAATTTTCTATTTCAGTTTTCTATTTTTCCATTTTTTAACTGGTGCAAAGGGCTTTTTTTTCTCCTTTGTTTTTTTTAACTGGTGTATAGAGCTTTAATGTTGGTATTTTATATTATTTTATTTTTGTTATGCTGATTTTCCATTTTAGTCAAGTTTTGTTTCTGTTTATGATAATCATTGTAAATATAGTGTTACTGATTCTACAGCTGAAAATATCAGAATAGCCGTTCACATATCTACCGCGTCCACATGCTGCTCATTTCTCTGCTCTATCTGTTCAGACCAGGTCTCTCTCTCACTCCATCTCTCACATCTGATTTCATTCTAGCTGAAGGGAAGGAAATGGTGTGGGCGGGGTTAAAATGGTGCGGTCACAGATGGGAGGCACAGGTTGTGCTGGAGGTTCAAGTTTTTCTCTCTGTTCTTGAGCTGGAGGGGGGTTTGCGCAGGACTCAAGAATCCAATATCAACAGCGGACACAGTTCATCCACCTAACCATCCATCACCAAACACTGCATCATTTACACCAGCAGAGAGAGAGCTGTGCGCTGATATTGGAATTTAAAGGTGACTCTCTCCTCGTTGGGACACAATGATCCTGCACCTAGTGTTCAGGCTAAATTCCTCTGATCAGATTTATCTCACCTGAACCTCAACACAAACACACTTTACATTTAATCAAACATGGAAATGAGTTGCAGTTAGTAAAATATTGTTTCGATTATGAAACCCTTTTCCTGCCCTTTTGATATTCTTCCTTCACATATTTTTAAAGAGGCTTTTACAGTTGAGTCCAATCGTGACGTCTATTATTAACAGTAATCTATTCAGTGGGAGGGTCCCAGACATTTACAATCACTTTTGAAAAAGCATCATCTTGTTCAGTTTCTTATGAATAAGTACAGAACCATTTCTAAACTACCTTTTATTTCAAAAGTCTTGAAAAAATAGGTCTCATCTCAGGTTTCATCTTACCTGAGCATTTTTGGTATTTTGTATTATTTTGAGTCTGGTTTCATTAAGTGACATAGTACTGAATCTGTGTTGCTGAAGGTTACCAATGACATTTTACTCACTCTTGACTCTGGCTGAGCTGTATTTTAATCTTGCTTGATGTAAGTGCAGCATTTGACACAGTAGATCATGATATCCTTTTACACAAACTCAATCATGTAGCTGGGTTTCAGGGGTCTGTGCTTGAGTGGTTTGCCTCTTACCTCAAGGGGAGAACTTTTTCTGTTAATGTAGGGGAATGTTTCTCATCTTGTGCTCAAATATTTTATGGTGTTCAGCAGGGTTCCATTTTAGGTCCTCTTCTTTTTGCATTATATATGCTTCCTCTAGGTCATATTCAGAGACACAACTTATCCTATCATTCCTATGCTGGGCGACACTCTGCTTTATCTTCCTATTAAATATAGAAGCTGTTCTCTGTCCAGTTTGTTTGATTGTCTGCATGACATAAAATGTTGGATGGATGTGAATTTTTTACAGCTAAACAATGACAAAAATAATTATTGTCAATCACCTTGGTCCCCTCTCCTCTAATGTGACTGTGTCAGTTTTGATGCCACTTTGTGTTTAAAAACATATTAGCGCTGTCATGAAAAGCAATTTATTTTTGACAGTTGCTCTTTGTCTTTAAAGCTTTGCATAGACTAGCACCTCAATATATTTGTGATCTTTCTCAACCCATTTACTATTCTAAAATGCTGGTAAAGCATGTACTATATATAAATATATATAAATGTACTATATATATTTTATACAATCTGTCTTGATATATATATATATATATATATATATATATATATATATATATATATATATATATATATATCAGCACAGTGAGACGCTGGTCACGCTGAACCCAACAGTCTGTACAACTGAGCAGTGCAACTTTTTATTTTTCTTTAGGTGTATTTAATTTTGTTAGTGAACAGGCTATAGTGTTGCAAAATATGTCTGCATGCCCGTGAGACGCAGGCGCGATATGGTCATATCAACGCTGGATGGTTATACAGTCATGGGATCACCTCAATGTAAACAGTGATGAATATCTCACCTTTGAGGAGTATGTGTGACCGTCTGAGCCGCACACAAAGCTGGAGTGAACTACAGGACATGGCCTACATTTCCCATGATTCACAGCTCCCATCCAACGCTTATGTGGGGGATTTCCCTTCCTGGGTTTAATGCTACAAAGAGAATGAGAGAAAATTAGTAGGGAATGTCAGAAATATACTATAGGCCTCTTCTTTTTTTTATTTTATATATATATATGAAATTAACATGAACTGAATGATAAATATATTACTAGGGTATATTAGAATATACTTCTCAGTAAAACTGGTGTTTCTGGATGTTAAATTTTTTATTTAGCACCTGATTGGGAATCATACAGTAAGACTATGATTTATGCAATGTATATTATAAAGATAAAGTAATTAAATGTATTTGAAATTATATTTGATACATCATCTGATTCAATAAGTGGCCAAATTAAAGTTTTATCTTGTGTAGTATGATAACTGATCTGATTACCCTTCAAAACTAACCTTCTGTCCTGTATTCCCTACAGTTAGTAGCTCATTAATTAGCGTACTAAGCTAGTTCTGATCACCTGCGGGCTTGTGCCAATGGCCCAGTCAAGATGTGAGCGACATTACAAGCAGCTAATACTTGAATCCGAAAGGGATTTTACAAGGAGATGAAATCTTACACAACACCGGCTGATCAGATATCACACACATACACATACTAGAGATAAAGTGACAAAAGATGTCTGTAATGTCACTTCTGTTCACACTCAAATTGTCAATATCTCATAGAAAGCGTGAAGTGTGATCATCTGGCGGTGATAAACAAACATGAACTCTATCTGTATCTCATGGCTGACAGAAGCACAGATCAGTGACAATGTCAGAGATTTGATAAACGACTGTATGTTTGTGGCACTTTTTGAAAGAAGACTCACCAAGGCTGCATTTATTTGATCAGAAATATAGCAAAAACAGCAATACTGTGGAATATTAAAGTAACTGTTTTCTATGTGACTATGTTTTAAAATGTAATTTCTTCCTTCAGTGCAAAGCTGAATTTCCATCATCATTAATCCAGTCTTCAGTCTCACATGATCCTTTAGAAATCATTCAATAATCATCAAACATAAACATATTTTATGTGGAAACATTGATACATTTTATTTTTCAGGATTCTTTGTCAAATTGAAAGTTCATAAGAACAGCATTTCTTTGAAACAGCAATCTTTTGTAACCTTATAAATGTCTTAAATGCCACTTTCTATCAATTTAATGCAGCCTTGGGTATTCATTAGGGTATTCATTAAAAACGAATCTAAATTATACATATAAAATCGCTCGTCTCCCATTTTGGTGTTTGCATCAAATTAAATAAAAAAGTGATTTTATATACAGAGAAAGCAAAGTCAAATTTCTACTTAAATGTTTCAAATAACCTGTGAAAACAAAATGTCAAAATATGGATATATAGAAATGGGTTTCCAATGTCATACAGTGTGACATATTTACGTAAAAATAAAACAACATATTCTGAGCTGTACTTATTAAAATATATCAAAGTAAAAATGATCATACTAAAGTCTATATAGTTTAATTTTATGATTTATCTTTTTTTTTTGCTCTGAAAAGAAAAAATAAATAAATAAACAAGACACGTTCTAATGTACAGGGGGAAAAGTAAAACAAAGTTGTTTTAGATGTTTATTGTGTCATCTTATGTTATTTATCATATATGAAGGAGTTCATTACATATAATCTGAGTTTTCTCATTTAAACCTGAAACGCTTTAGGTTGTGCTAATGACTAGCTAACTGCACATTTCCTCACTTATTACATGAGTGCTTACCACATAAATAAGCAGACATGAATTATTGATTCCAGTTTAAATGATTTTATGACGTGAGGGGAAAGACAGCGTGGAGTGACACAACTGGAAACTCGCACAGCTCTTTAGGAAATCATTTGAGGGGGACAATGGTCAATTTAGCAGCTACAGTTCAGCATCATTATACAAAAATATTGGTGGGCCGAATGCTGTGGGGTGACCAATCCCAGCCGTGTAATGAGCTCATCTCACTGCCAGTCCTTCTGAAGCAGTCCATCTGCCACATTCACAGACATTACTGAGTGAGAATAAGCCCAATCTGTCTCTGGCCTCTATGAAGTCCTCGTCTTGAGCCGCCGCTTTCACAGTCTATATATGCTGAACTGCTGGACAATGCAGCGGGATACAGTCTAATGGATTATATTACAGCACATTACGGTGCATTATATTATGAGTCTGTAATTCACACTTCATTGTGTTATATTAAAGTATATTTGTAATATCAGCTCACTACCGAGGAAATTACACTGCTGTGATGAATCTGTTCTCATATCAGTCTTACAGAGGAAATAATCCATCCATACATGAGAATAAATCTTCATAATTACACTTCAGTTGAATTTAACCCTTTAAATAGTATCAGTATTGGTTAATAAAACAGACAAATTTAATACAATAAAAACAGAAACTGGGAAAAAATAAAACTGATTACATAGGGCCTTAATAATAATAATAATATTTATAATAAAACTTTTAATAAATTGAGGTTAAAATGTTGTTTTCTAAATTTAATTGATTAGATATGCTTGTTGATTATTCAAAATTTTATTAAACCCGGAAAAGTAAAATATATATCTAAACATGGAATTTGGGGAAAAAATTCAAATGGAATTCATAAGGCCTTAAACATGTAATTTTTATTAAACTTTCAATAAATTGTTGTTAAATCATATTAGTTCCATTATTTTTGGTTACTAAAATGTAATTTTTACATTTTCATTTACAACGAGACGAGAGAGAGAGAGAAAGAGAGCAAGAGCAAAGCTGTATCAAAACGTAAGTAACAATATTATGCTTATTGTTTTGACCCAGAATTACAGTAGCATCATTTGTTACATATACTGCTACAAATCAGGCAGTTATGATGCTTCATTTCAGTTAGGATTCTGCCTAAGTAGTGTACTGAAGTTTGGAAAAGAGCCAAGTCACGCTTAAAAATTGCACCCAGAGAAATCAAACACGTTTTAGACATGAAGTGCTTGTTTATTGAACGTGCTTAAACACTAGCAACATCAGCTCCTTTTCACAATATTTGTAGATCCATCTGCCAGATTTTCCCAAATAATTAGAGCAAAAACTGTGAAAAAAGTGTGCAGATTCCATGCAGATCTACATCTGATTTCTTAATGTGTTATTTTGTTGTGCTTTATCTATCAGCGCTCTTCATACATGCATTGTGTACTGCAGTGTTTTAAAGTGTAAATTAATGACCCCAAGCGACATCTACACCTCATGTGCTGGTCATTAATGATAGCGTGACCAATGCAGGATTATCACCTGTAAGCACTGCGCATCAGATCAGCGTGTAGTTATTTCTCAGGCAGACATATTTGCCATGTCAGCATGCACTTTGTGTTTGTATATGTAAGGGGGCGGTGGTAATTTAGCTTGGTAAACTCTTGGACCTGCTCGAACTGCCATTATACAATTCATATTTGTTTGTCTGGACATGAGGGGGACGGAGTCAAGAGCCTGCATTGAAAATGACAATCCCTCAACGTTCCACTGTGGCTATAATGACGACTCACAATAGACAGCAACGGAATGTTAATGTGAGTCTGGAAAAGCAGAGATACCTCAGAGCCCGATTAAACACAAGGACACACACTCATTCATCTAGTGCTTAGAAATGATTTGTAATCATGGTTATGGAATAACTGCCGAAGGTCTGCTAGAAGCATCAGAAAACTAAAGTTTTAGGGTTTGGTTAGGATCTTAAAAAACAAAACAAAAAAGACTAGAAAATAAGAAACTCAATCAATAAAATTAAAGTAATAATTTGATTAAAATAAATGATCTAAATGACAAAAAAAATTATATATATATATATTACAGTATAAATTTGGTCTTTATGAATAAATATATGGCTTGCATGAAATTAAATTAAATTAAATCAAATAAAAATTATTTTGATTTTATAATAATAATATTATTATAAAAATAATAATAATTTATTTAAATGATAAAAATAATAATAATAAAAAAAATTACTAACAGAACAGTCCTAGAGTGAGTAGGTGAAAAATCAATAATGCTAAATATTAGAAACTAAATATTTTCCAAATAATATTTTACACATATAAGGATATTTTATTATAATGCATTAAAATATAGCTTCCTTTTAGGTTTTAGAATGTAGTCCCACTTATAATGATGAATATAAATAAATAAATAAAACTAAACTAAATAAATAATTTAATTCACATAATTGAAACAATTATAAGAATTAATGAATGGATAAATTAAAATGCATTTAAATTTAAACAAATACGCCTACCTTTTTTAATCAAATATTTACTAATGTAACATAATAAAAATTAAATATTTTCCAAATAATATTTTGCACATATTTATCCACTCTTTATACATTAAAAAGTCAGACTTTCACATTTTAGCATGGTGGTCTTTCGCATGTGGATGATCGTATATGGTGGTCTGTGACATCTAAAAGATTGAAAACCCCCGCCCTAGCAACCACTAAATAAACCTTAGCAACCAATTAGTAAACCAATCAGCTTTTGCCTTGACAAACGTTCTTTTCTAGCTGATTCTTCCTTCCTGACGTGTGACTGTGGGTCTTACCTGTGCTTTGCTGGTTTATGATTGGCGCAGATGGCCGTCTGGAAGTCGTGGCTCACACACACTTTGTGAGGAGGGCAGTGAACCTTTAGACACGGGTCTTTAGTGCTGTCCAGCCCTGAAAGACAGAGAAAGACTTCATTTACTTTGAGAAACTAGAGCCTCCAGCTCATCTGATCTCTGATCTGTGTTTACGTCTCTCTCAAACACAAACACAATCTCTCATCGTCTATATTCATGTTCTTTTGTTTTGCTTTTCCTTTCCAGGAAAGAAAGTCAGAGCAGATTCAGTCAGATGGCATGAAAGGAAGCGAGAGAATCTGATGGAGGAGAGGAGAGCTTTACTCTGGCAAACACACAGGAGAAACAATGCAGCAGCCTTCTGGCAAACGCTTTATCATCTCACACACACACACACATCGCCGACTTTGAGTAATAGCTCAGTAAAAACACTTCCTGACTAATGGAGGAAGAGGAGAAACACGGTCTCGTGCTCTGCCATCTCTTCCTCTCACGCAGGTAATGCAGTTCCTCCAGCATGTAGGAGGGTGAAGAGGAATAGCGCGTGTGCGGAGATCATTACGAGAACCCGTGACACATTCATCTCCATCAGGAAACATTAAACACACACCTTTCCTCAGCCATCTATTACAGTGCAAATTCAGTTTCAAGTATCAGACATATGTAACTAACATTTAGTGTGTGTGTGAGAGAGAGAGAGAGAGAGAGAGAGAGCTGAAACACACAGGTGGATTTAACAGAGGTCAAACACTCCCTCTGGCCTTCACATGTCAATGTGTGTGTACATAGGGGAAGTTTGATGCCACCCTGCTGTTCATCTGGAGCACAGCCATGCCAACTGGCCTTCAATACACACATACGGTCGATTTACAGCTCTGATCACTGCTGTTAACAAAATAAATACCTCTTATTTAAAGGAACTGTTCATTAATATGAAACATCTGTCATCTTTTATTTCCCCTCATGCTGTGCTAAACCTGTGTTGCTTTGCTTCACATTTTTTTTACAATGAATCACAAACCACAATAGGATGACACAATGAATGGGTATGATACAGTGAAACAATGAAACAGCTAGGGCTGGGCGATATGGCTTAAAAAAACAAAATTCTCGATTTTTTCACACCAAACCCGATTTTCGATTTTAATCGATTTGTTTTCTATTTAAAAACAAACTACAACCGACAAAGAAATTGCTCAAAACAAATGTACTCTTTATTTTGTTCTGATTTTCACTTATGCAGTTTAATCTAAATTTCCCCTTTGTGCATAAGTGTAACAGGAAACAAGCCTCAAAACATGCTTGTATACGAGACGGCAGGCACTGCCATTGTAAACAGTGAAAATGTAGCTTATCAGTTTTTTAATAACTTACATTGACACAATGCACCTTCAAAATAAATTAAAATATAAATAAAAAAATTAAATTGTGTGTTCCTCTTTGATAAAACACTTTTGGTTAAATAAATGTAACAAAAATGACAAAATTAGATCTATTACAAAAATACATAGGCTACTTGTCACAGTGGTAGTCATAAAGTGCTAACAAAACTTTAAACTCATTAGCGTTAGCATTACAGAAAGGTCTGATTTACCCACTGTTACAACAGTCATTGTTTTTTTTCTTTTTTTTTCTTTTACATTGACATTTGAGTTCATGATTTTAATGTTGTTGTTTTTTGTGGCACATTTAAGACTAATGACAGACTGTTGATCTTTGAATAATCTCATCTGGTCACCCTAACGCTAGTAAAGTATAACCACACTTTGGAACGTTTTGCTCTCTCCGCCATCGTCACTCTTTATTATTAAGCGTGAGTTTTCGTTCTGTTATTCGTGTGTGATATTCCAAATATATTACGGTCTTTTAGAATCAAAACTTTTCATGATCTTGACAAAATACATATCGTTGGAAAGGTCTGAGTCTCAAGATTCCATATTTGGTGGTTATTTTGTCATAGATATAAAATCGAGAGAGAAACAAATGCATCCAAAAAATTCAATGGAGTTTCAATGACACCCGGTGGCTTTTTGTGGTATAACGCCTAAACAAAATTCTATATGAACCTACATTTTTTTTATATCAACTTCAAATTTGGAACACAACTTATTTAGACATATGGCTTTAATTTTATAGCAATTTTGGATTAAAACATATTTTATAAAATATTTATTTTATATAAAATATAATAAAAAATAAAATAATAAATGTATTTACAGTAAATTTAAACTTCTATAACTTTTTTTATGCTTTCATTTGTTTAAATGATTTCACTTCTGCAATAATCTGCAGATTGTCTTCTTTAAAAAGAGACCAACCTTTGGTCTGTATTCAAAAGCGTTTATGAATTATAACAATTTAAGTGTGAATAGTGTACTTTCACGTCTATGTTAAAAAATGGGGGTGACAGTTAAAAGGTTAAGCAAATCTTTTCGCCATCGTCACTCTTTATTATTTAGTGGGAGTTTTCGTTCTGTTATTCTTGTGTGTGCGCCGCGCTCGTTCTTGTTGTGTGTGTGTGTGTGTGTGACTGACAGACAGCCTCCGCAGTGCGCATGACAGATTTCGCAGATCTCACAGACAAACCACTTAATATGATCGCACATTAGAAATGTTTGGTGAGATAAAATGTGCACGATAACATTATTAAGGAAAAATACATAGTATATAAATTTTTTTCCTCCAGTACCGAAAGCAGAACTGATAGCGTCAGATCTTACTGATACTACGGTCTTTCATAATTTAGCCCCAGGGCCAGTTTAATACCGGGTTTCGGTACCAATCCCTACTGTTTAAGATGCTGGAATAAATTCTTTGTGCTGCTAACTTTTGTAGCAACGGCTTTTAAACACACTTTGCAATGTGGCGTTATTTGTTCTGTGTCTGACACTAAAAAAGCAAACCAATTCCAAACAACGGATGAAACGATGCCTTTCTTTGGAACGAGCTCTGTGCTGTTAACTGTCATGTTGTCTGTGTGCGGCTGTAAGGAAAGCGGGGGGAGGGTGAGCCCACTCTGAACTACGGAAGCCTAAGGGGAGAGTCGGTGGTGGAAGTTAAAGAGAAAACGATTTTCATTAAAAACAAATCGCCCTTAACGTAAAATTCGAGTTAATCGATAAAATCGATTTATTGCCCAGCCCTAGAAACAGCAAAAGTGTGTTCAAACAATACAATGAAATAATATTACAATTAAAACAATGACAACAAAACAGTACAAACTGTATGCCAAATTGCTACAATAAAACAAGAAAAAAGCATTACAATAAAACAACAGAACACTAATTGTTGTATAATTGTTTTGCTATAATGAAACAATGAAATAAATTATACAATGAAACAACGGGTACACTGATGTAACAAAGACACAACAAAATGCTACAAAAAAAATCAACATAACGCTACAATGTAGCCAAACATTACAATGAATCAACATAGCAATGACACAAAATAATGATGCAACAAACTACTACAAAGAAACAACAATAATACAGTGAAACAATGAAAACAAAACTGAAACAACAAACGAAACCATAAAACAGTGTAACGATAACACAATGAAACAAAACAATGAAACAATATGACTGAATGAAACAATAATACTGTGAAACAAAACGATACATTGAAAAGGAACATTGATACAACAAAGACACAATAAATCATGCTACAATGAAACAAAACAATGAAAATATATGACTGAATGAAACAATAATACTGTGAAACAAAACGATACATTGAAAAGGAAAATTGATGCAACAAAGACACAATAAATCATGCTACAATGAAACAAAACGTTACAAGGAATCAACATAATGACACAACAAAATTATAATGGAATGTTAATACAACAGATTGATTATTGTTTCACTGCTTTGCTGTAATGGAACAATGAAACATCTAAATGAAACAAAATAATACAATGAAACAACAAAAAGAAACAACAGGACACTGATGCAGAAAACGCCATGAAGAAACAATGATACAGCAAATCAACATAACACATACTATAAAATGATACAGTGAAACGCAACACAATACAATGAAAGCAGAAAAAAATACATAAAAGCATCATAACAGCCATCCATATAACCCGTGCTTATTATTCCAAGAGCCGGATTACATAAACAAGGCAAGTCAATGCAATAAATAAAAAATAAAAAAATAATAATACTCTCCTCCCATAAATTTTGCATCTGAAAGGGACACTACAAAGCATATGCTATAAGGTCAGCTGCAAAAAATGACAGTGTCCATGCCTTTTCAGTTTAACTTTTTCTCTGTGCGTTTTTATTAAATCCTAACAGTATTTTTTTTTACGCAAGAGGAGTGTTTGCGCTGGCACAAGCTATAAGTAAATCTGGCCCCATGTCTTCTAAAGTCAAATAACAGTTTTATGTTAGAAACAGACCCTTATTAAACATATAATTTGTTGAACATTTCCACCTACGCAGCAGCTCTCAAATATAATTTGTGCTTTTGAGTCAAGAGACCTGTGAGAACCAACATCGTTTGACATTACTTACATCCAACCAGAGTCCAATATCATATTTGAAAATGCAAATGAGGTGACAAGATTAATGATTTAAAGTTCAGTCTGTTCCTCAAATAAAGCATCATATGACTTTAGAAAATTTTTGCACTTAGTAAGTCATATCAACTACTTGTAGGAGTCAATTTGTTTGCATGGATAATAACACTTTTTCCACTGTATAAACACACACGTCTCATTCTCAAACACCTGTTCTAATTGCTTCCCTTCTTTATGTGCATCGTCCTCTGATTTTCTTTCTGCTGTCAGTGTTTTGTTTTTTGTGTGTTTAGAGATGAACATGCCTTTTTAATGGATTTCAGGCCTCTCTCAACCCTGTGACGGATGGAATGATTTGATATTTTCCTGCATTTGTGATTCAGCTGGTGAGGGCGAGAGAGACAGGAGGAAACGAGAGATGAGGCGCAGGGAGCATGTCGAAGGGGAAGTGAGGACACGCTTTAACAGTGGACAGACACACACATAAACAGATTGCGTGAGGTCTTTCACAGCATACAGTGATGGGAAACTGTCTGAAGGACATTTTGCTTTTATGTTTTATAAAATAAAAAAAAAATCCTTAACTGAGTGTGTGTAGTTAGCCGAGGGTTTAAGTGAATCTCACAGAAGCATATAAAATTAGGTTTTTATAAATATATATAAATTACAATAAATAATGTATAAATAAACATAAAAAATAATATGATTTTTTTTTTAATTCTCATTATTGCAATGCAATACTTTTGAGTTCCTCTTCAGAGGACGCTTTGGGTATAAAAACTGGTATAAAAACTGATATTGAATCACTCAAAAGTCTGTTAGAAATCCTGAAAGTCTCTGAAGTTACTGCAGTTTGCATTTGCAGGTCAGTGCGTGTCTACAAGAACATGTCCATTGTAATAAATCAAACAAAATAGCTCAAAAATAGAGTATTGATCTCATGAGGTGAGCAAAATGTACTATATAAGGTGAGTAAATGTACAGGTATTCATGTACAGCACAGTGATGCATTTCTCTTGTTCCTAGTCTACAGTGTATTCTTTTATTTTGTTCAGTCCACTTTCTATTACAAAGGAAAACAGGTCATTCATATTCAGAGACGAACCCCAAACACCCTCACTGCAGGCTACGAACCTGTGTCGAAGAGGGAATGAAAATAAGAAAGTGTGATAGATTCTGACTGATAAATGTGAGATGAGAGTTAGAGAGAGAGGGGGGATGAGGGATATTTGCCTCTTCACACTTTTCAATTCCAGGCCTGAATGAACAAATTCAGCTCCTGTTTAACCAAGCAGTCAATTCTAATCGACAAACAGCGCACGGCATACACACTTCAGCCATATACTGCACAGTATATATTATAAACTGCACTCTGTTTATTAAACAGCTCATAAAAAAATCACTACGATCCACTCCAGTCCATCAATTAATGTCTTGTAAAAAGCAAAAACGGTGTGTTTCTTCAAACTGGTGCTTCTGGCTTCAAATAATTCATAATTATGCTTCCTCCAGTGGAAAAAGTCTATTTTCTGTTCTACTCTCACATCAAAATCCACCAATCCATCATGTAAATGATTCTTGATCTGTGCATATTTCTCACCTGATTCAAATGAGATTACTGTTTCATTGGATGAATTGTTATTATGGATTATGGACTCATATTTTAGCAATGGTTTGAGGTTAAAAACATATATAGAATGCATTTGTTTCTAACATAAGCACAGATTTTCACTTCACAAGACATTAATTGATGGATCCATTGGTGAGCGATTGATATAATGCTAAATATCTCCAAATCTGATGAAGAAACAAACTCATCTACATTTCGTATGGCCTGGGGATGAGTACATTTTTATCAAATTTTCATTTTTGAGTGAACTATTCCTTTTATATTAGTTAATACATGAACTAACATTAAATGCATAATGCAATCAATAACAGTGTATAATGCAATAATGTAATAGCTGTGCATAATGCAATCAAAAGCAGGTTACATTATTTCATATACACATAAAATTAGCACACTGTGCAAATTATGCATACTACAAATAGTAGAAATAGCTCTGGTGGCATGTCATTCGACTCCTCTTTTCTTGTCTACGATCGACTGTCCTCATTCATCTCCGTCTGCTGTGCTTTATTACAGGAGTGAGTGAGTGATGAAGAATTAATTTCACTGAAAAATAAAACCCGTCAGCGCTGGTTTATTCGAAGAGTGATTCCTCCTTCATCATATGTCTCCGGTGACATCGCCATGGAAACCCGCCACCCCTCATGGCCATGAGTTTTATCATTTTTATGGCTTGAATTAAAAGAGAGAGAGAGAGAGAGAGAGAGAGAGAGATATGCTCATAAACAGGCATGATTTGATAGCCAGTAAATTAATCCTATAAAAGTGCAACATTGGCTCCATATATATCCTCTTACAGCCACCTGCGTGAGCGTGTGTGACCTAAAGTATTTTTCTGTACTTTAACGCCATATTTATTTTTCAGAAAATGATGGATTCTTGACAATTTACTAAAACTGAAAGAGGAAAAATGGCATAGACCTTCCTTTTCTGTTGCATGCAAGAAAGAAACTCATACTGGGTGAATAAAAGATAGCAGATGTTCCTGTTTGGCCACTTTAAGCTGAACGCAGGCGTTTAAAGTCATCTAAACTCAGCCTGCATCGATTCTCTCTGTGTAAACTGCACATGCATTTGCTCTCTATCAGGTTCGACCCTATGAACTTCAGTATCACAGCAACAGTAGACCTCATCTATCCAGATGGGACCTCAAATGCTTTTGTACACCTCACAATATGACCTTTCACCCTTTTCGTGTCATGGATCACTGCGAACGTGGGCGTCTCATCTGCTCCGTCGATCAATAACTAAACAACACGAGGGTTTCAGATTAAATACTAGCTTTCTGCCAATGCTGCCTACTTACAATGCATACTGACTACTGCTTTCTGAATAAGCCAAATACTAGGTAGTTTTCCACAATACATGTTTCTATTTCGTGTTATTTTAGCATCATTGATATGCTGTTTATATATATATATATATATTCATGCATTTAGCAGACACTTTTCCCTCTGACTCCAGGGTTAACCTGTGTGTTCTCTTTGCAACAGTTTGAATGATTCAGGTAAATCGCATTTCCATAATCATATCACAGGAGTCATCTTAAACCGAATGCTTCCCCTATTCTGTCTCTGTTTTAAATACTATAATTAGTGCTGAAAGCTGAATGAGGCTAAATTAGATGATCTGGATTCAGCATTCATACCTGTGATTATCCAATCACGACGAGTCTGTGCTGCCTAATGGCCAATCAGCTCACAGCAGAATTCTGAATGTCACCAGATAAACAAAAAAAAAACTTTTTTTGATGATTGAGAGACGAACACACTCTCACACACTCTTAATCCGTGTGTTTATCATGCTGTGATCCTGTCTGCATAGAGAAAGTGTAAATATATAACCTTGACAGAGACACACACACACACACACACACACGTCCTATCAGAGCCCTCTGCATTGGGGCACCTGCTTACCAAATGCCATCTGTGCCATCTGCACACTTTGGCATCAAGTGTCAATCAACTCATTCAAATGCACACTAGGGAGACAGGAGGCAACATGACATTAAATTAACTCTATATATCTCACATGTTTGTTACTGTTCAGTTCCTGTTTGTCCTTATTTAGCTCTCCCTGTTCCTATCCCCATTTAGTTCCATTAGTTCCAGGTGTTTCTCTTTATTAGTTATCCTCCTCACCTGTCTGCCCCTCATTATCTGGCCTATTTGAGTTCAAGCCCATTCAGTTCTCCTTTGTCTGGAATTATCAATGTCTAACCTTGCTATGTGCCCTAAATCTTCTTTGCCCCATGCTCCTCACAGTAAGGAGCCATGACAAAAAAATCCTGTCTTAAAGAAATAGTTCTCCCCAAAAACATTCTGAAAATGTAATCACCCTCAAGCCATCCAAAATGTATGAGTCCTCATCAGATTTGAAGAACTGTAACATTGCATCATTTGCTCAGCAGTGGATTATCTCCAGTGAACGGATGCTGTCAGAATGAGAGTTTCAACAGCTGATAAAAACATCACCGTGATCCACAGGTAATCAACACCACCCTGGTCCTTCAACTAACATCTTGTGAAGCCAAAATCTGTTGTAAGAAACACATGCATAATTATGACGTTTAACTTCAAAACTGTTCTTCTGGCTGAAATATGAGTCTATTATTCATAATGCTTTTTCTAGTAAAAAAAAAAGAAAATTCTATCCCTGTTGTTCTCCCACATCAAAATCCACCCACACATTTGTTTAGAGCGGTTTGTTTTAGCTTGTAAATGATGCTTGATCTGTGCATATATTTCTCCTGATACAGACGGTATGACTTTTTTACTGGAGAAAGCATTATTGTGGATTATGGACTCAAAAGCATTGATTAAAAATGCCTTAATGGAATCGTTTGTACCTAAAGATTTTGGCTTCACATCATGTTTAATTGTGGATTACTGTTTTATTAGCTTTTTGGACTCCCATTGTGATGGCTTCCATTCACTTCAAAGGATCCGTTGATGAGCAAGAGATGCAATATTACCTTTCTCCAAATATGAAGAAAATAAATCCTCTACAGCACACCTTGGATGGCCTGAGGGTGAGGATTTTTATGTTTTTAAAAACTATTCCTTAAATTCACGTTCCTGGTTTTTAAGAAATATCAGCAATCACAGTAAATATAATGACAGGTGAATACAGAAGGAGACTATGCACATGTGACTATTCGATGTGTAATTAGTTTGGGCTTCTGCTACGAGGGAATAACCCGCAGTGCTAAAGTTCACAATGTGAGGTTAACTCAAAAACTGAGCGTTAATAATGTACGACTCTACTGGAGCAAAACACACCTAGAGACACTGAATTACACAACAGCATCTAAAACACTCACTTACGAGTGTGTGTTACTGCCTGCAGAAATAGATATCAAGTCATTTTAAGATTGGATTAGAAAGGTGATGAGTCTCACTGTCCTGCTACAAACACAAGTTTGCCAGTTCAACCAGATCCAACTAAAATTACAATAATTAATAAAAATAATTTTCATGAAAATAATACATTGAAATAAAATACTTCTTTTAATACATTTTAAATGACTTTTTATTATAAATGTTGAAAACTAAAAAAATGAGATGAACTGATATAAAATAAGCTAAAGTACTCAAATTACGAAAACTAAATTAAAAATTACTTAAACTGAAATAAAATAAGTTTACTAAAACTCAAATAAAATTAAATGTAAATATAAATACTTAAAAAAAAACTAATAATAAAAGCTTATTCTAAATATTAAGAAATACTATAAAATAAAAAATAAATAAAAAACACTGAAATGAAAATAAAAAAAATCATCTGTTTCTAAACCACTCCCCCTCACCTCAGGCCACTCCCTCAAACTCTCAAGCTCCTCCCACATCACAAAGAGTCTAGAGTGGAGCTGGTCATACTGCAGTCAGTCAAGTGTGCCGCTGAGGTCAGACGTGTCCACATGGAGATGACAGACAGGTCTCACACACAATTCATAAGAGAAACATACTAGAATCGCCACAGTACACGTGCAGATTATAAGGGATAGTGTTGTGATAGGAGGATATGAAGAGATAGAGAGAGTAGATAAGGCTGTGTTTGTGTGTGTAATGAGGTTATATGTAGGAAGAATCATCTATCACAGCACAGCAGGAGCCTTCGACACACACACACACACACACACACAGGTATTTACACAGAGAATTAAGTTGAGGACATAACATAGATTTATATCATTTTTATGTAAAACTAAATATAGTAACGGCAGACTAACTGCCCAAATCCCTAGAGAAAAATTAAAAACAAACATTATTGACTTTCTGAACAAGATTGATTATAGTTAGCTAAAACAATAGAATATGCTTTTGTTACTTTTACAAGCAAAAAAATTACATTTAACTAAATAGACATATACAAATCTATTAAAACTTATAAAGTAAAATGAAAACCATATTTTAAAAAAACCCACAAATTATTAATACAAACTCTAAGTATCTCAATATTAAAAGAGCACTGTTTAATCATCCAAAGACGTATTATATATCTCGTAACAGAAACATGTTAACTGAAATAAATTAAAATATATATAAAAAACAGCTGCTTGCCATAGCAACATTTCTCATTTTTATGTCATTTGAGTTAATATACTAAAATAACTAATATACTAAAATTGAAAAACGGTAATAAATGAACAAATCACAAAAACACAACAAAACCGTATCTCAATGATAATAAAATAACACTTTATAAATAATTCATCTGTTTTGTCAGATTTAGCTCACTTCTCAAAATGATTTGTTCCCCAAACTCAAGCTTAACACAACAAAACAGTGCTTCTGTGCAAAGCATAAACCTCTCTCTCTGTGGAAATAATTAGCTTGAATGCAATGCTTTAATTTATGTAGAAATAAAGCACTGGAGTTCACCAGCAGAGCAAAACTAATGCATGTTAAGCAGGTAAGGACACACCTTCAGCTCTCTAATTCAGACGAGTCTTACAGCGAGTCCGTTCATCCGTCACTCTACAGTGAGAAAAGCCCAAAAGAAAGCATTCGACACTGAAAGATTATTCGGCGCTAACAGCTGTGAAAACCTTGTGCAAGAAACATAAGTATAATTCCACATTTAATTAAAGTATTAAAATGATAAACGCTAGGGAAGTTCAGGTGCCGCAGGGGTTCAGCAGGATGGGATTTTAACGAACACGCTCAGAGTTAACTGAAAACCCCCTTCAGGACACGAGTGATGGAAGAAACACACGCGTGCGCCTCTCGCTCCGGTGCCCCGTGGGAGCGTGGTGTCCCCCAAAATGACTGAATATTCATGAGCTGCACTCTGATTATTGGCCGGTTTCAGAATAGAAGCATTTAAAGAGTTTGCTGTAGTAAAGAGTTTCCTCTGCTTTAAAATATTGTTTGGAGAAGCAGAAGAGATTTGAAATTGCCTAAGGAAAGAGCTTCAAAGAGAGAACCAAAGAGGCAATTTACACTTCCTAAAAGCTGTGTAACGCACGCACAGAAAAATACATAAAGGAACGCAAAACACATACTAAACTTAAAGCCCAAGAGGTTGTATAACTGCATTCAAACTTTAAAGTTTTAACCCATGTGCTGTGGAACCCTTCCTTCCCTGTCAAAAAATTACCTGCCTTTAAAAAAAAACTTTTGTATTTTTCTTGTTTTCTTTTAATTAGCATTTCATTTTTTGAACTAATTGATCGTGTTCCTCACTGATCTAAGCATATGCACAGCAAAAAAAGCTCAGGTTAATGAGATCTAAAAGACATATATAAAAAAAAACTGTTCTATTTTTGAAAGAAAACAAGTTGACAGATTGAATGCAAAAAAGTGTGAGAAACTGGGGGAAAATTTTACATTTGAAATTGGTGTGAAATCAGCTAAATTTTATAAAACAATGTGTATTTGTCACGGTAGGAAATCCAGTGTTTCCTCCGTGTCATGTTTTGTTATTGTTTTTGTACTTACGTTGTCTCCATGTGTTCGTTTAGTTGATTGTCATCACCTGGGTGTTGATTGTCTCGCTCCAGCTGATCGTCATCATACCTCTGCTACTTAGACTCACCTCGCTCTCTCTCTGTTGTCAGATCCTCTCTTATGTCTCCACGTACAAACTGGATTACCGTCTTCCGTGTTTGTGTGCTGGTTGGATTCGTGTTGTCGTCCGCGTGTCAGTGTTCCGGTCTGTTCCTGGTTCTAACCATTGACCACCTTCACCTGCACCGCTGACTTCACCATCCCGCTCTTCGCACGCCACCGTAGACCTTCCTTGCCATTGCCAACACTCTGGACATTCCTTATCAATAAACAACATCTGATTGCCTGCAATTGCTTCCTCCTCTTTTGTCTGTCGTTACAGTAGGATCTGACCATCATGGAAGCAGCAGGCGATCGCTCCCCATCTCATCTCGAAGAATTTCTGCAACGAGCTGTGGGTCGTATGGATCGCCAAGACAAGGCGATAGATGAGATGGGTCGAGCCTTCCAAGCAATGGTGACGAAGGTGTCCGAGCTCGTTCTCCAGACGCAACAACAACAACAATCGTCACCCGCTGCGCCTCCCACGCCACCCACACCGCCGATCGTCTCCGGGGGGATTTCCCAGCCCGATCCACGCCTCCCCATCCCGGAGAAATATGCGGGTGAGCCAGAGTTCTGTCGATCTTTTTTGTCTCATTGTTCTCTGCACTTCGCCCTGCAGCCCCGCACGTTCTACACCGAGGAAATGAAGGTGGCATTCGTCTTATCTCTACTTACGGGAAGGGCTGCCCTCTGGGGGACGGCGGTGTGGGAGAACCAAGACAGCTGCTGTGCCTCGTTCCACGCACTTTCGGAAGAGATGAGACGGGTCTTCGACCGCTCCGCCGCCGGGAGGGAAGCGGCTTGGCTTCTCACGGACCTACGTCAGGGGGAAAGGTCCGTTTCTGACTATTCGATTGAGTTCCGCACCCTGGCGGCGGAGTGTAAGTGGAACGAGGAGGCGCAGTGGGATCACTTCCTGCATGGGTTGGCTGACCGCATCCAACAGGAGATCCGCGCCGTCGAGCTCCCCACTTCTCTCAACAGTCTGATTGACCTAACCATCAGAGTGGAGAATCGACTCGATCAAGCCACCAGACGGAGGGGGAGAGCAGTTCTCACGAACAGACCGGAGGCCCAGTATCAGCGCTCAGATGTTGCGGTCAGCCCACCGGGAGATCTTGAACCCATGCAGGTGGGGCGAGCTCGGCTCTCCCGGGAGGAGAGGATCAGGCGGAGATCCCTGGGACTATGTTTATACTGCGGCAGTCAAGAACATCACATCCAGCGTTGTCCGGTAAAAGACCAAGCCCGATAGTAAGACGGAGGCTACTATCGGGTGGGATCTCTGCCAGAAAGACCTCTTCTACATCGACACTCCTTCCGGTGAGTCTACGGTGGTCCACCCACGCACTCGAGCATCACGCCTTGTTGGATTCTGGGGCAGAGGGTAATTTCATGGACTTCCAGTTCGCGAGTAAGCTCAACATTCCTCTCACCTCCCTCAAACACCCCATTGCACCCTTTGCTCTCAATGGACACAGACTACCAGTCATCACTCAGACCACCTTACCTGTTTCCCTCACCACCTCTGGCAATCATACAGAGGAGATATCATTCTACATTACGGACTCACCTTCATCCCCCATCGTTCTCGGTCACACCTGGCTTCAGAAACACAACCCCAGCATCAATTGGCGCCTTGGATCTGTGGTTAGCTGGAGCGAGGAATGTCATTTGTCTTGTCTTTTGTCTGCTGGTGTTAATGTTTCTGAGTCTGTGTTTCAGGGGGAAGCAGTGGATTTGGCTAGCGTGCCCGCGGAGTACCACGACCTGAAGGAGGTGTTCAGTAAGTCTCGTGCTGATTCTCTTCCTCCTCATCGTCCCTATGACTGTGCGATAGAGTTATTGCCAGGTACTTCTCCGCCTAAGGGCAAGTTATATTCTTTGTCTGTTCCAGAGACGGCGGCCATGGAGAAATATATATCCAGTTCTCTAGCAACGGGGTTTATCCGCCCTTCCTCTTCTCCAGCGGGGGCGGGGTTCTTTTTTGTGGGAAAGAAGGACGGATCCTTGCGACCTTGCATTGACTACCGAGGGCTGAACAACATAACGGTAAAGAATACCTATCCTTTGCCGCTTATGTCTTCAGCTTTTGAGAGGTTGCAGGGAGCGTCCGTTTTCACTAAATTGGACTTACGTAATGCTTATCATTTGGTCCGCATCAGGGAGGGGGATGAGTGGAAGACTGCCTTTAACACCCCTAGAGGCCATTTTGAGTACTGCGTTATGCCGTTCGGGCTAACCAACTCGCCGGCAGTCTTTCAAGCACTCGTTAATGACGTGTTGCGAGACATGGTCGATCTGTTCATATATGTTTACCTGGATGACATATTGATCTTTTCTTCGTCTCTCCAGGAACACGTGCAACACGTACGACGAGTGCTTCTGCGGTTACTAGAGAATGGATTGTTTGTCAAGGCGGAGAAATGCGTTTTCCATGCACAGTCTGTTTCTTTTCTAGGACACATCATTTCGACTGAGGGTGTTCGCATGGATCCTGAGAAGGTTAAGGCTGTGGTAAATTGGCCATCCCCTGAGTCTCGCAAGGCCCTGCAGAGATTTCTGGGGTTCGCCAATTTTTACCGGCGTTTCATTCGCAATTTCAGCCAACTAGCCGCTCCTCTGACCGCCTTGACCTCCCCTAGTTTGACGTTCAGGTGGTCAGACGCAGCTGAGGCTGCGTTTGCCAAACTGAAAAGCTGCTTTGTTTCAGCTCCCATTCTCGTCACCCCTGATCGCTCTCGTCAATTCATAGTGGAGGTCGACGCGTCAGAGGTGGGGGTAGGAGCAGTGTTATCCCAACGCGCATCCTCAGACGGAAAGGTGCATCCGTGCGCGTATTATTCTCACCGTTTATCTCCTGCAGAAGTTAATTATGACATTGGCAATCGAGAGTTGTTGGCAGTCAAACTTGCACTGGAAGAATGGCGTCACTGGCTTGAAGGGTCGGGTGTACCTTTCATTGTATGGACAGACCATAAGAATCTCGAATACATTAGAACCGCCAAAAGACTTAACTCCAGGCAGGCTCGGTGGGCATTGTTTTTCGGTCGTTTCGATTTTACACTTTCTTACCGGCCGGGTTCCAAAAACATCAAACCCGATGCTTTATCCCGTCTTTTTGAGCGTTCCGATCGTACTGCTACTCCCGAGCCCATTTTACCGGGGACCATCATTATCTCCGCGCTCAGATGGGAGGTCGAATCGAAGGTGTTGACCGCCTTAGAAGGGGTAACGCCCCCGGCTCGTTGCCCACCGAACCGATTGTTTGTGCCGGAGAGGTTACGGTCAGACGTTCTCCAGTGGGGTCATTGTTCCAGTGTTGCTTGTCACCCAGGGGTTAGTAGAACTAGATTTCTGGTCAAGCAACGATTTTGGTGGCCTGGTATGGCTCGTGACGTCCACGATTTCGTCTTGGCTTGTTCAGTTTGCGCTATTGGTAAGACTTCCAATCGACCTCCAGATGGGTTACTCTTACCGCTGTCTGTCCCTTCAAGACCCTGGTCCCACATTTCGCTAGATTTTATCACCGCCCTCCCGCCCTCTAAAGGCAATACGGTGATTTTAACCGTAGTGGACCGGTTCTCGAAGGCGACTCATTTTATTCCCTTGCCCAAATTACCTTCAGCCAAGGAAACAGCGGTAGCTGTCATTGACCACGTCTTCCGCATACATGGCCTCCCGACAGACGTGGTTTCTGACAGGGGTCCCCAATTTGTGTCCAAATTTTGGCGAGAGTTTTGTAAATTGTTAGGAGCGACTGTTAGTCTTTCTTCCGGGTTCCATCCCCAGAGCAATGGTCAAACCGAACGAGCCAATCAGGATGTCGAGAGGGTTTTGCGATGTTTGGTTTCCAATAATCCTTCGTCCTGGTGTCAGCAACTCTCAGTTGTGGAGTACGCACACAATTCTTTGCCAGTGTCATCTACGGGCATGTCTCCATTTAAGTGTAGTTTAGGGTACCAACCACCTAATTTTGTCAGTACGGAATCCGAGGTTTCGGTCCCCTCCGCACACGCATTAGTCCAGAGGTGTCACCGCACCTGGACCAGAGCTCGCAGAGCTCTGCTCCAGGCTAGGTCGCGCACCAAGGCTAAGGCCGATCGCCACCGGTCGAAGCCTCCCCGTTACGTCGTCGGTCAAAGAGTGTGGCTTTCTACCCAGAACATTCCTATGCGGTCCGTTTCTAACAAACTTGCTCCCAAATTTATTGGCCCGTTTTCTATTACCAAGATTATTAATCCGGTTACCGTGCGTCTTAGCCTTCCTCCGGCGTACAGGAGGATTCATCCCGTGTTCCACGTCTCCAAAATTAAATCGGTGATTTCTTCCCGTCTTAATCCGCCTGCTCCGGTTCCCCCCCCGCCTCGTCTCGTTAATGGGGAAACCACCTATTTGGTTAATCGTATTCTGGACTCTAGACGGAGGGGACGCGGTTTTCAGTACTTGGTGGATTGGGAAGGTTACGGTCCGGAGGAGAGGAGTTGGGTTCCTGCTCGGGACATATTGGATCACCACCTTATAGATGATTACAATCTACAGGTAAAGCAGGCTGGGAACGTCAGGTGACGTCCTAGGGGAGAGGGTACTGTCACGGTAGGAAATCCAGTGTTTCCTCCGTGTCATGTTTTGTTATTGTTTTTGTACTTACGTTGTCTCCATGTGTTCGTTTAGTTGATTGTCATCACCTGGGTGTTGATTGTCTCGCTCCAGCTGATCGTCATCATACCTCTGCTACTTAGACTCACCTCGCTCTCTCTCTGTTGTCAGATCCTCTCTTATGTCTCCACGTACAAACTGGATTACCGTCTTCCGTGTTTGTGTGCTGGTTGGATTCGTGTTGTCGTCCGCGTGTCAGTGTTCCGGTCTGTTCCTGGTTCTAACCATTGACCACCTTCACCTGCACCGCTGACTTCACCATCCCGCTCTTCGCACGCCACCGTAGACCTTCCTTGCCATTGCCAACACTCTGGACATTCCTTATCAATAAACAACATCTGATTGCCTGCAATTGCTTCCTCCTCTTTTGTCTGTCGTTACAGTATTATAATTATTATTACTGAATTGACTTAAATTGGTCTATTTCATCATATTGTTCTTTCTACCATTTTACTAAAGGTTGTGTACCATTATTTTTGTATCAATGAGATATTATTACAATATAATATATACATATAGATAGATTTCTCCGAATACTGAAGACTTTTTCAATCACACAGTGTATCTGCATGGCCATTGGTTCATTGTGGAGCACCATTCTTCAGAGTGGATGTTGCTCTGGGATAGCATGTCCGCTACCTAGATCAATCTGCCCAGCACATGTGCTGCTCTTAGGAAACGCAAGTTTACCTGAGCCCATTCCAGGAAACGCGTTTACCAGAATTAAAGGTGCTTTGAAGAGAGACCGCCCTGGCAATTTATATATGACACCACTGTCATGATGTCTGAGTGGACTAGCACATGGTGTCCTTTTAGGGCTGGCAGAAAGGTGCGAAGGCCTAAACATACTGCCAACATTTCCAGGCAGTTGATGTGAAACCTACTTTCCTCTTTCCTCTCATCGCACAGAGCTCTACAACCCGTGTTCTACGTGTCTGTTGAGACCATGCTTCTGCAGACCATACCCAGGGACATGTCCCGATCCCTCCACTTAGAGTTTTTCCAAGGGACCAGGACTGAAACGCAGGCCCAGCTCACCTAGACTTGCATGCGTCCATGGTGCCATGCGTGGGACAGAACTTGTAGTTTCAGCCAGTACTGAAGGAGCCGCATGCATAGCAGACCCATTCGGCGACCCAACACTCGGAAAATGAGGTAGAGGAAATTTGCTTTCTATCTGAAAATGTTCTTCGTACTTTATTTTCTCAATATAACAGCAGTAAGTTGTTCGGGTGCTAATTGAATGGGCCAGGGGTCCACAACAGTATTTTAGGACTCATCCAGGGAGGGCAGGCAGCTTGTCATACCCCTTTTCCTCAGCACCGTCGACCGTTGTGAGGGCAGACAAAGAAGAGGTACGCCAAGATCTGGTGATCCCCTCTTGGATTTCTGGGAAGAGTGTGGAAGCTCGTTGTCGAGGGGCTTGACAGTGCTCCGGCAAGAACCATTCATCCAGGCGGCTGCGGGTGGGCTCCTCTGGGGAAAACTAACCCAAATCCAGCTCTTGGACAGCCTTAGACAGAATGCGGAAGAGTTCAGTGTCCATGTCTGTGTTGGAAGCGCTGGGCTCAACAAAGGCAGGGGATGGGGTCAAAAGATGAGCCCGACAGCTCCTCCATATCTGATTCAACCAGAGACACACTGTCATCCATGACATCACACTCACTCCCACCAAACAAATATTCCCCACTTGATATTTTAATTACTGAAAAGCCAGCGTCAAAAAAAAAAAAAAAAAAAAAAACAATTCACGGTGGTGCCATTTGGTATTAGCGATGCCTTATTTCCTGAGCAGCCATGAACCGCATTCTCTATGAAGAAAGGGAAGCATGCGGAATCGAAGGTTAAACTGATTTCCAGCCACTGTATTACCTCTATTGTTATATGTATGTTTATGGAGATGAGAGTTAAAAAACTGCCCCGGAACAGCTATCAGCATGGACCATAGGCACCGATCACATTTTTATTGCAGAACACATATTTAGTCCATGAGTAGCCAAACCTCTCTGCTCAGATCGCAGATGGATTTCCCATATTTAATGAATGAGTGAACAAAACTGGATGCTCTCCATCTCACTCAGATATTACAAGTGTGTGTTATGCAGTGGGTACCGACCGTCAGAAACATAAATGTGTACCTATGGCATAGATGACGAAACAAATCCATGTCAGAGCCGTAATGCGGTGCAGTGCGTGTGCTTGCTGCGCATCTACATTTGAAATAACAAACCTGAGAACACAAAAGAGGCGATGTGAACGACTGTGACGTGGATTCCCTGCATGTCATATGGGTAGGGCTCAGTTTTTATGATGAGAGGAGGGGAAAGGTTGAGAAAGCACTACTGCTAAATTTAGAAATCTACCAGGTTTATTTATAAAAATGGGCTATATACTGTAAATAGTTGATAAACAGTTAAATGTGTTGGTTTACACACAAAGAAAAGTTTAAGCTTTTAATAAGTCCAAGAATAAAATTATTAATTTTCTTAGCATGTAAAATTTGATTTACAGAACTTTTGTGCTGTTTTCCAACAGTTTGGACTTGAATAAAGAGAAAACTTGCACTTAACCTTTTCACAGGTTTTGTTTTCATATTTATATATTGTAATGTATCATTATAGAATTGTCTAGCAATATATTGATTATTGCAGAATGATATTATCGTTACCATGAGCCATGTATTGTGATTCATATCATACCGTCAGGTACCCTGCGATTTTCATCCCTAACAGAAATTACAAAAAAATAAAATAAATAATAATAATAATAATATATATATATATATATATATATATATATATATATATATATATATATATACATATACATATATATATATAACATATATATAACATATACACACACACACACACACACACACACAAATATATATATATATGCAAATCTAATTAAAAACAAAAACTATAATAGTATCTCAATGACACTAAAATAATACAGGCTCTAGCAACTGTCTGAAACTTTGATTTCTGACAAACTTCTGTCTTAATTCTTTTAATATTCTAAATTAATTTAATATTTATTTTATGTCAATAATTTATTTTTATTTTAATGGTTTTAGTATGTAACTACAACCCTTGTGTCTAACAGTGATTTCACAAATAAAATAGCCCTTGATCACTATAACACTGTAATCATCTTTTGCTTTATTGAAAGTCTGGGTGAGTTTGTTCCTCTTTCTCACTTTTGCTTGGAGCTAAACATCTTTATCATGTTGTCTCTATGAACTGGGATTTTCTCAAGGTCAAGCACACTGTAATCCAGCTAAAAAAAAGTGAGAGAAACAGAGAGAGAGAGAAATAGAGAGAGAGAAAGAGAGCAAAATCCTGACATTTGAGGTCAAACATCGAGATCGTCTTTAAAACCCTGTGTGAGTCCTTATACAGCCGTGACTCCATACAGTACACACTTGTGAGTGAGCGGGAAACGGGTTACCATAGCGATCAATCAGGATTATACTGAAAACATCCAATCACATTCTAACAGGCTGCTAAACACACACACACACACACACAGAAATAAATAAATAAATACATGACAGAGCAAAGAAAAGAATGTAACACTTAATTAAAATGTTCTGCCACCCAATGATGAAAGAAACACTCAATTAAATGGGTTACAGGTCACACATCTGACACCCTACACTCCCTAAGGGTCACTTTTAATGGTGAGAAAAAGACTAAAAGATTAAAATCGTGGGCAGACGTTTGATTAATTAATGCTCAGATGAGTGGCTGAAACGAGCTGTCAGTGAATTCAAGGCGGTTCCTGTGGTCTTAAAGAGACAGGGACCCATTTACAGCAGTGAGAGGTAAGAAATTATTCAAATATATGTCATTACTGGATGATTCCTACACAAACACCATCATTAGTCACATTAATTATTGAGCACGGCATTGAGATGCACAAATAAACTCCACAATCACAGCCAATCACAACATTTGACCTTTAAGTCTCTTATGCTCAACAAGGCTGCTTTCATTGATCAAAAATACAGTCAAAATTGTGACATATTATTACAATTTAAAACAAGCATATACTATGTGAATATATCTTAAAATTTAATTTATTCCTGTAATCAAAGCTAAATTTTTAGCATCATTACTCCAGTCTTCAGTGTCCCATGATCCTTCAGAAATTATTCTAATAAGCTGATTTGCTGTTTAAGAAGCATTTCTAATTAATATCAGTGTAGAAACTTCAAAAGAACAGAAATATAAATATTGTAACATTGTGAAATCAGAGATATACTGTATTTAAATAAAATGTCTCTTTTCATTGCTGACTGCAGGAAAAGACAAATTCATCAGTCAGTAGGAAAAAGTCAGATCAGACAGAAGTCAGATTGGACAGGTTGTGATGCCCTCGTTCTCAAAAACTATCAACAAAATCACAGAGGAAAATGTCGACATTAAAAACGGGTTCACAATGAGGATAAATAGTTGATATGTTTTGTGCTGTGAATTATTGGCTGTGCTGTTAATTGCACTGAATCCCATTTCTATGTTTATGCAGTCAAATGGATGAGTATTTCTCATATTCAGCAGACTAATATAATATTTGTCCTAATGTTTGGCTGGTAAATCTCACTCTTGTTGTTTATGTATTTACTAAATTGCCAATTCTGCTATTACGCTCTGTTATATTTGTAATTTTGCATTTTGGTGGAGTATGCACAGTTTATGGTAATATTATGCAGTGTACTAAAATAACTGTGAAATGCAGAGACCTAAACAATATGTACATCATGTTAAGGAATTTTTTGTTTACTATTACATGCTCAACTTTCACTTAGTTAAATGAAGTAATAAACAGAAACAAGTGGAAATATTGGACAAATGGTTATGAGAGAGTAAATACGTGAGCGAATTTATCCAAATTCTAAATGGATTATACCCTAGAAAGAAAGAAAGAAAGAAAGAAAGAAAGCAAGAAAAACAATATTCCGGTTCTTCAAAGTGCATAGAAGGATTCAGTGTGTGTTTTAATTTTGTAATCTTATTTTGTTAATTTTGTTAAGTAATTAAGTGAAACTTTTTTTGTCTAGTCCTATTTATTTGATTTTGTTCTCTAAAAGTTCTGCAGGTGCGTGATAATTTGACGATGTGAATCGAGGTTCTGTTATTTCTCTGTTCTTCTGTATCCATTCTATTTTATTTATTTTTAATTTAATATTCTAACCTTATCAGTTAATAGTTAATTTTTGGATAACAAGCTGTGGTTTTTGGTCAGGAAAATTAACCAAAAGGAGCATCCTTTATGATAAACAGTGTTGGTACTGTGTACATAATAAGACATACATAAAGTGAATAATGTAGCTACATAAAAGTAATTTGTAGCTACATCTTTGTACACAGAGTCGTGAGAAACATAATCTTACAATTTTGAGAAGAAAATTCAGAATTGTGAGATACAAGCTCGGAATTGTGAGAAAAAGTCTGAATTTTGAAATAAAAGGGAATAACCTTTTTTATTATTATTATTCCATAGTGGAAATGCGATTCCATAGCTTCTCCATCGTTTTCTATGTAAACATGCGCTAGATGCTTGTCTTGAGTCTTTTGCAGACTCTTATGCGTGAGACTGCATTTTAATGTGCACCTATTATGCTATTTGTATTTTGGTTTCAGGAATCCCCAACAACAGGTTTACATGCATGCAAGGTCACAAAAAAAAAAAAAAAAAAAAAACTTTATTTTCTCATAATGTGCATTTAAATTTAGCTAATTTCTCAATTACTCTAAAATGGTTAGCATTATATGCAGTTATTGCATTTATATCATTACACAGAGTTATCAGGTATATGTTCCCATTAGTTTCATAGAAAACAAACAAAACAATCCCCATGTTGTGTGTGTGAAGCACTGTCACAGTGCACTGAGGGCGTTTAGAAACTCAGACAGGATGAGCAAGAGAGCGATGGAGAGGAGAAAAGAGGTAGAAAGGAGAAAAGGTTAGTGGAGGACAGTGTGTGTGTGTGTGTGTGTGTGTGTGTGTGTGTGTGTGTTGCTGACAGCACTCAAAAAGACTCCAAAGACACATAAGAATCCAGAACGCCCTGAACTGCCCAAGAGACGTGGATTAGCTCTTCCTGATTATCTGCTCTGTCACACTCTCGTCATCGCTCACTCTCTCAAAACACAAACACAACGGCATTATCATTTTAACTGCATGCAAGAAAAGAAGAGGGCACACATATGAGACAGTCATGTTGATATGCAGGTCAACAAGCACCACTGCGAGTCAGATATTGCTGAACAATTTAATAAAGATGAAGTTAAACTGAGTAACTTAGCAATATAGGGTAGTAGTTCCAAACAAATCCACAACAGCACTAACTGAAGAACAGAACGGTGTTCTCAATGATTTACTGTTTTTAAATTAACGGTTTCATCAATTCTAGTTGTGATTGAACGATTTGGTCATATGAATGATTCAGTGACTCGCTTGTTTTGTCCTTGAATGAATTAGTTCAGTTAATGATAGACACAAATCAGTCGAGTGATCATTTCAGTGACTTCCACTACACTACTGGTGAGCAGAAGACAATTCTTCTGTTGAAAAACCTTTCACTGGTAATGTATTTGTTTTGATTAGTGTATTTAATGGATGCTTTTCGAAGAATAGGCTTAATGAATGCTTCAATGACCCACTCAACTTTTTTTTTGTTCCTGAATGAATAAATTTTTTGAACAAATCAGTTGAATGAATATCAACTACAGCCATTAGTTGCCCTCTATAGTCATAATTATGTAACTTACATAAATAGTAACTAAAAAGATCGAAATTTTATGGTAAATTCATAAGCTAATTGATAAAAGATACATATTAATACTTATAATATATATATATATTTGTATATACAAATGGTATATAAAGGAGTAGCAACCATGTGAATAAAACTGACTAATGATTATGAATTATGAGATGTTTATTAATTAATTGTGTAGTGTTTTCAGTGTTTTGAGGGAATGTTACATTATTGTGTTACTCCTAACAATAATTCTGTAACATTGTTACGGTGGACGGCAGAAGGTTGTTTGGTTTTGTTTGATGTGTCATTACTGCTCTTTTGTTGTTGTGGCTGTGAGGGCGAGTCTCTCTGCTGTCAGAGGGCACTATCTCACAGCGACGGTCTCAGCAAAAACGACATATTAGGGCCACCGCAGCTCCGCTCAGAGCGTCTGTTTTCACTCTCTCCGTCTTCACAAGAGGACGAAAGGGGATCTTGTCTTTGTGATGAATTGCGGTGGGAATTACTGCGGTAAAAAAACACTTGTCTCTTTCATCCGCTGTTCTCTCCTCTCGGCACGTCAGCTCTAATTGGGGCGGTGACGGAGGCAAGTCGCCATCCCCAGCCCAGTTTCCTTTCCAGCATTTCACTGACAAAGGACAAATCTGCAGCCGCAAGCCATCCTGGCTGAAAATGCACGGTCCGTCCCCGAAGACTTTGATACCTGTCCTGCAGCCATATTGGCCCAGTCGCAGCTGTACATCCCAGCTGGCTTTCATCGCAGCCCGGTGGCCATTTTGGCTCAGACATGACGAAGTACTCCCTAAAATGCTGGAAAAACAGCTCGCGTTCATGTTCGCTCATCTGTTGCTGTTCATTTGCAGAGGAGCGCAGATGAAACCACTTTGGCCCACGGCATTACGATTTGTCTCATTTTTGCTTTAAAAACAAACACTCCCTCACCAAGCTTCCTCTTCCTCGGGTCAGACCCTTCACACTAGACCAGAGTCTATTCAGTTGTTGTGAAAGCTGTTGGATTCAGTTTGCATGACATGCAATACATCTACGAGACAATAATGCATTTTTTATTGCTTTCTCTTGTAATCTGAGCTTGTTAGTTTTCGGTGGTAAAACCATTGTGACAATAAACATCAAAAAGTAAAGCACTTAGTCTTTGCTCTGGCAAACTGGTTTGAATCTAGGAATCAAAGTGTGAAAACTGGAGACGAGACAGAATTTTGTGTATGTGAACTAGCAGAGTGAGTATTTACTAAAGTCAACTATATTTTTATTAACTAACATTAACAAAGATTAATGTGTAGGTTACTAAATGTATTGTTGATTGCTCGTTCATGTTAGTTAATACATTAACTAATGTTAACCCTCTTGGCGCCACGGTCGAGTTTACTCGACAAGATGCGGCACTGAATAAAACGGCCGATTTTGTCAAATAGGGTGTCAAATTTCATGCAACCTCCCCTGCACTAGATAGCAGACATGTAATACATCATCTCTGACTGAAAAAAACCTCATGCTCCTATACAAAATCTTCGAGATAGAGTGCATTGAATCAGTGCGAAAAAAAGCGGAGCTTGTGTGAGAGTGAGCAATTTTATCTGACCAATATTGTCAACGTCAGCGAGTATTGGCATTAGATTATTATTATTTTCATTATTATTATTATCTAGTGGCATCAATAAAGTTTCAATAAAGCCGCAATGAGGTGTTGGAACTTTTATTCGCGGACACTGATTCTCAAGGGGAATATCTGCATTCAGAAGATGACGGTCATACTGAAAGTGAAAGTATAGCCCTACACCAAGCACAGACTGTGAATCCTTTGCCCAATGTAAATAAATGGTCCTTTGCCAAATGTCAGAGGTGTGAACAATGTTTGCCAGGGTCGGAGTGTTCATCGCGAAATTAGCAGGCATGTTTTTGTTGCGGGGACGAGGCGGGAGATTTTTACCGCGCTAGACATGTATATTTGTCTTCTGACCGCACCTCTCCGCAATCGCGGCGACAGTATTGTAGTGGAGACTTTGTCTAATGCCACTGGGTATGTTAGACGAGGTCGAAGTATTCATAGGACAGTTAGGAGGCAAGGTGGGGAGTCGCAATGACACTGACAGTAGTCCGAGCTGTGCACACTCAGCGTGTGCACGAGGCAGATCTGGCCGCGCTGCTCATAGCAGAAGCAGAGGCGATATGACACGGGGCATAGCTTTTGAACTAAACAGGTCTTGTCTACTTGTGTTTGTGTGTCATATGAATAATATATATGTGTCCCATACATGGAATCAGAGTGCCTGCTGCATGTAGTAAATTGAAAATCCCAACCGCTACATACATTCGGTTTGTTTCTACCATTTATTATTAATGATTTACACAGTTTGTTTACTGCTTACTATTTACCTGAGCATTCAGTATTGTGCAATATAGCACACAGAAGGTGAGGGACATTTTTTTGGGGAAAGAAGTGCTCCATTTTATCATTTAAACATGTGACTTTTCATGAAAATTCTATAATTCAAGATGACCACCCCATATGACGTCATAATATGCAAATTAGATGGGGAAATAAAATCCTTACATAAACATTGGGTCATCCTTAATATTTTTATAATTGACAGAAAGTCTCTATCTTTTATAAATTTTAAGATATAGCCTTTTGAAATTAAGATGTCAAAATCAAACGTTTTAGGAAAAAACCTCTGGCGCCTAAAGGGTTAACATTGTAAAGTGTTGCCATAACTTCAATATTGTAAAAAGTTCATTGAGTTTAATTAAACTGTTTGTCTACAAATCAGTTAATTTTAACCTTAATAATGTAGAACCAACTGACTCTCATGTATACCTTACAGCATTAATTTAGAGATTTTGTTTTCCGTGAGAAAAATTTTGCATGTACTGTACGTGATGTACAGGTGCATCTCAAAAAATTTGAATATCATGGAAAAGGTTTTTATTTTTGTAATTTAATTTAAACAAGCAAAATTTCTTATTTTAGATTCATTGCACACAAACTGAAATAAGAGGGTTTTTTTATACTCTGATGGTTACGACTTACAGCTGAGGGAAATGAAAAATCCAGTATCTAAAAAAAATGGATTATTCCAAATTAAGCTTGATTGATTAATTTTGAGTATAAAAAATGAGGAATTCTTGGGCAAGTTTAAAACATTCAACCATAGTTATGGGGAAGACAGTCAGCAACACCCTCCACAAGGAGGGTAAGCAACAGAAGGTCATTTCTGAAAGAGCTGGCTGTTCACAGAGTTCTGAAGTCAGTGATGATTTGGGTGCCGTGACATCTGCTTGTGTTGCTCCATTGTGTTTTATCAAGTCCAAAGTCAGTGCAGCCATCTTCCAGGAGATTTTGGAGAACTTTATGCTTCCATCTGCTGACAAGCTTTATGGAAATGCTGATTTCATTTTGCAGCAGGACTTTAGCACCTGCCCACAGTGCCAAAACCACTTCCAAGTGGTTTGATGACCATGATATTACTGTGCTTGATTGGCCAGCCAACTCACCTGACCTGAACCTCACCGAGACTCTATGGGGTATTGTGAAGATGAAGATAAGTAACATCTGACAAACAATACAGAAGAGCAGAAGGCCGCTATCAAAACAACCTGTGCTTCAATAATGACTTGTCAGTGCCACGCTGCACTGAAACAGTAATTCATTCAAAAGGAGCCCCAACAAAGTATTGTGTGCATAATTAAACCTGCTTTGGAGATCTTGAACATTTCTGTTTTGTCACAACCATCAGAATTAAAACAAAAAACTCAAAATATTTCATTTTTGTATATTTCAGTTAGTGTGCAATGAATCTAGAATATAAGAAAGTTAGCTTTTTTTTAATCAATTTACAAAATATAAAGAACTTTTCAATAATATATATATATATATATATATATATATATATATATATATATATATATATATATATAAAATAAAATTAGATGCACCTGTATGGACATAATAACTGCAATTGAATCGAATCTCAAGATTTTGAGGCAGAATCTAATCGAATCGTGAAATGTGTGTCAAAACCAAGCCGTAGTAAGTATTAGTTATTAGCTGTTTTTCCTCCATTAAATCAGACAATGCAAGCCACAAAATCCTAATTTATCAACTATGATACTCTACAAAAAACACATTCAAACTTCTAAAATAAACTCTTCCTTCTGGAAAACTTAGATTTTTCTGGCTATTATTTCTGATGTCAGGCATCATTCAGTCACCGCACACTCTCGATGTGAACCCTCTTCAGTAATGAATGAGACGCTGTTAGAGCCGTCAGGATGGTCCGTTGGCTCACTGACTCCAGCCGTTTGCTTCCCCGCGGCTTAATTAGATGAAGCGCCAGAGGCCACTGCGGCTCCTCGGCTCAGTGTGCCAGTGCAGATTCTGCCGTTCTGGCTCAAACGCTGCATGACACGCTACGGCTGCCCGCTGGACACGAGGGGGTCAGGCGACTCGGACAGGCTCGTTTTAATTCAGATCCCACTTATTCTCTCTATCTCTCCGAGGAATCCAGGTCAAGTGTCTAATCACAGAGATGCAGAGCCACTTCAGATGGGACTGTGAACTCTGACCCCTGGGGGTTAAAGCTCACCTCCCTCACCTCTCTAGCAGAGTGGCCCAATTACTGTCAGACTCACTGTTGCTGTGGCAACCAGGACAGAAACCACAGAGTTGAAGAATTATGCTGCCATGTGAAACACAGGAGAGAGACTTTGAGGGCACAGGGGTCACTGGGTCAAAGGTCAAACAATCATCTTCTTGTGAATTTGGAATCTGTTTTTTTACTGTCTGTTTATTTTCTATATATGTGCTATAATATTTATAATAACTAATAATGTTTATTGCATGGATTTTTAATTATTGGTCAGTTGCAACCATTTTTTTTTTTTTTTTTTTTTTTTTAAAGAAGTTGTTCAAGGACATATTAAGTTGATCCTAAGTGACGGAATGTGAATTTCTAATGTTACAAAAGATATATTTCAAACAAATGTGGTTCTTTTGAACTTTCTATTCATCGGAGAATCCTGAAAAATAAAATGAACCACGGTTTCCACAAAAATATGAAGCTGCATAACTGTTTTCAACACTGATAATAATAAATCTTCTTAAGCAGAAAATTAGCATATACATGATTTCTGAAGGATCATGTGACACTGAAGACTGGAGTAATGATGCTGAAAATTCAGCTTTGATCACAGAAATAAATTACATTTTAAAATATATTAAAATAGAAAACAGTTATTTTAAATTGTAATAGGTTTTCACATTTTTACTGTTTTTTTTATTCTATAAATTCATACTGACACTAAATGTTTAAGAGTTTAACTGTTTAACTATGGATCGACAGACAGACAGACAGACAGACAGACAGACAGACAGACAGACAGACAGACAGATAGATAGATAGATAGATAGATAGATAGATAGATAGATAGATAGATAGATAGATGTTCACTCACCATCAGTAGTTCTGCTCTTGGTATGTGAGTGTGATTTAGGTTTCAGTTCTGATCGTGGGTTCGACTCGCTCTCTGTAGAAACAAACACTATCACTGTTACATATGCATTTATCTCAGGGATAAATATCTTTCATGTTTCTGCAACGACAGTTAGAGTCGGCTGATTGTATTTCACAGCACTGTGTTCTTTGTTAATAATATATAACAAGTGCAATTCACAAATAAATAAATACATTTTTCCTTTGAAATTCTGAAAGTGAATATACATTTCTGTTTAAATATGTATTTCCTGATGGTTTTTCCTGAATGTGGAAGTCACGCCTGACTCTTAATTGGAAGGATGCTTTGCATTTCCAGTTTCCAGTGTTTCGAGTCAGATTAGCGTATATTCCGTGCTAATAATCTAATGTTGAACCTATTTTTTTTTTTTAAAGCACATGGCTCCATAGTGCAATCACTTTACAGTGTTGCACTGACTGTCATCTGTCAGTGCTTCACTCCTCAATGATTAATGAGTGTGTAGATGACACCAAGCTGCCGACATTAGCTCCATTAAAAACAGATGTGCACTATTTGAATGGGTTCCTATAAAGACTGGAGAAGAGCAACAGAACAGCATCCAATCAGACGTTGGAATTCATAATGCCAGCACTCATCATTTACTCAGGAAAAAGGTTGCATATAAAATAGTCACACTAAGGTAGGTGAACATGTTCCTCTAATCGAAAGAATCGAAACCAAAGTCAATTCCAGAATTAAGAATAGGAATCATTTCATGCAGAAACGAACTGCCCTAAATGAGCTGCTCTGCACATTCAGTTTATAACTGACAGTACAGCTATAAACTGAATGTGCAGATCCACTTTGCTTTTGATTTTACTTTTGACTCGTAGTGAATCACTGACTCATCTTCTGACTCACTGATGTCTAGGAATGTTACAAGAAGTATCAGAGACATCTGAGAGGTGATATGCCTCGTGAGCAATGAAAAAAAAATCAGCTGTTTTTACATTTAATAATAAACTTGATTTGCAGGAGGTGTGTACATTCGGAACAGAATGACAATGACTGAATTCAAATACTTGAGCCTTGAACTTTTGAAAAAAAAAAAAAACAACAAACAAAAAAACACATGTTCTTGAAATACCTTGTGCAACTGCTTAGTGCATTCAGCCTGAATCTCTTTTTCAGCTTTATTTATGACACAGAAAGTTTTTTTGTGGAGCCTGACATGCTCTCAGTCTTTCTCTCTGTCTGTGTCACCAGGGAATAAAACGCCAAATCAATTCACAGCCTGGTGTGTAGAAGTGTGTGTGTGTTGTGTCTCTATTCATTGTGGGAACAATGTTTTTTAGTATTTTTTCATCCTTTGTACATTTCTTTCATTTTTATCCTTTCCCTTCATTCATTCTGTCCATCTCTGTGAACACAGGGTCAAACAGAGAACAAATAACTGGCCACTATCAGAAACACCACCAAAATAAAACCTCAAACCAATTTCCTGCATGTTTGCTCTCTGATCTTCCCCTGTGGCAATGTGTGTGTGTGTGTGTGTGTGTGTGTGTGTGCATCTGTGTCTTTTTAACAGTGAGACAGCTAAAATGAGAAACACTGTTTGCGTATAGCCTGAGGACAGACATATCACAAATGAGATCTCTTTAAAATCTCAATTGTCTCTACTGGAAAGCAGAGAGATTAAACCGAGTGTTTTACATACGTCTCAGATGTTTCTCTAGGCATCAGTAATCTGAGAAATCTCAAACTGTGTCTAGATTTATTAAGTAACCAAAATCTGCAATCAAGTCAAAGATCATAATACCATGTCTTAAACGTTCCTCATCAAATGATCTGGAGGAATGGGAATTGATTCCAAAAAAGTTGATTTTGAGTTGTCGGAAACCGAAAATAAGTTTCTATCAAAGAAAATCGATATGCCGTTTTAGTTCAATAGAGATAATTATGAATTTGTCTCTTAGTCGGTTTTTGTCATTCTAGTTAATTTCAGTGAATAGGTTTTAAAAACGTTAAAAAAAAAATTACATCGTCACATACATATTTCTTACAATTCAGAGTCATGGTATGTCACACTGTAATATTCAAAAAAGCCATGTGTGTAATCGCAAACTGCTGATTATTACCTTTCATTCACTTAAAGGCCATGTTGCAGGTTAACCACCACTTTCGATTAATGGGTACACACTCAAAATATGTATATTATTTAAAAAATGTCTTAAAGACTGGTTTTTTACGTTTTTGTTATTAACGTTTTTTTACGCAACTCGGTGATGACGTCACGTTGGGGAGAAGTGGAGGAAAGGTAGCCTCAGTCTAGTATGATGCCGCGCGTTCCAGGCAACCCGTAACCCGTGTTTTTCCAATTTTAAACCCGTGAAAGTGCAGTGGAACGGCAGTCAAACCCGTGACTTCCCACCCGTGAACTCGTACTAGATCGATGTACTCCGAGTTCTGAGGTCACACAGCACGCGAAACATCAATGACAGCCCCTAGGAATAATACTGCCTACGGACACAGTGTTTATGCAAGTGGTACAGTACACGTTGAAAAAACGATTTTAGGTCAATGTAACATTGCAATAAAATAAATAATCTAGTTACAATTCCCTGCGCTCAGAAAGTTTGGCGTAACTTGCCTGGAATGGTACAAAGTTGTTAGTCATGGTATGAAATAGTGATTACGAGCTCAAAACCTGCCTGGAACGCAGAATCAGAACTAACGTTATAGTGACTGACTGGGATGAGGAAGAGGTGGCAAGAGCCAACATGTATGATGGCCGGTAGCGGTGTAATTTCGAACCTGCCAGACGTGAGAGGGCAAATGAGGAATTGCCAGGAACTGATGTCCGTCAAAGCCAATTAAATGCATGGTCCGAGGAGAATGAGTGGAGAGTTGATGAAGTGTCCTGGTGAGTTTCTATCATTTAGCAACGCAGCATTGAGCACTGGAGCTAGTCTACGAGCAGCAGTGCACAATAACGACACATATATTTTTTTTACTGTCATTGAATAGCACCGACTGAAAAATCAACGTTTTCTTTATATCTAGTGGCAGTGATGATGACGTTAATTCAGATAAGTACCGGTAACCTTTGTCATAGTGTCGTAGAACTGGTAAATTTTGTCTTTGTCATTTAGAAATAGAAGGCACAGAAAAATGGTTAATAGTTAAATAGTTAAAGCTACCTATATGGACGTTTCTAAGCGTTTATCTCTTCTTCAGGTGAAAATGTTGTTGCAAACGTAGCTGCGTGTCTGTCGCTGTGTTGGCAGGTGCTTGTGTGGGCGGTGCTGTCCCATGGTAGTGCGTTTGAAAGCTTGTGCTGTATGGAAGTGAGTGCGCTTGGTCCCTGTTGGTCGATATCTGTCTGTCTATCTATATATATATATATATATATATATATATATATATATATATATATATATATATATATATATATATATATATATATATGTATTTATCTATTTATCTATAATCTGCGTTCTGCGCTATCTGAATACTCTCGTCTCTCTAGTCACTCTCAACGCTCTCAAGGCGGCTTTGGTAAATTCTCTCCCCAACGTGATGCAATGCAATGCATTGTGGGGGAAAGGAGACTGCTGTAAGATAGTACCTACTTTTTCGTATTATATTCCGTTTTGTGATACCCAACAAAATAAAAAACAATGGATAACAGTTTAATGTTCATTACCAACAAGCAAATTGCATTTTGCAATTGCAATTAACCCTGCAACACGGCCTTTAAGTTACTTTGAGTTACAAAATATTTTACTATTTTAACTCGAGTTTGACAGCAAAACCTAAAACACATGTGTCGGACACACACACACTTCTGCTCTTCTTCATTTCATTCTGTCCGTTTCTCAGATATGCTGTCCTGATTGATTTTGTGGTATGTTTCAAGCGGTTGCTGTGCACGCTGTTTGTTTTCAAGAGTCTCTCTTGCAAATTGATACACTGAAACAAGACAATCAATTCCACACCAAACTGACCAACCAGCTCACACACACCTACACACACAGACACACACACACACAGCCTTCCCTCTGTATCCTGGTGTCAGATTCATCAAGAATTCTGTCATTTTGTCTTTTTACTCACTAGACTCAGCTTTAACTGAAACTTAAGCGTCTTGATCAATTTAAGCTTCAACTTAGATCACATAATAGATGTTAACAGATGTCTCCCTCTCTCAAACACAAACACACACACACACACACACACGGAAAACCTACAAAATAAAGAAAAATAAAAAATCAGACTAAAATCTATATAAAATAACTACACCACAACAGTCCTAAAACTAACACTGTGCAGTACTGCATTGCATTATTTAACATAATTAAAACTACTTTAAACTATTTAAAATGGTTCTTGTTTTATTTAAAAAGGCAAGCAAAATAAATGAAAATCTAGATAAACAAACCGTCCCTGGTGTGTGTTTGAGATTTTACTTTGATGTTGTTAATCAGCATTCACTAGAGTGTTTGTCATGCAAACACAAAAACACAGTGTTTGAATATGAATTCCTTATTACAGCCATCACTAAAGCAAAAGCCAGACTCCACGTCAACAGATATGATGGATGTTTTCATGAAAAGCTGTCAGGACGCAGCTCTCATCTTCAGACAGACAGACTAAAGAAAACGCAGGACTGCAGCTGAGACCCGTTGAATTGATCCATTCAATCAAACCACAGACATTTGATCAAATTCACCATCTAAACAGCATCTGAACAACAGCCGCGTTAAACAGGCCACCTGTCTGAGCACAGTCATTTATGTTTATCAGTAGTTTTGAATCAGTCTGTGTGTGTGTGTATGTGTGTTTATTTTATTTCAAGTCACTAAATAGAACATATTCCTATTTATTCTAACAAAATGGATTTTAATTTGGGCCACTAAAAAATATCCACTTCGTTGTTTTGTTTTAATTTTATTAAAATTTTTACCACAACTTTATTTTAATTTTATTTTATTGCAAAAAAAAAAAAAAAAAATACAAATAATTATATTTAGAAAATATAACATTGTGAGCTAAACTAAACATTAGCATCTGTGAAGTATTCTTGCACTAAAGTCTATAACCTGGATGTTTTCATGTATTTAATACAACTATTTACATATCAGTTGCATACAAATCAGTTGGCATTGCAAACATCAATTATTAATATCAGCTAATTTTTTTGGAAATACTTCAATACGTTGGGTATTAAAAAACTACAGAACAGAAGTTACATTAATTGATCTGGATTTAAAACCTTTTAATTATTCTTCCTAAAATGGAAATATGTATTATAATATTTAAATCATAAGGAGCATATCATGAATGCAAACTCTTCTGACCTCTAAAGAAAGTTGAAGCACAATCTCACAAAGCAGTTAATTATCGCTACCCAGTTAATTACAGCAAGAGAAATACAGTTGAAAAATCCATGCATTCAAGAACATTTCTGCATTCAACGGCACATGCCGATGTGTGTCGAGCATCGCAATCAATGACTGGCCCTCAGGGACCAATCAGGAGCAGCCAGATTGAGAGAAAGGCCAATCAGAAGTTCTATTATTGATCATCAGCCGGCAACAAACTGCAAAACGCATTTGGCCAATTACCTGCCTTTCTATTTACCATAACGAAGAAATCGAGAAAGTGAGAGGGATGAATGGAGCAGGGCTAATTAGTGCCAGCTGATTGGTCAAGAGGTGTAAGACCCCATGACCAATCAGATTTTTTGCTCTCTCTTTGACACACAATCGGTTTCAGAGTTAACTTTCTGCTTCATCTGCCAATGCTGAATGAACTCAGAAAACAGTAAAGTTTGCGATAGGAGCCGTCCTCACACAGGTCAGATCTGACTGCACTTTGATATCGAGAACACAGCATTTTTCTGTGTCCAATCCTCACATGACAGAACTTCAAACTCTCTCTGTGACTTTCATTTACGATGAGGCTTGCGGCACACGCAATGAACCTTACAAAGATTTGCTGTGGTTCATATTTTTCCTGCCATGTCTTATGTAGATAACGTCTTTGTGCTCGTGTGACGGTCCCACGTGGGATTTGCTCTGCATACTGAATCTAGGCCAAGATGCGGGCCATAGGAGAGCAGACGGTACGGCACTAATGATGAGAGGAACGCATCACTGCTGGCTGATGCTCGGGTTTCGCCAAATCTGTCGTCTCATCTCTCTGTTTCTGATGAAGAAATACACATTGCAAATACATTTTTAACGGCATAATAAAATTATAATCTCATCCTCATTCTGGCCTGTCACCTATTTTCTCTTTGTCTTTCTGCTCGTTTCTGCATTTTATGGCTTTTCACATTTGGTTGAATGTGAAAACTAAAGTGCCTCAGTGCCACTACATATATATAAAAAAAAAAAAAAAAAAAATATATATATATATATATATATATATATATATATATATATATAATAAAATAAATAGTAACAGCAGCATAGAACATGTAGATTAATATTTAAACAAGTTAAACAAGCAAATAAATAAATATTATAAAATAAAATGGAAAAGCAGCATAATTAAATAAAGAACACAAATCATATATTTAATTAAAATTAATATGTTAAAAATAATAATCAATTTTATTTTTAATGAATACAATATTTAAGTAAAAATGTATGCATAAATAAATAAACCAGACTCCAAGTGAACAATCATGACTATTTTATAGGGTGAAGATCAAAACATACAGTTTTGTGTGTTTGTAAGGATTTCAGCACAAACTGTGTTTAGCGTTTAGCAAACACTCGTCCCACAACTTTCAGTGAAGTTTGCCAGAAACCTACTTGTATTTGCCCTCTTTCTTTTCTCTTTTTTTTTTTGTGTGTGCCAGTTAAACGGAGCTGGTCCCCAGCTCCAGATAAAGCTGTATTGTCCCTGTGCATAAATTGCAGGCAGTTTAAAGGGCAGATTGTTGTGTTGCCATCCCTGTGTGCCGCGTTTGCTGCCACTGCAGTTTGGCTCTGAAACGCTGACTCAACACCAAAACCATACAAATGCAAATGAAGCATTCAGAGAGAATTTCCCCATAATGAGGCTGTAATGAGGCCTGCACACGCAATTAAATTCACTGAGAATGCATGCCGTGCCACAATAACAGATTACAGCAAAGACAATGTTGCACTCGCACACACACGCACACACACACACACAGCAAAACACACACGTTATTCTCTGAGCTCCTTAAATCTCTTGTCATGTCTGTAATGGACACGATCATAACCCTCATTTCTCTTTAAAGTGAATAATTACAGGCTGAGGCTAATTAAATTAGTCAGGCTCAGCCACACTGCTTACACGGTCAGAGAGAGTTTAACCGCGATGTGTGTGTGTGTCACAGCGTGAGTGTGTTTGCAGAAGTGCACCATGGGAGGCTGTTTATGAGAAAGAGAGAGAGAGAGATGAGGCTCTAAATTGTTTGTCTCTCTTGTCTAATGAAAATTCAGCAGAAGTGAATCGATAAACTGTGATTTAGGAGATCAACGTGGAAACTACGGTATTCATAAGTTTGGAACAGATACTAGGGATGACACAGAATTGAAAATTCTTGGCCGAAGACGCACACAATGAAACACTGGGCCGAAGGCTAAACACCCAACACATTCCACTCCCATGTAGGCCTATTTGTTTTTTTACCATTGCATTAATTAAATTACCAAACTGTTCTTTTTACAGTTTTGTCCTGCTTTTCAAATTAGGAATCAATAAAAAAAAAAAAAAAAATTTACTTAACACTGAACATTTCTTTTAACATTCTAGAAGAAATAATACCAACAAAGCATGATTTCACTTTAAAATTAATAAGTTAGTAAAATAATATTTTTGGCCATTTTTGAGACTTGAATCAGGCATATATATTTTACTGTATAAATAAAGGCAGCCTTGCTGAGCAGAAGAGACTTAATTTAAAACATTAGAATATATTACAGATCCAAATATGAACACTTTGTGTGATAATATAATAAATGTATTAACAGAGCTTTTGTAGACTAATTATTATTATCATTATCATTGTCTTTTCTATTTTATTCTACAGAATGACAGTGAAATTAAAAAAAGTAGATGGAGGAGGTTTCTCTTTGCTTTTATTTTGCCAGAAGACCACAGGAAAATCTCAGTGCTTCTTTTTTTTGACAACAGCATGCAGATTTATAAATGATTCTCGTTAAAAATTTGGGAAGATGTTTCACATTGTCAAATGCCTTTAAACAAATTCACAAAAACGTTACTGAGCAACTGACGAGAAACAAGTTCAGTGCAGATTTTCCTCATGTTTTGGAGCTTGAACCCTGGCCTTTTGGTTGCCAATATTCAGTGCATCCCTAATGGATACAGTAACACACACACACACACACACACACACACACACACACACACACACACACACACACACACACACACACATTTGTGGTTTACAGGGACTCTCCATAGGCATAATGGTTTTATGATATACAAACTATATTTTCTATTGCCCTACACCCACCATACACCTAAACATACCCCTCACCTCTCACAGAAAACTACTGGCAATTTTTGAATTTCATAAAACACAGTTTAGTATGGTTTTTAAACCTTTTGATTTTTGGGGATAGTGTTTATGTTGTAGTACCCATGTTATTATACACATTTGTGTCCTCATAAACCATATACACACTATCTATCTATCTATCTATCTATCTATCTATCTATCTATCTATCTATCTATCTATCTATCTATCTATCTATCATATATATTTAATTATGACCCCCTTTCGCCTTCACAACTGCTTTAATTCTGGTTGGCATTGATTCAACAAGGTGCTGAAAACATTCTTTAGAAATATTGGCCCATATTGATAGGATAGCATCTTGCAGTTGATGGAGATTTGAGGGATGCACATCCATAGCACGAAGCTCCCGTTTCACCACATCCCAAATATGCTCTATTGGGTTGAGATCTGGTGACTGTGGGGGCCATTTTAGTACAGTGAACTCATTGTCATGTTCAAGAAACCAGTTTGAAATGATTCGAGCTTTGTGAGATGGTGCATTATCCTCCTGGAAGTAGCCATCAGAGGATGGGTACATGGTGGTCATAAAGGGATGGACATGGTCAGAAACAATGCTCAGGTAGGCCGTGGCATTTAAACAATGCCCAGTTGGTCCTAAGAGACCTAAAGTGTGCCAAGACCTTCCCCCACACCATTACACCACCACGACCAGCCGGCACAGTGGTAACAAGGCATGATGGATCCATGTTCTCATTCTGTTTACGCCAAATTCTGACTCTACCATCTGACCGTCTCAACAGAAATCAAGACTCATTAGACCAGGCGACATTTTTCTAGTCTTCAACTGTCCAATTTTGGTGAGCTCATGCAAATTGTACCCTCTTTTTACTATTTGTAGTGGAGATGAGTGGTACCCGGTGGGGCCTTCTCCTGTTGCAGCCCATCTGCCTCAAGGTTGTGTGTGTTGTGGCTTCACAAATGCTTTGCTGCATACCTCGGTTGTAATGAGTGGTTATTTCAGTCAAAGTTTCTCTTCTATCAGCTTGAATCAGTCGGCCCATTCTCCGCTGACCTCTAGCAGCAAAAAGGCATTTTCGCCAACACAGGACTACCGCATACTGGATGTTTTTCCCTTTTCACACCATTCTTTGTAAACCCTAGAAATGGCTGTGCGTAAAAATCCCAGTAACTGAACAGATACTCAGATACTCAGACCGGCCCGTCTGGCACCAAGAACCATGCCACGCTCAAAATTGCTTAAATCACCTTTCTTTACCATTCTGACATTCAGTTTTGGAGTTCAGGAGATTGTCTTGAACAGGACCACACCCATAAATGCATTGAAGCAACGGCCATGTGATTGGTTGATTAGATAATTGCATTAATGAGAAATTGAACAGGTGTTCCTAATAATCCTTTAGGTGAGTGTATATATATATATATATATATATATATATATATATATATATATATATATATATATATATATATATATATATATATATATATAATAAGTCAAAATAATAAACTTAAAATAAAATACAAAAGTAGCATTGAATGTTTAAAAAGTTAACGTATAAAAAAGAAATATAATACTAATTTTAAAATAAATCTAGAAAAAGCTGAATATAATGTTTAAAAAATATATTTATTTATTTTTATTATTTTATTTATCTTTTTTTTTTTTTTTTGGCTGGTCCAGCTAATTTTACAGTACAAAAAGACAATGACAGTGTAAATGTAGTGATATTATTATAAAATTTTTGTAGTTAAATTTTGTTTTTACATTTTCTGTTTCACTTTAATTTTACTTAAACATTTAGTATTCTGTGTGCTTTTGTCTTTTTTTAAATTACATTTTATTTTTACAATACAGTACAATAAAATACAATTTTTATTTTTAGTTGATTTATTTTTAGTCATTTATATATCTATATATATATATATATATATATATATATATATATATATATATATATATATATATATATATATATATATATATAATAAAATAAAAATTGTATTCAGCTAGGATTAATTAATAAAACTGAAAATAAAGATGTTTTTAAATATTTCAAAAGCCAATTATTCGTTTATTCGTTTATTTGAGCCAAATAGTTTATTTATTTTTAGTCATACTTAAACTTAAAAAATGATGTTAGCTGAAATAAAATAATATATGTTATACTTCATATTTTACTTCATATTTAAAGTAATAAATGTACTCAATTTAAAGTAATACAATTTATAGTTGGTTTTAGTTGAAAATGCAATCAGCACTCTCAGAGCAAATTCAGAATTTCTATGGCTACTTTGAGATTCTTCCTTTCATGGTTGAGTGAGTGGTATGTCTAAGTGCATGTGTGGCTATCAGTCATTTATTAGGGTGCTTAAGCTGGTCTTCTATAGTGAGTAGAGAGCGAATCAGCTCAGTAGGTTTCAGAGCGATGCTATTTACAGAAATCAGTGAGGTGAGCTGATCAGAAGAGTGGAGCGGCAGGATTAGTTACAGAAATCATGCTTTGCAGCTTTTCTTAAAGGAGTCATTCACACAGGACCAAACTAGTGCAGATGGAACGCACACACACACACGCTCATTCTCTCAGTCTCCATATGGTGTGGTCATGCATGCATCTGTCTTCTGGTCTCTATTGGTGTTTCTGTAAAAACAATAGAGCTTGATTGGTTATTCATGGTGGTTCATCATAATCGTTAGCAGAAGTGCTCAGCAGAGCGGATGTTATATTAATATCAGAGCATTTCAGAAATCGACCCTCTATTGCAATTTTAGCACAAGCATCTGTGAAGGATTTCTTCTCTTCAAGAGGGTTTTCTGAGATTCTTTTTCCTTCAGACCAATTTCTCTTTTGTCTACAGCTTAACATTTATTCATTTGGCAGATTACTTGCCCAACCCTAATATATATATATATATATATATATATATATATATATATTAGGGCTGGGCAAGTTAACGCGTTTTTATCGCGTTAACGCATTAATTAATTAACGCCGACAATTAGTTTATCGCGCGTTAACGTACTTTTTTATTTTGAAAGTCCGTTGCTCACTGCGTTTCACTACACATAGCTAGACTGTAATAAAACAACCGAATACAACACAAACCATGGGTCACAGGAGGGGTGGGATGTTTATCAGTAGGCTACTTGCTGCTTGGGATGAGCTACAGTGCAAAACAGAAAATCATGTCCAGAGCCGAATTCCATCTGGTTGGAATGACTTTTATAAGCGACTCTTCTTTTGTCTAAGTTCAATTTGTTTTGTTCTAATTCTGCAGCACTCGCTGCACTGTGCTTAAATGGCCAACAACCTTTCTGCATTTGGCCAGGACGTTGTCAAACGCGCTGTTGTGCAGAGATACTTTGACAGACCGCTGGAGACTGTGCGCGTTGCAGAGGGCGTGTTCAAAAAGCAGACGTCTCGCAGCAGCTATCATATTTCTTGCGCTATCTGTGCTAAGTGTGCTGGCTTTATTTGAAATGTCCCACTGATGTGCAACAGGAATAAAATGTTTAGCGCATGTTTCAGCAAAATGTCTCTCTTTATCATCTCAATACAAATTTACAAAAAACCCTACCATTCCAAGAAACCGCGTTATTTTTTATTCTTTTATTATGTGTTTTGTGTTTTCTTTCGCTGTCATTCTGTTGTACTGCGGAGCTTCTGTCACGAAAACAAATTCATCCTCATATGTGTAAACATACCTGGCAATAAAGCTCATTCTGATTCTGATTCTGATCTGAAAATGTGAATGACCTTGTGTGTCTAAGCAACTGGCTAGGTGCAGATGATTAAGTAAATGTAAAGTTGGAAGAATGGATAGGCTAAATGAAGTTAATTTTGTCCACTCAACCTGCATCACTGAAAGATTTTTTTTTTTTTTTTTTTTTTTTTTTTTGGACTGAGATTCTCTAAAGGAGATTGATGTTGTTGCTCGGAAGGGGGCAGTTAAAATGTTATGATTGAGGTTCTGGACACAATTTATATATATATATATATATATATATATATATATATATATATATATATATATATATATATATATATTACAAACTAAACAAAACTTTAATGTTTTATTTAATAAAACATTATTTTTTTATTTATACGTTAATGTTATATTTAATTTGATTACATTAATGTTTAAGTTAAGATTTACAAGAAATGTTAACTGCTACTAACTTTTAACTGTTGTAAAAAAACACTTTATTTGTTTAAAGTTTTGACAAACAAAATTGTATTGCACTTTTGTTCATACAGTAGAACTTTGAAAGAATAAAATTACACAATACACTACTTTTGATTTCATTATTGAATTTTGCGCATGCTGCGATTAATCGCGATTAATCGCAGAAAATCATGCGATTAATCGCGATTAAAATATTTAATCGTTGCCCAGCACTAATATATATATATATATATATATATATATATATATATATATATATATATATATATATATATATATATTTAGTTGCAGATCCCTTGCATGCAATCAGAGCAGTGAGTCTGCAACCCATAGACATCACCAGACTCTTGGTCTTATGCTTTTAAATGCTTTTCTCCAGCCTTTAATGTAGCCACTTCCAACTGTTGCTTGTTTTGGGGAGTTTCTGTCTTTAGTCTCCCCTTCAGCTGGTGAAATTAATGTTCAATTAAATTTAAATCTGTAGATTGATTCGGTGTGACGGTTGGGTTTAGGGAAAACACAAGGAAAGGGTAGGATCCAATTGCAAAGTATGATTTATTAAACAAAAAGGGAAATACAAAATAAACAGTCTTGAGAGACAAACAAACCAAAAGAGGGAACCGGATATAACGGGAAACTCGGAGGAACGAGAAGGTAAGGGGAAGTCTCGGAAGACGAGAACATATCAACACATAGGGTAAGGACTCCATTCAGACAACAGAGAAGGACAGCTCTATATAGGGAGACTAATGACAAAGGATTGACAGCACCTGTGCGATTTAATTGGAGTGCAATTACTGTGAAGACATGACCAGACTAGAGGAATTAAAGTGCCTATGATGAAGTGCCTAAGGAGAAGTGAGCTCACTAGGGAACACTCAGGAAAACAGAGACTGACAGCGTGACATTACCCCCTCCCCTACGGAGCAGCTCCCAGATGCTCCACCTGAAAACCCCGGAAAACCCAACAGGAAAAAGAAGTAGGAGGGAGGTGAAGCGGCGGCGGACTAGGGGAAGGGATGGAGGGTCAGAATACAGGGACAGGAGAACCAGAAGCATGGACAGACAGAGTCAAACAACCAGGTAGAATGGAAAGACAAAGAGACAGGACAACCAGATGGAATGGAAAGGCAGGAAAGTGTAACACAAAACAAGGAGTCCAGGAGGGTGGTGGACCGGCGGAGGATGAAGGGGAGGGACGGAGGGCCAGGTCCAAAGAAGGAGATAAGAAAAACAAATGAAAACAAAAACATGGGTACATGGAGGACATTAGGTGATTACCACCCGGGCAGAACAGAGGGCAATCACACCCATGTGGTCAAGGCAGAAGCCCCCCCAGGGCAGAGCAGAAGACCACCACATCCTCGTAGTCAAGGCCAAAGTCCCCCAGGGTGGAGCGGAAGACCACCACATCCTCGTAGTCAAGGCCAGAGTCCCCCAGGGCGGAGCAGAAGACCACCACGTCCTCACGGTCGAGGCCGGAGTCCCCCAGGGCGGAGCGGAAGACCACCACATTCTTGTGGCCGGACCCATGGGAGGACGAAGATCACCGGTGACTTGACTCAGTCCTCGAAGATCACCGGTGACTAGCCTTGTCTCTGGAGAGTTCATGGTAACCTGACTCGACTCTGAAAGGTCAATAGTGACAAGCCCTGACTCTGGAAGGCCATCGGTAACTAGCCCTGACTCTGGAAGGCCATCTGTGACTAGCCCTGGCTCTGAAAGGTCATCGGTGACTAGCCCTGATTCAGGAAGGCCATCAGTGACTAGCCCTGACTCTGGAAGGTCATCGGTGACTAGGCCTAGCTCTGGAAGGTCGGCGGTGACTAACCCTGACTCTGGAGGGTCCACGAACACCTGACTCGACTCCGGAGGGTCAACCGGGAACTGACTCAACTCTGAACAGTCAATGGGCACCTGACTTGACTTAAGACTGCCTGTGGAGACGTGAGACACCTCTGCTTCGGGCACTGCCTTTGGAACGGCCTCGGGCACCGCCTCAGTCACCACATCGGGAACGGCCTCAGTCACCTCCTTGGCCTCCGGAACAACAGCGGGCACCGCCTCGGCCTCCGGAACTGCATCGGGCACCGCCTCGGGAACTGCATCGGGCACCGCCTCGGCCTCTCGAACAGCATCGAGCACCGCCTCGGGAACAGCATCGAGCGCCTCCTCGTGAACGGCCTCGGGCACCGCCTTGGCCTCCGGAACAACATCGGGCACCGCCTCTGGAACAGCATCGGGCACCACCTCGGGAACTGCATCGGGCACCGCCTCGGGAACTGCATCGGGCACCGCCTCGGCCTCTCGAACAGCATCGAGCACCGCCTCGGGAACTGCATCGGGCACCGCCTCGGCCTCTCGAACAGCATCGAGCACCGCCTCGGGAACTGCATCGGGCACCGCCTCGGCCTCTCGAACAGCATCGGGCACCGCCTCGGGAACTGCATCGGGCACCGCCTCGGGAACTGCATCGGGCACTGCCTCGGCCTCCGAAACAGCATCGGGCACTGCCTCGAGAACGTCCTCCTGGACGGCAGCTGCTCGCTCGGGAACTTCCTCCGGGACGACAGTGAGCTGCTCGGGAACGTCCTCCGGACTTTGAGGAGCGGTAGACGCCTGTCTCCTCCTCCTCCGTCCTCTATGATGGCGAGTCGGTGGCCCCTTGTCTGGAGACTCAGGTGTTGAATCGACCATCTTGTGCTGTGGCGTTGGGCTGGCGGCCATCTTGTGCTGTGACACTGGGCTGGCGGCCATCTTGTGCTGTGGCGCTGGGCTGGCGGCCATCTTGTGCTGTGGTGCTGGGCTGACGGCCATCTTGTGCTGTGGCGCTGGGCTGACGGCCATCTTGAGCTGTGGCGCTGGGCTGACGGCCATCTAGTGCTGTGGCGCTGGACTGGCGGCCATCTTGTACTGTGGCGCTGGACTGGCGGCCATCTTGTACTGTGGCGCTGGACTGGCGGCCATCTTGTACTGTGGCGTTGGACTGGCGGCCATCTTGTACTGTGGCGCTGGACTGGCGGCCATCTTGTACTGTGGCGCTGGACTGGCGGCCATCTTGTGCTGTGGCGCTGGGCTGGCAGCCATCTTGTACTGTGGCGCTGGGCTGGCGGCCATCTTGTACTGTGGCACTGGGCTGGCGGCCATCTTGTACTGTGGCGCTGGACTGGCGGCCATGCCACGCAGCGGCGCTGGGTTGGCGGCCATTTCGTGCCGCTGCACAGGACTGGCGGCCATCTGGTACCACGGCGCTGGCTCGGCCGATCTGCGTCTCCCTTCTCCTCTCGGGACATCCTGGGGAAATGGCAGCCCCCAACCGAATCCCGGTTCGACGGGAGCCCACAGTGGCGATCGCTGCCGGACCTCCTCTCGACCGCTTGCTCCGGAGTGACCTACCCTGGTCCCCCGGAGCACCACTAGGCGAGAGCCCTCAAAACCATTTCTCTCCCTTTTGCTGGCTGGGGAGGAAATGGTAGTAGACATACTGCTGGATCCAATTGGATGGAGTCCTTCTGTGATGGTTGGGTTTAGGGAAAACACAAGGAAAGGGTAGGATCCAATTGCAAAGTATGATTTATTAAACAAAAAGGGAAATACAAAATAAACAGTCTTGAGAGACAAACAAACCAAAACAGGGAACCGGATATAACGTGAAACTCGCAGGAACGAGAAGGTAAGGGGAAGTCTCGGAAGATGAGAACATATCAACACATAGGGTAAGGACTCCATACAGACAACAGAGAAGGACAGCTCTATATAGGGAGACTAATGACAAAGGATTGACAGTACCTGTGCGATTTAATTGGAGTGCAATTACTGTGAAGACATGACCAGACTAGAGGAATTAAAGTGCCTATGATGAAGTGCCTAAGGAGAAGTGAGCTCACTAGGGAACACTCAGGAAAACAGAGACTGACAGCGTGACATTCGGGCAATCTAGGACTTCACATTTCTTTGCCCCGATAAACTCCTTGATTGAACTGGCAGGGTGTTTTAAGTCATTGATCTGATCTAACATGAAGTGCTTTCTATTGAGTTTGGTGGCATTTTCTTGAATATTGGTAGTCAAGATGATTTTGTACCCTTCCAAATTCATTCTGCTACTGTCACCATACATTAGGTCATCATTAAAATTAAGAAGTCCTGTTCTAGAGACAGCCATGCATGCCCATGCCATCACACCACCTCTACCAAGCTTTAGAGATGAGGCTGTATGAAGGATCATTTGCAGTTCCCTTTTTTCTCCACACCTTTGCTTTCCAATCACTTACATAAAGGTTAATCTTTGTTTCATCGGTCCATCAACTCCAAAACTCTACTGGCTCACATTTGTGAAGAATCTTGAATTTCTTTGTTTGGTGCTGATCAGAGGTTTACATCTTGCAATGTAGCTTCTGTAATTCTTTGTCAAATTATCCTGCGGACAGTAGATTGACAGAGCATCACCCTAGCTTTCTGGTTGGTGGAGGTTGTTGGTGATTTTACAGACATGTATTTTAGGGTAAATTGTTACAGCTTTTATGATTTGTCTGTCATCAACTACTGTTGTTTTTCTCAGCTGATCAGGTCATCCTCGTCTTCATCCTGGTTTGTGTGTGTCCTCATCAAATGCAAGACTTAGAATGCAGAAGCAATGGATATAACTGATAAGACACATTCCCTGCTTTTAATATCTGAAGAATTACTGCAACAGGACACAGTTGAAAACTTAGAAAGGTCTGTAAGGGCCACACAGCAAACAGAACAATTTTGTCTTTACTGTTCCAATATTTATGGAGGGCACTGTATATTCTATTTCCTAGTATTACAGCTTTACTGTTTTTTTGCTCAAATAAATGCACACAAATACATTTGAATAATTGTATAAAAACAGATACAGTAGATATACAGTAAATTGAAGAGACTGGAGCTGAAATTGGCAGCACTGTTGTTGTATTGAAACTGATTGTTTAGTTATATTAGCTCTGAAGCAAAAATAAATGTGACTCATGAGATGAAACATTAATATTGTGTGTCTATGGCAGGATCCACAGCAGCAGCAGATGAAAACACTGATCATTCTGAACATGTGTTTCTACTCTCCCTCCATTCAGGGGGTCCTAAAACCCTTTACAAGGCTCAAAATATTTACAGTTCACATCAATATTTTTTATATTAATTTGCATTAAAAAGTCTTAAAATGTCTTAAATTTCATTTCTTTAAACTTACAGATACTTTTGCTGGACAGAATATATTAAGTGAACAAACTAAAATTAAAGGGGTATGATGCTATTTCAATTTTTCTTTTCTTTTCTTCTCTTTGGAGTGCATAAAGAAGATCTAAAGACTAAAGACTCAAATCAAAATATATCCAAATCGTCTCAGGTTACAAATGTAACCTTTGTTCCCTGAGAACAGGGAATGAGATAAGTCATCGACGCTATGGGGAACGCCTCAGGTGTGACAGGTGTCTGAAATCAAATATCAACTCACAGCAATCATGCTGACCGGCGACAGCCATGAATCGTCAGCTTGAATGATGAGCGTGCGACCTGATTATAAAAAGGGTGCCTTGAAACCATGACAATATCCTTTCATCTGAAGGGACTGTTTGGCAGGCAGACCCTGAGGCATGGCTGGGAGACGTACTGTCTCGTTCCCTGCTCTCGGGGAACAAAGGTTACATTTGTAACCTGAGACGTTCCCTTTCGAAGGGAACTTCGACAATACGTCATCGACGCTATGGGGATCGAAATACCCACGCAGCCATGCTAAAGGGAGTGCATGCCCAATGACAGTGACAACTGTCAGAACCTGCAATTCAATGAACGCTAGAACCACTCACTCTCAGGTCACTCCCTACGGTCATAGCCCAAGCTATATGATACCACAGAAAACCTCCATAAACATAGTTTAGTGAAAGGTCTACCTAGGCCTGCTCAAGGGCCTAGGACCACAACTTCAGCTTCTTAGAAGGGGTCCCTTCTAGGGAATGTGGCTAGGGAACCCGAAGGAACCCCAGCCAGTCACTATTCAGGGGAATGTGCCACCTGAAATGCCACGAGGCAGGCCTGACCTGGTGTCACTATATAAGACACTACAGACTGGCCACTTCCTGTCTGTCCGAAGACAGAGCCTCTGGACACTTGCCTTTAGGAAGGCATCCAACCCGAGGAACTGCGGAGCAGGCAGTGAACCACTCGGCCCGGATCTCAGAGACGGGATATCCTGGAGAGTATGACTCAGCATAGTGCTTTACAACCCTTGCCAGCGAGGGGAGTTTCTCTACTCGATCCACGGATCTACCCAGTGTTTGTGTTTCAAAACACAGAAGAGGCCTGTGAGGGCCTAAGGACTGATCTAACTGGGAGGCCTCATGAGAGGCCTACGACTGACTGACCAGACTCAGGAGATCCCATACTCATATTGACCCTCAGTTAGGGGAGCGTAAGTTCTACCTGGTAAGCAACCAGGCTGTAGCAAGATAAAGAGGGTCCAGGAGGGAACCCTTAACAGAGAATATAAACTTGAGCCGAGCCAGGGTGCAAGCTCACCTTCGGTAGCTGCCTGATAAGGTCTGCTAAACTGAAAGTAAGCGGCCACTAGCTTACAAAACCCAGCACCACTGTGAAACTACTCTCAGGGAGACATGGAGAGGCCTACTACCTGACAACCGCAGTATGTGGGAGCACACCTTCAGAGAGGCCTGATGAAGCCTACTACCTGATAACCACAATATGTGGGAGTTCACCTAAAGAGAGGCCTGGAGAGGCCTACTACCTGTTACCAGATAACCACCTTAAGTGTAAACTGAAAGTAATTTGGAACTCAACTCCAGGGAGGCCTGGTGAGGCCTACTACCAGACAACCACAGTATGTGGGAGCTCACCTTCAGAGAGGCCTAGTGAAGCCTACTACCTGATAACCACAATATGTGGGAGTTCACCTACAGAGAGGCCTAGAGAGACCTACTACCTGTTACCAGATAACCACCTTAAGTCGAAACTGAAAGTAATTTGGAAGTCAACTCCTGGGAGGCCTGGTGAGGCCTACTACCTGACAACCACAGTATGTGGGAGCTCAACTTCAGGGAGGCCTAGTGAGGCCTACTACTTGATAAACACAGTGCAGGAAAGCTTACTTTCAGGGAGGCCTGGAGAGGCCTACTACCTGAAAACCATAGCTGATAGTGAGCCAGACTGGCAGTCCAGTCGACTGTCTTTGAGGCTTTGCCTTCAGGGAGGCCTTATTAGGCCTACTACCTGGCAGTTCAAAAAAGCGGGAATTCAACTTCAGGGAGGCCTGTGGGGCCTGCCACCTAGTAACCACAGTATCCCATTAAACCCTCAGGGAGGCCTAGTAAAGCCTACTATCTGACCACCACAAAATGTGGGAGCCCACTTTCATTCTATTAAAAAACTTTTCCTATAGTTTTTTCCTAGTGTATGTTCCACAGTGTTGTGACCCACCTCCGAGGAGGCCTGTTAAGGCCTACTAATCGGCAGTTAGACTTCTGCCCAAACTACCAGGGCCAACCACCAAAGGTGAGCTGGCCTAGGAGCCCTATCGGGGGCTATTCGGTCAAGGAGGCCTGCTGGGGCCTACTACCCAACCGTGCAGCCTTCGCGGCAGAAAGCTGTTGCTACAGTATCCTGGTACCTAATCACATTGCCAGAGGCAGTGTACTCAGCAAAAAGCAATACCCTTATAGCAAGAGAGTACCACATACGCCATTCTGCCTAGTGGAGGCTCCATTAGGGGCCTACCTACTAAATGCATGGGTGTCAGCCCATGGCAATGCTATGGCTTCAAAGGGAGTGGAGTTCAAAAACTGGAGCCATCGTGGTGTGAGGTAGATACATACAGAGCTGAGAATGGACTACTCAGGGAGTAACAACCATATGCCCCTGCAATGTTAGACAGGGAGCAGGCCTGCAAGTGGCTCCAAAGGATGACAGGGATTTGTCCTGCAACCAGCCTAGGGGAGCGGGGGTCTAAATTGCAAGCCAACCCACTTCAATCCATTTTCGAGCGATTAGCTCAAAGGGCTGAGTGGAGCCAGCTTTAGAGGCCCAAAAAACATCTCTGTTCGGCAGGGTCTGACAAACTGTCACTTCGCAGAGCGAAAGATGGCCTAACCCTGCCAGACTGATCCTACCTCAGCTACCACCCTGCATTACTTTATCACCCCTGAATGCAGAGAAAGGGGCGGGCCTTGGCCAACAACTCCCATTTAAGGGAGGAGGCTGAAATCTAGGGGAGGAAGCCTAACACATAATGAATGCGGCAGCTATACTTAGCAACACGCCTCAAATATCCCTAGCATAGCCTAGGCCAGCTACAGAGGCGGCCCGGATGAGGGCCGACCTACAAGCATAGATCTACCTGAGGGCTCGAAGGAGCCACAGCCTACTTGATTGAGAGGCTGTGAAACACTCAACCTACTGAAACCTTGCAGAGCTCAGGGGAGCGAGTACTCAGGATGCCAATGTCACAAACCGATAGGCAGGACATCTATTTGACGATCTATATGAAGCGCCAGCGTCAGTCTAGACCTAAAGAAGTTTTTTTTTTTTTTTTTAGGAAGACCAACTACTCTACCCCTGGGTGGCTAATAGCCCTGAGGCTAAACAGAAATGAACGGTGGCCCACCACGCATATAAAATGTTATGACAGGAAGGCCCTCACATACTCAGCACAGAAGCCAAATCTTCTTTGAGCTTCTTCCTAATTCGTTCTAGCCACCAACTGGGGGAGGCCTCAGGGCCCTAAAGTCCAATACTTTAATTGCTCCTCTAAGAATGATCCCCTAGGTCTATACAGGGAACAAGGTCTGTAGAGAAATACAAATCAGTGTTAGTTATATACACAGAATTGTACAAACTAAAAAGTTCACCTGCGGCGTTCAGAATGAAGACTCTCCAGAGAGTTCTCAATGAATCTGGGGTCCACCACTTTTACATGCCTAAAAGAGGCGCTCACATTAACCAGTTGCTACGGTGGGCCATCAGAACATAGTTTTCATTTTAAGGCCCATCCCCAGGGCTGGTGTAACGTAAACGCCTGGGGAGTCAAGAAGAGGGAGAGGGCTGGTAGAAAAAGCCCTCCAGGGAGATCAAACCCTACTTCCACTGAGCGTTGCTGCGCTTGTGCCGAATGACCTCCCTTAAGTCCCTTTTCTTGCGGGAGGCTCGTCTCCTCTGTGTCCTACTCCTCCATGGAGGGGGCGCACGAGAGGCAACACTAGACCTCTGGTCCTGTCTGCCTGGGCAGGGGCCCGGATCTCAGCGGTATACACTTAAATGCGGCTGAGCGCGCCTTCGCTTCCCTAAACTTTCCAACCACCGCCTCAATGGAGGTGCCAAAAAGTTTAGCAGGCGAAACTGGTGAATCAAGGAGAAGGGATTTTTCTTTCTCCCTGATATCAGCCAAGTTGAGCCACAGATGCCTCTCCGTGGCCACCATCGCCGCCATCGATCGGCCGATCACGGTCGTGTACGCTCTTCCATTCAAGCGAGCCGTGGTTTTAAGGGGCTTGGATGGCAGAGTCTGAGCTTTTAGTGTCGACACCTGCCCAGATACGAGATAGTTCGCAAACATCTCGTCAATGGGCGGCATCGACACATAACCATACTCCCCGATCCCCTCAACATCAGCGAAATTACCCTGCTGATGTTGATGAATGCGGGCAGAGTATGGTTTCTTCCATGCCCTCTCGATCTCTTAATGGAGATTAGGAAGTAATGGAAGGCTCTGCTGAGCTGGTGGTCTATGTTCAGGGAAAAAACGATCGTCCAAACGACGCGAACGATCTCTCCCTGAGCGCGCCGCCATGGCAACTGAAGTTTGTCAGTGGCACGCTCCATAACTTCCACCAACTCTGCGTACACGGGGCAGGATGGCTGACGAGGTTGAGGATCTAAATCATCCTCCTCAGCCATCTCTTGCCCAGCCCGAAGAGCACTTGCTGGAGTATCAGTAGGAGAAAAGTCTCCGTCATCCACCTGCAGCTCACTCTCGTCAGCCGATGACGCGTCCGAGAGGTTAACGCCCCTCTCGAGACTGTCAGCGAGCTCCATCTCGGAGCCCCATGAAGCGCAATGCTGCTCTGCCTCGGCACGAGCGAGACCCGATCCGCGAAGACTGGATGCTGAACTCTCTTCCCTCGAGAAGAGAGCCCGACGAGAGCGGAGTGTTCTCATAGAAAAACGCTCACAATTTGCACAGGACGCTCCCTCAAGAGCATCCTGTGCGTGCTCTTCACCCAAACAGTACACACGCATCTCGTGAGTGTCACCCGGTGACAAATATCTTGGGCACGGTTCAGCACATTTCACAAAACTTTAAGGACTTGCCTTAGATGTGTGTTTCATTTTCGCTGTAAGCAGACATTTAAATCAGACAAAACAGTCCCTGAAGACGAAAAGGATATTGTCATGGTTTCAAGGCGCTTTTTTTATATCCAGGTCTCACGCTCATCATTCAAGCTGATGATTCACGGCTGTCGCTGGTCAGCATGATTGCTGTGAGTTGATATTTGATTTCAGACACCTGTCACACCTGAGGTGTTCCCCATAGCGTCGATGACGTATTGTCGAAGTTCCCTTTCGAAAGGGAACCTTCTTTAAAAAAGTTTAGATTCAACCACTCCTACCTAAAACGCCTCATTCAAACACAGCCCCACATGTCTATTTCACTGTGTGGGAAGATTTGCATAAATTTTAAAGCAAAGAAACAAGGCGCAACTTTTATTCTTGCTGTTGTCGCCGTTGCCATGTCGTGGATACGCTGTGTGTTTCATTGTGAAAGCGAAAATACTTTGTTTGTTCTTCCTAAACAGGACACAACTAGAAATAAGTAGTTAAGTTGTATTTACAACCCAAATATTCAGATGTACTGTATGCAGTGCTTTTTATGGCAGAGAATTTTGCAAGGACAGTCTGGCGCTTCTGACTAACAGCCTGTCAGAACATTTTCATATTTAAAGAATTTGTCACTGACGATTCAAACATGAGTTTTGAGCAGTGTAGAGTAGCGCATGTTGTTTGTCATTTCTCTGATCACAAATGCAGACATGGTGCGAAACGCAGCACAATGCAATGCAACATGTAAAAAGACAGTATAAGTCATTATAATCAGTAATTATGTCCCCACTGGATGCAGCCAATACCTCATTTGTAATGGGTTTTATTGTTTTTTGGTTGGTGATATATGAAGAAAAAAAATCTCAATATTGTCAAATTTGTTACGATATTTGATATATTTCTCTATATGTTTTCATTTGCATTTAAATAATCAAAATAAATAAAAATATAATAAATATAAAATATATAAATATAATCAAAATAAAAACTTGGGGAAATAATTTAACTGGGATAATAACAGATGGGGAGCTATTTGCTGAAGCACATAGGTGTTTCTTTATATATATATATATATATATATATATATATACAAACTCACTAACGCACACGCACACACACACACACACACAGATATATATATATATATATATATATATATATATATATATATATATATATATATATATATATTACCAAATACTTATACACTCCCTCTGTCTATATCAAATGACTAGAATTCCTATTAGCAATTCCACATTGCCATAGCCTATGTTTCTCTTTTCACACAACAGTGACAATCGTAGACAATACAATCGAGATCTCATGAAGGAACACAGAGCGGCTGAATGACGTTTTCACTCAGATTGCTAACTCCAGCTTGTTTGTGGTGCTTCCGCAATGAGGAGAGAGTGTTTGCGTCCGAATGGTTGCCAGATTGCACACCGCACTGTATAGCTGGCCAATCAGATCACACCTCGCTTTTCAGAACCATGAGCTTTAAAAAAATCAGCGGGGTTCAGAAAGGCTGGGCATAGAGGAGCAACAATAATGTACATTATGAGGAAAAGAATGTGTTATTTTTTTAAACTTAAACCGCATAAACACATTGCATTACACCAAATACACAAAAGAATGTTATTTTAAACAACGTCATATGACCCCTTTCATGAGTCATTCAAACATGACCCTAGTAAAAAGTCATATATTTAAAATACATTTATTTCATCCTAAGTATAGTTCAAATCTATTAATTACTTAAAGATAACGTGAGTCTTATGGACATTTTTACTAACAGCTGTTATCAGCTTAAAACACCTTTTGGCATTAAAATAGTACTGTCAGGTTTTACTAAAGACGCACAGTGACTAATTAGCGCAGAAAAGGCGTTGACAGTCATTTTGCCACCTGACCTTTTGAATATGCATTTCTAGGAGTTTCCCTTTCTGATGCAACATTTATGGGAGGAGCGTATTTAACACATTTTACTAATATTTACACTATTATTTATCATTAATTTCTTTGCTAGGAGAACGCATTGCAGGAAACAGAGAGGGCGTGGTAGAAGGGAGATGATTTTTCCACATGTATTAATTTATTTAGAAAGAACACTTTAAATTTCCATGGCCATCTGTGCTGTTTTGGAATTGCCCTCTCACACGAATTTGCCCTGTTTAGTAAAACTGGCCCTTACCGATATAAAAGTTATAATGACATTTTATTTGGAATACTACTTGTGCACAAAGCAAATTTCTTAATATTAAGTCTAAAATGTGTTTTAATGTCACTTTTGGTGTTGATTATATGATCTTTGAATAATATTGGTCTTTAAATGCTAAATATTTATAGTGTGCCTGAAGTATACTTGCAAAAGTTCCATTTTAGCACAATCAAATATACTTCAGTATATCTTTAGCACTACTGCAGATTTTAAGTATACCAGTTTAGCACAATACAGGTACAATTGCACAGCATTTTATTAAGTACTTAAATATGAAAATGTATTTGTAACATAAAATAAATGTAATTCAAATACATTTAAGTATATTTATTTTTCACTAGGACAGGCTTGACCAAATACTCGAAATGAGGTAAAAACATTGTGATTGTGCACAATTAATTATTACCACAGGTACACCAACAGAAACAAAACAGAATCTGACCACTGAAATGAATTCTGCTCATTTGAGTTTTGTTATTTCCCTGATTATTGAGAATGTGTTAGATTTACATCCTTTTTAATAAATGCTGGGTGTGTGTTTGCTATAATTTGAGCACAAATTGCTCTCTAGTCTAAAGAATTGGACTTAATCTAATGCCCTCAATCATAAAACCATTCATGAATTAAATACACACTTTTTGACTTAGGATGTGGGTTGGAGATAATTGTAAAAGATAATTGCAATTATCTTTCTATAAAAACAATAGAAGTCTATGATATGTCTTCATTTAGCTATATGTGTGTGTTTCTGGCTTGCTCTATTGATTCATGTCTGGAGCAGAGAGGAGGATCGATACACTGAAATGAAGATTCCAGCACTTGATTGGAGTTTTTATGATTAATCTGGGTAGAGATACAGCATGTAGGACGGTTAGGAGAGCAAGATAGAGGCGAGACTATAGGGTCAGCAGGATAAATGGATAAAAGCCACAGAGAAAATGTTTGTGAACAAGAAACACACGCTTTTGCTGAATCTTCTTACCTTGGTCCTGTGCTTTGTTGGGGTTCCAGGTTCTGAAGTAATCGTCCTATAGAAACACACAATGGAACACATTTAAAATCCTCACAGACAAGCTTCAATGCTACCGTCACGACCTTCAGAAAGAAGAAAATAGCTTTATGATTGAAGGAAGATGTGAGAAAAGACAGAGAGGATGACTTCTGGTCTGACACCGATATAAGTGTACAGACAGACTGTTTGCTGATGTTTTTAATGAAAGCTGTGTAGTAAATGGACTGTCTGCGGAGGTATTCATTTCAAGGATTGAGCCAAACTCAAGTCTGATTCTCCTTCTATCGCAGGTCTCTTTTGTTACACACTATATTTTTAGATGTGGACCAGTCAGTGGTGTCTACTACTTTTCGGTTTTTAGTGGTTAAATGTTCACCCGGATCTATTTGATTATTTTGGGGTTGGCAATATTGTTTAAAAAAAAATACTACTAAACATTGAAAATTTTCTTGACCAGAAACAGGAGTTTTAAAGTATATTCACGAAGTTGCAAAAGAAAAAAGAAATATATATACATAAATTTTTGATGTATGCAATGTTGCTTCCAAAAACGACTTCTCAAACAACTTCTTAACACTATTACTAGACAAAATTACTTTACCTGGAAATGTAGTCGTAAAGGTACAACATAAAAATGCTAAATCCTATGCGTTACAGCAGCCTTTATCTGTATCCCAAGCATATTTGATTTACCCTGCCTCTCTAGGTGCTGCACTGTGATAATGCAAACAAACCATTTCTCTTCTCGTCTCTCTTAAACATATGGGAATACAACAGATCTAAGCCATACATCACCATACATCATTTCATAAAATCAAAACTTATTTATTCCGCCCATTAAAAAGCTGCATGCATTTGGTTAACACTAAATGCAAAAATTTCACAATACACAGAATAAAATGAAATAAAATAATAAATAACAATATAATAAATAACACTTGACTGATAACCCTTATCATAAAGTATACACCGCATGCATAATTATTAGACAAATTGATATTCTGATCATATTTTTTTTTCAGTGAGTTTTAGAAGCAGTAATTTTTTTCTTTTCAGTCTGAGTTAAACCTCTTTTTAGGCTCATTTTATCTGTAAAAGAAAACATGCCTAATCATTCTGCACACCTGAATATAAGGAGTTTTTCAATTCTAGCCTTCATGGACAATTATACATCATTTAGACATATTAAATACTAAATTAATAGTAGTTATTCAGATTGATCTGGTTTGGAATTGTTCCGGTTCAAGACTGTTTTATGAAAGTGGAATAATGACAGCGAGTGAGAGAGATCTGATTTCATCTCAGCGACAGACTTCAGGTGGATCTCACACAACATTAGCGACGTCTGCTGCATTATAAGGGCTTTTCAAATCCGATCGCTAACACAGTCCTGTCCCAAAGTGGAGCCGCTATGGGCTGGATAAACACATCTTTGACATCAAACTCTCATTAGGGGCTCTTTAGCTTCCAGCAGACTGATGTTTTAGTGTAAAATATGTGGTTCATTTAAATTAAGAATGTAATTAAAAACAATAACTTGTGCGAGAATAAGTTACATCTGTTGGTAAGCTACAGAAGACCTCCAGTGTATCATTCCAGTGTAAACATCTATAAGCTACAGCTCTCAGGCCGTGAGCGAAAGCCAGGCTATAATTCTGCTCAAAGTTTACGGTGGTCTTAGCAAAACTAGGCCAAATGTGTCTGTGGGCTCATGGCTCCAAATCAAAGGGGAACTGAGGGAAAGGTGAAACTCATTTTACCCTCAGAATGACAAAATCTGAGTCTGCAAATCTGCGTGATGAAGCAGAAGCCCGCAAACTTTCATAAACCGAACGGCGCTGCTGTAACCTTTATACACAGCAGCCAAACTTCTCTCAGTGGAAATGATGACCTTTGCGAGTTGTCTTTGAACGCTTTGGGTTCAATACAAGTTAAGATTAAAAGATCTTGTAAAAACAAGCAGAAATGTGTTTACAGTAATGAATATTCAGCATCGGGAATCATCGGTGCGCAAGATGCATTATCTAAAATATCACATTTTTTTGTTTTGCCATTTTATATATCACTCACAGACACACACACAAAAAACATTTTTGAATCATTTTTTATAGAAATATCTATATGATATATTTAATATGTTATAGTTTATAAATGTTATTGTTTTGATAATGGGATACTGAAGTTCAATAAGTTAATATTGTGAGTTACATTTTAGACACAATATTGTTGGTTTTTGCTGTATTTTACCAATGAAAATAGTCTCAAACATAGTTCAGATGGCAGATGAATAAGCATTTTTGAACAAATCAATGATTCATCCATGAAGAGTCACTTGCTTTGTTTCTGAATGAATCAGTCATTTGAAAAATCATTTGAATAAATGACTCAATGACTAGCTCATTAAATCTTTCTCACCGCCACCTGCTGTTGGTTTTAGTTTCAATTTCAGAGTATCAATTCATTTTGAAGGAACATTTCATATTTTAATATTCAAAATGTTATTTATAAAACTTTAATCTAATAAGATTATCCATGCAGTTGTAATTGCAATATCAGTGCTAATTTAGATCCTGCTTCTGTGTCACTTCTGCAGTGAAAATAAAAATTATTTTGTTGATACTGATTTCATTTGACAGTCTTATTATTCAAACTGAATTGTTTGAATCTGACATAAAAGATGATGCATATATCTAATATGGTTGGGAAAAACTGTCCTTATAAAAGTTAAACACACCTGGAAATCAGTTTAAGGTGACAAACATGGAAAATGTTATTTTAATTTCTATCCAAAGATACCAGAACAAAAACACACTCAGCAACATAATTATTATAAACTAAATACAGGAAACTATTGCACATCTTAACTAGGAATATATGTTTTGAAAGTCTAGTCATAAAACGCACACATGGTACATGCTAACGTTTCTGAGAAAATCTCATTATTTTTAAAATCAGAAAAACATGGCTTTTAATATAACCATTACATCTGAAGTAGATTTGAGTGTGCTGACTGAATCAAAACACTAATGCACTTCAAGCTGCACAGTCATTTACATTCGGACCGTGTTATTGCTCCTGCTCCTTCAACATTCAGTGTCCTTCAAACACAAGATACTGTCTGAGTATACAATCTCCAAAAACATGTCAACACTTAATGCTTGAATGTCATTGCAATGGATATGAAAATACTGAAACATCCGCAACAAAATAAAAAAGGTAACTCTTAACTTTTTCTTACTTCTTTTTTTTTTTCATGAAATTCACAATTCTGACTTTTTTCCATTATATTTCTGAAACTTATTTTTCACAATTCAGATTTTTTTTGTAAGTCTGTTTATAATATTTAAAAAACATATTATTCTAGTAATTGTGAATTTCATATCTCACAATCTGTTTTCTCATAATTCTGACTTTTTATATCTCATAATATATCTCAATATATATATATCTCAATATATATATATATATATATATATATATATATATCAAAATTCAGACTTCTGTGTTGTAATTCTGAGTTTAGTTCTAACAATTCTGACTTTTTTTCTGCATCTACATCAAGTCAGTTTTATGTTTTCATTCCATTACGAAAACAAACTTCCATTACAAACACACTTTGGAATCAGATCATTTGACAAAAAGAAGCTTGTGAGTTTACAACACTACCCCCAGATGTAGTGTTGAAGATGAAGTCAGTCACTATTGTGTATATCTCAGGTCAGTGGGTGACGTTGCAAGTTGATGCAGTTCTGTAATGTGATTCTCTCTGTATCTCTTTGTCTCCATATGCATTTCACATTTTTTTAATTGTGGCTACAAAACAGCTAGTGAGAGAGGTTTTAGCGGCATGCGGATGAGCGCGAGAGCGTTTATCTGTAACCCACACACGACAACATAACACCTGCTGCACAAATAACTATCACAGACAGGAATTGGGTCCACAGATTCATTTGATCTTCCCCTCTGTCTCTCTGTGGTTTAGGTAAATGAGTGTTGCGGGCAGGCTGGTGGTTATCTGCTGTCAGATTATCCATCTCATGTTTGCCCCGCAGACAGACAGCGCGGCTGGAGTGTGTTTGAGAAAAGTCAGAAACTGTCTCCCAGTTCACAGGAGAATAACTGACTCTGGCTGCGTGTTTGTTCCTCTGCTTTCCTTTCACTTTCTGTTTGCTCACTCGTCCCTTCACTCTCTCGCTCCCACTCCTGCTCTCTGATGTTGTTCTGCGTTGACAGTTTAGAGCCCGCGGGCATGACAGGTCAGCCGTACACTCAGAGACGGCCGCGTGCGAGTGTGTGTGTGTGTGTGATGTTGAGTGAGGACGGCAGCAGGACAGAGCAGACGAACACACTAAAGCTGACAGATAAAGTCCCACTGACAACACACACACACACACACACCACACGCTGTTTTAAATGCAGAACTACCTCACAACCACTGAGCAGATTAGAGTTTTAATTAACATATAGAGAGAAAAAGATTTTGATGCTTCTATATTGTGTGTAGAAAAAACTACTTACCCCAAAATTTGAAATAAATTATATATATATAATATATATATATATATATATAAACAAATATTCTCAAATTTTGTAAGAAAATGTTTTATGTTTTTGAATGAAGCTTTTTCTGCCCGCCAAGGCTGCATTTATTTGAGTAAAAATACTGTAATGATTGTGAAATATTATTAATATTTTAACTGTTTTCTGTTTAAATATGTTTTCAAATGTAATGTGTTTATTTATTTATTTTAGGATTATTTGATGAATAGAATGTTCAAAAGAATAACATTTTTTTGAAATATAAATCTTTTGTAACATTTAAAATGTTTTGACTGTCCCTTTGATCAATTGAAGGCATTCTTGATGAATCTTACTGAAACTTTTGAACGGTGTACACATACGCACAGAGAAAGAAGAGAGGATTGTGGATGTTACTAAACAAGTGAAAAATCTTTGTATACAAAAATGTTAAATTGTTTATCTTACCTCAACCTCCTTATCAAGAAAGCAGAAAAAGAGAAAGAGATTAAAATCAGGTTATCAGTCATCAAATGATCAATGAAAACTGTAAAATGTTTTGGAGATTTAATGAGGAAGTATCATTTACTTAAACAGATTGCATATCATATCTCACTAAGGAAAGCATCATTAGCATAAAATCAGTGATGCACATCACTGGAACAGATTTGAAATAAACAAATCAGGAGCTAAAACAGATAAAGTGAACGCAAAATTTGAGTTACTTATTGTTAACTCATTGATTACAGCCAAATCACAGATATAACAACATAAGCATGAGTGTGTTACTGCTGAAATGTGTCTTATAATACATAAAAAATGCTGGGTCTTAGAATCAAACATGAGTGATTCAAACCAATGAAATATCAATCAATAAAAAAATGATTTCAATGATGTATCCAGCTGGGACAAGAACACACCAACACACACACACACACACACACACCAACATGTATCCATAGAAAAACACACACCCTGTGGGTTATTTCATGTGTGAAGTGATACAGGATATTATGAGAGAAGACATGTAATTCTGAAAGCATTATAGCTGCCGCTCGCAACTGAGGAAGAAAACAATAACAGCGGTGCACGTACACATCTTTGAGATAAAGACATGATCATTATTAATAAATACTTCAGCTCTTGAGGTCTTTCACCAAACAGCTTTTGTCCCAGCAGCTGATAAAATGTTTGGAATAAACACAATAAATCAATATTAAGATCTTAAACTTAGAGGACGAACACACACACAACACCACTGAGTTTCTATTGAGTATGAAAACCGGTCACGCTGTATTTTAAGGTCCAATTCTCACTATTAACAAACCATTAACTATGAATTTTGCCTCAATAAACTCACAATTTGCTGAATATTAATAGTCTGTAAGGTATTTGTTAAGCTGAGTTATTGTTAGAATTAGGGATGTAGAATATGATCATGCAGAATATGTGCTTTATAAGTACTAATAAACAGCCAATATGATAATAATAGGCATACTAATCTAAAAGTATTTTTGTTTTACACTACAGTAGGACTATTTAGGAACTTGTTTCCTCTTTTTTTTTTTTTTTTTACTGCTAGCTGTCAGCAATTCATGCTGCACTATTAAGCTTTTATTACAATGGAGATGACAGTAGAGCTTTTATTTTGAAGGAAACCTCCAGTTTCAATGAAAAGAGACTTCACTTTGAAATGGGCAGCACAAATAGACTCGATCAAGGAATATTGTGCTTTCGGTTTAAGTTCATTTGACAAATACTGTGCCAAAGCATAATGGCCCAAAACACAACTTTAAAGACCTTTTATGTTAAAATAAGAAGTTTACATATATTTGAAAAACTAAAACACTTGCCCAGAAGACATATCGTTTCAACTTCTCATGTGATTATAATAATATCAAGATATTACAATATTGATAATATTGTTAATTAACTACTTAAGTGTAGATATTATGAAAATGATTAATTTGTTTAATGCCGTTTTCTTTCCTGAATTAATGCATTTCCTATTCAAACGGAAAGTCGAGGTGTTTGAATACCCCAAGGCTGTAATGCATTTACTGAACTTGACATTACACTTTTCATATAAAAACGAGTTCTAATGAAATCACATTGGATTTTAATTAGTTATCAATCATTCATGAGAGCATTAACATGGAGTAATAGATTCATGGGTTATTAGATGGATCTCGTGGTTTTTAAACCTGCCCTTCATTCAGAAAGCATTGGCTTCTTTTAAACCAAACCCAACATCATTCATTTGAGAAAATCACTCAAATCCTGCCCTAATTTCACCAAAGCACTTGTTCACACTCTCATTTCTATTTTCGAGGGCGAGTGCAGACAGAATGAAGAAGTGGGAAAAAAACAAGTAAAAATATAAAAGCAACATGCATTTGCATTCAAATCATCCGCATCGATCTGAAGAGGCCATTTTTCAATTCAATTAATGCTTAATTTCTCTGTATCAACACTGTTTTGGTCATTTGAATGTTAATTGCGTGTGGTTTAACTAACTCTATTAGTTCTTCGAAAATCCATCTAAATACTGTCAAAGTCGGAGTCACGCTTGACTGTGTTTGATATGCTAATCTATCACAAACATCACAAGCCGTCGCTGCAGCTCTTCTCAGAAGCTCAGCGCTTTCCTTTCTTTTCTCATTGTTTCCTCTCACTTCTTCAGCTCAGAGGGTTTAGGATTTGCTGTTTAACCCATCTAAGTACAAAAGAAAATCTGTAAAAAATAACATCTATGTAAAGAAAATGGTACCTCTGGTTGCCAGATCTTTGCTGTTAAATATATGGTCTCAACATTTGTAGTTTTACAGATTTACCTCAAATTTACAGTAATAAAAACATTAAATAACAAATACTAAAAGCTGACTCCTTTTTTTTTTTTACCTTTGTAAAAGTGGTGGGCACTATGGCAAAAATGATCATATTACAATCTTTTTTAGAAATTCACAATTTTATCAAGATTCTTTGTCATGTTGATTTGTCTGAGCAGTACAGCAAAACTAATTTCCCGTTTAAAAAAATAATTATATATATATATATATATATATATATATATATATTATTTATTTTTATTTTTTTAAGGTAACAAAGCATAAAATAAAAAAGAATGGCAGATATTTAGGCTAAATTTAGCAAAGATAAAAAAAATCTTTATTTTCATTATTTTATCATTAAAGTCATTATTTTATCTTTGTTAACACAGAATAAGAACAAACATACACAAATTACAAATAAACATAATACGAATAAAACAGTACGTCTATTCAGCAGTACTGAATTAAGAAATATAAAAAGTAAAACACTATATACTTAAACGCTACATATGTAAATTGATTCTAATGGAAGTTCTCTATTAAAGAGCTTTGTGTTTTTTGTGTTTTGTTGTTGTATTAACATTAAAAGAATAGTTAACCCAAAAATAAAAATTCTGTCATCTGTCTGTTAATTCTGTCATAGTGTTTTATTTTAAAACCATAATTCACTCTCAGGCTGTTTTAAACCTGAATGAGTTTATTTTTTCTGTTAATATTATATTATTAAATTCAATGGGGACCGGCTACTGTTTGGTTACTTACTTAAAATACCTTCTTTTGTGTTTAGCGCCAGAAAGAAATTAATACAGGTCTGGGACAACATACAAGTGAGTAAATAATGACAGAAATAATTTTGAGTGAACTATCCCTTTAATGACAAGCGGCAGCAGGTTTTTAGTTCTGTCCCTTTAAAGCTGCACACATCTAACATTCATGCACGCATCCGTATTTCCCTCAGTTGTTTACTTTCACTTTAAGCAACTGTGTTTATATATAAACCTTGTGTGTTTATGACAGTATTAGCACAATCAGATGCCATACATAACTTCAGTAACTAGGCACTATTTGACAGGCTTTTGTGTGCACGCTTCAGCTGTATGCACTGGAAAAGTGCATCAGAACAGCATGCAAATGAAATGATTAACCAGCAAAATTTTTAATGCAAATAATGTACTTTTGTGATTGTGAATAAGTGCAGTGTCCTACCGCAGAGTTAACACTGACGTTAATGTATGTTGCATTGTACAGTATATTGATACAGAGGCGCCAGAACTGCAACTGATAGAATGTGTGCTGTAGCACAATACTACAATATTTCTCCAAAAGCAGATCGTGGAGACATTTTTATCGTCCACAACCAAAAATCTCCATATCGCACACCCCAAGTTTATAATAAACTGATTAGCAACCTAAAACCTAAGGTCATAAAGAGAAAGTCACGTGATGAATCAAATTTAATCACAAATAACATAAATTATATATAAAATTTAATATATATATATAAAATAGTAGAAAAAGTAAACGACTATTCTAGACTTTTCTATGTACACTGTCATACACACAAACATAAAACACCATAATGGAAACACACATAACATGAAAATAATGCAAAAAATAAAATAAAACAAAGCAACATTTTTTTTTTTTCTAAAAATAGCATTATTTACATGAATGTGCCATTCGACCTATACGTTTTTCACCATATATATCAAGAGAAACAGCAATGTTATATTTAGTTTCACTAAAACAATTAAAAAAATACTTTAATTAAAATGTTAACTGAAATAAAATAGCATTTAAATTACTTTATTTCCTCTAGTTGCTAATTCAACATTTCTCATTTTCATTTAGTTTAATTTGAAAAACTAGATTTAAAACTAAAATAAAAAAATATAAACAAAAGAAATGGAAAAAACCATTTAAAATAACAATGAATTAAACATATAAAAAACTATAATATTATCTCTAATTATATTAAATATAATTATTTTTATTACCATTTTACCATTAAAATTAGCATCTTTTTATTTATTTTATTTTTTCCTGTGAATTGCCTTGATATCTGAACATCTGGAACTGAAATCCTGTGAGCACAGCTAAAGCACAAGATGTACTGGAAAACTAACAGTTGGCTTTCTTCAGGTATTACAGACATGCTTACTCACATCAAGGTGAAACACCACAAACTCGCTTATTGGCAAAACTGAAAGCCAAAGGATTATGGGAAATGCAGTAATGAGGGGTCTAGAGGTTAACAGCTCAGACACATGAGATTTTCTAAAAATAAACACCAAGTCTCTCTCTCCGTTCCTCTTGATTTCTCCTCTGGTGTTGTCTGATAGCACACCACACAGCCTGTGGCTCTCTCCTGCTGTAGCGTATCAAAAACCAGAGACTCGGAGAGCTTCAGAGCGGCGCCATCTGACATGCAAACTTTACAGCGTCATCAGAGGGAACATAACGGCCCATGTAAAGTTTACAGGTCCCGCTGGAGCACAAGAGCAGAGAGTGCTGAGACCTGTGTTTATGAGCGATGTGCAGGTTTGTCGTTCTGACTGCTCAAGTACACGACAGATAAATAAAGCCAGTTCTCAGGGATTTCGGGAGGATGGGCCGAGACCCATCTGTGCCATTTTTTTTAATTGTTGGTCTATGCAGACATGAATCAAACAGACATCTTTTGGCTCTTGTAAGGCGTCTCTTTGGTTTTTTCAACACTTTGTAGTAGAAGTGTTGCATGTCAAGTTAAAAATAGTTTCAAATATGATGCTGTGTGCAACTGAATCCAGCAGATTTTGCCTTGTAAAGCCTGACATATAAAAGAATAGGCCTAGTCAAAAATAAAATGGAAATGGAACAGTTTATTGAATCTTCAGACCTGAAGTGTGTTGAGCATCATACAGTATTTGATCCATCAGGCTTCTATGGCTCATATAGTCTAAAATAGTGAGGATATGGAGAAAAAAATAACAAATTCAGCTCCGTTTTATTCCAAGGCCCAAGCTGAGCACAAAAATGAAATTTGGTGCAGGGGCTGTTATTTATAGACATAAAACTGAAGATGAAATTCTGATTGTAATGTAAATCAATGAGGTTTCATAACAGTCGAGCAGATACTAAAATGACAAATATAACTCGTCACTCTGTATCTCCAATAATGTCTTAGTATTTAAGTATTTAAATGCTTAATTTGTTGATCAAAACATTAAATGTAATGTAATACAATGATTGAAAGATAAACAAAGAAAAATTCACAAAAAAAACCTTATAATTATATTTTAAAAACACAGATTTTTCTTACAAATGATGACTGGATAATCAAGTAAAGCAAGTAAATCATGCAAACTTTGTTTTCCTGATCAATTACAGCTGTGTGTTTCAGAGAAAGATGTGTTTGCTTCATCTCCATGACAGTCTCTGAGAGAATCAAAGTGTTTGTTAGTGTATAAATCCTTTTTTTGTCTGACCAATATATTTTCTTTCAATAAAAATCAAACTTGTGCTAAATAACTTGATACGCTTTGTTGCTTAACGTTTGTGACAAATGACATGGAAAATCTGAAACGATGAAAACAGAAACTAGCTTCTGAATGAAAGTGCTGTGACTGTCAGCTTAATTCAATCAATAAACACTCACTAATCCAAAATAATTAGTCAAACAAAGACACATGAGCGGGTGAGATGGATGTGTGTGGTGTCTACAGAACACAAACCAAAAACTCCGAAACGGTTGAGTAGACAGGAAATCATCCATGACTCCACAAACATCATCAGCACACTGTAAACTCGCTTAATCTGTTTATAAATACACCAAACAAGCCTCCATAATTACAAAGATCTTGTTTAGATTGAAATTAAACATATTGCTTTATTTTCCTGTAGTTCAGACAATAGATCACAGAGCTAGCAACACCATAGTCATGGGTTTGATTCTCAGGAAAAGCAAGAATTTATAAAATGTCAGTCATTCTGGATAAAAGCATCTGTCGATTGCATAAATGTGAATGTAAATTGAATTTATCGTATTTTCCGGACTATAAGTCGCACTTTTTTGCAAAGTTTGGCTGGTCCTGCGACTTATAGTCAGGTGCGACTTATTTATCAAAATTAATTTGACATGAACCGAGAGAAATGAACCAAGAGAAAACATTACCGTCTCCAGCCGCGAGAGGGCGCTCTATGCTGCTCAGTTCTCCTGTAGACTACACTGAAAACACAGAGCGCCCTCTTGTGGCTGTAGATGGTAATGTTTTCTCTTGGTTCTAAATAAATGCGACTTATAGTCCAGTGCGACTTATATATGTTTTTTTCCTCATCATGACATATTTTCTGATGCGACTTATACTCAGGTGCGAAAAATACGGTATAATGCTTATTGTATTAGTGTCCAGTGTTATTTTAGTTTGTTTTTTTTCTATACTAATATAGTGTTTATTGGTAACGATAGCTGACATACAGCGCTGTTGAGCTAAGAGCGTCCCGAGTTCGAATCCAGAATCGAGGACCTTTCCCGATCCCGCCCCCTCTCACTTCACTTCCTTTCAAGATCTGGCAAAAATGCCAAAAATCAATCTTTAAAAATATGTAGATTTTATTCATATTTTTATTAGTATTTATTTTAATATTTTCCTTTTTCATTTCATATGTTTTTGTCATTTTATTGTTTTTTTCTATTTCTATTTAGCTTTAATATATTTTAATTTATTTTTCATTTTTAAATCTAATATTTATTTAATCTTTATTTCAGTGAACAAAAACAGATTTAATTCTTTCAGTTTCAGTTTTGATAGCAACACTGTGCTTCTGATCAGTGACCAATCACATAATACATTTAGCTGTTCTAATTAATTGTGCACAAAATAGTACACATGAACATACATAAGTGAAATAAACAAGTCCTTTAAAGAACAATAAACAGTGTTCAAAAACTACTGTAAATAAAGCAAATAAAATTCAAGATCCAAACATCTTTTCAATAAACACAGCGATTGCAGCGACTGCATAAATGCAAAAATATACTAAAGCCAAAGTTTTTATTAGCATGTCAATTCGCTCATTTCTTTTACCTGTTCTTGTTTTTGAAGCACTTTTTATAGAACAAATACTTTCACCAGTACATAAACTACTCCTTAAAAAGTATAAAAAATGTACTGACATCAACTGAATCCAGTCCGAACATGGCTTACGATCCAAATGATCCAAGCCCAGTGAAACACATGAAATCGAAATAGAAAGCAGAAGTATGAGATGCTTCCAGACACAGAACTGATGGCACACGCGGCGCCTGCTGCACACTCGATTTCTCACATCCAAACTCAGCGTGACGAGGTGTGTGTGATAACAGGAGGTGAGTTCACCTTCTGTACCGATGACTGCTTGATCCCATCACAGATACGGAGCCTGTCCGCACCAGCACGAGACGTGTTTCTAGTGCCTCCACGCTGAGTGTGTGTGTGTGTGTGTGTTATCTGACACATGTCATTCCCATGAGCCCGGTCCCACTTCACAGAGGAAATAAATCAATGTGTTCGTTTAGTTTTAACATGGCCCGTCTGCTTCCCTGCAGACTCCTGCGGGACTGGAGAAGCCGGAGAGAGTTTATCCATAACACACTCCGGAAGAGAGAAACTCATGCAGTATTCCTCACGCTGGAGGACTTGTGGGATTGTACTTCATCCCTCCATCATTCATCCTCCTTCTGAGACGCACTTGAAGCTACATAAAAACCGGAAAGGTTTTGTGATTGGTGTTCAAGAGATGTTTTCATACATTATTATTAGATATTAGGGCAAAAATTATGCAGAATTCACTTTTACATGTTGTTTGAACATAAATGTGTGTTGGCAGTGTGTGTCCACAACCACCCTAAAATGATAAAAATTCACATGCTTCTTATTTTTAAATCTCTATAAAACATTTTTCTTAGAGCAAGCCGTTCACAGAATCTGTCAAATGTGACGTCACACATTGGTGCCAGCACCATCACTCTTCCTGATAGTGAAACAACTTAAAATCAGTTAGATATTTATTTTATTTCTGTAAACTCATGATAACAACATAACTTTGTGCTTTTGTAAAATAATAAGAACAAACAGGATATGCTTTCAGCCATCTCTGTAACACTGAACTGGAGTGGGTCACAAAAAAGAACCAACACTCATGGTTGCCTCACAGACATGAGAAATGAAAAAGCTTGAAAAACTTACTTTTAAATGAACCAATTCAAAAGAAAATCAGATACTCCCTAATTATGTAATTTGTATGAAAGTTGCATTTCTCTCTAAAGGCCCAGTACTGCAGAGATGAGAGTCACCACTGAGAATTGCATCATTGCAACCGACAAGGAGTCAGAAAACACTAGTTTATTAATAAATAATTAAAATGTCTCTTTTTGTCCAACACATTAATAATCATTAGTCTAATTTTGCCTGTTTTTTGTGCCAAACTTTGTGCATGTGTTTGAGTGCGGAATATTTTAAGGCACATTATGGATTAGTGTTATTAATTTAATATAAACATACAATTAGTTGAATAAGTCACCTCTGTAACAAGTTTTATTTTTTCTCTTCTAAAATATAAAACACATTTATAAACTGATGCTTTGCTGATTCCAGAACTCTAATTTTTGGGATTTATGACTCATTCTTCGCACTGGTCGCTCTTTTGCAACTAACTTTCTCAGTTGCTCAGTCGCCATTTATATTACTTTTTTTTTTTTTTTTTTTTGACAATACGGGATTTATCAATGCATGCTGATGAACTTTTATCATAGTTTATAGTTGTATAGTTATAAACGAAAGTGTTCAACATTTAGCGGATTCTTTCCTCATAATCATTTGTGATTTAAATTTTGTAAATGGGAGTTCCTCGTTTTCTGCGTTTTCACCCGAGTTATGTGCGCTTTCACTTTCAAGAAAAGATAACTGTCTGTTTTGCTTTTATCTATACCTTTTACTTTTTAAGACTATAACAAAAGATGGATTAATTGTTACTCTTAATTAAAAAGCACAACAATGATAAAACAGTAGGTCACAATGACAAACTAGCTCACATAACGTTTATTAACAAAAACAAACAACGTGCTATATTACAGTAAACAGTATTACATATACTGACTGATAAATTACAGAATGGTTTACAAACACTGAGAAATCAAATAATAGTAATAATAATAATAATAAAGTCTCCACTGCATAACGTGAAGTAAATAGCATAGATAATAGACTTTCCGAAATGAAAACAAAAAGAAAAGTAAAACTAAACTGGATGTTGCTGACAGGTTTTAAATGTTTTTCTCAAGAATGCCAACATGTTTGTATCCCACTGGACTGATGTCAATCTGTGAACACTGGCTTCTTGTCGAAACTCAAGTGCAGATTTTGTGAAACGTGCAGATTTAGTAATAAAAAGGAAGTGCATTAACAAGAAACCGAAACCCATGACATAACAATAAACCTGACATGCATGCCTTACTAAACCTGCTGGAGGAAACATCGATAATAATCTAGAGAAACACAAGGGGTATTTATCACAAAACTAATGAGTTAAACTAGAAACACCAGGAGACAATCAATGAACACAGACAAGAACACAAGAACAGATCAAAATAAAAGACAAAGTAATATTTCAAAAGAAATGACCATGAACATGAAAAAACAAGAGCAAAAAAAAACTTCAATTTCAGCCAATTTAACGTACAATGTCTGTTCGCAAAGCACTGTTTATGCCGTTTCCTGCTTCAAAAAGACAATACAAGTCAATTGTTCCTGAGGATTTCATGTGCTTCTGCAAAAACATGAGTGGCTCTTAAACCCTCTGCTCCTCTCGTCCGTTTCAAAACTATTTACAGGAGGATCACAGGAGAGACGAGTTCAAATGTTCTCTGTGTTTAGTGACAGCATGCAACAGCTGCTACAGGAGATGAGAAATGTAACATACAGGCTGTTTGACATCATGAAGGCATTACATTATCAGCCCATCAGTGATAAACTTGCACTTTCCTGCTTTAAAATGTGTGAATCCCCATTCCTCAAAGAACTCAAGGTCAAACTCAGACTGATTCAAAGGGATATTAATCCATATTTATATATGCTTTTCAGGATGGATCTCATTAAATAATGACTTAATTATTGTGAGATTTAAGGGAGAGCAGACTGACCTCACTCTTTTATTTTCTCTCTCTGTCCACAATGTTTTATTAGGCCTCCACACACACACACACAAAATCCTTTAAGGAGTCATCCTTCCAGAGCTGCTTCTGTGTACAACTGTTGGCACAAGCTACATTAAAGTAATAATTACGTTTTGAATATAGATTTTCTTCTTACAAAAATGCATCTATTCGCTACAGGAGGCCTTCACCCACCAGATCCGTGTGAGACACTTTTTTTAATGGATGGGCGCTTTTTATTGAACTTCTTTTTAACTTATGCATGCAACACCCACTGAGTGGCATTAAACGGCTTGAAATATCGAAGACAATTTTTTATCTCCGAATGGATTCGTTGAAAAGAAGATATACACATAGGATGACTTGAGGGTGAGTAATTTATGGGCAGATTTTCATTTTTGGGTGAACTAACCCTTTAAGGTCCACAGAAAAAAAACGTGTTTTATTTATTTGTTTGTCTTTACACACCTTAACATCTCAGTCATACTGTCAACTGTTTGTGTCTCGCCTCCTGTTTATTTCACAGAATCTGTGCCAATATCATGGACCATAACTATGTCTTACACACATCCATTCTCTTGTTCTTCATAGGTAACATACAATTATATAGGAGGTGTTGATTTATTTATTTTTTTAGCTCCTTGCATTGTTTCTTATCATGAAATTTAGTTGTATATGCGTTGTGACAACAAATTAGTTTTACTTAACTTAAATGTCATTGTAGGCAACTAAATGATCTCTATTATTGGCCACTGACTAATATAAATTGATTTCATTCTTTCCCACTCTTAGACTTTTTGAACAAACAATAAAATCATAAGCATCGAATATGTTTAATGTGTTAATATGTTTAATATGTTTAAAACGTTGCTGCACCTACAAGGAAAAAACACCAGTCCAAAACTTACAAGTGCACTGACAAATCATCACGTACCTTCATAGGCCTCTAAAAACAGCCACACATGCCCAAATACTCCCGCTCGAGTACGCCAACAAACAAATGAATCCAAACTAATCAAACAGGCACGTCTCCCAGAGCACAACAACTAACCATAAAAGCACGATGACGTCAAGGGAATTCCCCCGTAACCACCAATCATCAAGACGCACAGAAAACAAGCTACACTCGCTCTCATGTGCCCCACAAGCGCTCATAAACAAATTACTAAATCAATTCACAACGCACACTAAACCAAATCAAATAACTAACAACAAAATGCGCAAATCCAATTAGACGAGCCCCCACTTTGTTACGAGTACTTTGTTAACAAGTGATAGGAGACCATGCCATAAAACAAACGGTACAAAACATAAATTCAATTATCCAACAAAAATATCCAACACAGTTTAAACAAAATCCAAATATGGGGTGTGTGAATGTCAATATCAGTAGTGTAAGGCAAATGCATGGATGTATGATGTGTATGAGTGCAAGTGTTAAGTGTTGATTGTAACAAAAGACAAAAACTTAAACTCAAATGTGCATCAGAGAAGAATGCTCTACCACAACGAGAGCACGCACATGCATTAACTGTACATAAACTCCTGCTTAATAATAAAGAGTGACGATGGCGAAGAGATTTGCTTAATGTTATCGTGCACATTTTATCTTACCAAACATTTCTAATTTGCAATATGAAGACGTTTTTCTGTGAGATCTGCAAGAACTCGCATGCGCGCCGCTGAGGCTGTCTGTCAGTCACACACAACAAGAACGAGCGCGGTACACGCATAACAGTACGAAAACTCCCGCTTAATACAAAGAGTGACGATGGCAAAGAGAGCAAAACGTTCCAAAGTGTGGTTATACTTCACTAGAGTTAATGCTGACAACCCTCGTTGTCATAAGTGCTAAACAATATTCGCATGTAAGGGTGGAAACACAAACATCGACTGCCTAGATAGCTCGTCTCTGGTTGTTGCCCCACGTCAGGTATGTATGCTAAAATCATTTAGAATCAACGTTGTTCACGTCATTTAAAATAAATGTAAAATCTCCCTGGTTTGCTAACCTTATGTAGAAATTCTGTTGATTTCTTTTGGGAAAAATTAGAATGAAATCAACATATTTTCTATTTGTTTTTAAAATTCCAAATAAGGAAAAATCAGTATGTAAATGTAAACATTTATTTGGCTAACTTAAATGCACAGCACCTCAAGTTAGTTTACAAAATAGTCAATTGCCACATTTTTCAACCTTTTTATTATATATATATATATATATATATATATATATATATATATATATATATATTTTTTTTTTTTTTTTTTTTTTAAGCTGCAGCTACTATGAACCAACCAACTCCTCCTAACACCTCTGGTCCAAGACAAGCCCATTATTAATTTTACACTAAAGCTTTTAGCCACAGGAACAGAGCAGGAAGATAACGAGCAATCCAGCAGCAAATCTCCTTTTTAAACAATTCTTCTCAGGTGACAGCAATCAAGTCTGAAATAGAGGAGGGGCAAGAGAACAAGCAAAGACAGGCCAAGGGCCGTAACAATGACAAACATACAGTACATTCATCAATAACCATGCACGGTTGCCATGTTTTAGATCTAATTTCCATAGTTCTGTCATAAAACTGCTTGATTGTCTGATACTTCTTAAAAATTCAGTTGTTATGCTTTCAAATGATAAATGTATATTCACAAAAATCGTTTGTGAGGTCACTTCAATAATATTAATGAAGTGAAGTTTTACAGTGAAATTTTAGTAAATCATTGTGTAATGTCAATTTAATAATAATAATAATAATAAATAAACACATTTCACATACAAATGAAACCAGAGAGTGACTAAGGGGAGTAAATAATGACAGAACATACATTTTTCAGTTAATATTTCCTTTACCTAATTTGGTGTTTCCAGTCAAAAATGGCCGGCCTTTCAAAAAATGCTTGTAAATCTCTCATTAATAATTATTTTGATTAGATCATCATCTAGTGTTCTAGAATAGAAGAGTATCCACATGTATGTCACAGTGGACACATCGGCGCAACGGACAAGAAACGCAGCATCACACATCGTAAAATGGTAACATTTTACAGAAAGAGCCCATTTGTAACATTAAGATGAATGAAAGCAGTGGAAGTATTGTTTCTTGTTAGTGTGTATTAATTTCAACATTTACTATTACTAATGCATTTTTTACATTTTGAAGTTTCTATAGTTAACATTAGTTAACAAATTATGGATTAACTTTAATAATCAAAATAACAATTCATATTAATATTTTTATTAATTTACAAAGTATGGTTCAGTACTTAAAAAAAAATAAAGTAAAGCACTATTTTGGCTTTTATTAGGTATCCATTTTTAATACTATAAGTTAATTAAATGGTATTTGTTAGTGTGGTCCAACCTAGCTATCAGTCGACCTCTAATCACAACACTGGTAAAAATAATAACTTCTAATAACTGGTTTAATTTACTGGTTCACGGCATCAACCTAAATACATTTGCTTATATCAACACAACTACATTTTATACGGTAAGTGAGGTAGACATAGCAATAGCAGGTTGCGACTTTCACAGAAATAAAAATCTTTAAATATATATATATATATATATATATATATATATATATATATATATACTTATATAGTTGTTATACCCTGTGTTAAAGTTTTAATCCAATGTGATAACATTAACTAGCCTTTTCAGGGTAAAAAACTCTCTGGATCAAAATGACCCAGTAAGGGTTAAGTTAATTTAAGCTATTTTGCATTTCATTTGTCATGATAAAATGGAATGATCTGCATTTCATTGCCTCATTTTAGCATAATCCGCTATAAACCCATCCCAGTGAACCCCTGAAACTGTCACTCTTTCTCAGACATCAATCTCTCCTTCTACTTTCCCTCTGACGTATTTAATATTCATCCGGAGCGACAGATATCCTCTGGTCGCTGTGCTCTTTATCGAATGGTTTCACCTGTGCGCGGGAGCAGAGTTAGTCACCTGGGCGTTTCAAGGCCGTGCGCATGATTTATAGTGATGAACATCCGTCCGGAAGAGCAACACTGCTGCGCTCGCTCTCTTTTCTCCTGCGCTGACGGACGAGTGAGCTAAATCATTTCTCCCACTGCTTTGAGGACAGGGCTTCCACACGGATAACCGCGTGCATGTGAGTAAATGTGTGTCAGAGCCATAAATTGGCGGGACAGAAATAGCCTCTCTATACAAACCCACTACAAAAGGACACAGGAAAACAGCACAGCAAGCAATTACAAAGACACACAACACACACACACACACTCATCTATCTCTGGGGAGTTTGATAAGAGAAGTCTGTCTCAGCACATTTTGCTCACTCTTCTCTCTCTCTCTCTCTCTACAGTCTACAGCTCTTGTTTAAAATAAATAGAAAGAATATATCTGCAGTCTGAATGCATGCATTATTCTAATATGAATGGATACAGTCTTAGGAAGTCATTAACAAAGGCATTTAAAAACTTATATTGTTAATTTTATAGAGAATCCATTGGTGAGCAAGTGATGTCATTTCTCCAAAGAAAGTCCTCTTCAGTGGACTGAGGGTGAGTACATTTTCATTTTTGAGTGAACTTCTCCTTTAAACTAGAGTTTGAAATCAGTTTCACCAACACTGAATATGTAACAGTGAGCAGTGCTAACAGCATAGACCGCATATATTATTTCCCATACATTTCTCCATAAATTAAAGACACAGACATGCAGTTCACAAAAAGAAAAGCATCTGCTGTCAGACATGAGATTATAATTCCATAAACATGCCACAGCAGACTCCCATTGCATCAGATAAACTAGAAACATGCTTGAAATAATCATCCAGCATCTAGTAACCTAAACACACAAACGCACACAGGCCTGCTCTGCTGTATCTCTGATCAAAACTGCTCCAACATGGATATAATAAAGACCTGTGGGACTCCTCAAAACTTCAGATGAGTTTTATGTGGAAATAATGGGATATTTTCCTCTTTTCTCTCACTTTTCTTTTTTGTTCTTTTGTTTTCAAGAACTCCAATAACAAAACAGCAGCTCTCACTGACTTCCACTTCGGTTTCACTCTTCTGCTGTAATTATTCCAGCTCTCCTCTCGCTGTCTATACTGACATGTGTATTAGCAGAGCATCACAAAAAAAGTAGAATAACAATATGCAAAATGAATAAACAAGTAGTTTTAAAATTTGATTTAGATATGACAATGGGGGGGGGGGGGTTTAATTTTGTTTAAACCTTTCAGATTTTACCACTACTTCAAAGCCACGAATTATTATTAGTAAATTAGCAAAAATACTTAAAAATACAATACAAAAATATATTAGTAAAACAAGGAGAAATGATCTCTCTATGTGTCTGTCTCTGGCATCTCGGTGACATACAGCTGCCAGAGTCTGACTGAAATGGAAATGCAGCAGTGTGTGAATTATTCAAGAAAAGGAGAGAGAGAGAGAGAGAGAGAGAGAGAGAGAGAGAGGGAGAGAGAGCAGAAGCAGCAGTTTAAGTCAGTGATGCAGAGAAAGAAAACAAGAATGAAACAACCCATGAGTCAGATGATGGACAAATACAGTTTCCTGTGTTATATGGTGGGGTGATACTCTATAGCTTAACTATATTATTACATTATTACTAATATTTGGAAGATTTTTAACAACGTTCAATGTATCTGAAAATATATGTGCTAGCTCTGAAATTGATTTTTTTACTCAATGCCAAGTTGATTCAATGATGTTTATATAAAATAAGATATAAAAGTCTAGTTCAAAAAAGTCTAGCACTGATTTACAGACTAAATAGTTCATCGAGTGATGATTTACTAAAACACTAAAACTGATTCACTAAAACTGATTAATATTTCATGACCAATGACTCATTGCAAAAAATGTTTTGCCACATTAAATTCATTATAGGGGTTGATTCATAACAAACGATCCATTAAAAGAACAATTCATGGCAATAAAATTCATTAATAGAACTGATTAATTATTCACAACCAATGATTATAAAAAAAAAAAAAAAAAAAAAACTGATTTACAGTTCTCAACAAAGGCTTCATTAAAAGAACTGATTCACAATCCTCAAGAAATGATTCATTAAAAGAACTGATTCACAATTCTCATAAAATGATTCATTAAAAGATCTGATTCACAATTCTCATCAAATGATTCATTAAAAGAACTGATTCACAATTCTCATCAAATGATTCATTAAAAGAACTGATTCACAATTCTCATCAAATGATTAATTAAAAGAACTGATTCACAATTCTCATCAAATGATTAATTAAAAGAACTGATTCACAATTCTCATCAAATGATTAATTAAAAGAACTGATTCACAATTCTCATCAAATGATTCATTAAAAGAACTGATTCACAAATAAACTGAACTGGCCTTAAGTTTACTGCTTTTTTTTATTTTAATCAGAGGTTATTATATATCCGTGTTAACAATTTCAACCAAATAAAAAATTGCATTAAAACCATTCCGATCATCACTTTGCTGGTGAATTTTATACTGTCAGTAAAATAATTCTCTATAGTAAATATTCCACATTTATCAGCCACCTCCAGTGTGAATGTGTAAGATCTGATGTGAATCGTCTCTGTTCGTCTGCCTTTATTAATGTCATCTCACTGAATGCCAGTCATTTCATCTAAATATGGAATTATTCAGAGCATCACATCCTGCAATGACACACACACACATACACACGCAGCATGGAATCCAGATGGCTAATTATCAGTTCATAATCTCATGCACATAGAGGTGTTGTTCTGAGAGAGAGAAAGAGAGCAATGATGCAAATGAAAACAACGTCTGTGAAAAAAACAAAAAACAAAGGACGGACGGAAAAGAAGCGAATGAGACATACTCTAAATCATTTTAAAGCTCCGAAACCCAAAGAAAGAAGGAAAGTGTGATTGAAAAAGACAGAAAGAAAATTAAATGTAGCAGAGAGAGGAATAAAGGAGACAGTCGAGGACATTTTGTCCCATAATACCTCATAATATTACACAGTTGGTTAGAGAGCCATATGTGAGATTTTACTAGAAAACTCAGACAGACAGACAAAGTGATAAAGGGATAAGCAGTGAGGTCACGTGAGACACAGACGGCTCCGTTACCGTTTAAACCATCAGAGATGTGAGCATGTGCTTCATCTGCACACTGAAGCTAATGGAGTTTGATACACAGACATCTATTATTCATGCTGCTAGACTCCTGAACACACCTGTCTGTCTGTCTGTGCGTGTGTGTGTGTGTTTCTCAGAGGAGTCAGAGATGTTTCTGCACTCAAATGTCTTTCTGTTTTCACACTCACTCTCCATGCAGAAAAAGCAGACGGAATTGCAGAATCGAGTAATAAAAATGGAATTTAAAATATAACATGGAATTTCATGGAATTTTCACATTCTGTATAAATAAATCAAAAGTTAGGCTGTGACCTTACTCAAATCGACGACTAGTGTCTTTGAATTTTAAAGCACAAAAGTGTGTGTGTGTCTCATTTTGTCTGTTACACTGAAGCATGTGGACACATCTTCATCTCACTATATGAGACATGAACACACAAACTCCACAATCTCCAGAGCTTCTCTGAGAGTCACTTCACCAGCATTTCACAGATTCATTTGAGAAAAACAAGGGTCTTCATGAGAACCCGATAAAATAAAAGTAACTGTACATAACTGCATTACTATTGTAGAACTTAAAGTACTTCTTAAAGCCTGTTATGCCAAAAAAAAAAAACGTTTTTTTTTATTGTTACATTTTTATTTGATTTACATTTACAAAGATTTGTTTTATGCATTAATTTGATTATCACTATTATTATTATTATTTTTTAATTTAAAAAACAGAACCCAGAACAATTAAAAAAGTTGAATTCAGAATGTATTTAACTATTATTGTTCAAATGTAAAAAAAAAAAATTGTTTAGGGAAAAAAAATCAACAACAGTAAGATGGAAGTTGGGGAAAATTAAACACATTTCAGAGGGCCCTTTATGTGACTCAACAAAACTAGAGCACTTCCATTATAAACCAAGAGCAGGTGACGCAACACCTACTAGAGAAACTAGAGCTCACATTCTCATCACTGAAGGTGAGAAGCAGCAACACAATGCCAAAAACTAGAGCACTTCCTTTAAAATCAGCTCTTTCTGCTTTCGTGCTTCTCACGGGACACCAGACACACTTACACACACTATATGGCACTGTCCGGAAACCTTTTGGGTAAAGGCATGCCATCTCAGCACTAACCAACACATCTACTGCATCTACTCCACAGCCACTTTTTATTTAAGAGAGAGAAGCGCAGCCGGAAAATTAGCATTTAATGTTCAACATGACAGAATTAGTGCACTCACTTTATAATCATCTAAGCAACGCAACTAGAACAGACCCATTAAACGCAGAAGAGCAAAACTAGAGCGCTCTGGTTTTAAACATGTTTAAACATTTAAACATACTGAAGCGTTAAACTTCGTGTTGTGATGATAGTTAAGGTAATTCAGGCTACCTTTCTCTAGGGCGGAGAGACCGATAAGCAGCAGCTCATAATAGCGTTCTCATCTCTGCTCTCTTGGAGATGAGCATGGACGTAAATACAGGTGAAAATGAAAGCTGGAATAATGGCCATGTCTTATCTCCAGGGATGTTCTTATTGGCTGCTCTGAGAGCGTCAGGACACTGGGACACACCGAGACGTCCGATAAAGCACTAATGGAGTCTCTACATTAACATAGACCAGACGCGGTGAGCAGCACAGCTTCTTCAGACTGTATTACACACAGAGAGAGCAAGAGGTGCTCAGTTTGTCAATGGCGCAGTATCATAAGGACTTTTCTGGATTCTTTAATGTAGAGCTGCAACTAACAATTATTTTTTCTGTCGACTAATCTAACGATTATTTTTTCGATTAGTCGACTAATCTAACGATTATTTGTATTACAATAAATAATTAATCTTTTTTTAATTAGCTAATGAATCCTTTGTATAACTTTACAAAAAAAAATATATAAGTAAAATATAACTTCTAATATAATATTTCAACCTTAATTCATTTTAAACCAATGTGGTTGAAGTTTTAACAGTATAAAATAATAAAGAGGCAAAGAAAATTATTTTACTATGGTAAATATGAGTTTATCATAGCGTTTATAACTAAACCAGAGTAGCCATAAATTTACAGTTGTCTGAGACGTCATGAAATGTTCTTTAGCATCACAAACCATAAAATGTAGTCAGGGTTCTGCTATGGTTTAGCATGGTTTCCAGAGTCTTGGAGCTGATTCTAGGTAGCTTGGTGGTTTGTGACTGTTGTCTTTTAAGGGGCCGTTCACATTTCACGTCTTTTGCACGCTCAATTTCGTTATTTCCAATGTAGGCGCGCGTTAAGCGCGCTCATAATGGAAGCGACGCGGTCGAGACGCGCTTGTTTTTTCCAGGCACGTCCGCACCACGTCGAGTTAAAAACATCTCATCTTTCCAGAATGCCACAAGCGCAAGAATATCAGACCTGAACCAGGAAGTTGGTCACCAGATCACACGGTAACCAGTTAAACTGTAACACCGGAGAGCGCCAAGATGTTTTCCTCTGAGGTGCTCATGCATCGCAGTTGTGCTGCAGTGGTCCACCATATCGGTTTTGTGAAGGGGAACAAAGGGCCATTTTATTTGTACTCTGTTTAAAGCATAATCATACTTTTGATAACAGTGGTCTCTGTTTTTGTGATAGAATGCAACTTTCTCCATTCCCAGTATGCCATTACGTGAGATGTAAACAAACAGTGTGACGCGTCGACACATTTCACGCACGTCGACATATTTTTGTAGTCGACGTAATCGATGACGTCGACGAGTCGTTGCAGCACTACTTTAATGTTCAAAAGAATAGCATTTGAAATAGAAATATTGTTTACATTAACACCCTCACTTTAAAGTGTGGTTGATGAATAAAAGCATACATTTATTTAAAAAACTCCAAACTTATAAACGTTCTTATTATCATTATCACAGTGTTTCTCAACGTTTGATCAAATCTGAACACAAAGGCTGTTTAAAAACAAGCTTTAAAGGCTCAGTTCACCCAAAAAAGCCGACCTCCATACGTAATAAATGACCTCCATAATCATCCGCCCAGAACTGCTTCTGTCTACAACTGTTAGATTTACATTTATCTGACGCCTTTATCTAAAGCGGCTTACAATTGCTATATATGTCAGAGGTTGCAAGCCTCTGGAGCAACTAGGGGTTAAGTGTCTTGCTCAGGGACACATTGGTTTCTCACAGTGGATTCGAACCCGGGTCTCTCACACCAAAGCCACGTGACTTATCCACTGCGCCATCAAAATGATCACATCTTGGATATGGATATTTTTCTTACAAAAAATGAATCAATTAGCTACAGAAGGCCTTTTTCACCCCCTGGAGCCATGTGAGACACTTTTTTTAATGAACTTCTTTTGGGCTGATGCATGCAACACCCATTGAGTGCCATGAAACATCTTGAAAGCTCAAAGACAATTTTTAATATAACTCCGACTTAAGTCATATACACCTAGGATAACTTTAGGGGTGAGTAATTTATGGGATAATTTTCAATTTTGGGTGAACTAACCCTTTAAACACAATCGAACAGAACAGATTTCGACTAATATTTTGATCTAATTAATATTAATAACCCGGTAGTTTAGATAATGATCCTCTGCAATGATTCTTTTACACTCAAACACCACAAGTTTTGCAATCCAAAACAATCCCTTTTTCTTTTTTCTTTTTTTTACTATGTAAAACATGTTAATAGTCACTTAATAAATATATACTAATCATCTGGCACAATTTAGTCTCTATATAATTGTAAAACTACTCCCGTCTGTTCTGAAGTGCTTTTATTATTGCTTTGTCTGCTTCTGTTATTGATATGATGCTCAAGATTTAGCGCTGAATCAATGTTTCTGAGTGGAAAACAAAGCTCTCTTTAAGCACCCTGCAGGAGATCAAGCTCGCTGACAATAAGGCCAAACAATTGCTTTTCTGCATGGAAATAAATTGTGGTGAGCACATATTAACTGTTTTTTTTTTTCAGTTAAACTATAGTTTTTTTTATGCACATATATATTTTGTTGTAGTAAAATATTTAGTAAAAGCATGGCTGCACAAGCAATGAACATCACCTATTCACATCATGTGATGATGCTACAAACATGACTCCAATAAATGTATATTCAAATCGTAATCAGCAAATGTAATGCTTCAAAATAAGCATTAAAAAACACCTGAGCTGTTTATTAGTTTATTCTGCTCAGAGTCATAGTGTATAATCAGCAGATGGATCTCTGACACTGATTCATCAGCTTTGTCTCTTTCTGTCTCTCTCGTTCAGCTGAGAATCTGTCATTTTCCTGCAGGTCTCTGCGGAGACGGGAAAAACTCTGACGTTGCCATGGACACCTGGCAGAGAGTTGGGCACTCAGGATTCTTCTGGTGTCTGATGGGCAGCGTTTAGCTCAAATCCTCCAGAGAAGAGATGTGTGTGAGTGCAAGTGAGGCTGCAAAATTGCATTTCTGCCTCACCTGCCATGGGTGAACTTTTTACTGGCAATATGATTTTGGAATATTTTGTTCAAATCTACATTTCGTACATTTTAGCCATTCTTTAAGCTAGCAATATGAGTGCAGTACTGTCAACACAAAATTCTGATAATTTACATAATAAATAAATAAATAAAACGTGTGCATATCAGTCTTGTGAAAGATCGCCTTCTAAACATGCTGTGATTTTCTTAGACATATTTTAGCTCCAACAGATTTACAGGAATGTGAATATATAAAGAAGTCTATATATCTTATTCAGCTTCATTCCTCCAGTCTTCAGTGTCACATGATCCTTCAGAAATCAATCTAATTATCTTGATTTCCTACTCAAGAAAACATTTCTGATTATTATCACTTTCATATCTTTATGAGAACCATTATTCGTTAAATTTTTCAAGATTCTTTGATGAAAAATAAGTTAAAAAAAAACAGCATTTATTTAAAATGTCTTTACTGTAACTTTTAATCAATTTAATGCATCCTTGATGAATAGAAGTATTTTATTCCCAAATTTTGAATGGTAATGTATTACTTTTACCATTAAACAATATGAAGCAGTACAACATTTATAATAATTAGAAATGTTTTCTTGAGCAGCAAATCAGTATATTAGAATGATTTCTGAAGGATCATGTGACACTGAAGACTGGAGTAATGATGCTGAAAATTCAGCTTCACATCACAGAAATAAAAAACATTTTACAATATATTAAAATAGAAAATACTTATTTTCAATTTAAATAATATTTCACAATTTTACTACTTTTTCTGTTTTAATATTACTACTTCAACTTACAGTTTTTATTGTTTTATCAAATAAATGCAGCTTTGGTGAGCAGATGAAACTTCTTTTCTTTTCAGTCTTAACTATTCCAGACTTAGTTTTTTGATTGTGATTAATCAGTTAAACTTAAAATACATTTGACCTGCAGCAGCCAGAGCTGGTTTTCCTGACATCTGCTTCTGTGCGAGTCTTGATCTGTCTAGATAAGTAGTCGGCATGACCTGTAACACGCTCCACTTTCTACTCAATACAGCTCTTTAATGACCAGATGATACTGAAATGATCCAAATTCATCAGAGCTGAAGCGGCCTGTCCTCCAGACTCGGGACACCAACTGATCATTCAACTCATTAAGCCATTTAAACCACTGTGCAACAATCTCCACGTGAGCGTTTGACTTGAATACTAGAGTTAACCGGTTAGTCTAGTTATAATTTACTCACCTCACATCATCCCAAACCTGCAGAACCTTCTCTCTTCAGTGAACACACAAAAAGTTGCTTAGCTGAGTAATGCACACTGCACATTTCTAATGACAGTGTGCTGTCAAGCTCCAAAAATGACAAAAAAGCCCCATAACAGTAGTTCTCATGACTACAAAGCTATCCTATGGCTTCAGAAGAAGCACACGTGTCATATGGACTCCTGTTAATGATGCTTTTTTGTCATTGTTGCAGCTCGACAGTACCATATGCTTTCATATTATACAGCACTCTGGACATTCGGCGTCTGATCTGCTTTTGTGTTCGCCAGAAGAAAGTAAGTCTTGCAGCTTTGGAATGACATGAGGGTGAGTAAATGATGACAGAATGTTCATTTCTGGATGAACTATCCATTTAACAGAACAAAGCTGGAGAAGCTGGATCAGAGCTGCTGGTGTCAGGCTGCAGTCTTCGCTCTCCATATCTGCACAGAGCCAATCAGGCGCAAGAACTCTTATCTGCTCATCCAGTGAACACACACTTCACATTCACTTCACATCTCACACACACACACACTAGAGATTTCTGTAGGTCTGACTCTCATCAATACGTGTGTGCTGGAGAGAATAAGCTGTGGAAAGGGTTCCTATTGTAGCATTGACTAAATCTCATTAATTTGCTCATTTATTATTTTTTTTGTAATTACTATCAATGTTGAAAAGTTCATATTCATATTCATATTCTTGTAGAAACAGTGATTTTTTTCCTAATTTATTACTATTTAATTAATGGAATTTAGCAAATGCCTAAAGTTACAAATTGCAAAACTGTTACTGTTGGGTAACATTATAAATGTCTTCACTGTCACTTTTGCTCAAATTGAATGCATCCTTGCTCAGTTGTTCTAACCCCAAACTTCCTGCAAACTAAATGACATTTATAATGTTAAGGTTTGTATTTCAAATAAATGCTGTTATTTTGAATAGTTAATTTCCCCTAAGAATCCTGAAAAATAAAATGTATCACAGTTTCCACAAAAATATGAAGAAGCACAATTTTTTTTTTAATCACTGATAATAAGAAGTTTCTTGAGCAGTAATTATTATTACAACATTAAAATGATTTCTGAAGGATCATGTGACACTGAAGACTGGAGTAATGATGCTGATAATTCAGCTTTGATTACAGGAATAAAAAACATTTTACAATATGTTCAAATAGAAAACCGTTATTTTAAATTGTACTGATATTTCAAAATTTTACTGTGTATTTTATAAAATAAATGCAGCTTTGATGGGCAGATGAGACTTCTTTCGAAAGGCATAAAAAATCGTAATGATTCAACTCTGACTGGTAGTGTAAATAAGGGAAATGTATGAATACAGCATGGTTTGTATGGGTTTATAGGACAGAAAGTCCATATAAAGCTCCATCCATGACAGGAAAACACGTGTGTGTGTGTGTGTGTGTGTGTGAGGTGCTCACCAGGATCATTCATTTAAATTCATCTAAGAGCTTCTGAACACATCAGGCAAGAATTACCAGAGGAATATCTGCTATGAAACATTGATATGACATTTGATATCAGGATAACACCTGCTTCTCATTACAACAACAGAGGGCCAAAGATCACTCACACACACACAAACACACACACACGTTTTCTTTTTTTTTCTTTTTTTTTTTTTTTTTTGTGAAAAGTGGGTTCATCCCACAGGTGTAATGGTTTTTATACTGTACAAGCTGTATATCCTATGCCCTACACCAACCCTACACCTACCCCTAACCCTCACAGGAAACTTTGTGCATTTTTACTTTCTCAAAAAAACTCATTCTGTATGATTTATAAGCGTTTTGAAAAATGGGGACATGGGGTTATGTCCTCATAAGTCACCCTCTCCTTGTAAAACCTGTGTCATACCCATGTCATTATACAGAGTTGTGTCCTAATATGATACAAAAACAAGAGCACACACACACACACACACACACACGTACACACACACACGTGTGGATAGAAACCTGAAGGACCTTAGATAGGAGGCAATGAGAGACTGAACAGATGCATGAATAGGATTCTGAAGTGCATTTAAACGATCGTCTTTGTGAGAGAATCGATCGTGTGTGTGTTTCCTGTTTTGCATCACAGCTGAAGATGAACCAACATGAAGAAGACAAACAGAAAGAAAACATTTTTTCCTCTCTGTAAATATCCGTTCATATAATCATTTTAAATGGCACAGCAGTAATGTCCTCCTTACATCCTCACCAGGCTGTTATGTTTCCGGTAAGAAGCACTTTGTCCACAACGAACACAAGATAGCTTTTAGTGCATCACGGTGAAACACAAACCACACAAACCTCAATGTGAGGAAACATCTCAGTCCAACAGCAACCAGGATTCATCTGAACATGATTCTATTAGACCAACACCTCATTACAACTAGAATTACATGTGTCTTAGGTGATCTGTTCACTAGCGGCATGACATCTGTAGAGTAGGTATTAGTGTGTCAGAACGGGACAACAGCGAAGGAGCGCCTGCTAACCAAACAAAACAAGAGTGTCTTACAGAGTTTAAAAGAAACAACCAACTGTAGACCAATAGTACACAACCAACCAATAGTAAAAAGCACAAAGTCAGGAAACACACTCTTCGGTGGGAAGGGAGAACTCAAGAATGAGGTAAAGGGAAGGCTACTAATGATTCAGCTACATGCAGAGACCGATCTGTTCTCAGCATAAATATACAGTACACTGAGGGAGAAAAACTCTGGTGCATTTTGGCCGTAAGAGAGAGCTGTTTGAATGACACACGGGATGCATTGCAAGAATATAATGATCCGATTATTATTATCCGATATGCAAGAGGGGATCTAATGAAGCGAATGAAACTGACCCCAGGGACGCAGGAATGGATGAGGATGAGGATGAGGTACCATTCAGCTCATACCATGAAGTTGGCAGTTGACAATGCAATAAAAGAGCAATGGTCATCCAAATTAAAGAGGTCATATGATGTGATTTCAAGTTCTTCTTTCTCTTTGGAGTGTTACAAGCTGTTCATGAATAGATAAGATCCCTAAAGTTGCAAAGACCAAAGTCTCAAAACCAGAGATATTCTTTATTAAAGTAAAGAGTTGTCCACGGCCTCCTAAATGCCTCGTTTAAACACACCCGCACATGTCTATGTCACTGTGTGGGAAGATTTGCAATAACACCACCCAAATGTTCATGCAAAGAAAGAAGGCGTAACTTTGATTCTCGCCGTTGTATTGTCGCTGCTGCTGCCGTGTCATGTGTTTCATTGTGAAAGTGAAACTACTTTCTTTGGCCTTCCAAAAGAGGACACAACTAAAGATCAGAGGTTAAGCTGTATTTACAACACTGTTCCAGAACAGTTCAACCCAAATATTCAAATATGTGCAGTGCATTTTACAGAAGACAATGATTGTTTCCTGGCAGAGTAGCCTACAATGCCAATGTTCTGACAAATAACGCTCACTCACAGTCTATAAGTGGCCTATGAATTCACATTTAAAGGATTTCTATTCAAATGTGAGTTTCGAGCAGTGTAGAGCAGTGATAGTTGTTTGTTGTTTCTCCGATCACAAATGTAGACATGGTTTTATGTTTATGTGGCGCAATGCAACAGAACGCTTAAAATGACAGTATAAGTCATTATAATCAGAAATTATGTCCCCACTGGATGCTACAAATGCCTCGTTGTAATGGGTTTTATTGTTTTGTCTCGTTGTGCCGGGACACGGCATCACAGTATGTTAAGGGGTGTAACATTTCCGTCACACGCTTGAGGTATTCTGCCCATCACAATCAGACCAGCTCACAGCGGGTGACTTCTACAGTGTTTGGCTTCAGTGTGTACTGTGCACCGACAGAATTGACAATCCCTTTGCAGAACACCTAGCGCTCAATGTTGCTTTTGTGGCGGCTTTATTTTTTCAATTCAATTCAAGTTTATTTGTATTAGCACTTTTTAAAATTCAGTTTCTGCAATATTTAGTAATAGCTTGTTTTTTTCAATTCTAGATACAGACTTTTTCTCAGCGATCTTCACTCCGAAAGTTCAAAAATTCACCTATGTCCTGGGAATCCATTCAGACTTTATCTGGTAGCAACGCAACCGCACAGCACACTCAAGCGGTTCCCAATCAACCGACGATGACAACGAACTAGAACAGCTGCTGATGGCATAACAAATAGAAAACATAACAGTAAAACACACTCATCTGTTTTGGATATGTATTCAAGAGAAGTGCGTCTTAATTGGAGTGAGTGTTTTACACTTTTTAAGTACTGGACAAGTGTTGCACCCACTAGCCCAGATTTGTACAAACTTACTATGAATGTAAATGCACTTTCTATAATGCAAAGAGCATGCATTTTAACATCGTACATTAACAGCGTACTGTACATTCTTTCTCCTCTGAGATCTTTAATGAAGGCACATTATTTATAAATTATAGCCATATATAAAATATTAATATATACATGCACATGTAAAATAGAAATTATGCAACATATCTTTTATCCAATTTAATATTTTATAAAACTGAATTCCGATAAAATGAATAAAAACTTTAAATAAACCAAAATATTATAAAATACCGTATTTATAAACAAAAAACAGTATTTTGTGCATTTTTACTACAGATTTATTGTAGTTTCATTAATACACAGTATAAACTACATGCATGCACTATGTTGTACTATATTTCATACTATAGTGCTGGCATTGTCCATCAGGTTGACTGCCCTTAAACGTGTCTGTGCCACGTGTAAACCAATCAGCACAGAGAAAGTGGTGGGTGGGGTTTTCCCAAGAGCTCTCATTAGAAACAATACCGCTGCTTTTTGTTGTTGAGACAGAGACACAGTTTCTGTTTTTCTGCATTATTAACTCTCTTAACGGCTTCTAAGCCTGTTCATCTTTCTGCAGACTAACACATTCATCTGTACCCCCCCCCCCCCCACACACACACACACACTGCAAATGAGACTGAGCGCTTCATATGGTTCTTTTTGAACTAGTATAGGCTAATTTGAGAGAAATACAGAAGAGAAAAACACCACTAATAAAGCAACTGTGCACATCATGAAAACAACTCTCATGTGAAACACAAAACTCACCTAAATGCAAAAGACTATATACTATTAATCAAACAGATAATGAATAAAAATAAAACGACATTTCAATGGGGCATTAAATTAAACTGAATCGAGACAGCAATTAGTGTTTTATCCTCTCAGGCTTGTGTTGTGCTCTTAAATCAGTTGCGTTGTGATGGACTCTTTAATTGGGTCCGGTGATGTCATCCTTGTTAGTGCCTACATACCTAGTTTCACAGCCTAATGGGGTCTGGTGACATTTGGTCATTTTAGGTAGTAATTTGGCAGGTGTGTGTTTGAAACGATAGGACTGTGCTGCTTTATTAAATGCAGAATTTGTTGCGAGGCCGTGCAGCAGGAATGCGTGTGACTGGTAATTTTTAATGAGTCGGGTCGAGAGAGAGAGAGAGAGAGAGTGTGTATGGTGTGTGTGTGTGTGTGCAGATATTTGTAAATGTATGATCTTTGGCCCTCTGCTGTGGTAATGAGATGCAGTTGTTATCTTGATATTAGAGCTCTAGTAAAGATGTTGTATTTGTGTTTAATACAGCAATAAGCTACTAGAGGCCACGTGTTACAGCAATTACAAAAACGCTAAAGCAAGTGTTCAATTACAAAAAAATGTAACTCATCATTTATTCATGTCAGACTTTAGTTCTTCTGTGGATCACAGAGGATGTAAAAATGACAGTCACCATTCACTTTCACTGAGTGGTTAAAATGATGCAACAATAAAGTCATGTAAAAGGTATGCATGTGCAGGGATCCAGACTGTGACCATTTTTTCTGCCTGTGTGACAAAATTTTGTGTACGGTTGCACTTGCGTGACCACCACGTTGTTCAACTCATAAGCACTGCCATTTCTGTTGCATATGAGAAATATCAAAAGGCAAACAAAATTGAAAGCATAATGAAACCATGCTACACCTGGGAAAACATTTATTGCTCAGTGGTTGCTTTTCCTAAGCTCAGGAGGCTTAGACGAGATTCTCATACATCTCTTATTTTAGAATCAACAGCATTTCAGATGTTTCTCCTAAAATTCCTTAGGAGAAATGGAAGTAGACACATATTTGTGAAAATAAAGAGTCAAAACAGAGAATTTGGTGGAAGAAACAGAGGATATTTCTTCATTGTCTTGCTGCAATCTCTATCAAGATTCTATTATTTGCATATTTTATTGCACAGTGGTTTCTCTTTCTAACCTCGGGAGACTTATTTGTGATTTTCATGTATTTCTCATTTCAGTCTCAACAGTAGGGCTGCTCGATTATGGCAAAAATCTTAATCACAATTATTTTGGTCAATATTGTAATTACGATTATTTAACATGACTTTGAGGGGGCCATATGACCAAAACTTTATACGAGTGATTTATTTAAAGATAAATAAGTGATACATATCAACTATGTATTTCCTGTAAATAAGGTTGCTATGACATTTTCAAACAAACAAATAGAAAGTCCTCAAAATTTTTATAAATAATTAAACTGTCAGTAATAAAAAAAAGCAAAGGAAAAATACAATAGAAAAGATACAAATAAAACAAACACTGCTTTAATGTTTGTTTGTTTTTGTTTGTTTTTTTTATGTAAGTGTCAAGCAGTACGATTATTTTATTTCTCACTATACCATTTATTATTAATGTCTCATTTCAGTTTTAGTTTGGCTCTAGTTTTGTATTTATTGCAGTTTATATGAAAAGGTTCATGTAGCGTGGTACAGCTTTCTACAGAAATGAATATTCAAATGTAAAATAAAACATAGTCTGCTGTCACTTTAAGAGCAGTGTGGATCCAAATTACTGTTACATTCGTATTTTCATTCTCCACTCTTTACGTTCATTTAATGTACATGACCAATGACATGAACACTCACCAAACGCAGCATTTTGACATATGTTTTGCATGTATTTGACCGTTTAGGCGTGCCTTGAGCTGAAAGATGACTTTACATGTCCGTGTTCTGTTAACCTCTGAGCAGATATCTCTTCCTGAGGAGCAGCGCAAGTTCTCTTTCACACTTTTAAAAACATGAATAAATGTACTTCGATAATCAAGCATTTTCCATTTTGCAAATGTCACGTTACATGATTTTACTGATTTGGGGAATGAAAGCACAGCACTGCAGAAGTGGGCGGAACGGTGAACAAGACTTGTTTTTTCTTGATTACTGTATTTTCATAATCGTTGGAGGCCGAAATCGAACCATTTTTCTCTATTAATTGCACAGCCCCACTCAACAGTATCTCTGATAATAAAATCCTTAGGAGAAATAAAAAAAAGACACAACTGAGACGTTAGAAATTTCTGAAAGAAAGGAATCCAAAATGACGATGGCAAGAAACGTGTGAGAAATAACGGAGATCTCTTTATTGTCTTGCTGTATCTCTTGCAAGACTCCATTATAAAAACATTTTATTGCTCAGAGGCTTGAGGCCTTGAGACCTGGACAGGTGAAAAGGGAACCGGAGCAGGAAAGTACCTTTAGTTGGGATTCAAACCCATGTTGTCTGAGGTACACATTTTCCTAACACTCTAGAAAGGACTGACATGTGCAAGATGTTTAGTATAAGAGCAATATTTAATAAAGCTATAATTAATTTTTATTAAACAAATGTAACACTAGTGTACCAGGTTTTATTTATTTATTTTTATTTAAGTTTTGACTAGTACAGCCCATTTTTGCATGTATGTAAATATAGATTATGGTTTCCTCTGTTAAATCACTGCAATAAAACACTGTCTACATAAAACAACTTCAAATATGACAATGCATGTATTGTGTTTGATTGAAATAGTGTTAATAAATGACATTGAAGCTAACCAGAGGGAAGAAAAATTGAACTAAAAAAAGAGATCTCTTTACCATTTGAAATATTTCACCTAGACAGAAATGAGGTTACCTTAAGATAGAATGAAAACTTTAGCTTGAGTCTCCTGCTTCTCAAACTTGCCTCCTGAGACAAAAACACTATCACTCTATGGTCTTCTTTAAAGCTTTAGAAGAGATCTCAACAACTTTACACACTGTGCACAGATATTGCTAGAGACTCTGGATCTCTCACATTCATCTCTTTTAAAGCTTTAGAAGAAGTCTTAACAACATCACACACTGTGCTCATTTATTTCTCCTCATAGCTAAACTCTGGATCTTTCACATTTGTCTCCTCAAAAGTTCTGAAGAGGTCTTAACAACATCACACACTGTGCTCAGGTATTTCTCCTACACTATAGACATTGCTGATATCTCTAATCTAAACTTTCTGGAGACAAATGTGAGAGATCCAGAGTTTCTAGCTAAGGAGAAAAATCTGAGCACAGTGTGCGATGCTGTTGGGATCTTGTTTGAAAGTCAGTCTTAACAGCCTGGAGCTCAACACGCTCAAAACTGTGGAGAGGACCGTGGACTTCAGGAGAAACCCCACTGGACCACCACCATCATGAACAGCACTGTAACAACAGTGGAGTCATTCAGGTTCCTTGGCATCACCATCTCTCAGGACGGACCTGAAGTGGGACATTCACATGGACTCAAAAAGGCCCAGCAGAGGTTGTACTTCCTTTGCCAGCTGAGGAAGTTCAACCTGCCACAGGAGCTGCTGAAACAATTCTACTCAGCCATCACTAAATCTGTCCTCTGCCCTTCTATAACTGTCCGGTTCAGCTCAGCTATCAAATCTGACCTCAGAAGACTACAGAGGGAAGTCCGGACTGCTGAGTGAGTAATTAGTACAACCCTCCTTTCTCTCCAAGACTGTATTCATCCAGAGTGAGCAAAAGGGCTGTCAAAATCACTCTGGACCCCTCACATCCAGCACACTCCCTCTTTAAACTGTTGCCATCTGGTCGACGCTACAGAGCACTGAGCACCAGAACGACCAGACACAGAAACAGTTTCTTCCCTCAGGCAATCCATCTCATGAACAATTAACAATAACTGTGGAACACACAATACTATTTATACACTTATTTATCTAACACACATACTTAGTCAGATTTGCACATAGTACTGTTGAGATCTCTTCTAAAGCTTTAAAGGAGACAAATATGAGACCACCAAAGTCTTTAGACTAGGAGAAATATCTGACCACAGTGTGTGATGTTGCCGAGATCTTGTTTGAAACTTTGGAGGAGACAAATGTGAGATCTCCAGAGTCTCTAGCTATGGAGAAATTTCTGAGCACAGTGTGTGATGTTGTTGAGATCTCTTATAAAGCTTTAAAAGGAGACCGTTGTGAGATTGTTAGAGTTTTTGTCCCAGGAGACAAGTTTGACAAGCAGGAGACTCGAGCAAAAATCTCCATTCCATCTTAAAGTAACCTCATTTCTGTCTAGGAGAAATGTTTGAGCGTACAGTGGAACCTGGTTCATACTCGCTGCGTCAGCATGAGCACAAAGGTGTGCGCAGCAAAAATGACACAAATATTGAAGAAACGATGGATGTTTCTCAAGCTACAGTAAAGTAAAAAACCACCTCTTAAACCAGAGAGGGTGAGCATGTTGGTATTCTTGTGGGGATATAAACACAAGACTGTCACTATCAGTAATTTTAGTTTTACTTTTCTTTTTTGTTTTCATTGTGAAAAGCTTGTTAGGCTCTCTTTTATTATTATTATATTTTTATTGATTTCTTAGAGTTTGCTAAACGTTATGTAATTTATTAGTCGGTATATAATATAGCATGTGGTTATTGCCATGCTTCATCTTTGTTAATAAACATTTTGTAAGCTAGTTTGTCATTGTATCCTAATATTTTATTGTTGCTGTGCTTTTTAAAAGTGTGATGTGACATTACGCCAAGTATGGTGACCCATACTCAGAATTCATGCTCTGCATTTAACCCATCCGAAGTGCACACACGTAAAACGTCACAAAAAGACTGCATATTCGAAGCCTGACTTAAAACTAAGCAAAAGAGGATCTCCCTTTCACAAAATCCAATACAAATAATACTACTGATGAAAACAAAAGGGGTTGAATGTTATGCACTTTCATTTCCATATAACTATAAACTATAATAAAATTCATTAAAAATGAATCCCATTATGTAGTGCAAAAAAAATAAAAAAATAAATACAATTAAATTAAATTAAATTAAAATTGCGACAAAATCACCTGCTCGTGCAACCAACTAAGAAAGTTAGTCTCAAAAGAGCGACCAGTGGGAATAATGAGTCTGGAGCCTGATGTGTGTTTAATTTGTATCATATTTGTTTTTTCAGGCTTTTATGCCTCATAGTGTCTGATAAAGTGAGAATATGGAGGAAAAACAGCTCAGTTTTTTTTTCAGAGACTCAAACTGAGCAAAATTTGCAGTTTACTGCAGCTGCTGATATTTATATGAACAAAAGCTATGAAATTCTAATCGCAATGTAAATCAGTGAGATCTTTATAACAGTATAGCAGATAGGCTACTTGCATAAAAATGACATAAATATCAGTCATAAATATCCCTCCATATCTCCAATAATGTGTTAGTAAGATGATATTTAAATCCATAGTTTGATGATCAAAACGTTTAATGATATGCAATAAAATGATGATTTAGAGATGAATAAACAAATGTTCCTACATTTTTCAAAGCAAAAAGACACTTGCAGGTGGACATTTGTACAATTAAACTTAAAGACCTTTTACTGGCGAAAAACAATTCAAACTATCAATCAGATGAGAGAAAGCATGTAGTAGATTGTGTGCAACAGGTTTAACAGCAAAGGTTTGATCATGTTGATCTACAAGATCTTAGGCTTTATAATGTTAAGGAATGTTGTTAGTCATAATGAAGAATCTCACTTCACATATCTGTCACATGAAGATGTAACACGCCAGGTTGGCCCTATATGAGGCCAAATGAGGGTTGAAAACTACAGAAGTGAATCTTCACATGTGCACAAAGAGATCACATGCATATATGAATATGCATGCATGTGCATGTGTGTGTTGGCATGATAACACTAGCAGTCATATGTGTGTGTGTGTGTGTGTGTGTCACACTGTCAGCTGTAGCTGTGAAAGCCTGTCAGGATTTGTGCATGAGAGTGAGAACTCTATTACCACACAAACACACACTCTTCACACTCACTCTGTGCCACTTGAGAGATGGAAGTAATTCGGAGTGCCTGAGAGCCGCAGACGCAGAGATGAGCTCTTTCTCCTGGTCTATAAACTGAGAGTGATGACCTGTCTCTGCCTTCCACTTCAAAACAAACTCATGAGTTCAGGCCCACCTGAGACCCCTACCCCTGTGTATGTGTGTTCAGATGCACCCTCACACACAGGATGCACCTGCTGGATGGTGGATGGCAGCAGGATGCTTGACATTAAAGCTCAGCCATTACAAAACCACTGGGACATGCAACAGAACAACTCTTCATCACTTCAGTTAATGTACTTGGCTTTTTGAACCTTTTTCCCCTCACGAAACTAAAACAAACTAAAAATACTATTTCAGTTTTTCATTTTATTCAATTGCTTACAATTTCATTGTAATTATTTGTGAAATTTGCTAGCGATTTCTGAGAGAAAACTGTTAAAATAGATCCTCAAATGTGTTTTTTTTTTCAGTATTAATTGATTATTGTTTATGAGATTCACATTAGGATTGTGAGAATGATTATTAAAATCCTGATTTCAAAATTAATTTGAATTTCAGGTAACAAACATCAATAGATAGTAGATAATAGAGGAAGTACAACCCTTCATTTTAAATTTTTATCAAGAAAAAGACAAGCTTCTTAGAACAGAATGTTAATGTATACACACACACACACACAAGAAAGAAAGAAAGAAAGAAAGAAAGAAAGAAAGAAAGAAAGAAAGAAAGAAAGAAAGAAAGAAAGAAAGGGATTTATGTATTTGTATAGGCCTCGCAGACAGACAGATACATTAAATATCTGGATAAGAGGTGGAAAAACACATTCCATTTCCCAGCATGCCAGTAATTCAGTAAATTACACTTCTTGTCATTCCAATTGAACTGGAGGACAAAACATATAACTGCGGCACAGGCTTCCAATTTTCAATCAGTTTCAAGCCACAAATATTTAGATCACCTCAAAAACAAACAAAGGTATGTGAACCAACTGCATGTTTTGCCATTCGCCAGAAACAGCACATGAAATGTAAAGTGCGGTTAAAAGACCTTACTGATAACAATCAAACCAATGGACCCACAAAATACAAAATAAATAAATAAAAACCTTTCAGACATCAAACTTCATATCCTAGGTTCATCTGCTTCATTCATTACATTAAGCCACCTTAAGCATTAACTTTATAATGGTTTTCTTACGTTTAGATGAGCAGTGACTACCTTTTTAACTAAAATGATTTTCTGTTATTAATTATTATTGCAATTATTCTCTGTATAGGGCTGACGGCTGTCTCTGAAGGATGCATTTTGAACTTTCACACGCACATTTCGATTTTCGCTGAGATCATGTAAATTGGATTCACCTGATGGACAGTTTCAATTAGTCTCCCGCGGTGCTCCATTGTTATCAGCAGTGTCATTGAGGTTTTTTTGTTATAGTTGTGGCGGTGGCGATGCGACGGCTGTCACGGCAGCACCGGCAGGAGAAACTCCTCCGATCTGAGTCTCTCCCAGATGAAAGGATGCTTTGAAAGGATAGCCTGTGAACTCCTTCGCTCAGACGGCCTGGGTATGCGGAGCATTCACAGCTTATATGGACAAAGCACCAGTGTGAATACCATACATTGACATTTCCAGAATTCACTGCAATAATAGTCTTCTTCTTCCTATTTGTAATCAGTTATGTACATTAACTTTTTATGTTACAATTAATGTTGTTAAAATGATGTTTACTGCATTATTTAAGTGTCAGTTTCAGTTCAATATTTCACCTTAGCTTGAGAAAAAGCTACTCATGATGAACTTTTCATCATGGAGGTTGTCAGTATATGAGAGAGCAAAAAAAAAAAAATGATTTAGCATTATTTCATTTAATGAAATATACAGTTTTACTTGTGATTACTGTAAATTTAAGTTCACTCTGTAAAACTGTCATTTTTTGACAGTACACTGAAAAATAATTGGTGTAGAAACAACTTTACTGCAGAAATTGTCAGGACAAATGATTACATAATTACAGTAACACACTGAATTAATCATGAAAAAAAATTGCAGTAGAAATCTAAATAGTCTTTTTTATATAAAACATACTTCCAAAAATCTAGGTAACACTTTAGAATTATGGTCCATTAGTTAATGTTAGTTAACTACTTTAGTTAACATGATCTAAGCAAGACCAATCCTTCTACAGTATTAATTAATCTTAGTTGTGTTCATTTCAACATTTACTAATGCATTATTCAAATCTAAAGTTGTGTTTGTTGACATTAGTTAATGCACTGTGAATTAGCATGAACTAACAATGAATAACTGTATTTTCATTAACTAACGTTAACAAAGATGAATAAATACAGTAATAAATGCAGTGTAAAGCACCTCTTGCAGCTTTTGACTAGCTATTTAAATGTGTATTGCATTGTCTTTTTTACAAATAGTTATTGTATTCAGCTCAGTCGTTTGACATTTACACAGTTGTGTCTAATGTTGTCAAGTGCTTGTAAACAAAGCTCATTAAATGTGTTGCAATAGTGAAGCAAATGTCAGATGCTGTTCATGTTGCTGAACTGGAGCAGATATTACAACATGATATTAATAAGATGAAAACAGCATTGCTCGGCAGAAGAGAATTCTTCTTAAAAAAAAAACACCAACATTCACCTTTACCTGTCATCATGCTTTCTATCCCATCATCTCTCTCTCTCTCCCTCTCTCTTTCTCTCTCTCTCTGACTGCAATTATTCAGCCTATGGAATTAAAGTGCTCAAGTGAATTCATAAGTGTGAAGATGGCATGTTTTGAATGTTAATCCCAGATAACTAGTAAGCAAATACTGAACCCTATGAAATCTGTTTTATTTTTTTCCTTAATTCCATTTTATTTTATTTTTTCCAAATTCATTCAAAAAGCAAACTGAAATGCTGTGTGATTATTCCTTAAAAATTTTTGTTTCGTTTTAGTAGTAGTAGTAGTAGTTGTAGTAGGCTATGTACATTCTACTGAAAAATAGTAATAGACGCAATGCTTTCAAATCAAACCAGACTTTTATTTAGACAGGCTGTCATGAATACCTTTACAGTTCTGTGTATGTGATATGATGCTGGTTTTACTCAAATCAAACACTCAAATGCTTGTGAAGTGACTCTCAGAACAGTTCTGGAGATGTTGTTCGTGTGTTTACATCCTCATTTAGAGAGACGGGAGACGCACGTCTGCGTTCTTCATTAACAGAGACATGCAGAACATGCAGGATTCATATTTAAATGAAACGACTTTCACAGCTTAATATTTACAGATACTAGTTCATATCACGTTTTCATTTAAGTGTAATGACCTACTTTTGATGAAGTCAAAAAATTCTGTGACGTTCCGCTTTAAACTGGGAATTCTTCAATTGCGTAAGAATTTTTCCGCATCGCAGAAATCATAGGGCCCTTAAACAACTAAACACCCTAGTAATACCATAGCAACTACCCAGAATGGAGCATACTTCAACCCTAGCAACAACATAGATTATTTCATCGTGAGCTTTTGTTTTATTTTTCAATAGAGTTAACATTGTAAGTTTTATTCATTTGTACATAATATTGTCAAGTATTGCTTTATTTTGTCACGTCAATACACCTTTTTTTGTTGTTTAAATATCACAAATTTATCATGATTCTTTGTCATGTTGGTTTTACTATTCTGCAAGTTGTTTGAGCATTACAGCCAAAGTAATTTGCCTATTAAAAAATTAGAACAAAGATACAGAGCCATAGTTCACTGACAAGCTACAGAACATTGTATACATAATCGCAGGCGATACATCGGCGATAATGAATGTGATATTGTGTAGCTTGTCAGTGAAATACGGCTCTGTGTAGTAAATGCCACTCCATTTAAAAGCAGGTGATGGAGATTTACTACTAATCACAGAACCGGCTTTACTGATGAGATGTGCATTATAATCAAATTTGATTATTTCCACAGCCCTAACTGGCAAGGCTTTAAAGCAGATGCAAATAATATACTTTTGTGACTAACAATAAGTGCAGAGTCCCGTGAGAGTACCTCTACTGCCGAGTTAACACTGATGCGAATGTATGTTGCATTGTACAGTATATTGATACGGTGGCGCCAGAACGGCAACAGATAGACTGTGTGCTGTAGCACGATAATACAATATTTCTTTCAAAAGCAGATCGTGGAGACATTTTTTTTGTCTATGATCAAAAATCATCCTATCGCACACCCCTATTTCAAAACAGTTTCACAGTAATAAGCAGGAAAATAAATAATTTCAAATATTAGTCAAAAATGTACAAATAAAACAGTTTTGTGTCTGCAAGAAAAACAGCTGTGCTTCATTACTTAATAAATCCACATTCTGAATTAATCATTTTATTGAATGACTCAATGACCAAATGAATCAACCGTTTGGACAAATAGCTTAAATTGCATTAAAGCTGCGGTAGGGAACTTTTGATGCTCTAGAGGTTAATAAACAACTGCTTGCGTCTTGTGGAAGAACATCGTAGCCGGAACTACTTCTCTCTGTTTGTGTCTATGAAGAATCACAAAGGTACTGGGTTACTCCGCCGCGGTATCCCCGAAGCAATCTAAAATAGTCAGAATATAAACACTTATTATAGGTGTACCCTAGTGATTTAGGACAAGCTAAAAACACGGTTTGGAAAATGGATTCATGGTGTACTCGCTTATTATATACATTTTTCTACATTTTGAACACAAACAAAGTTACGGACCGCAGCTCTGATTGGTTGTTTTTTACCGGGAGCGGATGGCTTTCTGCAAATGGCAATAGGACCACTGGGAGGAACCAGAGGAGCTTGATTTTTTCACAGATTATCTGTCTCATATTCTACTGTCAGGACATAATGACAGGTTTAATAAATATGTAAAAATATATATTTTTACAAAAGTTACCAACTGCAGCTTTAATTAAGTGATCTGCCACAGCCAATTGATAGTTTATGTTTTATACATAAAGTATAATATCATTTTTAAAGCATTTCATAATTAAATATTCTATAAAATAATAGAAATCAGTTAATGCAGTGTAAATGCATTCAAGCCACCTCTGGGCTGCATTAAACAGTGTGTAATTGTCTAAACGCAGGTTCTGGGCCACTTCTGCTTTTAATACTGATTCAAAATCACACACTCCTTCCTCAACAACAAACTGAGTGACAACAATTAACATTTATGAAAACACATCGAAACAAAACACAAGTTAATTCCATAAAAGCCGACAAAAACTAAAGAATGAATAGCAGAATGCTCTAAAAACAGTTGGAAATGATAAAAGAGACTTGTCTAACACATCAGGACACAGACTCAACATTTAAAAAGCATTCAGCTGATTTATCGGAGTACATGACCATTCGTAGCAACCACACAAAACATCCTAGCAACCCACTGTACCATTGTGTGTGTGAGAGTGGATCATTAATTCTGTGAGTCAGTCCCTTTCAGCAGGTGTAATGGGACACATCACAGTGTTGATGAATGAATGTGTCACCTGTGTGCGCTTGTGTGTCAAAATCATTGTGTTTGTGTCACGACCTGCTTCAAAACATCCCGAACCTTTACAAAGCCAAACTAGCTATTTGGTGCATTACTGTCAAATCTTCAAATCTTATAAAACCTTTTAGACATATACCCACAATCCTTTGCTTCAACATTTCAGGTTTAATATAGCAAAAATGTCTTCATGAACTTAGGACAGGTTTAACTGCGTTTTTATTTCCGCTAATCACTCAATTAAGCAAACACCATCTAAATTCCCATAATGCACTGCAGCTAATGCGATTTGTTACTCATTTTCCTGTATTAATTACTGAGCGCAAATGATTACAAATAGAAAAATGATGAAAGTTATAATCGTTAAGGAGAATTAGACTTTTATTTTCCTGTCTGCAGGAAGATTGAATACAGGATGAATGACTGTGTGTGTATTTGTGAGGCTTCTGTAATGGTTTGTATAAGACAGGAAGAGCGAGTAATGGAGGTGCCTCAAAAAACACAGAAAAATGCAGGGAAAGCAGCAGGGAACATATTCGAGCAGAGAAAGAAACCTAAGACAAAAGTAAAGATCAATCAGTGACAAACCCTGAAAAATGACAGAGAAACACCCCTGATATCAACAGACACGCAGCCTGAGGGATTCCCCATCAACGGGCCTGGTTGGAAAAAAATATTTAAATACATATTTTTATTTATAAATATGTATTATTACTACTACTGTAGATTTAGGCTCTGTAAAACTATCTGGTCAAGCAAACAACTGCACAATTTCTTGCAATGAATGGATCCGTTTAAATAAAAAATGCTCTTTTGGCCTGTGGAGGACGTGAAATGAAAATGAGCTCTTCTGTCTCAAAAGAGCGAGAAAATTGGATTTCATGTGATAAGAGGCATTTCAAATAAAACATAATTGAAATGCCATTAACTCCATTAGGTCTCATGAGCTATAAAAGAGCAACCTGAAGGAAAACAGTTCCCCTCTGCATTAAAGCAGCAGATGTAAACACCCACACCTGCCTCTCCACCCCCAAACCAACCCCACGCTACACATGTATATGCAGTTAAAACATCATATTAGGAAAAACCACAGAACAAACAAACCAGCAAACACTGTGTGTGTGTGTGTGTGTGTGTGTGTGTGTGTGTGTGTGTGTGTGTGTGTTTAAGCCATTTAGATCCTGGGTTCAATGGAACAGAAGCAGTTGTCTGATAATGCAGGGCTTTATGCGTGTTAATACAATCAAGACGGATTAAACTCAAGGGCAGGTGGAGAATGAATTGATGCCAAAACTCTGGATTAGTCCTGAAACATTCAGTGATCTCAGATGCAACACGACATGTGTGTGAGTCTGTGTTTGAGCTTTAGTGTTGGACTGCTGCACACAGACAGACACAATATTATTGGCCGACGGAAATATCAGCAAGGCCAATAGACCTGTATGTTTAAATTATCAACAAATTATCAAAATAAATTGCATAATAAAAAATATGTTGACGTATTGGCACAGGTTTAAATGATTTACATCCACTGCTTTTGTAATAGCTTTTCTATGTAAATATGACGCAAGATGGAAATAGCTGACCATTGCGCCTCGCAGCTTTTTCAATGTGTCACTATTCAGTTCATCAGCTGCAACTCTGCAATTGGATACTATTAGGTGTGTTTCAAGTTTAAAAGAGCAAAAACTTCTGATTGGCTAGTAATGTTAGTTTGGTTGAGATTGAAAGCTGTGTTCCTCTGATACATGGTAGGTGAACTCATGGACTCAAGTGTGATATCAACAAGTGTTTTCAAATGTAGGACGACTATATTTTTTTCCCATGCCGGAGATTCGGCACAATGCCGTAGAACTTTAAGCCCTAAACCTTAGGATTTTTTGAGCACTTGCAATGAACTGATCTCTTCTTGGCCTGTGGAGGAACTTCTGAGAGTTTTTGTGTCTTTTTGAAATAAAAAAAGTAGAAGTATAAAATTATTACAGCGCTTTAATTTTTATTATTAGTAATAGAAAAGCAAACGCTATAATGTGTTTTAGATATTGGACATTGGCCATCCTGCTGTCTAATATATCGCCCATTAAAATATAGGATAAAATCTAGATGTGTGTAAGACGATGGTTAATTTAGCTAGATTGTAGATGAGTTCTCTACAGAAAGCAAGAGTGTTTCTGCCATGGCTGTGATGCTGGAGTGCTGTGGGCGGCTGTCAGGACTTTGCAGTGCGTTTGATAAGTGCTTTCGAGTGGTTTTAAGTCAGTGTGTGGGTTGTGAGGGTGTTCTGGGTCATTCTGCTCTGTCTTAAGTCTCTGTGATCTGCTGGTCTGTAGATGTGGCTCCGGTCCTTCAGTGTGCATCTGTGCGGTTTTATGGTCCAGCGGGTGAAATTGTTGCATCTTATCCACCACTTTGCCATAAAGGGGCAATATTTTAGTTTCTCCAAGTATCATATATGTGTGTATTTGCATTGCTTTGACTGTTTCCTATAGATCCAACCTTCTCATATGCTACTGGTCAAACTGCTTTAGAGTCATATCTTTTATTTATGAAACAACAGAAAATCTAAGTCAAAGCCTGGACATTTAGAAATTGTGGCCAGGACATGTCCCTAAATTAATCAATCAATAAATATATATAGGCTGTTACCAGTCAAATTTGATCAACATCAATAAAAGTCAAAATTACACTCCAGAGGTTGAACAGAAGCTGTATCTGACATGGCATTTGTTGATTTTTGGTTTGTGGTATTTCTTTCCCCAAGCCTTAAACTAATTTTGACATTGGTCTGCAGCATACTTTCTTTAACAACACACATGACATGAGGCATCACTGCAGGACCACGCACACACTGAAGTCTACTACTAAACGTTTAAACACACCTCTAACCCTAAATATGAGTCATAGTAATAGTGATGCTCATCAATAATTAGTTCAGCCACTGGAATAACTGACAGACTGAAAGTTAAGAGAGATGAGCATCTTTGAGAAACCATCAGAAGACAATATATCATATATATGGCACGTGTTTTTCACTTGTAACGCTTATCCTTTGTGTATGTGTGTGTGTGGGGGGGGGGGTATTTTGATACGTGTTTTAAAGCTGACTGTATGTGATGGAAATTTTCTATTAATATTTTTGACCATCAAGTTAGGCCTCTTTTTTCAATGTGTTCACTTAGATTATAAAACCTATTTCCGAGCTGTGTATCTCTGGTCAATATCTCGCTCCATTTGTGCTAAAACTGCTGTTCATTCTCTCTCTCTCTCTCTCTCTCTCTCTCTCTCTCTCTCTCTCACACACACACACACACACACGTTCAGACTTCTTCATCTCATTTGAATTCTCTGCCACAGTCTCAATGTGTTCAAACACGATTTTAAACTACACGCTGTTTTTACACAGGCTGTTTTCTGTATTTGATGTTTGTTAAAGTTGAATTTCAGCCGAGAACAGCTTGCTGAGATCAGAGAACGTGCATTACACCGTCCAGCTCAATATAAACCTGTTTTTCACACATTAAACAACAACCTTCTCGTGCGCCTTTGAACTCTTGAAACTTGTCTCACTGCACAAACACAGATTGTGAAATAATGCTCTCTTACAGGTGGGACTTTCCTGTCCCACCACTCTCCAACACCATGGTGACAGTCTAATATCTCTAGGCCTGTACTGTGCATTACATACAAAGTAAAAAAAAATAAAAAATAAAAAAAAATACAAAATAAAGAATCCAACGAAAATATGTTTCTAAAAGAAATCTCTTCTGCTGCATTTATTTGATAAAATATACAGTTAAAAAAACAATAATCTTGTGCAATATTGTGATGCATTATAAGATGTACAGTAAATATGATTACAATTGTATTAATTTTATTAACTTTTATTCAGCAAGGATGCATTAAATAAACTTTAAAGTTTATTACTATTATGACTCATAAAACAATCCTGAATTTACTATATATATATATATATATATATATATATATATATTTATCATGGGTCAAATCAAATATTCTAATATTATTATCATTAATTATAATATTACATATTATTGTGAAATAATATTGCAAAATATTACTATTTTCATTTTATTTTTGTTCAAATACAATCAGCCATGATGAGCTTAAGAGACTTATTATATACGTACAGAAAATGTTTGTTTCATTTACAAACTACAGTACATAATGCATACTACCATCTTTCTAAAATCATACCTAAAGAAACATTTTTGGCAACAAAACCTGGAGGTCTGCAGAGCACAAATCATGATGAAACCTGCAGTAATAGAATATGAAATTTAAAACGTCCATCCCCAATTTTATACATGATAGAACAAAAACTCCCGACCAGGAAGCACCTAGGAGGCCTCGGCAGATTCCAAGGAAGCTGTTTCACATGGATTATTAATTTAAAAAGTCAAATTACATTCTCCTTCGCTACTCTCTGCCATCTCAAAACCAGAAATTAGAAATGTGGTCCCACCATCACGGTGGTAATGCAGACCTCCACACTGAAAGCTTGCCAAACACAATAGATAAATAGTTGGGTCTCATTAGTTGAACGCACTAATCCACAAGTCTGTTGATTAGACTCTTTTTAGGGAAGGGAAAATAAAGCTAAGCATTGTCTGATGCAGTGTCTAAAAGTGTATCATCATGATCATCATCAGAAACAGTGAAAGTGCATCTCTAGTATCCTGAAAACAAGAGCTACACACTTGACACATGCACAAATACCGCATTACACACACACACACACACAGAGAGACACACACAATGCTTTAAAGGGTAAAAACAAACACTTACCTGATGGTGAGAAGAGAGTGAAGCCATTAGAGCATGAAAGAGAGAAAACAGAAAGAGTTCAGGGTAAGTTTTGCAGTTATTACCATGTCTAAAAATGCTTTTACATTTGCCTGATGGTTTCAGTGAAAATGTGGCTTGCATACACTGGTGTAGAAACAAGTCTCAAAATTGTTTTGAAAAGAAAAAAAAATATTTTCTTGTAAAACGCACTCTGATTATCTTAATTTACAACTTTAAAAATGTTTTTTTTTTTTTTTTACAGTGTAGTATGGATTTCTCAATAGAATATATAGAATATGATACAATATAGTCACATGATTTATTTATTATAATCAAACTAGAACGAATATCTATAATTCTGCTTTACTGAATAACAGTCAGATGTACAGTAACAATGTGCTAACAGAGACCGACATATTTCAATCATTTCTTTTTGTGGGAAAGAGTTTGTTGTATTTGTGCAGACAGCCGAATGTGAGCAGCCCGACTCAAATCTGTTACACGCTTCACAAACCCAGAGAGAATGAAAGAAAAGAACCTTCAGAGGGAAAATCACACACTCAACATGAGGCGAACAGCATCTCATTCCACACACACATTTAAAGTGTAATTTCTGCCCCACTAGATGAACCAACCACAATTGCACGTGTAATTGTTTTTCCCCTAACGCTCAGAATCCAACATTGGCCAGACAAAAGATAGTCCTGACTCAAAAGAACACTATTGACTGAGTCAGCTGACAACATTGTAGCCAGAACAATATTCTTAAAGTCAATTTTCTCAAAGAATAATGCTGGATTACTTGGTTGTTTCTGAACATGAAACATTTTATAACATCCAAACACTCATTTTGTCACGTGCCTGTTCTGTTTAGGGATGCATCGATCTGATAATCAGGATCGGTATCGGCTCTGATACTGGCATTTTCTGCCAGACTGGGAACCGGTTGCTTTTGGTTACTACAATCAGAACGATGAAACTCTCTTTAAGAAAGAACAGTAACATGAGGTTTAAAACTGTTAAAAGAAAGGGCTCAATAAACTAACACACATATTTATTGCACTACATCAGCGGTTCTCAATTCCAGTCCTCGAGACCTCCTGCTCTGCACATTTTGTATTTCTCTCTTATTGCTGGAGACGTTTGTTTTATTTGAACGTAAGTGCTCTGTGAAGTGAACATCACTGGATATTCTGCCATGATTCCAGTTCGAAGTGAATGTATATTAGGGCTGTCACTTTTGTGAAAAAAAACATTTTCGATTTTTAAGACATAAGTGTTCATTGAATCGATTGTAAAATCGATTTTCCATGTCTTAAAAAAGATGTTTCCTTTTTCAACGTCAAATAACGGACGAACGTAAACAGAGCGCAAGTCAGCAATATTTCTTATTTATTGGCATTAAGTTTCGTGCAGAATAACAAACAGCAACAGGAGGGCAACATTCTCAAAAAAATATATATCAGAGGGGACGGCTGCCATAACAAAAGCAAAACATCACTGCAGGCTTCAACCCAGCTGCTTTACTTTCTAATGTTTTAGTAATTTTGTTGTGTAATATGTAATATTAGTTTTTAAGGTTTTATTAAAATCTATTATTTCTAATTGTTAATTTGTTTTTATTTTCTAATTTTCTGTTTCATGTTTTGTAATTAGTTTTAGTAATTTTGCTGTTTTGTCATTTTTATTATTTTTAATGCATCTATATAATTTGTACAAATTTTAATTCAGTTTTAGTTATTTTAATACATCAAATAAAACTAAATATAAATGCTAATTTAAATAAAGTTAACTTTTTTATATTTCACATTATTATTATTATTATTTTTTTTTTTATACATATAAACTATTTCCATTAACAATGATTTCTAAGTACATTTATAATGGTTCTAGTTTTAGTTAACTTTAATAGCCCTGCTTTAAACAACAGCATGTAATTATATCAGTCATGACCAGAAGATCACAGTAAACAGTGGCCTACAGACGGGTCAGTAATGCTGAGAAAACAACAGTATGTTTAAAGGAAAAGTGGAGCTTTCTGCCTCTGATACAGAGTGTGTGTGTGTGTGTGTTTGTTTGTGTGAGATACACTGATGCCATTAAGACATTAGTGTTTTCCTCTAAAGCGCAGCGCTCTCGCAGGTCTCTGTAAGCTGAAGGAGCATGAATGAAAAGCGCAGAGATCAATAACTCCAGTCATGTCATTGTTGTAGGTCATTGTAGGTGTAGGACAACAGTCGCCATGGGAACTGGGTCAAAGGGCCAATGGGAGCATCACAGGGTGAAAACAAGAGTGAGTCAAAGTTGCTAACAGGCTAACTGGGGAATATCAGACAGAGAGCGATAATAATAACACTATGCCGCTATAATGAGATGCCACTAGGATTAGGCTACATCCCAATTAGCATGCTACGTGTCCAAATAACACCTTGCACTACAGAAAAGGAGGAGTTTGGGAAGATTTTCTATTTTCAATTGAAGAAAAACAACAAGAAATGTGATGGAATCTACTAGCACAAGATATATAACAAGTTTGTCATATTCATGGTACACTTCATGTACTTCATGTACTTCATGTAAAATGTGCATTAATTGGTATCCATTTATTTAAACATGATTTCCCGTCCAACACTGACACTGTACCAGACTACTGTAAACATTATTTGTTTTATTTTATGTTTAAACATTATTTTATTTTATTAAGCATTAATTATTTTTCTTATCAAAGAAAACAAGGATGATTAAAGTGGCTTCAGACTTGGATAATGTTGAAATAATTCTATAATAAATTCAGTAAAATATGAGTAATTAAATTAAATTTTTCCCAAGAAACCTTATCAGATCTCCAATTGATTTTGCAGATATGGGCACATATTATAATTTTGTATAACAAAGTACTGATGCCCACTGCTGCTGTCTTTATTTTTATTTAGTTTTTCCATCAAAACAAAGTTTATGCTTGTACACCATCAAGCTAGCTAGTAATTCAGAATTTATATATATATATATATATATATATATATATATATATATATATATATATATATATATATATATATATATATATATATATATATATATATATTTAATTTTTTTTATTTTTATTATTTTTTTTTTTTTTTTTGCTTCCATTATTTTACTTCATCCAAACTGAACTGAACGCTATAACTAAAATGCTGTTTATGTCATTTGGATGAGATTATTTCAAAAGGTTACATTTTTCAAGAACATTAATTAAAAAATCAATTAAACATTAACACATTTGCATAAAACTTACATCTCACCTCATAATTAATTAACACTCATCACCTTATAGACAGGACACACACAATAACACTTTTAAATCTAATAATAAATATCTCATCAAATCATGCATGAAGACGATCACTCTCTCTCTCTCTCTCTCTCTCTCTCTCTCTCTCTCTCCCTCTCTCACACACTGAACGTATACATTAAACATTAATCATGCTCAAACTTCTTCTGATTGGCTTCTGCCATCCATCAATCAATCAGCTGAGAGGTGTTTGTGAAGGCAGGCCACCCTGCCCAGCTCGTTGTCATAGTGACCTCGGGTTGACGGACAGGTTGATGGATGCACCTATGAAGCAGCAGAGGATTATGGGTACTGATAAATGCCACATATCAACGCCACTCACACATACGAAACAAAACTAGTTCAGGAATCACACATACAGATTGGCCTTTTTAACCAGGACCACCGAAGGGCAAACACACACACACACACAGCTCTATCTGTGTCTCTCTGTTATTGGCCTGAAGCTCCATTTAAATGTCAGGCACTTTCAGCTGAAACTGTTTCTTTTATATAGCAGGAGCAAAGCTGTGCAAATGTTAATAGGTTGTGTGTGTGTGTGTGTGTGTGTGTGTGTGTGTGTGTGTGTGTGTGTGTGTGTGTGTGTGTGTGTGTGTGTGTGTGTGTGTTTTACCCAGTAACAGACTGAGTCTCACAGAAAGGCAATATACTGCAGCCCTAGAAAATGTTGTCAACATCAATATAACCATTTCACAACATAACACCTGTCTTTTCCTAACAGAGGACAATTTTAAAGCTCAAAAAAAAAAAAACTTAAAGGGATAGTTCACCAGAACTTTTATCATCCATTCCACAAAAGATTATTTATAGTGATGGGGGAAAGAATACTCTTCACACTACGAAAAGGTTCTTTTTAACCTCTTAACACACAAAGATCGCCAATATGTAAAATATATGTAAGAATTCACGAGTTCATGCTTACATATAATAAGCTGAGGTATGGTATGCGTATTTGGCGTGCTGTCCGGGGAAGGGCCCCGAGCTCGGGAATGTCCCGAACCTAGAGTACCCCCCCCCTTCCCCGTCTAATTATAAAGTGAACTCGAAGTGAGGAGATGGGGTGGAGGAGGGATGCTGATAAACCGTCAATGGATAGAGGTAAGTCAGTGATATTTATACTGTGGGATTGATTACTAGATTGTGGTCCACCTGTGTTGATTAGGCTAAGTATCTGACGCGCTCCTCCCGAACCTTGTTAACGAGAACATCATTTATTATTGTTTCACTTAAAAAACATGACACTTGAAATGGACAAACTTTGCGTCATTAGATAGATTAAAGGCTCTAGCTTCAATATATGACTGCTGTTTTGAAAAAACTCTGCTGCAGTGACATTATTTATTTATTTATGTCAGGAGTGCAAAATAAGAAATCTGTATATGTGTTATTAAGAATAGAATTGTAACAAAAGTTTGTTGATCGTGAACATTTAAAGACTTCAATAAAATAAACAAACACAAAATAAACTCCAGGGTTCTCATTTATAAACGTTGTGTACGCACAAAATTGGCATAGAACTTGCATACGCAATTTTCCACGCACATTTCGTACACATTTTGTACATTTTGAAAAGATATAAAGTCATAACGCAGAAGTGTAAACAAAAATGAAATGAATTTAGACATTTAGTGGATGCGCTTGATCACTTTTCTTGTTGCACGCTGTTTTAATGACAGCGAGGAGTGCTATATGCATACTAATTCATTTTTAAACTTAACCGCAGATCTCATGCTATGAGAAAATATTTTAGTGAGAACAATGATCAATGATGTGCACTTACTTCAATATCATGGCAGACACTGCTGGATTCAGTGGTCGAACGGTCCATTGTCCAGTTTGAATAGGTCCAAGGATAATAGTTTTCTGTACAACCGCAGCTGCACGGAGGTGTTGATGCCATGTGAAGGCATCGCCACAACTTTATGAAAAATACCATTGTATTTGAAGGATACAACTTGAAGAAAATGTTAATTTGCATGTTTTCTTTTTAAAATAGGCTTTGACAGTGACACGCCGAGTCAGACAATTCTATTTACACTGTGATAAATATAAGCTAAAAATAACTAAAAGATGTTCACCTTTTCAGCAAAACTGCATAAATGTATTTTGATTTTTCGAATTGTATAAAACAACTGAAATACTATTTGGCCAGTGTTAAAGAATGAGATCAACTCTATTCTAAAATATTTATCTGAGAACTATTTTAATTGGTTTTGTCTTGATGGATTTTTATATATTAATGTTAAAACATAACAAGGATATTGGATGCTTTTTAGCAACAAAAAATGTGTATGGCACAAATGTCATTTATAGTCTGTATCTAATATGTCCTTAATGTCTTATACCTTTAAAGGTGTTAAAATATGGTGTCACATGGATGGGAATATGCATTGAAATGATATGCATAATTAGGTTATGCATAGTAAAACTAAGCATTTTAAGCTTCATATATGGTGATTTCGGGGAGGAGTCGGGGTGGAGATTCAAGTACGCACAATCTTCCCCTGACTGGGATTTCTAAAGGGATTTTTGTGCAGGTTCTAGCTTTTTGTGCATTCAGTACACTTTTAGGATGAAATCTACAGAGAGTTTTATACATGAGACCCCAGGCCTGGTCCTCTTTCATCTAGCACTGTCGTGACACCACCTTTTACCGTTCCGGAGCTCCTCCGTGGCACTCGAGATTGGTGAGTGGTGCAGGTGTCACAAATTATCATAAACTCCACCGGTCTCAGTCCATTCCCATGGCTGTCAGCCCCGCCCCTCACGTCACAAGAATATCTGCACGCATTCATTTTCAGTCACGTCTGCAGCAGTTTATTTTTGTTACCATAGCTTCACTGAACAGCGTCAATAAGGGCTTACAGTCCAAAGACGCTTATACTTGGAGAAATATTGATATATTTACAATGTTTACTTCATATTTCTTTGTTCACTGTTTACTGAAAGGTTCTTTGAAGAACCAAAAGTAGTTCTGCTGTGGCATCACTATGAAACCCCTCATTGAAACCTTTATTTTTCTAGTTTATAGTGTCTGGTTTTCTCTCCATGTTCTTTGTTGGACACAAAAGAACAGATGTTTAAATGAATTAATATGGCTTGTGCAGCTATCGTTATCATTTATCTTAGTGCACATTTCTGCTTTAAACCTTTTAAAACACTTTATCTCATTTATTTTCATTGTACACTGAAATATGTTGATGTAGGACTTACTGTGAAACTATTTTCACTCAGACATCGCTGGTTAATTTCACAAATTACAAAGAAACAGCAAGCACCGCAAAAGTGGAAAAGTGTTTTCTTGTAAACATACTCCAAACTGTAAACATACTTTTGCTTGTGTTTGTAACAAAATCCAGAAAAAATTACTAAATTAAATAACTCTAAATGAAGGCTCTTTAATGTTTTGAAAAAGCCTCGTCTGCTCACCAAAGCTGTATTTATTTGATTAAAAATACAATGCTGTAAACATAATTAGAAATATTACACTTTAAAATAACTGTTTTCTATTTAAATAAATGTAGCATTATAATTTATTGCTGTGATGTAATGATGAATATTTATCATCTTCAGTACAGTTTTCATTGTTACATGATCCTTCAGAAATTATTCTAATATGGTGATTTGTTGCTTAGGAAACATTTCTTATTATTATCAGTGTTGAAAACAATTCTGCTGCGTCATATATTTGTGGAAACTGTTATAAATTTTATTTTTTAAGATTATTTAATTAAATAGAAAGTTCAAAAGAACAGCGTTTGTTTAATACAGAAATCTATTGCAACATCATAAATGTTACTTTTAATACATTTGTCTGAATAGAAGTATTCATTCAATTACAATGCATTACTGCAAACACATTTTTTTCTTGTATTTATAGCAAAATCTTGCCAGAGTTGTGGTCCATGAAGCCTTTTTTAAATCCAGAAACATTCCAAATTGAAATACCTCAAACTTTAAGAAATTGTTATTATTGTGAACTGATATGTTGCTCTGGGAAGAAATACGAGTTACTGCAGTAACCTTTACCAGCCTGGAGATCCCGAAACAGCCTTGCAAATTCCTGCTGCTTTTGTAATTTGTTCCCTGTCATTCAAGATGACACATACAAACATACACACAGCAGACAATCTGCAGCGGTGCAGGTCTCTGTGCACCTTACCTTATTAGAACCTTCACACACACACACACACACACACACACACACACACACACACACACTCTCACACATACACACACACAGGCGCAGCTGAACTGAAGTTCTTCACCTTATTGATTGTCCTCTGGCTCAGCGTACTGAATCCAGCACTTCACATCCACACCACAGATCGTCATTCACTTAAATCACAAAACACACGGCTTTGACGTCTTTTCTGCATCCAGCTAGTGGACATAGCAAAGCATTTCTGAAGTTTCTTTCTGTCAGCCCCACTGGCTCTCTACTGTGAATTGATTAATGAGTTGTGGGATTTAATATTCAGATTTATTATATATATCACAACTGCTACTTCTGTCCTACAGTTTCAAACCAATGCATAAATGATTGGGAAATGCATTCAGTGGTAATATAATTTAGCAAAAGAAACAAGGAGCGCAGCACAGCAAATTAACATTTACAATAACCATAAAACAATAATACATGAAGTGAAAGTGACAAAAGTGAATATGACGTGACATACAGCCAAGTATTGTGACCCATACTCGGAATTCGTGCTCTGCATTTAACCCATTCAATGTCACACACACCGCATTGAACACAGACACACACCATTTACACTGCGGCGCCAGGGGAGCAGTTAGGTTTCAGTGCCTTGCTCAAGGGCACCTCAGTCATGGTATTGTGGGTGGAGAGAGTGCTGTACGTTCACTCCCCCACCTTCAATTACTGCCGGCCCAGGACTACAGCTCATAACCCTTGTGTTACGAGTCCGAATCTCTGACCATTAGGCCACGACTTCCCTAAATACTTACACGACTTCCCTAATACTTACATGATGTATTATAAAGCACAAACTGTAAACTTACACTGCATTCAGGCATTTATATATATATATAGTGTTCCTGTAGCTCAACTGGTAGAGCGTTGCGTTAGCAAGCAAGCTAGTGCAAGGTTGGGGGTTTGATTCCCCGGGAACACATGATAGGTAAAAATTGATAGCCTGAATGCACTGTAAGTCGCTTTGGATAAAAGCGTCTGCTAAATGCATAAATAAATAAATATATATATATATATATATATAATTTTTGTTTTTAATTATTATTGTGCTTTATAGTTTTGTGGAAACAATGATACATTTTATTTTTCAGGATTCTTTGATGTAGGAAGTTCAAAAGAACAGCATTTATTTGAAACACATTTTCTGTAACATTAATAATGCCACACTGGTGCATAAAATCAATAAGTTCTTTAAAAAAATAGTAGTGTACTTAGAGAGGGGCTGAAAATGTTTTCAGTGACAATGATTTAAAGTTAACTTGTACTGAACCCAGAACACTCAGAGGCAGTTTAAGTGGGCTCAAGCTAAAAAGACGTCAGATGGTCCGCAAGTGAATATGCTAAAGTTTTCATGGTGCAGTAGCTGTTCAAGGTACTTAAAGCTCTTAAGATTCAATACTCAGACTGAATCATACATTAAAAACTCTTTTGTGCAGTTTTATGTAGTCTGATATATGCTTTGCCACCTGTCTGTGAACGAAACCAAAACTGCTTCAGCCTTTGTGCGAGCCTCTGTAAAATACTTTCCATCATTTTTTTAATGAGCTTCACTTTTTTTTGTCAGAATTAATATGTGACTGACCTAACAAACATGAAAAACAGTTAAAAACATCTCTGTCTGTTTTTATCCATGACAAATCCAGGGCACATCACACCTCAGTGCTGCCCGTGATAATTAAGCTGATTCAGTTACTCTAATAAAATCAAGTTGATTGGAGCAGACTCCTGTAATGTCATCCACAGCTGTCAATTAGATTTCAACATCTCAGATTTATGAAATAATTAAAGGAGATTTAGGAAAACGCATGCACGTCAGCCACCGCATAAAACACTCGCTAACCAATTACAGGACAAGCGGAACTGAAAAACTGAATGCCGGCTAATACTGAACTGAAATAAGACTTATTCTGAGATGCCTGATCATCAGTTAATGTCATATTACATGCACACAATACAGCAGGACTGGATGGGAAGTGCTGTTAAAGGATGTTTTATTCTGTCAGATCAACACATTTTATAGCGTTAAGGACGTAGTGGTGCGGCACTTAACATAGAGATTGTGAAGCAAACTTCATTAAACGCAAGAGAAAAATCAAAAGGAGGCCAGTGTGAGAATATTTCAGTAAAGAAGATGCTGTGATTTGCTGCTGTGCTCTGAATTAGCAGCACAGTTTGATCCGCGAGAACTAAAAGAAAAATCACACAAGAAACTAAAACTCTGCTACAGCACTCAGTGAACACTTCAGTCTTCACAAGAACAAGTGAAATAAAGATACTTCAAGCTAGCCACAGTTAACATCCCAGCACTGTGGAGTGTACTTCTGACATGAAAACCGTAAAAATACTGACAAAAAAAAAACATAAAATACTGAAAAGAGCTGATAAAACATCACTTAAAAATGAAATTAACTGCTAAAACTTGGTTTAGCAATGACGAAAAGCTAAAAAGAAACGTTGACTTATTATAGGACCAAAAATTTCAAACATTTGAAATTTCAATGACGTATGGTGGATGTATGTTCCCTTGCACGCACAACATCAACACCACAAACCAAACAGGCGTGTTTGACTCTAACCTTCAAAAATAGGCAAGGAGCATATCTTTAGTAAAGTGACGTGGAGAGAGGGAAGGGGGTTAGCATTTTCAACCGACTGCCTGAGGCCAGCGTAAAAAGATGGCATGTGCATCAATTCCACGTGTTTTAAGCCTTGCCAGTTTAAACATTAAAAACACTTTTAAGCATTCAAACAGAAGACATGGAAAAACTCAACTGAGAGTTCGCACATCGAGTTCGGTGCGCACACAGAGAGACGCACAAACGCCAAACCGAGCTCTTCTTCGCTTCCTGGGCCTGAACAGACTAATACACCTCAGCAGTTTAAACATACATGCACAAAAAGACATATGACAAAAAGAGAAGACAAAAAGTGACGCATTCCAAAGTTATCAGAAAGGAAAACGAGATTATTTTGCAAACGCTTGACAGTTCTGAATGATGTCTTGCTTCTATCTGTAACCAACCAGCGTTGATATGACCATTGCGGTGGTGCTTCACGTGCACACACAACATATTTTGCGACATTGCAGCCTGTTCATTATCAAAATAAAATACAGTAAAAGAAACAAATAAAAAGTTACACTGCTCTATTGTTCAATCTATTGCGTTCAGAATTACCAGCGCCTCACTGTGCTGATATAGCCAATGTGAAGGATGATGTTATACGTCATCATAACCTATAATAAATAATATTTTAGCATCTAGATATGTCGCGAATATGTAAACATTTGGATTTGTGCAGAATGACAGAGATAGGCATCAGTTTTACCTTAAATTAAAATTAAATTAATTTGTTTTTGGATTGACGTTTTTATAGCCAAAGTGTATAGCCTTAACTTTAGAAGATTTGTTATGGAGAAAAAAACTAAATGTGTTTATAATGTTTGTAAAGAAAAAAAATTTATCATCAACGTCGCCCCGATCCGGAGCTGAATATGCACATCTGTTTTCAATGCAAATAACCTCATGTCATCTTTCCACTCATGTCATCTTTCCACAACTATGACAGGTCCTTTAACTACAAACAGACAGTCACTGCGACACTCTAAAGTGATGAAACAATAGCGAAGTGTTTCTTTAAAACATTTTCATAGGTTTCACGTTATACTGTTGGGCTCAGAAAATATGTAAATGCCCAGTAGCCCTAAATCCCTTCTAGCCACAATCAGACAGGAGAGTAGATTAAATTCAGAGAAAAATGGTGTGTTCCATGGTTTAAATAAAATTATTTCTGATGTTTATTCATGTTCATTTCATGCTTTACATAAATATAAAAAACTTATCGGTTCATGTATTTGAACCGAGGCAATACAGTGATATGTCATGACACATTAAAGAGCCACAAAACGGTATTTATTGTTTGAATTTCTTTAAAAATGAAAAAATCTGAAAGCTGAGTCCTCAGACCTAGTGTCTGTTAGCACTTTGCAAGTTTCCTCTTTGCTCTGCGATGTATTTTTCATTGCTTGAGAACATGTGTGTAGCGTGAGAGCGGCAATGTTTGTCAGAGATGGCAACAGTAACTAAGGAGAAACTAAGGAAAATATCAACTTTTCCAATAAACATTTGTAAACATTGTTTCTACTATTAGCCTTCATCTACTTTATTTCAAAACTTTAATAGCTTTATTTTTTATTCCAACAACACAATCACACAACCCTGCTGTTATGTAAAAGACAAAACACTTCAGCTCTCACAAAAAGAAGAAAGGAGGTGCAAAAATGACAGAGTGAGAAAAAGAGATGCTATGCGCTACTGATGCAAACAGGCATCCACATCACCACGGCAATCAGCCTCAATTTCCATGGCAACAGAACGCTTAGTGTGACGGGAATTTACTTTGATCTGAGAGATTAATAAAGGATCTTTCAGGCAGTGTGTGTGTGTGTGTGTGTGTGGAGGACGCTGAGTAAGTGTGATATACTACCGCACTAAAATGCTGTATAAAAGTCTCAAAAATGATGCTGATGATACTCTCTGAGAGCTGAATAACGGTGATTGATGGCTAGAAATCTGGACGGAGTGAAGACTATCTGTAATGGTGTAATACATCATGAGTGCGGTAAGGTAATAATATGAATATTTATGGCTTGTGGTTGAGGATTATGTGAATATTTATGAGTTTGGGTGATTATGGTCCCTAATGAAGTTAACGCTTATTTTGTTCTACAAGCTTTTTACAACCGGGAAAAGCATCAGAGAGAATTCACAAACACGCACACGGTCACCTGAGTCCTGCTCCACATAGCGGGTCTTTGTGTGTGTTTTGGGTACATAAAGCATCCTCCATCAGAGCGACAGTGGCAGAGTTTGAGAAGAGCTTGCAGAAATCAGCAGACGATCAAGTGAAGCTGGACGTGTGGAGAACTTTAGAGGTCAACATGAACTCTGAGAGCCGCATTAGCCAAATCCTCATTTATCAGCTAAATAACTGTGAGCTCATTCAGGGTTACGTCAGTCTTACCAGAAATACTCACATTTGGCAGTTTAGACTGAATTTGTCTTTTAAATAGAACTGCTATTAACATAATTCAGCTGCAACACTAAACACTAAATCTTATTTTGTTGTATCTTTTCGGAAGCAATTGAATAAATATTCTCAAAAAATACACTGTGGTCAGTAGGAAAAAAACCCTTTTATTTATCAAATATTCATTATATTGATTAAAAGCGACATTAAATACATACGGTTTCAAACGATTTCTACTTCAAATAAGTACTGTACTTTTGAATGTTCTATTAATCAAAAATCCTGAAAAATAAAATCATAGTTTCCACAAAACCTTGAAGCAGCACAACTGCTGAAAAAATGGGCTTTGTGAATAAATGAAATGAAAATTAAGTGAATAAATGAAATGTTACAATATATTTACAATGTCACAAACCGAATAAGCTCAGGACTCCAGATTGCGACTAAAACAGAAGCATTTGCGACCAAAAATATTAATTTGCGAGTGAAGTTTTTACCGAGGCGACTATATATATTTACATGTTATTACTTAATACTTAATCAACACAAACTCATCACACCTGGAAAAAAAAAAACAATACGTGCGTAGGAAAGAAGCTCCAACAAAACTGTCATGTGCAAAATATAAAAAGATTTGCAAACTATCAATCCTTGCTAAATACTGAAGTTATTTACAAAAGCAAAGCTGTCAGCTGTGTGCATATTGGCAAAATCGTTAAGAATTTTCATAATTTTCATTACTATGGCTTCTTATCAAAATCTTGGTCTACATGCTGTGTTCTGTCAATACGTAAATTTCATATTATTTGATGCCCACTTGCTGTCCCGTAATCACAAAAAGTAGTAATCTTTGTGCTTTGTTACTTTTTAATAAACAAAGTATCAGCTTTAAAATTGTGCCAAAATTCATTACGTAATTCAAACAATAAATATGGTGTTCTCAAATACAGCTGGCGCCAATGCTTTAGCGCCTTAGCTCAAGCTACAAATGAAACCATTAACGTTACATCTTTCTCTTTACTAATATAGTAATTAATCAACATGAATTAACATCAAAATGTAGTCTATTTTATTATTGATCCTACCGGACAGCTTGATGACATGTCTCTTGTAAAAGCTCATTCAGTGTTTCAAACTGCGGTAAACATATAAAGCTTGTAAACATTGCAGCATAATAATACATTTACCTCAGAATAACCATTTGGTGTCTATAAGCTCATCAGTCAGTCAGTAAAAAATAGCTATAAAGAGGAGCATGCTGCTAAATGTATGTGCTATTCTATTGCATATAAATATTTATACTTAACCTGTTGTCTACATGATTCAACTCCTCCTTTAAAATTGCATATTACCCTGCATGCCTTTAAATCTCCTGCTTGGTTTTTTTTTTTTTTTTTTTTTTTTTTGATGTATGAACAAACCTGAAAGAGCAGATCATATTTAAATAGTGATCTGTAGTTCAACTAAAGAATTATGGAAACTATAGTGTGTGTGTGTGTGTGTGTGTGTGTGTGTGTGTGTGTGTGTGTGTGTGTGTGTGTGTGTGTGTGTGTGTGTGTGTTTGCTATTGTGGACAGAAAAGAACTACTGGACCTTTAAATATTTAATTTCAACTCAAAGCACAAGATTTTGTGCCATCACACTCATCACACAGGGATGACCATAATAAATCTGCCTCTCCATGCATTTTCACTCCTACAAAACACAAAGTGCACAGTATGTGAGGGTGTGAGCAAGAAAGAGAAACGCATCTCTTCTTTGTCTTATAATTAATGCAGTTTACAGTACAAACATCAGAAATACTCCCACATACACACATGCAAAAGTATGCAAGAGTTTCATTATGTAAGATTATGTAAGATCAAAGAAGTCTTAAATTAACTCTGTGTGTGTGTGTGTGTGTGTGTGTGTGTGTGTGTGTGTGTGTGTGTGTGTGTGTGGTTTGCGGATCACCTACGCACCTTTGCACACTCTCAGGTAAACAGACTGAACACACACACACACACACACACACACACACATCTTGGGTTGAAAGCACAGAGAGGAAACAAAAACAGGATTGCAATTAAATTTCTCCACATAAATCACCCACGCAACCAACTACAGCACAGAGAACGGCCTCCTTCTAAATCCTCAACCCAATGGACCGGAAACTAAAACTGAAAATGATCATTTTACAATGATCCTTTATTTGGAGTAATTATAAATGTAATTAATGTTAAGTGATATCATTGGTGTGGCATAAACTGATTTTTGATCAACAAGCTCATCTGTCCATGTGTGTGCTGATGCTACAGTTTGTGTATGTTTATGAATAGCAGCAGATTTTACACCCATAATTCAACATGTTCACTAGTCGTGAAAAGACTCAAAATGTAATGGCATTTGACTAAAATACTGTTTCTAAAAAATATAAATGAGCTGCACATTCTCATTACAGCAGTTCTGTCATGACAGCTCTCAGAGGAAAGGTAATGTACATAACAATGTTAATGTATTTGGTCTTGACGGATAGATCTGCTACGCTGCTGCTACGGGAGAGCAAGTACTGAGATTTGCTACTGCCAGTACATCCGCAACATGCTGCTGTGAGCATGTAAGAAATATTGCTGCTGCAAATATAACATACATAAAATAACCCCCCAGCATGCATGAATCACCTCACAGCAGATCTATACAGGTGGAGCTGGGGAAGGTGGAGAGTTCCTGAAGCAAGATGCACCTCTTACGGTAAGCCCAAGTCATATATTTGAATGCTGAGCAGTAAGCTCATTGGCTACCGATACAGGAGAGAACCAATCAGCAGTGCCATGTGATAATGATGTAATGACATGAAATAACCCCCCACAAAGCAGGAGACATAGAAAGGACAATATAAGCCAAAACAAGATCAAGACACACCCCAAGAAGCAGATCTACCGCCAAGACATATGTTCTGCTGCCGCTCCGAAGAGCCATGTGAACCGCATGTATTATGTGTTTTGGGACTTTATTTAAAATTTGAAATAAAAGTGATTACAGATTAAACGATTAATTAAATTGTAAATGACTTTAAAAGTAAAGTGTTAAAGGTACAGGTTGTAGGACCTGCCACTAGAGGGCTCACTACCTAAACGATAACAATCGTGAGGTTTGATGATGCTAAGAAGGAGCGTGGAATGATGGGATTTGTTGTCTTCTACCCAACCGCTGATGGCCATCAATCAGAGGTAAAGATAAATCATGGATTTAACGCGAGTTCAACGATAAGCGCGAGTAGATTATGTAGATGTGTATAGACAGATTGACTGACACTTTGTGTAAAGCCAAGGTCTCGCTTTATTCACCCATACAATTGTTCTATTATTTCTGTCTTCCGTCCATCATCCCCCAGACCTCCTACATCATCTCTTGAAGACAGCCACAGGATAGATAACAAGTAACCATCGATATAATCTACATCACCTTTCTAAATGATAGGATCCCTGGATAAATTTAACACGAAAAAAAGATTAAAACTACATAAACAACAACAAAGATTTGAACAGTTAGCAATATATAGTTAGCCCTTTAGCTTTACCTGTTCTAAAAGTGCACATGAACAGTAAAACTGGCAAACAGTATACAACTCGCATACCAGAACAGGATGCAACATTCTTCCAACCCCCCTTAAAACGTCCACAAGGAACAGGACTGCTGCAATAAGAGAGTTATGAACAGTCTGAGCTTATGTAGTGTAGTCTTTGTTTAGGGAGTTGGGCTTTGATATTCTCCCTGAGCGGGTGACAACCACAGGTGGTTCCTGTACCTGTTCTGTCTGTGGCTGGTCGACATTAGGCAGGGGTTCTGGCAGAGGCTCATTGTTGGTGTTAAGTAGGACCTCTGTTGTTTTAGGCGGGGTGTACTGTTCATGTGTATGTAGGAGGTGGCGCCTGTTTTTCTCATATGTGGCATCTCCGGCCTGGACCTGGTAGCTGTTTGGCTGTGGTGCTTTTCCTATTACCATTCCCAATCTGTCATATCTCCTTTCTGTCTGTAATCTCACTGTCTGCCCTGCTTGCAATGAGTCCAGGTGTCTGGCTGACCTGTCATAGTGTGTCTTTCCCCTTTTTCTGATACGTGTTAGAGCTGCCTGGACCTGCGTTTCTACCTTTGGCACATACATGTCTTTGGTCATGGGAATAAGGGTCTTGGTGCATCAAGAAAAGAGGCGCTGGGCTGGTGAGGGCCGCTCATTCCTTGGTATGTTGCGTAGATTGAGCAGATTGTGCATAGATGGAACAGATATACATCTGTTCCATCATGTTTGAATTTTTCTAAAAGGTGTTTGGCTGAGCCCTCTCAGCAAGCCCATTTGATTGAGGGTAGTGGGGGATGCTGGTGACATGACAGAGGTCCCATGTGCAGGCAAATTCTTTGAACTCCCTGCTTGTGAAATATGCTGCGTTGTCAGTCATTAGCTGCTGAGGAGCTCCATGGGTGACAAAGTGGTGCTTTAGTCTGGTTATAATGGTCGCACTGGTCATGTTTGGGAGCTGGTCTATTTCTAACCAACCGGAGTATGAATCAACGAGCACCAGATGTTCTTTCCCGCCCCACTCAAAAACATCTGCTGCTTTAAGGGGCCATGGTAAGTCTGGTACATCATGCAATTGAAGGGGCTCCTTTCTTTGGTGTGGTCTGAGGGCATTACAAGGAGCGCACCTGGAGATTTCATGTTCAGTGTCCTGGTATATGCTGGGCCAAAACATAGTTTCTCTGGCCCTGCACTTTGTTACTTCTAGGCCTGGGTCCCCTTGATGCATAATAGCTGTCTGATATAATAGTGTTGCAGTGAGTGGGGAATGACAAAAGGCTGATCCACGGAGCAGTAGGCCATTATCAATTGTGAGTTCATCCCTTATGGCATAGAATTGCCTGAGGTCATGTGGCAGCTTCTTTGATGAGTCCAGCCAGCCCACGGCAACGATTTCAGATATGCGCCTGCATAGATAGCCTGTCTGTGTCTCCCGTCTCATTTCCTCAGTTCTCCTTGAGGAGAGGGCTTCCACTGTCATGACATCATAGTCCTCAGTAGATTTGTCCCAGTCAGTCCAGGGCAGGTGTGCACGTGAGAGCGTGTCTGCTAGGTATAGCTCCTTGCCTCTCTTGTAGACAACATTGAGGTTATAGTGCTGCAGCTTAAGCATCATCCTCTGAAGACGTGCAGAGGCTGAGTGTATTGTTTTTTTTTAGAATAGTGATGAGGGGCTGATTGTCCATTTCGATGGTCACTGGTCGGCCATATATATAATCATGGAATTTCTGACAACCATAGACAAGGGCCAGCAGCTCCTTTTCTATCTGAGCGTAGCGTGACTCAGTCTCTGTAAGTGCTCTTGAGGCAAACGCCACTGGTTTGTTGTTCTGGAGACAGACAGCACCCAGACCATACTGAGAGGCATCTGCAGATAACACCACTGGCTGGTGAGTGTCAAAGTACTGGAGTACAGGAGGACTTGTGAGGAGTTCTTTAAGTCTAGTGAATGCTGCCATGTGGTGCTCCTGCAAGCTCCATTCTGCATCCTGAAGCAGGAGTTGACGCAGGGGTGCTGTGATTTCGCTATAGCCCGGGATGAATTTCGATAAAAAGTTTGTCATGGCCAAAAACCTTTGAACATCATGTTTGTCTGCTGGGGTTGGCATTGAACGGACTGCATCTGTCTTTGTAGGGTCAGGTTTTATGCCCTAGTCAGTTAGAAGGTGACCCACATATGACACCTCATATACCCGGAAACGGAACTTGTCAGGGTTGAGCTTAAGATTTATGGTGCGTATTCTGTCCATAACTTGCCGGAGGTGCAGATTATGCACTTGTCTTGTGCTGCCCCAAACAAGGATGTCATCAACAACAATGGCGCATGGCTGTCCTTCAAAGAGCTGATCCATGCATCTTTGGAAGACTTCACTTCCTGTGGAGATTCCATAGGGCATCCGGAGGAAGGCATATCGGCCCGCCGGGGTCATGAAGGTGGTCAGCTATGATGACTCCTCACTGAGTGGCACCTGCCAGAAACCACACTTCGCCTAAAGGATGCTGAACACCTTGGCTCCTGGCATGTCAGCGATCACCTGTTCTACTGTTTTCATGGGATGATGTGGTCTGAGGAGGGCTTTGTTGAGGTGTACAGGGTCAATACACAGTCTCACAGCACCATCTATTTTACGTGCAGCCACTATAGAAGACACCAACTTGGTGGGCTCCTGAACTGGCTTAATGACTCCCAGTTTAGTCATTCTGCTGAGTTCATTGACTATTTTGCCTTTCATTGCCAATGGTACTCGTCTGAGAGCACATATTGTAGGGTGCACAGAGGGGTCTAGGCGCATGTGATACACTACTGGCAGTTTGCCTATAGTGCTGCAGTCAAAAAGGCCTTTATACACTGTGAGCTTAGGGGCCCCCTGCTGGAGAGCGTGGACATTAGGGCCAAATTGCACAAAGCCTAGTTTGATGCTGTCTCTAAGACCCAATAGAGGTTTAACATCACTGTCAATGACATGGAACTGTAGTGTGCCACATCTGAAGTTTACAGCAGTGACACCTAAAGTCCTTATGATCTGACCACCATAAGCCACAAGGTTGACAACATGGCTGTGATCTATATGAGCGCCTGGTTCGATGTGCTGGAGAACACCTCTGGACAGTACACTGCACCGAGCTCCAGTGTCAATCTTCATCTTAAGTTGCTTCCCTGTGTTGGAAGTGGACAGGATGGTAAATATCTCTCCTCTATCAGCTGGCACCTCTACACTTTCACAGTAAAAAAAAGTCTGAATGAATTCTGGATGAATACTGGCCACCACAGTTTAAACATAGAAAATTGCACTGCACAAACTTCGCTGTCCTTCTTTGGGTCTTTATTTATTTCTTTGTTGGCTTTTTCAGACTGCTCATGTAGCATGCATATTTCGATAGCTGAGTTTAAAGTTAGATTTTTTTTTCAGCAGCTGTGTGCGGATATTGTCATTGTGAATGCCACATACTAATCAATCTCTAATCAGTTCGTCATGTAGAGTGCCAAATTCACATTTTCTGCCTAGTGTTTTTAACGTGACAACGTATGACTGGATTGTTTCATGTGGCTTCTGGTTTGTTGTATTATATGCCTGTCTGTCCATAATTACGTTCTTTACAGGCAGGCAGATTTCCTCAAACTTCTTTACCAGTACCTCTGAATCCTCCCCCTCCTCGAAAGTGAAAGTGTCATATTTATCTTGGGCATCGGGACCAACGAGGTTCAGAAATTTGTACTTTTTTTGTCGCTGCTGAAAGACCGCCGTTGCAATAAATGCGCCACTCTTGCTTGAATTTCGCCCAGTTGTCCGCAATCTTCTTGTCAAAGACGAGGGGGTCAATTTTGTGAAGTCCTTGTGTCATCATCACTACAGGCACACTAGTGACACCATGTAGATGTGTATAGAAAGATTGACTGACACTTTGTGTAAAGCCGAGGTCTCGCTTTATTCACCCATACAACTGTTCTCTTATTTCCTTCTTCCGCCCATCATCCCCCAGACTTCCTATGTCATCTCTTGAAGACAGCCACAGGATAGATAACAAGTAACCATCAATATTATCTACAGTTTAAATACAAAGTCAATGCAAAGACGTGATCAGACTATGGATCAGACACATCCTTGCGCAGGTCTAGATACGCGATTCCCCGCATTTGGCATATATGCCCCATTATACTTGGACTCGAGTCGACTCGAGTCACTATTTTTAGGACTTGAGACTTGACTTGGACTTGGAAGTTAAAGACTCGGGACTTGACTTGAGAGACGATGACTTGAATGACTTGAGTGTTAATCACACCATGTTTTCAGTTTAAATATAAAATATATAAATTATTTTTAAAAATAAAGTTGATTACTCAGCTGGAGCGCAGGCAGAGAATAGCGTCGTGACTGGATCAGGACACTATCATCAGTCATGTCCTCTCTACCTTACGCACACCACGCCCACTTAGATCAGATATCATATCACATCAACATGTCAGCCTGAGGGTTACCGACGGTCATCGCTTTTGTCTTCAATAATTTGCGCCTAAAACGCATGGAAAACGCTGGGTGCGCCACTTTCTCCTTCTTTACAAAGCGCTCGGGCAGTTGCGCCCCTGAGGCGTCTGCCGTTGCTAAGCAACCATGACGAGCTCCCTCTGTGACGTGGAAATTTCAGCAAAAGATAAATGGATTTGCAGCTCTAAAAATTGCTTGCAGTAGCTCTGCTACTAAATTTTTTTCAAAATGAGAATCCATATACAGCTATGATCAGCTGTTCCTTCATCTTGGCTGAGCTTTCAACGTTGTTACGGGAAAGGATGAAGCTGATTGGTTAGTTCTTGTCACATGACCTGTGGTGCGGTTGCGGCTCTCTGAAAAGTTGAGATGTTTTTAACTCGATGAGGTGCGGATGCGCCTGGAAAAAACGAGCGTGTCGCACGTTGCTTCCATTATGAGCGCGCATACCGCGCGCCTACATTGGAAATAACGAACTTGCGTGCGCAAAAGATGTGCTATGTGAACGCCCAGTATCTTTGCATATTTGAACCCTTTCCAGCAGTGACTTTATGATTTTGAGATACATCTTATCACACTGAGGACATTTGAGGGACTCAAACACAACTATTAAAAAAGGTTCAAACGTTCACTGATGCTCCAGAAGGAAACAAGATGCATTAAGAGCTTTTGAACACTAGATGCATTAAAAACTTTTGAATACGATGAAGATGGCCAAATTTGTCTTATTTTGTTGAAATATATATTTTTTTCCATTTAGTTCTGCCCTTCGTAAGCAACAGAAGATACTTGTATGTTTCCCGGTACACAAATTAAGTACAATTTACCTTGATCTTCAAATTCTGAAAGTTTTCACCCTCCAGCTCTTAATGCCTCTTGTTTCCTTCTGGAGCATCAGTGAATGTTTGAATCTTTTTAAATAGTTGTGTTTAAGTCCCTCAAATGTCCTCAGTTTGAAAAGATGCATCTCAAAATCATAAAGTCACTGCTGGAAAGGGTTCAAATATGTAAAGATGCTGGAAAACTGAAGAATCTGCAGGACCTTAAAGATTTTTCTGAAGAACGCTGCTCAATTTAACTGTTCAGAACAAACAAGGAACTCATGCACAACCATCACAAAACAGAAAGACAGTCGAGGATCATCAGGTAACAGAATACAGTACTAAGAACCAAGGGTTCCCAAACTTTTGAGTGGGGTTATTTTAATAATTAATATTTTTTTTTTGTCTTGTGGACTAAATGTTAACATCTTTTATGTACAATATCTTACTCAGTACAGTACTAAATAAAATATAACATGCATTTAGTATGATCTCTCTTATTTTTTGAAAATGACTTGCATTTTCACAGATTCTGCAAAGGGTGCCCAAACTTTCGATAAATGTAACAAAGTTTAATGTTGTTTGTAAACTGTGTTTGAGAGAGAGAGAGGTGTTCAGAGAGGAGTCTGTTGGATGTTTAGCTGTTATTTGTTTTACTCGATGTTGAAAATGTAAAACATTTCAAACACTGTTGGCAGAAGTGAAAAATAAATAATTTTATGAAGTTACAATTTTGTTTGATTCCATGATGTATTTTACTGAACATGAGTATTTACAATGCAAATACAAATTATTTTAATTTACTGACAGTTACTTATATCTTGTCTTTTAACTTTATTAAGATCAGATTCTGCAGGTAAAATTACAATAATAAGGTGACCTGACTTGGACTTGACTTGACTTGACATTGCTTGTGACTTGACTTGACTTGACTTGCCCAAGAAAAAAATACTTGGGACTTACTTGAGACTTGAAGGTTAAGACTTGAGACTTACTTGAGACCTTGCACATGTGTGACTTGGTCCCATCTCTGATAGTAGATACGAATCAAAACAACTCACCTGTCAAGTAAAACACAAGCGAGATCGGCATTTCTTTCTAGCTGAAGTTTGTCGCGAATCTACTTCTCCATTTGTCCATGAAACTGTTGTCATGTGGTTTCTACGTCAGTAAAGGCGGTAACAAAAGGTAACCGACCTCATTGACAGGGGACTGCACTGCCCTGTGTCACTGTTTACAATGGGAATTTTCTCATGATTTACAAGTAGTTGAAAACATTACAGATATTGTTAGTAATCAGCTGGACAAAATATAGAACACTAGCCTAGTGGTTTTTGGATACTTTACTGCAAATATCTTAAAAATTTAAGACCTTTAAGTCATCCGCATTTGCTACATCATGTTTTTTTTTGTGACAAAAACACTAATAATTTCCAAATTTCCTCCACAATCCCAGTGTGCAAATACATAAACAATGAGAAACGCTTTCTGCAACTTAAGCTGCATAGTATACAAACTGTTGAGCACACATAGAAACAGAAAATCTCAAACCCTCATTTTCACGCAGACTCAGTTCTTTAGTAGGAGTTCAGTTTATCTCAGTTGAGAAAACAGCCTTCACACCAAAACAAGCAGAGCAACAGCTCTAGTGTACAAGCACCCAAAGGGAAACCTCATCAATCCCCTCATCACTGACTAACATGGAAGCTCACATATCCTTGACACTAACCTGGGCCTTTCACTTGGCCCGCATGAAGATCAGAGGAAGTGTCAGGCCATCAAAAAGCACACAGGGACTTTAGAGTGATGCTCTTGTAGTTCTCATTGGTTGAAATCCACTGAGAGTCAGCCAGGGTTCAGAAGCCATGCTATGACAACATGAAATCCAACAGCAACTGTGCCAAACATGCTCGTGATATTCCTCACGGGTTTGATATCCAAATAGGCCTTACTGCTCCCAGAGGAGCCGTTTCCACAAACAGCAGCTACTCCCAGGAGGCTGTTCACCTGCCATCAGCAAAACTACATACAAGCATGTTATGTATAAAACACACATTAACTGAGACAAGTTAGCTAAAACAAAATGATGTTTTGATTTTTTTCATCCATTTGACAGTTTTTTTTTCCTTTTGTAAATCTAAAACTTCTTATGTTTTAATAGTGACATGGGGGCCAGGAGGTGTTGCACCAGCCTTTGAGTGCGCTTTTAGGATTTGTGATCATTCTTGACCCATATGAATTGCTTTATGCAAGCAGTAATGAATGTCTGAACCAGAACGCGTCCGGACAGATCGGAGTGTGTTATTTTCGCTGCAAGTTGCTCGCCTCGACCACTCTTCTGCCTCATATTGGACGATGCATTTGTAGAAGTTGTCTATTTAATATTAATCCAGTTGTTTGATGATCTCATTTCAGCAAGCAAGGATCACCCTGACGACTGAAACGATGTGCGATGCGATGTGTTTCCTGCCGGTGGTGGCACATTTCAATGTAGTATTTTCCAGCATTTGTTGACCAGAGGACTTGAGATGGGGTAACTACCATAGTGCGAACTACGGGGGAGCTAGGGGGAGCTCGGCTCCCCTTAATAAGACATGGGCTCCCCTGAAAACGAGAAATCTGAAATTTTGGGGGGTCTCAAAAAATACTGACAATGTGAATATTTTTAAGTGCAATTTCAGTTTTGTAATGTGATTATGATGGCAAAAATATTATTCATTCATGCATGACGGCGATTAAAACCTAATTAACTTCAATAAAGATTAAAGACGTCACAGCATCAAGGTGTGGGGGTGCTGCGCTGCAAATTCCATGTTAGTATGTCATAGGTTCATAGAAAAAAATAAACGTTGGAGGCCATTTATCGTGCGCAAAGTCCTTCCATTATGCAGTAATAGCATCATAGCCAGGGCAAAAAGAAAACAAGGTAGTTCAATTAATTTTGGTATTATTAAGAAATTGTGTAGTGATAACGCACGACTGATTCACCTGCTGCAAGCACTGGTAAACCTCAAGCCAAGCCCACTGTGAAAACGCATGAAGCTGAAGAAAAGTAATCTCTGGGATCCTAACCCCTCTTGCTTCGAGTCCTCTCTCGCGTTAAACTGGAACAGCCAGCAGTGGAGAGACTGGAAGAGCCAATATACATGGCTGTGTGTTAAGGATGGAAGCTTGGGGTGTATCACTTTGTAACGCGTTGTGTCAGGAGGGGGAAAAAATATGGATAGCTCACAAAGTTATTAGGCCAGACAAAACTCACGGAGGCGATTGACATTTAACAACGACTCGTTTTATTTCTCCAATCGAACTCTGGCAATTGTCTGTTCCACCGTCCACAGCGTAACCAAAACAAAACAAACAAGATTAAAACAAAATGATTTCCAAACAGAGATTACCCGCATACATGGGGGATTCGAGTCGCGCGTGTATACATTATCATACAGAGTGCATACCGTTTTACAGGGAGCGCGCAGCTCTTAAAGGGGCCACATTTTTTTCCACTCGTTACAACTTGTAAGGACGCAAAAAACCTTCTTCTGCCTGAAAAGGTACCTGGCACGCACTTGTCTGAGGAGTGGATTAATGATTAATGCTCAGAACCAGTCGCGAAAAATTATATATAAATACAGGGACAGCATTGCACACAAGATGGCCATTGAAGTGGCATTGACTAAGCAAAAGGCGATTCTGGCAAATAAAGTAATTGAGGTGAATTCTAAATTAACGGAGGAGAGCGCAACATCATTCAAGGCTGTCTTCCTGACCTATCAATTTGTGTCGATAAAGTATAATAGTGCATATTGTAGCTGTTATGTATCTTTGTAAGTCATTATATGTCCTTTTTTGAGGCACTCGTGTCGATAATGTATAATAGTGCATACACTTGTAGCTGTTGTAAGTCCTTATTTGAGGCATGCGCATGTGCACGACCTCTACCCCCCCCCCCCAAAAAAAAAAAAAAGAAGTGGGCTCCCCCAAAGGACACGGTATAGTTCGAACACTGGTAACTACAGTGACGAGAAGCTACGTGTTTGTCACTGTTATTGTGTTCATTGTGAATGTTGCTGCATTTTGTATTTAGTTTGTTTGGAAATTGTTGTATTTGTGCTTTGCATGTTTTTGAATCCTATTTTTATAGGATAACGCTGTGATTCCAACAGCTAGTGAGCGGTCACCAATATTGTGTGATGTACTGCAGCACGTGATAAGTGTTTTTGACAAACCATAACATGGAAAGTGCATTTGTGTATGTGTGATTTGTTTGTCTCATCCTGTTTTCTTCTCCCTTCATAATTGAGGTGCCAGTATTAGCCAGAGTCCTCTGTGTGTGGTTTGGTGTTGTGTTGTGAGAAAGAACTATAATAACCCTGCTTATAACATCTGTCTTTCTAATCTAATAACATTCTCTTTGGAAGACAATTTGCGATTCACAATGTTGCTAAATTCTAAATAATCAGCAAAATCATTGTCAGTATATCATCCAACCACTGACAAGCTATTATTACAATATATATATATATATATATATATATATATATATATATATATATATATATATATATATATATATATATATATATTAAATGAAACAGCCCAGGAGAGCAGAAGCTCCCACTTTGTGAATTATTAAAGATTATGCAAAACACGCACACGTCTGCATCTGTGGCCTCGGGGAGCAGCAGAGATAATGACCAATTCACTCTTACAGGGTTACATACACTATAGAAAGACAGTGAGAAAGATGTCATAAAAGCAGAAAGGAAAGAAAAAGAATAAGACCTTGAGCAGTAGAAGATTCAAAGGCGTTCTTAGAAAGTGTACGACAGACTACAGACTGTACGAGCATCAGAAAGAGAAGGTGAAGAGAGGTTGTGAACAGGTTGTGCCCAATTCTGACGTTCATTAAGTGTTTTAGACTCAGTCAAGTGTGTAACAATATAAAAATCACAACGATTCATTACAATGAATGAAGAAGTGTACACTGCAGGCGATCGAGTTGATTGTAATGCAGTATGAGCATGGACAGTTTCCTTGATTATAATGGGAACTTACTAGAGTTGATATGCTGCGGTGCGTTCTTCACTCGCTGTGCAGACTGGGTGTAAAACACATTTAAATTACATTTAATCTCTAATCAGATTAATTCACAACAGGTTTCACAATCCATTGAGTCACAATTCTTTTCTAATAACCCTGCAGCAAAACATCAGGAATATGAAAATACTCACTGACTGGTACACTGTGACAAAGCGTTTGTGGCGATAAGATAATAGCCAACTTCAGAGGCGGAAAAGACAATTTAACACAAAATGGACTAATAAATCTGCTTTCTTGATTCATTATAACCCTAGACCATGATTGGACACAATATAGGCCATTTATATATATATATATATATATATATATATATATATATATATATATATATATATATATATATATATATATATATATGGTTAAATGTATGTAAAAGACTTATCACAATTTAGTATGCAAATACTATGAAGATATCAAAAATCATTCACTTAAAACAGAATGTCCAAAATTAGAGATTTTAAATCTTAAAATACAAAGTTCAAATTCTAAACTCAGACAGAAAATCTCCCTTTGACTTTAAGTTTGAATATTGCATTTTTATCTTGAAAATATATTTTTGACTTGAAATTGTCAGATTTTTTACATTCTGACTCATATTTTAAAACTTAAATTGTGTGTTAAATTATGAAGTTATGAAAATATCCCTTTGATTTAAATGATCTGTTAAAGTTTGATCAATCTATTTTAAGTCAAAATAATATTTTTAGAACAATAAATAAATCCACAGAATTGATGCAATACTGTAACAGTATGGTTGTACTGTATATTGCCATATGGTTGTATAAAGCCCTTCTGTTATATAACGTCTGTCCTCTTTGTGCTTTTTTTTCTATGTCTTACCCCAAGTGGTAAAATAAACAACAATGTCCCATTTTTTCTGAACCATAAAGAGACTTATTATGATAACAAACGCTTCTCCCTCTTGTAATGTGGACGTCCCACAAGTCTGATCCAGGCTGTTTTCTGCACAGTGAGACTCATTTCCATAAACTCTGCATGCTGCACATGAACTCTGAAATGTCAGCCTGTAATCAGTCTATATCCAGTTGACCCAGCATTTCTCTGTGTCACCCCAGAACCTCACCAGTCTCACTGCACATCCAGTCTGAAAATCACTGGGATTTTCATGAGAGTAGAAATCTTCTCAAATCCCCCAATACAGACAGAACCAGAACATAGAGAGCGGCTGATCTCTGGTGGTCCCTGCCGTGTGGTTAAGCTGCACAGACAGACCAAGGGCTCTTGTGTGATCAGAACTAATGCTCTTACTGCAGCTTCTAGAATCCTGAAGAATTTCCAGTGCATCCAGATTTGCCAACAATCTGTCCAAAAAAAGTATTTGAATGTTGATTGAGTGTCAATTCAATTGAATTGTCTCTGGTGGAATGTGAAGTGCAGATACAAGCGCGATATTGACCATTTAAAACAGGATTCAATTCAGAACTACAAATGGAAATACATTTTTTTTTCTTCTTTATTTAAATTTAAGATACAATTAAAAGGAATACTTTGTCCAATAAATAAATAAATAAATTGCTGAAAATGTCCTCACCCTCAGTCCATATCATATAAAGATGAGTTTGTTTATTCATGGCAGAAGATTTGGAGACATTTAGCGTTACATCACTTGCTCACCAGTGGATCATCTGCAGGGAATGGGTGCTGTCAGAATGAGAGTCTAAACAGCTGATAAAAACATCAAAGTAATCCACAAGTAATCCTCACAAATTAATGTCTCGTAAAGTAAACTTTAAACCATTTCCAGCCATAATACAAGTCATCAATAAACATTAAACAGTGCTTGATTTTTGCACATTTCTCTCCTTATTCAGACCAGGTTTCCTGATAACAATTGATCTTAGTGATTAAGAACGTTTTCGTTAAAAATTGTGAGTCATTTTACGATCGTTCGTTATTGTTTCACGTGCGTTTCCCAACGCTGGAGGATGCATTATTATGCACTTGTATTTTAGCAATTGAAAAATGCTTGAATTTTTTCTTTAAAAAACATGAAACTTTTCATTCATAAGACATTAATTAAGGGCCTGGAGTAATTTCTCCAAATCGAATGAAGAAACAAATTCATCTACATCTTGGATTGCCTAAGGGTGAATAGCAAATGTTAGAAAATGTTAATTTTTGAAGTTAATATTTTTGCTTCAAATTTGATCAGATGATGGATATTGCAGTTTACAGAAGGATTAACATACCTAACAATACAACAGCGTGGTCCAATGAGGACACTAATTATGAGGAAGTAGAAGGTCTCAAAACCTGCCTACGTTATAGCTACACATAAAAAAGTATGTACTTTGTCTTCACAATAATAGTGCATACTTTTAGTGCATAATGTGAGTAAGTGAATTGGAACACAACATTAGCTGTGTGGTAAAAAAAATTTCTTCTAGAAAATGATGTTAATGTGGAGTCTAGCAGTGCAGCTACACATGTCCTATAATAATCTCAGCAGAGGAGCTGTCAGTCATCCAGCATGAAACCCCTCCCACCGAGAATCAGCGCTACAATCAGTGTGTACAGTCATGTCTGTGTCTGTGTGTGTGTGTGTGTGTGTGTGAGAGAGAGAGAGAGATAACAGTCTGACAGTGAAGGTCAAAGAATGATCTGTCTGAAAGTAACTGTGATTTCATTAGCCATTCACAACACAGAGGGCTCATATGGGACACCTGAATGCCAATTCACATACTTCTTCTACACAATACAAAGCATACAGTATACTTCACGGTTATATTATTAGATCATACTTCTGATTATCACTTGCTGGATGAGGAAAAATTATCCTTATGGCTTTACACGGGTAAGCACTATTTACATATAAAATATAAAATCCTAGTTTAGTATGAATTGAGATTCATCTTGATATATTCGAAAAAACCTTGTGCAGTGTTTTCATCCTTACAACAGTTCCTGTAAAAGAACAAGTGGAATGGACAAATAGAGAGAAAAAAAGCTGCTGGATGAGATGAGACAGATAAAAGAAAGTGTCAGAGATACTTTGAAAACAGAGATGCTTCACTCGGACTCGTCTGAAGTCTGAGAGAGTCTACATGAAGAAAAAGAGTGCATGGACTTTCATTTCCAATGTAATCTATATTTATGAGTGCATACAAATTATGAGGAATGAATCATTTAATTTTAAAAACGTATACGATCATACATAAACAACTCCCATGCAGGCACATCCGTAGACTCACCAGTGCATGTATGTGTGTGCTTCTCTATTGGTTATCATAATGCTGACATCTGTTCTGTATAATACATGATACTAACAAATGAGCTGGAAATCTGTTTCCAGAAGCACAAAGATTCTCCAACTGTTGCCAAATATCTGGGGCAGTTTTTCGCCTCTGCTGCAGAAAATAATGCAAATTTCAAATAAATGACTGTATTTTCTGCTTGGATGGATGGATGGATATTTGCATTGTTCATTTGGGTTACAATGCAAGTGGGCAATAGCCTATCTGTCTTATTTATTTTGTTAATAAAAGTTAGATGTTTAATATAGGCCTATGCGAATTTGCCATTGTATTATTTTATGGCTGATGTGTTTTAATTAATAGGCTAATAACGAACCACAAACTACGATAATTTTAATGAAAGGGTAAATCCAAAGATTTTGTAATATATTTGAGTTCGTTGACATCGTACTGTTTTATTGTATATCCTTTTATTACTACTACTAATAATAATGAGCCACAAACTAAGCATTCATTTGAAGTAAGGGGAAAATCCAAAAACCTTTGATTTATTTGTTACAATGCGGGTATGTCATATTCGTTCTGTTTATGAAAGTTTTATGTTTAATATAAGCTACAGTACTTTGTCATTGTACCATTGCTGATGTTGTGTGTGGGATTTATTTTTTCATTAAGAGTAATACTGAATCTACCGTCAGCATTTTTTTTCCAAGAATAGGCACCCCTCTAATGTTAAAGATAATATAATCATATAAAATATATAATAAGCGCTGCGATGCAAGAATGCGAGATTGGTTGCTGTTGAGGTAAATAGACGCTCTCGAACTTTCTCTTCTGTATCTTTGCAATGGCTGTAGAAATGGTGGTTAATTCTTGATTTGGGTATGGCACAGACATGTTACAGTCAAATAATATGATCAATAGTGCAGCAGACCGCAAGACCCTCCAGCAGACAGTGAACACAGCTGCAGAGATCATCGGTGCCGGTCTCCCCTCCATCCTGGACATTTTCCTCACACGATGCTCCAGCAAAGCCAACAGTATCATGAAGGACGCCACCCATCCCTCCCACAGTCTCTTCCAGCTCCCACCATCAGGAAGACGGTCCCGGAGCATCAGAGCCCGCTCCACCAGACTTCTCAACAGCTTTTTCCCCCAGGCTGTGAGAGCCCTGAAATCAAATCACCCCACACAAACCCCCAACCTCCTGAAACATGAACCATCTCACCTCCTCCACCCCCCCAACCTTACCACATCACAGAAAAACTGTCTGAAACAATCTTTTTTTTTTTTTTTTGGTGCAATTCTCCTCTATGCGCACTAGACACTTTTCTCACATACTGCTGTATGTACATAATCCCACAAAAGACTCATGCACTACAAATCATCTTGCACTGTTCCCCAGCCAGCTGCTTGACTTACAATGTTTCTCTTTGCACATGTACAGTATTATGTGAAGCATTCATATAGTCTATATATTTTTCTTTTTCAGTCTATGTATAGGTAAACATTTATATATAGTATATTTATAAATCTGTCAGTATGTTAGTTGTGTATAGGTTTATACTGTTTTACTTCACTGTTGTATGTCTGTATTTATGTAGCACTTTGGTCCTGTGAGGCACGACATTTTGTTCCATTGTATGTCCACACATGTAGCGGAATGACAATAAAACTCAACTTGACTTGACCTGAATACAATAATAATATGATGAAGAAATCATGGCAATAAACTACTTCCTAAGTCAGTTTAAGTTTAAACCATTTTCACAATCAATTTGATTCAACTTAATTCATGTTTTACTTTTTATTGTCATTGTAGGCTAAGGCAACCTTTTCTATGAATTTTAATGAATATACAAATTAATAAAACTAGTTTTATTTATTTTGTTGTTACAAAATGTTCATTTATTTATTTTTAACACTGTTTAACAATATTTATCTATGCTTGTAATTTATTTATTTCCTTTGCTGATTTACTTGTCTACAAAATCACCCCAATCATTGTTTTTATTTTTTCAAATAAACTATAAACAAAGTCATGTTTTTTTCATATTGCAATATATATTGCAATTTTTTTTAAAATAGTTTTATCCAATATTGTGCAGCCTATACTGCACGCAATTATGTACATTTATTGTCTTTAAAAAGCCTGTACTTCATCATTCATTTCAAATAAAATATGTCTTCTAACGGGAACAACAAAAATGCATTATTACACCTACCAGTGTTTCCCTGGTCACATTCAATTCAGTCTGCAAGCTCACAAATCAGTTAAAAAAATGGTCATAACTGACCTGCTGAATAGCTTTGTAGAAACACTGTGAGTCCATCTACTCTTATAAGGTGCTTATACTGTATACTGTATACAGTATAGAGAGACAGGTTCGGCTCCATGCACCATCGTTGTCTGTACTTGTAAGTTTCATGTAGTTTACATCCAGTTATTTTAGCAGAAAATGCTTTCAAATATCACATAAACATGGAGTAACGGCTACACTGGATCCATTAATTTTTTACTTGAAAGATACTTTTCTGTTTAATTGGAGCAAATTCTTTTTAATTGGATCAAATTATTTTTATGTATTTACACAGTCCTCCACTTGTCTCCTTCGCTTTCACATGTAAATATGTCTAACCCGGCCAATAAATCTTTTGTGCTGTAAACTGCATGACAAAGCCTTACCGTCATTCTGCTCTGGTCGATGTATTATCTTAGCTAAGTGGATTTCTGCCATCTTTGCTCTCGATATTTCCTCCTACAAATGAAAAAGCGCTGGCGTATTTGCACGCAGCAGGAGATAAATTGTCTCTAGTGCACATATTCAAACTAGCGCATGGAAGTACTAAAACAGCATTATAAACTCCCTACTGTATGAGGTGCTTGACTGATCATCTATCACTGCTTCTTATTCTCCTGCACCTTTCTCCTCCATTTCTCTCCATCTTACTGCTCTAATTCCCTCTTCCTCGCTCTCTGTTTCTTGGGATTGTTTGATGGCATCCGGCTGACAACTCGTTTCACGCATCACTAATTACTGATGACATGCAGTCCGAGCATACAGTACGAGAAGTGTCTGAGTCAGAGACCAGAATCAGCAGTTTCCAGCGCTGGAGGGGTGATGATGGCAGACAGGAAAAAGGAGAAAGGAGAAATCTGTTGCTGTCTCTGTGGAGGAGAGCTGAATGCTGGACTCTCTAGGAGCAAGGACTCCACTGTCTCACCTCCTCATTAAATGCTCCTCATCATTAATTAATCTCCCGCTGACCCTGAGAGTGAGACCTCCAAGACAAGAACGTTAAAATCATTTTTAGCCAGATCAACATCACACGTTAGGTTTTTAATGAAAGGATGTTACCAACAATTGGAGATGTTTAGGAACAAGTGGTCTTCATGGAGTCTACATCAAAACAGATTTAGGCTAATTAGATAACCCTGCTGCCATCTACCTAAAAACAGTTATTTTAGTTCCACTAATAAAATGATATCGATATATACAATGAAAAAAAAAGCAACTGCCTTGTCTTTCCTCTAAAGCATATTTTATAAGTCAATTGTTTACTTAATTGGAAGTAAATTTCAGTTTTATTGATGTAATTTAGACTATTTGCTACACATCATATCAATAATTTTGGTTTCTGTGAAAACCATGTGACCACTGAGGTCATCAAGGTTGGGTTTGAGAATTTTCTGATTGACAGCCATCTTGTTTTCATAAAGACCGTGGCTGATACACAATTCCACAATATCAGTGAGTAATTATGCAAATCAGTTTGAATTTACTGTTACTACAGTTGATATATGTATGTATATGATGATTTTGACTACGTTAACTGTTTAATGGGTGTGTTTTGTTACATGTACATACACCTGCGCATTTTTCATTGGGCAGATTGCATAAAGTTACTGAAACATTAGAGCAGGGTTCTTCAAATCTTGTCCTGGAGGGCCAATGCGCTGCAGAGTTTAGCTCCAACCATGATCAAACTCACCTACCTGTGATTTTCTAATGATCCTAAAGACACTGATTAGCACGCTCAGGTGGGTTTGATTAGAGTTAGAGCTAAACTCTACAGGAAAGTGGATCTTGTGGGCCAGATTTGAGGATCAGAGTGATCAAAGAAGAATGATCAGTGGAAAATGAAGAGCTTGATATTTTAAAAATGACATTAGCCGTGAAACAGAACTGAAATCTTTAATCGCACAACGGCTTTCTGTGGTAACATCCTCGAAGCACGCACCCGTGCGTCAATCTTCTGCCTTTTTGAACAATCAAATATACACAAAATATGTTGAAAATGTCCGTCTTAAAGAGCATTAACATAACACAGTCGGTTGTGACTTAAAGGGGTCATATGATGCTGCTAAAAAAAAAACATTATTTGGTGCTTTCAGTTTTCAAATGTTAAACCGTCAAGTTTTAATTTTGGCAGAAAACCTCAGTAAGACCTTACAGTTTCTCTTTTGCTGACAATGGCCAGTTTATAAGCGCTTCTCATTAAGTTGGTTTGTGCATGATGCTTTCTCAAAAGCATGTTAAAAATGACCCAAACTATACACGCACACTAGCACGAGGCAACATGCTTTGCTTCAAGGAATATGATAAATCATAACAAGATGAATACAGTGAGAGAGGAAGATGGAGGTGGAGGTTAAAAAAGAGAGAGAGAAACAGCCGAATCTTGAAGACAAACAAACAATAAACCAGACTGACGGAAAACAACTTTTGCCTCACTCTGCCATCAAAGACACGCTGCAATCATCTGACAAGACTGTCACCCACATAGAGAGAAATCCTCCATTCAGCGAGCTGGAAAAACCTATGCCATCCAGTAAAACATACACGCCTCCTTTAATGATTTGGACAGACAAATTTATTCTGTTTACTTTAAGTTGCAAACAGCTTGTTAAACAGACACATGCAGGAAATATACTCACTTTCACTTGCTAAACACACTGACAGGGTGAAAGCTGGAGGTTCAAACACAAACATGAAGGCAGTAGAAAGAAAATGCATGCCTGAAAAATCATAATATCAAATAAACAAATCTTTTCTGACAAAATAAGCTGACATTTGGACTGTGGGTTGAATTCTGAAGATGTTTTTAAAGTAATGGCTGTGCTCTTTTATTTCTCCTCCACTGCTTTACATGAGCTCGGCTTTTCCTCTGGTGTTTAAACCTCTCAAACCTGAACTCACTGTTAACATGCTATTAAAGTGCATTGCATCCTGGGAAGAGGCTAACCTCCATACTCCCACACAGAGCCATGTGAGACAGGTCTCTCAGCAGGACTTTGTTCACTTTTCAAGCAGCCGATTGATTTATTGATCGGCGATGTGTATCCAGCCCTGTCAATAAAAGCATTCCCTCACACACATTAACTCCCTGGGGTCGACGGTATCTCCAATATGACCAGCTTACTTTTTTTAAGATCAATGCGAAAGGCACTAAAAATATTCTGTTGATTTTTGTCACCCAAATAAGTGTTACACATCATTCGAAACTGTTAGATGTCTACTTTTATGTGTGTGCAGCAAGCGGCAACCTCCCGCTCTCTCTCGTGAAGCCCATACGGAAGTGACTGCAACTGTAATTCGTTAACTGGCTGCTAGAGGCTGGCTGCAAAATCCCAGTCCCATAGACTCCCCATTTTAAAATGGCCAAAAAAAAAAAAAAACATGTTTACAGCCTGGTTCAAATAAGATCACATAACTTATCCGTTTAAATTACACCGTTACATCGTGTACTAAGATTGACGTAAAATAAAAAGTTGCGATTTTCTAGGCCGATATGGCTAGGAGCTATGTTCTCATCCTGGCGTAATAATCAAGGAACTTGGCCGCTGTACCATAGTGCAGTAGGCGCAATGATCTTATGCAGCGTCTGAAAATAGTCCCCAGCTAACTTGCTGCATAATATCATTGCACATGCTTTATTATTATACGTCCTAAACGATAATAATTTGTTTCTCTGATATAAAATGTCCTTTTTATGATAATACAAAGCATGCGTAGGTATACCATATATAAAAAACACACTGATATTAACATACTCACCAATGTTTTTCTTTTTTTTTTTATCTGATACCTGCACCACAGATGAAACTACACTGATATTTTATGGTAAAACAAACTCCTTAACTACTGATGATGGTTATATTTCTTGAATCCATGGAAAGAAGCAGCAAACTTAAATTTATCAGATATGGTTTAATTGCTTCACTTTTTGGACAGAATCTGTTTTCAGGAATGACTCAAAGTCTGCTCACGTCTCAGTTGTTAGAACAGTGTGCTCAATAATGTGTCTTTGACCTTCATTGCATGTTTTAATTCTACTGTGTTGTGAATAAAATACAAACAATAAAAATAAAAATAAAAACATTATTTTCAATCTCCTCATATTCTTTCTTACCTGCCTTAAAGTCACAGTCACACTGATGGGCCATTATATGAATATTCATGGACACTGTCACTCTGTCACATATAGGCTTTCCATCACCAAATATGTCTTAAAATTTTTAAATCAATATTTTGTTTTCTGTGAACGAGTAAGCAGAATGATTTTCACAACATTTTGAAGTAAATATTCTAGCCTGCAAGACTCAGAACTCTTATTCAGAACTATTCAGTATGGGTCCAAAACTTACTAACCAAGCATATATATATATATATATATATATATATATATATATATATATATATATATATATATATATATATATATATATATATATATATATATATATATATTATTTATTTATTTATTTTCAGAAAAAAATAAAATATGCACATCCATCTTGCTCACATATTATTTTAGCACAGTTTGTGCTGAATACCAAAAAAATTAAGTGTTGGCCAACATTATGTTATAAGTAGCGTAGCTGAAATAAGCACAAATGTCAGGGCATGTCAAAACATCTCAAGGGCCCCAAAATCACGTTAGACCCCAGATGGTTAACCCAAATCACTGTCTGATGGATCACAGAGAGAAACACCAGCAGGTTTGGGGTCAGTAAGCAGGGTTTATCTGCGTAGAGAATTATGAGCCGATGCGGGAAAAAGCAGATGGAATTACAGAATCCAGTCTTAAAAGCAGAATTTACTATTTAACATGGAATGTCATCGAATTTGCCAAATTTTGGATGGATAAATCAAGAGTAGGTCATTAAACTTGAATCAAAATGCAACAGACTAGCCCCTTTGAATTTTAAGCTGCAAAAATACTATTTGAATATGAATCCTGCATGTTGTGCATGTCTCTGTGTGAATGAATAGCACAGATGTGCGGTTTTGTTTACTTCACACATACTGAAGCGCATGTGATGCTCGTGGTGTTTTCAGCCTCTGCCGCCTCAATATATGAGTACATAAGCATAAAAAATCTCTAGGACTGCTCTGAGAGTTTCATTTGAGAAAAACTGTTGTCACATCATTTAGCAGGGCTCCAAACTGCAATTGGCAACTGGCGACTATAGGCTAATGTATTTACATGTTATAACTTAAGCATTCGTTATATATTGAAAGCGGCAATCATTTGTATATTTTGCAATATATTATATAATATATGTATCATCAATATATTATTAAATCTATTCAAATATATACACTTTTAGAAAATAAAAAGGGAGAATAATATATTACAATATATCACAATATATTTTAAGAAAATATATAAAAAATATATTTTCCTTTCGTAAGGGTTGACCTCAGAATAACCATTTGATGTCCATAAGCTCATCAGTCAGCTAGAGCATTTTGCTATATTTATGTGCTTGCATTTTAATATTTTTACTTAACCTGTTACATCTACAGGTGCTTCTCAATAAATTAAAATGTTGTGGAAAAGTTCATTTATTTCAGTAATTCAACTCAAATTGTGAAACTGGTGTATTAAATAAATTCAATGCACACAGACTGAAGTAGTTTAAGTCTTTGGTTCTTTTAATTGTGATTATTTTGGCTCACATTTAACAAAAACCCACCAATTCACTATCTCAACAAATTAGAAAACTTCATAAAAAAAATTGAGTGAATTGTTTGCCTTCTGGAAAGTATGTTCAATTACTGTACATGTACTCAATACTTGGCAGGGGCTCCTTTTGCTTTAATTACTGCCTCAATTCAGCGTGGCATGGAAGTGATCAGTTTGTGACACTGCTGAGGTGGTGTGAAAGCCCAGGTTTCTTTGACAGTGGCCTTCAGCTCATCTGCATTGTTTACTCTCTTGTTTCTCATTTTCCTCTTGACAATAGCTCATAGATTCTCTCTGGGGTTCAGGTCTGGTGAGTTTGCTGGCCAGTCGAGCACACCAACACCATGGTCATTTAACCAACTTTTGGTGCTTTTTCAGCATCTTCAAAAAGCTAGTCAGCTGTTTTAAATACAGTATTTTTATATTTAACGTTAGTTTATCAGTATGTTTGAAAGTATATTTTTTCGATTATTGGTGATTCCATAGGCTCTCTCTCGCGCACCTGCACGGTATAAAACACCAAATAGTTATGTTATGACAAGAACAAAGAGTCTCTCTCTTGCTCCACCCATGCACGATAATATTGTGTATCATCGATCTCACGGGCTGACGATATGACGATTTGAAAAATGAACATATTGCCCAACACTACCGGCAGCAGTCTTTCTTCTTCTGACAAAGTCCATTTCTTGTGAAGTTCACTGAAATTCTTGAATCGATTTTGCTTGACAATCCTCATAAGGCTGCGGTTCTCTCGGTTGGTTGTGCATCTTTTTCTTCCACACTTTTTCCTTCCACTCAACTCTCTATTAACATGCTTTGATAAAGCACTCTGTGAACAGCCAGCTTCTTTGGCAATGAATGTGGCTTACCCCCCTTGTGAACGATGTCAATGATTGTCTTCTGGACAACTGTCAGATCAGCAGTCTTCTCCATGATTGTGTAGCCTAGTGAACCAAACTGAGAGACCTTTTTTTAGGCTCAGGAAACCTTTGCATATGTTTGAGTTGATCAGCTGACTGGCATGTCACCATATTCTAATTTCTTGAGATAGTGAATTGGTGGGTTTTTGTTAAATGTGAGCCAAAATCATCACAATTAAAAGAACCAAAGACTTCAACTACTTCATTCTGTGTGTACTGAATGTATTTAATACACAAGTTTCACAATTTGAATTGAATTACTGAAATAAATTAACTTTTCCACGACATTCTAATTTATTGAGATGCATCTGTATATGTAAAGCTTTTTTTACCATGCCTGCTGAATCTGATTGTGAATCTAACAGACAAACAGTCAGATGACAGAGAAAAAGTGATCGAATGACAGACAGGGAAACAGATACTGTGACTTAAAACCTACTTTGTTGCCAACCATAATCTTTTGTGAATCATAGGTACATCTGAGCGCGCCTGTGATTTTGACATATAACATATCTATAACATAGACTTCTATAGAATAGACTTAACTATAGTTACAAACTCCATCTTTCTCTCTTCAGAACAGAAATCAGTCCTTGCAGCTCTCTCACTTCAACCCTCTGTTCTCATTATGCACACATTAACAGAACATGGTCAGCACAGTCATCATAGTCCCAGCTGTGAGCACTCAGTGTAATACGTCTGTCAGCATGTGCACACACACACACACACACAAACGCACGCACGCACAAACACACACTGATCATTCCCATGGGTTTACACACCTGCCTCTCTTACAGTCATGTTCCCTCAGCAATTCTGTTCAGGTTTTCTGCCCAGTCTAATGAATTAACAAATCAATAGAAACAGCCACGCATGCACACACTTGCCAAAGGTAGAAGGAACAAAATATAAAATAGCACAACTAGATGCAAAAACAAACACGCACATGTCTAGATCTGGATGCATGACCCTTCTAATGAATGACGGCAGAAAACAGCCAGCGATATGGCAGCTGATTTAGGCAGGTGTGTGTGTGTTTGAGTGTGTGTTGCAGGGCTGATTTCATGGTTGATGGAGCACAGGGTCAGGATGTGTCAAAGAAAGTGAATGAGAACGAGGGAGAAGGAGAGAGACGGAGAGAGAGAAGGGGGAAGGGAAGTCAGATGTAGGACAAAGGAGATGATGACAGAAAAGGGCTCCATGTTGGCTCCTTAAACCTGCTGGTACTCAACCAGGAGCCAGTAACATCAGAAAGCAGAGAGCAGGTCAGTAACTTAAAACCACAAACAAACTCAAAGCCCTCTCATTATAAACAGCCAATCTGAATACATTTAAATTGCTCGACACTTTGCTCAGAGGTGCAGTGCGATTTGCTTTCAGTCGACTGGCACTCAATTCCTATTTTTTGTCATGCGGTAAATCTACTCCAGCCACTCTATTTTCACCTTTGGTCTGAATGAAAATAAATGTATTTACAAATTTCCTGTTTATGAATTGTTTGCTATTCGCTGGGATTGAATTAAGTATGAAATTCCTCAATTTAAATTGAGGCAGTAAACGGAATGATGTTTAAATTTGAATGTAAGTACAATTATAGTCATTTGAAATTCAAATAAATTGTTATAACTGCAATAAAACAAAATAAAAAAGAAACAATAATAAACAGTATAGAACAATACAACAACAAGTCAAATGACAGAACAATAAACTGAATGATCACTGGATGAATGGGTGGATGGAACAATAGATAGAATGATAGATAGAACAGTGGATGGATGGATGGATAGATGGATAGAACAATAAATAGAATGACAGATAGAAGGATGGATGATGGATGGATAGATAGATAGAACAACAAATAGAATGACAGATAGAAGGATGGATGGATGGATGGATCAATAGATAGAATGATAGATACTGTATAACGATGGATGGATGGTTGGATGGACAGATGATAAACAGAATGGTGGATGGATGGAACAACAGAAAGATACAATGATAACAGAACAACAAAACAATTCAACAATAATTCAAACAATAGAAAGATGGATGGATCGATGGATGGATGATGGATGGAACAATAGAAAGATACAATGATAAAAAGTACAGCATATCAGTCAAACAATAGTACAATGGATGGATGGATGGATATAAAGGAATAATTCTTCATTTCCCAGAATGCATTACCTACATTAAACTTCTTTGAATTGCAATTGACCGTTCGCAAAGAGTTTGATTGACAGTTGATCTGACCAATCATAACACCAAATCCGCCATCTTGTCTGACTGCTACGGCCAGAAACTAACAATAAATGACATTTTCTGAAATTGTGTTTTTATTAATGTCTACACTTACCCCAACCCTAAACAATAATGCAAAAACTGTAATTTAACATTATTATTATTGTACAGCATGACAAAAAATATGCTATATTGATGTGCACATGCCTAGGAGTTTGATGCTGTATTCCAACCACAAATCACACAAGAGATTAGATTAACTTCGGTAGACTTAAACTTGAAAAACGGTGTGTTCCACGGTTTAAATAAAATATGTTCTGATGTTCTTTCATTTTCATTTCGTGCTTTAAGTAAATATGAAAAGACGATTGATTCACGTGCCACTTAACTGAGGCAATACAGTGGTCTGTCATTAAAGAGACACATTTTTTATTTATTGTTCAATTTCTTAACATTTTGAAACATTTTAAGGTGAGGTAAAGGTGTTCCATACCAGAAATTACCTGCTCTGTCTTGTCTGTCGGTGTATTGTCAGTTTCCTCTTTGATCTGCAATGTATTGTTCACTGTGTGAGAACATGATGTGTAGTGTGAGAGCGGCATTGTTTGTCAGAGATACAGTCAATTCAGTAAATTTCTCTTCCTGTCATTAAGTTGGCTTGAGAGAGCCAACTTACTGATATTGTATTTAAACTTATTAAGTTGGCTTGAAAAAGCCAACTTACTGATCTACTATTTAATCTTATTATTATTATTCTTCTGAGCCAAATTTTAAACACTATCTCCTCCTAGAGCTTTCAAGCTAGAACCACCAAACTCGGGTCAGACCTTCAGACTGGTCTGACTCGGGTTGCTATATCTTTTCTAACTGATCCAGCTTATGGTTTTCGTAAACCAGACTACCAAAACCACCTTAAATCCCATAGACTTTCATTGAGGGGGTACAAACTTTTGAAAAATAAGGCTTATAATATATTTAAGCTGTCTACTACCATAGCAAACCTTAAAAACTCTCTACTGAGAATACAGCTAAAACCAGCCTAAGCTGATCAGTTGTTTTGGCTAGTCTCCCAAACTGGTTTTTAAGTGGTTTTGACCACTCTCACGCTGGTCTTAGCTGGGTTTTAGCTGGTTTTTACTGAATCCACTGTTTTTAGCTGGTTTTTGCCAGATTCGCATAGAAACATGCTAACAACATGCTAGTTACTTACTTATCAGACTAGAAACATGCCTATAACATGGTTTTAAAGTGGTTTCGGCCACTGTCATGCTGGCCTTAGCTGGTCTTAGCTGGTTTTAGGTGGTTTAGTATAGAAAAATGAAAACAACATCCTAGTTACTTGCTAATCAGACTAGAAACATACTTCTAACATGGTTTAAAGTGGTTTTGGCCACTGTCAAGCTGGCTTTAGCTGGTCTTAGCTGGTTTTAGGTGGTTTTCTTTAATGAATCAACTGGTTTTAGCTAGATTATCATAAAAACATATTAACAACATGTTAGTAATTTGCTAATCAGTCTAGAAACATACTTCTAACATGGTTTAAAGTGGTATTAGCCACTGTCAAGCTGGCTTTAGCTGGTCTTAGCTGGTTTTAGCTGGTTTTCTTTACTGAATCAACTGGTTTTAGCTAGATTATCATAGAAACATGTTAACAACATGTTAGTAACTTGATAATCAGACTAGAAACATACTTCTAACATGGTTTAAAGTGGTTTTGGCCACTGTCAAGCTGGCTTTAGCTGGTCTTAGCTGGTTTTAGGTGGTTTTCTTTACTGAATCAACTGGTTTTAACTAGATTATCATAGAAACATGTTAATAACATGCTAGTAACTTGCTAATCAGACTAGAAACATACTTCTAACATGGTTTAAAGTGGTTTTGGCCACTGTCAAGCTGGTCTTAGCTGGTTTCTAACTGAATCAACTGGTTTTAGCTCGATTATCATAGAAACATGTTAACAACATGTTAGTAACTTGATAATCATGTCAAGAACATGCTTTTAACATGGTTTTAAAGTAGTTTTGGCCACTGTCACGCTGGTCTTAGCTGGTTTCTAACTGAATCAACTGGTTTTACCTGGATTAGCATAGAAACATGTTAGTCACTTGCTAGCCATGCTAGCCACATGCTAGTCACATGTTAATCATGCTAGCAACATGCTAGTTGTATACTAATCATTCTAAAAACATGCTAGAGACATACTAGCAACATGTTAATCATGCTACAAACATGCTAATGACATGCTAGTCACTTGCTAATCATGTTAATAAAATGCTAGCAACATGCTAATCATGCTACAAACATGCTAGCAACATGCTAATCATGCTAGCAAAATGTTAGCGACATGCTAGAGACATGCTAACCACATGCTAATCATGCTAGAAACATGCTAATCATGCTACAAACATGCTAGCAACATGCTAATCATGCTAGCAAAATGTTAGCGACATGCTAGCAACATGCTAGAGACATGCTAGCCACATGCTAATCATGCTAGAAACATGTTAGAAACATGTTAATCATGCTACAAACATGCTAGCAACATGCTAATCATGCTAGCAAAATGTTAGCGACATGCTATCAACATGCTAATCATGCTAGAAAAATGCTAACAACATGCTAGAGACATGCTAGCCACATGCTAATCATGCTAGAAACGTGTTAGCAACATGCTAATCATGCTACAAACATGCTAGCAACATGCTAATCATGCTAGCAAAATGTTAGCGACATGCTAGCAACATGCTAATCATGCTAGAAACATGCTAACAACATGCTAGAGACATGCTAGCCACATGCTAATCATGCTAGAAACATGCTAGCAACATGCTAATCATGCTAGAAACATGCTAGCAACATGCTAATCATGCTAGCAAAATGTTAGTTACATGCTAACAACATGCTAATCATGCTACAAAAATGTTAGCAACATGCTAGCAACATGCTAATCATACTAGAAACATGTTAGCAAAATGCTAATAATGCTACAAACATGCTAGCGACATGTTAGCAACATGCTAATCATGCTACAAACATATTAGCAAAATGCTAATCATGCTAACAAAATGCTAGCGAAATGTTAACAACATGCTAATCATTCTACAAACATGCTAGTGGAATGCTAGCAACATGCTAATCATGCTAGCAAAATGCTAATCATGCTAGAAACATGCTAACGACATGCTAGTCACTTGCTAATCATGTTAATAAAATGCTAGCAACATGAAAATCATGCTAGAGACATGCTAGCCACATGCTAATCATGCTACTAAAATGTTAACAACATGCTAATCATGCTACAAACATGCTAGCAACATGCTAATCATGCTAGCAAAATGTTAGCGACATACTAGCAACATGCTAATCATGCTCGAAACATGCTAACAAAATGCTAGAGACATGCTAGCCAAATGCTAATCATGCTAGAAACATGTTAGCAACATGCTAATCATGCTACAAACATGCTAGCAACATGCTAATTATGCTAGCAAAATGTTAGCGACATGCTAGCAACATGCTAATCATGCTAGAAACATGCTAGTCACATGCTAGCAAAATGCTAATCATGCTAAAATCATGCTCTCAACATTCTAGAAACATGTTAACAACTTTGCTAATCATGCTAACGACATGGTAGTCACTTGCTTATAATGTTAATAATATGTTAATCACTTTCTTTTTTAAACTTCTTAACTTTTCAAACTTTTAAATTTTTAAAACTTTTTAAGCTTTTCAAACTTTTTACATTTTTCTAACTTTCTGGCCAGGCTTTTTCAAGCCAACTTAAAGTTTGAAAACAAACTTTACTATCTAGTTATTATTCTTCTGAGACTAAAATTTTCAACTGCTACTCCTCCTAGAACTTTAACTCTACAGACTCAAAACTCAGCCCAGCTCTTCAGACTGATCTGAAGTTAGTTGCTATATCTTTTTAGACTGATCGGACTTATACTTTTCATAAAACTGAAGATTAAAAATCATAAAAACTCCCATAGACTTGCATTGAAAAGCCTCTGCTCAACTGAACATTCCGTCAAACTCCAACTGTCAAAAATTCAAATCTAAACACACTGAAGCCCATTAGACTCAATCAGACTAACCTTCTATGTACTTTTACTAACCCATTCAAACTCATCTATCTATCTATCTATCTATCTATCTATCTATCTATCTATCTATAGTCTGTCTGTTTCTAATATATCAATCTATCTATAATCTGTCTGTTTCTAATCTATCTATCTATAATCTGTCTGTTTCTAAACTATCTATCTATCTATCTATAATCTGTCTGTTTCTAAACTATCTATCTATCTATCATCTGTCTGTTTCTAATCTATCTATCTATAATCTGTCTGTTTCTAAACTATCTATAATCTGTCTGTTTCTAAACCATCTATCTATCTATCTATAATCTGTCTGTTTCTAATCTATCTATCTATAATCTGTCTGTTTCTAAACTATCTATCTATCTATCTATCTATCTATCTATCTATCTATCTATCTATCTATCTATCTATCTATCTATCTATAATCTGTCTGTTTCTAATCTATCTATCTAAAATCTGTCTGTTTCTAATCTATTCAGACTAATCTATCTATCTATCTATCCATCTATAATCTGACAGTTTCTAATCTATCTATCTATCTATCTATCTATCTATCTATCTATCTATATTCAAACTCATCTATCTAGCTAGCTATCTAGCTATCTATCTATTCAGACTAATCTATCTATCTATCTATCTATCTATCTATCTATCTATCTATCTATCTATCTATCTATCTATCTATCTATCTTCATAGCAACACTCTAGCAACTATCCAAACCAACCTAGAAACCACCCCGGGTACCCTAGCAACCACATAGTAACACCTTAGCAACGACTCAGGGTACCCTAGCAACCGCATAGCAACACCCTAGCAACCATCCCAGATACCCTAGCAACCGCATAGCAACACCTTAGCAACAACTCAGGGTACCCTAGCAACCGCATAACAACACCCTAGCAACTATCCAAAATACCCTAGCAACCACATAGCAACACCTTAGCAACCACTCAGGGTACCCTAGCAACTGCATAGCAACACCTTAGCAACCACTCAGGGTACCCTAGCAACCGCATGGAAACACCATAGCAACCACTCAGAGTACCCTAGCAACTGCATGGCAACACCCTAGCAACCACTATGGGTTCCCTAGCAACCGCATGGCAACACCTTAGCAACCACTCTGGGCACCCTAACAACTGCATAGCAATTAAACTTTTAAACTTAACTTAAAATTAAATTTTAAACTTTAAACTTTCTGGCCAGGCTTTCTCAAGCCAACTTAAAGTTTGTCTTGACGAACTTTTTTTATCTAGTTTAAATTCAAATTTCAGTCTATCCCTCCTGTGAGTTAAGGCCAGTTCAACTCAAATTCTTAATATTGAACTGAAACACAAATAATTCCTCAATTCTAAATTTTGCCCCATGCTGGCACAATTCTACCAGTCATTAGAGGGTATGTCATGTAGTAATGTCTGCTTCCCACAGGTATGAAATATACATTTGGAGGTAGCTGGGTGGAAAACCTTCCTATTACCCACTAATAATGTGTAATTTAACAGTATTTACATTTATTTAAATTTATTTTAATTACATAGGCTACTGTCACAATTAATTTCATACTAATATTATGCATTATTATATGCATCGAAAACTATGCAAAATTACAGCATTTTAATGGTAGAGTCTCAGTGAATGAAATCTATATATTTAATAATATATGCCAAATAATGTTCTTAGTCTTTTCTTCCTGTGGGTAAGCATTCCAGCCAGAAATAGTTTACTATGAATGAAGTGGAAATTAATTTTAATACAATTAATTAGGGCTGGATCAGAATATTCGATTATCTGAATATCCGTTTGCCCGGTTGGCATTCAATTTAAAATTTTGAGATTTCAATATTATATATATATATATATATATATATATATTTTTTTTTAACACCTGGCATCCGCCACAAAACGGTCTTCAATCGCCGCTATTTTACTATCGACTACGCGAAAGCACTCAATTTCATCAAACAGCCAAGTTAGCAACTAAACTACGTTCAATATAAAAATAAAATAAAATGTCTGAGACAGTTTGGCCTGTGCCAGAAACATTTGCACTTATTGATATTATACCCTATAATACCTTATAATTTGTCTTTTTTTCTTCAGTTTTTGAACAAAGTAAAGATCAGATAAAAAAAGGAGTCCCAAAAACAGAACTATCTGATCATCGTCCATATTGCTGGTTTATATTACACCTGCATTAACAAAGCGAGGACGGACACTTTTGTATTGCATTCCAAATAGCTCCGTTATCAGCACCGCAGTGGAAAAATGAAACTGTATCCGTGCTGACTGGCGTGGATCTGCACGGAATGGAACAGTTAAGCAAAGAGAACCGTTCAGCCCAGTAGTGGAAAAGCAGCTTATGAATCGCCCATGAGTGAAGATCATGATTCAGTTCATCTGGAAGAGAAGACAAAAATGCCGTAGACCTCAGGTGTGTGGGAGAACTTTAAATTGAATGAGGACAAGCCAAAGGCAGTGTGCCAAATATGCGATTTGAAACTGAGTTTTGTAAGTAGTTTTGTAAGTAGTATGAGCTGCTTTTATCCCCCATGTTAATCAGTAATTTTACACATTATTAAAATATGCACTTAATTTGCTTGTAAAATACTTGCCAATACAGCAGCCACAAAAAAAAAAAAATTTACAATAGCCAAGCCTAATAATACTTTGTCTATATTAAAAGTATTGCTCTTAACAGAGTTGTTTGTTTTGTATCACTAGTGCAGTGTCTGTTCTTGGATCATATAAGGACTGCCCGCGTGAGGCGCGCCGCTTCTGGCTCATACTGTTCTGTAGTTTATTAAAAGTTTATTAATTCTGAATGTGTTATGTGTGTCCATATTGCACCAAAATGCCACACTGCACTCCCTTGGGTCTGCAGCAACACACCTGCCACACGTGAAGTCAACTATACGAACAGTTTTTGACATAATAAAAATTCAAACAGACAGACACACAGATATTCTTGCCTTTATTAGAGAGAAACATATGTTTAGCCATCGCTCCGAAGCTTCGAATATTCGGCGTTGATTACTGCTGAGGCATCGAAGCTCGAAAAAAATTAGACAAAAATAAAAATTAACTTGATAAACAAGCACCAAAACAAAAACACCAGGACTCTTATTTTGTAATGTATATACTATTGCAGGCTGATCCTTCAGATGAGAGAGAAAATTTGCATTCTTACAACCATCTTAAACATTATATAAGAAGACATTGTCATAGATCATCAAATCGAGTTCACAAACAATTACTTGGCATACATGGGCGCTATTCATTGATTGAGAATCAGTTTGAAGCAGTCTGAAGCGCTGTTGCATGAGAATGTTGAAAGCCTTACATTTTACAGTTTGCGCAAATCTATTTGTATTTGCGACTGAAGCGCCAGCACTGTCGAGCCATCTTTGTCTGTGAAATATCCACCGTGTCTCACAGTGTATACTTGGGCGGCCATTAATATACCTGGGTTGGCCCGCCCAAGTAAAGTCTCCATATGTGAAGCACTAAATGTAGTCAGCTGGGTCATTATTCATCTCTGAAGTGACTGGAAATGCAGGTCTGACCTGAGAGAGGTTCACAGATTTTCTGCACTGACGTCAGCACTATTTCCTTTGAAAAGGAGCAACAGAAAGCACAACTAAACCAGAAACAGAAAGACTGAAACTCTTAAGACTCCGAATCCCAGTGATTACAGTAAATCACAAGCCGCCTTTCCTCTGGAGAAAAATAGAGCATCAACAAAGCCAAAATTTCCAGCCTCTCCTCTGCTGTCCTCAGCGCTCCTCTCGTTCAGATGGTGAGCAGTTTCTCAGTAATGAGGCTCATTTACATGGCAGTCACAGCGGCCCCAGAGGATCCATACCACACACACATATACAAGGTCTCTCTCATGATTGTGCCCTTTGAGCTCTCGCATAAATGACTTAAAAGGACACCGAATCGAATCAAATTGAACTGTACAGTCAGTATAACGCCTCCTGAATTTGTACTTTTCAAATGATCAAATGATGGTCAGATCTCTGACTTCCAAATGCGGCTGTTTTTAACTCTGGCGAACAATTGATTTTTGCATTCAAAACTCACTTTAATGATGCCTTCATGAATCTCATACACTTAAATCAATGGAAAAATAATATTTCCATCCTTTAACAACACACAGCTGCACAGCACAAACCTAAAGCATTTCATTAATGAGATTAAAAAAATCAGCCCTCCTGTTCACATCCAGACGTTCCTGCTGTAATCTCACCTCTACTGTCCAACCACATCCAATTCAGACCCATCAGCCTTTAGCAAGGATAGTCAGTCCTTCACTCCTAAAGAAACAACTTGACAAAGTCAATTTTCTTTCCTGCGTTGATGGGTTTCCTTTTGAAACAGGAAGTTTGGCAAGAACATATTGCTAGATGACTCAGATGACTAGATGAAAAATATTTGTTCAGTTTTCCCAGAGGAGAAAGACTGAATTTTTAATGTGTAAATCTGCTGAAAGTTAATCTTGTCCATTTATGAGTACACTAGCAAACAAATGAACTCAAAGATACAGACACAGACTGGTCTTTAAAAAGTAAAGGCTACGATGAGAAGCAAAAGGGTTTTATTCTGCATAAATGAAATTGCCTAGATAAACATAGGCTATAAATTACTGGTCGACCGTTGACAGCCGAAGCCAATGCCGATATCTTGGAGAGCAGGGTGGCCGGCAACCGATATAAAGTCAATATATATATTTTTTTATTTAATATTTATACAATTTTAAATCATTTGATAATGGATTTAAAAAATAAACATGTATAAATAAACATGCTTATACTTTAAATGGCAAATAATTTTTCACAAATAAACAAATATTTACAAAAAATATAATTACAGAGGAAGTAAACACTGTTAACAACAAGTAACTCAGTATTCTGGGAAGATTGCAAGCATTGGGAATCACTTTTTTTTTTTTTTAAATAAATCCAAGGTAACACTCATTATAGAGTACACAGTGAAAATAACATGAATATGACATTGGGCAAAAGTATGAAGCGCATCATAATTTGAAATCACGAGTTTAAAGTTTGTTGATTGTGTGTCTCGATGAAGTTGACTGACCATCATGCAGAGTACACACAATTGTGCAGGATACAAATGCACACTTTCTCTCGCAGCTGGATATGACTAAGTTTGAAAGTTTTTTTTTTTTTTATTATTAGATACTCATTAGTCATTCAAAGATTTGTTTAAATAATATAAATGCTTATTTGCTGAATGCTGACGGCCAGTGTTGGGCAATTTACTCTGAAAATGTAATCAAATTACTGATTTACTGATTAATTACTCCTTTAAAAATTAATCACATTACTGTTCTAATAACTTTATTTCAAAAGTAATTAGTAATTGGTTACATTACTAGTAACTAGGGGTGGAATGGTACACAGACGTCACTCATCAGTTCAATACTTACTTCGGTTCAGGGGTCACAGTTCGATACGATTCCGGTATCCGTTTTTTTACAAAAAAAATCTACTATGCTCGGTTTCTTTCATTTACTTTGAACAAACAGTAGTATAAAACACAACTTATTCCACCTAGATGTGAAAATACTAAATATTATTACAATGTTATATATATATATATATATATATATATATATATATATATATATATATATATATATATATATATATATATTTGATTTAGTTTACAGATAACCAAGGGGGGGGGGACTGTGCGATACGTAACGTAACCTAAGTTTCAGTTCTTTTTTGTGACAGGTTTAATTCGTTCACAGAAAGGAAACTCCAATAACACCTTTTTTTAAACATTTTTTTTTTCTTTATTTTAAAAAAGCATAATGTTTTATTTCATTGTGAGTGTACACAAATAAAAACAGACCTTTATACAGTGATGTATTATTAATAAAACAATAAGTGTTGTTTCTGCTGGTATAAGGAAACAGTTGAAGTGTCTGTGCAGGCGCGCGCACATACACACATCAGTTCCAGCATTGCTAACTGGACAGCACGGTTGGTACTTTATCAAAATAAAATATAGTGAACCAAACATCAGGGCGCAAGTTTCTTGTGTCACCATTGGAAAGCAACTGAAACACAAAGCCTATAATTTACATAATAAGTAATAGTTAAGCATTCAGATATGTTACATCACAAAAATTAAAAAAATTATGGCTAGGGATGCAACGATACCATTTTTTCAGAACCGATCCGATACCGGTAACTCTGAGTATCTGCTGATACCGATCCAAACCGATACCAGCACAGTTTTTAAAGGGGGGGTGAAATGCTATTTCATGCATACTGAGTTTTTTACACTGTTAAAGAGTTGGATTCCCATGCTAAACATGGACAAAGTTTCAAAAATTAAGTTGTACGTTTGAAGGAGTATTTCTGTTCCAAAAATACCTCTTCTGGTTTGTCACAAGTTTCGGAAAGTTTTTTTCGAGTATGGCTCTGTGTGACGTTAGATGGAGCGGAATTTCCTTATATGGGTCCTAAGGGCACATCTGCCGGAAGAGCGCGCTCCCGTATAGCAGAGCACTGAGAGCAGAGACATTCAGTGATCAGAGCGAGAGCGTCGCGAAATGTCACCAAAAGAAGTGTATTTGTAGTTGCCAGGGCAAGACAACCCTGCACAGATTACCAAAAAAAAACAGCATTAAGGGACCAGTGGATGGAGTTTATTTTTACAGAGCATCAACGGAGTTGTGCAAGTGTTTATGTTTGTTCCCCTGCATTTCGAAGATGCTTGTTTTACAAACAAGGCCCAGTTTGACGAGGGATTTGCGTATCGTTTATTTCTTAAGGATAATGCAGTCCCAACGAAAAAGGGTCACGATCGTGTGTTGGAACCGCAGGCGGTGAGTAAAACTGCTTCAAATATCTCTGCCTCCTTGTTAGTGCGTCAGCCTCCCATGCCGGAGACCCGGGTTCGAGCCCCGCTCGGAGCGAGTCCTTGCTGCTGCTGCTCTCGTTCAGTTTCAGCATCTGGATCTGATTCTGCATCATAAATAAACGGCTGAATCTGACTGTTATTAGCCATGGTTTGTTTTGGATGATGGTTTTTTTCCTCAAGGTAATGTCACAGCTTCCAAATGCTCTCAACGCAAAAGCCTACTCGCGCTCGTGATTCTTTAGCTCCGCCCACACGTCACCCCTCCAGTCGGTCGTGTTTTTCCGGGAAATATCGGTACAGACTATCTTTCTCTTATGAATATAATAAAACTAAAGACTTTTTGGAGTTATGAAGGATGCAGTACTACTCTATAGATACTCAAGATTAACAGGATATTGAGTGAAAACGAGAATTTAACCCCCCCTTTAAATAAATGTAGAATTTCTATACTTCTGTGTTGACCTGATCATCACTCTTTTGTGTTAATCACAATCTACTACATATACACAAATTCATTTTAAAGAAAAATAACAAATGAAAAAATCTATAATCATAATCTATGACAAAAAATACCACTATAAACTAGGTTAGTGGATATTTCAGCAGCAAAAGATACTCTAGATTCTAGAAAAATCACGGGTACACAATAATTCTATAAAATGAAGTGAAATATTTTATTTACAAATAAAAATGAATAAGACTAAAATCTGGTAAAATGTTACATATTGCTCTTTGTATTGTTGTAAAATACATTCATGAAAAAACAAGTATATGCATCTATATAGAAATGTAAAAGACATTTATTTTAAATGTATAGAACAGTAATAAAAGCAACAACATGTGATAGATAGGACAGAATAAGAAAGACTATTAATAATCTTTGATTGCGCAGAAAAGTATTATAATACTAAAGGCGGCAATACAGGGCGGCACAGAGCACTTATGTGCATCACGTGCTCAGAATGATGAGCATAAGCTCGGAGTCACAGTGCGCAGGCTGCATTGCCCTCCGAGTCCACATAGAACAGTTTGTACAACACACAAGCTGCTCTGCTCGTGTTAATCTTCAGTTCTCTCTTCACAGCAGTTCAGTCATTGTACTGTTTAAGTAAATGAATTACTCCGGGATATTGGTTTATTTAAACTCAGAGGGAGTGTTGGCCACGTTAAAAAGAAAATAATTTGTGGATTAATGCTTACTGGAGAAGCAAACCAGTTCAAACGATTCAGTCCAATTTGGTGAACTGGTTCAACTGGTTCACTGAGAAGAACTGGTTAAATCAAACGATTAGTTCGCGAACCAGACACCACTAGTACAAAGGGAAGAGATATTGATAGGAATTGTTTTAAATCTGTGTGTTAGTTTATTGAGCCTTTTCTTTGAACAGTTTTAATCCTCAGTTACTGTGCGCTCTTGAAAAGAGATTCATCATTTTGACTATAGTAACCGAACGCGACATGCAGTTTGATTGCTGAATGGAGGATGACAGACAGCCACAGTGGAAAGAACAGTTTATGTGAATATGAATTTAATGACTTCAATATTAATCTGTAGCCTACCTCACATTGAACTATGGAACAGCTTCAGCACACTTGAAACGTGTTCTCGAAAACATTTTGGTGCTTTATAATGTTTTTGTGCCTTTCATGGCAATAACAGAGAATAATATTCAGTGAATTTCAACAATAACACAGAATAGTATACCCACAGTATCGGATTTGGATAGGTCTCGTCTTACCGATACCCGATCCACAGAAAATGCCAGAATCGGAGCCGATAGAGATCCAGAGTATAGGATACACGAGCACTAAACTCCGTTTCCCAAAACTGTTTGTGCACAAACCTTTAAAGTATACACCTTTGTCAGTCTGTGAGAGACGCATTCAGAATCAGCACATGGTCACTGTCTAGTAGGCCTTGATTTCAAGTGCGCAACTCATGGCATTCGCTGTTCTTCTCCTGGCACCCGGTTATGAAATAGCGCAGCATTGCTGTGGGCACCCTCTTCTGGACTGGGGGTGAATTGCCTGTATTGATTGTAAGGTCTCATGCACCGAACCGAGATGCCTGTACCGTGACGTTCAGGACGAATGCATGCATCGTTCCACCCCTACTAAATACGTTACATTTTTCTCCATTAAATTTATGAAATCCCAGAATACATGCTCCCGATAAATGTGTTATTAAAGCAAGATTCACATAACACTGTTATTTGTGCATTTTAAGGTAATTAATGCACAAATATGTACATACATCTTCTGTTCCAGATTCATATACATTATTATTATTTATTGTTAAGTCTTATTTAAATTTTTCTATTCTCATGTCAGACATGTATGTATAACCTATATGTAGGCTATGTATTTATGCATGTATCTACCAAGAGCTTCTTAAAAAATCACAACAAATTCCTTGTGTGTTTGCGCACACATGCCGAATAAAGCTGATTCTGATCATTTTTAACTAAAGCAAGCGGCTTCTGCATGCATGGTTTGGCAGAATGCCATCAAAGAGCGCTGCATTTATAATCTCTAAAAGACATCTCTGTTCATTGCAATCTCACAAATCTCAGTTATAACACAATAAATATATATGAATCTTTCATAATGTCTATAATTCGTGAGTTATAATGGGAGAATTCATGACTCATGAGAACTCAAATTTCAGCACTGCATTGCTCAACGATGCAAATACGTGTTATAACCTAAAGAGAAACTCAGCATTACTAACAACATAAAAGCATTTGTTATGATACATTTTTGTATACATTTTAATTATTTAATCTAATTATTAGACAGAATTCTATGTGTGGACAGAACTGTTAACAACAATAACGAACAAGAGGGAGAATGTAAACAGTGTGCGCTCAGGCGCTACGCTCAAGCGTTACGGCTCATCAAAATAAAAGTCCTGCTGCCACAAATACATTGGTCAAACAGGAAAAACGTATCAGCCAATGGCGATATTTGAAAAAATACCAAATATCGGCCGATATATCGTTCAACCACTACTATAAATGAACTATACCAAGGTCACATGACTTTGACGTCACCAAATACGAGTCCATAATCCATAATAATGCTTCCTCAAATGAAAAAGTCCACCCTCTGTTGTCCTCTCACATCAAAATACACCCACATATTTGCTTAGAACTGTTTCGGTGCTTGATCTGTGCATATTTCTCTCCTGATTCAGACCAGATTACTTTTTCCCTGGAGAAAGCAATATTATGGATAGAGGACTCGTATTTTAGCAATGATTTGAAGTTTAAAACGTCTTAATGATGGATTTGTTTCTTACAAACACACTTTTTACTCCTCAGGATTATTGATGGACTCAAGTACTGTGGATTATTGTGATGATTTTATCAGCTGTTTGGACTCTCATCTGATGGCACCCATACACTGCAGAGAATCCATGGCTGGGAAAGTTAATGTCAAAAGTGAATGGAAAAACAATACTGAATCAAACCTGTTTAGCCAGAGCACTGCATTAGACAGGCCTGCACAGATTTCACATTGACCTTTAAAACAACCACTAATTTCAGGCTTCAGACCATAACTGGAACAGAAAACCTTTCAAAATGTGTGTGTGTATGTACAGTATGTTTAAAAATGTCTTTCTGCACTAAATCCTCAGGAAACCTTCAGTTTAAAGCTTTTAAACCGTGGGCTCAACACTACCTGTCATCTCTCAACCCTACAGATTGATGGAGCTTGTGGAGTTATTACACACATTCACACCACACACACTCGTGCATGAATACAGAGCAACATGTTATGACTTATCTACCACACAATGAAGGGAATGTGTGACAAAGATTTGGCATAGCATTTACACTACTGACAGATTAGAAAAGGACTCGCAATGTACAGCATTTACTTAAGAGAATACATAATTTAATTGATGCCAGATTTGCGCATACATAAATCGATTTAAAACAGGGTGGAGAATGCTTTTGAGAATTGAGAATGCTTTTTAAATTCTAATTAAATTCCTGAATTTTAATTGAGACAGCAAACAGGATGCAGAATTGCAATTCAAATTTGAATTGAAGGAAGTACAACTGACATAAAACAAAAATCAAAAAGTGTATGTGCAGCCAGAAAAGGAAGGTTTGTCAAGACAAACTTTACATTATGGCTTGACAAAGGCCTTGTTTGAAAGTTTAAATAAAAATGGTATTAAGTGTTTGATTATGAAAGTTTTATGCACTGAAAACAACTGTGTAGAAACTATTTCAATCAGATATTGCAAGTGAATTTGATAAATAATTATAAAGAAACAGTATGTAACACATGAAATTTAATGTGAAATGTTGAAGTAGAAAAACAAATATATACAACAAAGAATAATATATATCACAATAAATTAAATAATTTTGTTTTTGTAAAATATTCTCCAATTATCCTTTACTTATAACTTAAAAAAAAAAAAACATTACACTGTAGGTTTGTTTGTTTTGTTGTTTTTTAAATGCCACCTGAACAATTTTGTAAAAA